>NC_046223.1:10461858-11121858 GCF_009819885.2 Catharus ustulatus
CCCCTGCTTCCCACGAGCCGCGGGGCCAGCAGGAGACAGCCCCTGCTTCCCACGAGCCGCAGGGCCAGCAGGAGAGAGCTGCCCCTGCTTCCCCACCCCCTGTGCTGCTGCACGGAGCAGCTCCACCCACCGTGCAACAGAGTAACCAATTTGTAACAACCGCATAAATGCAGCGTTTTACTGGCAGGAGCTCGACTTTGCAGTTTGCACTGACTTGGTTTGCACTCCCGGGGTTGAAAATGTCAGAAAATTATTCACATATTGGCCGTTCCTGAGTATTAGCCGCATTTCCGGTGTGGGAGAAAAATTTTGGTCAAAACGGTGCGGCTTGTATTCATGAAATTACTGTATTTGGTTAATGGCTAGATTGGATATTTTGCATAGTGTATAAATATTACATACACTCATTATTCCAATCCAAGAACAGCTGGATTAGTTAACATTAGTTAACTAACACAAGTTAACACTAATACAAAATGGGAGAAGCCATTGCCTTCTGCTTATATTAAAGAACAAAATGGATTTTTTTTCAGCACCAAGTTTATGAAAGGAAAGAAGAGCTTCTGGCCAAGCAACCAAAGGTTTGGTCATAAGTACACGAATAAATGAAATGGCTTTCTGTTACAGATGATAAAAATTGTTCTCAGCATCTTTTGAGATATATCTTCTCAAAAGTTTTGTGAGCACAGCCCTCTTGTGGGTTGATTTGTGTTTGTGTAACAACTGGAGATGGGGAACAGCTAATTCCTTTACCTGTTGGACAAACCTTCACTCCTCCTGGCTACCAGAGAATTGGATGCAGGTATAATCATTCATCCCCTTGCCCTGGAGGAACAGAGCTGCTGCCAGCAATTTGTCAGCATAATTTGGGCTTATTGTTCTTGTTCTGAAGTTTTATCTTCTTTTTCTTTTTCTAAATGAAATACTTATTTATCAGGAAAAAAAGTAATGTGCTATGTTTGAAATGTTCTTCTGATTTTGTTAACTTCTACTTTTAAAATTTTTCAGCTGCATGAGGTTGAGGGTAGTGACCCACCATGTTAGGAAATAGTTGTGTTCAGTACAAGCAAGATCTCGAAGCAAAAAGTAGGGGTTGATTAATTAAATTATGGCATCCATCTCCTCCTAAAAATATAACCCACCCATTTAGCAAGGATTTACTTTTTACATAGTGTATCCTTCTGGTTGTTGGCCATACTGATGTCCCCAAGCTCACTTGGGCAAAACATTCAATACAGCTGCTTAATACCTTAAGTGTATAATCCATAGGATGGATACTAGAGCTACAACTGCATGATAGATAGAGCAGGTCTTTGCAATTTACAAGTCTTATCCCTCTTCACCTCTGTAGGGAATGGCTAATAAGAATACTCAGGTAGCCTGTTTCCCATCCAGCATATAAGAAATCTTTTGATTTTTCTCTTAATTGGGAAGAAAAATACAAATTGGTATAGAGGATTGAAAATATACCTTTGTAATACAAAAAACACAAAGCCATATCTTTCCTAGACTTTACACTATTTTTTATACAAACACAGAATTAGAGAACGGTTTTGGTTAGAAGAGACCTTAAAGATTGTCTAGTTCTAACCCCTTGCCATGGGCAAGGACACCTTCCACTAGACCAGCCTGAGATTTTGGGGACCATGAAATCCAGACTCATTACTAACTTCAGTTTCTGAGAGGACCCACTTACTGCTTTGCCATCTGAAAATCTCCTAGTGACACTAAACAAGGCTGACAGCTGGCAATCCCACCTCCCAGCCTGCCAAAACCAAGTGGGGGCAACATACCAATACAACCAAAACCAAGGGGGTCAGAATAAATCATACACGTAGAAACTTCAAAATGTTAAAAAATAGATGTTTTTTACTGCCTATGACTCCTGCATAATCTGGTTTACACAGCTTTGATTCAAAGGTGAGTTATTTTTAACAGAACAACAACAAAGGCACAAAAATCAGGTTCAGATGGAAAAAACAGTGTTCCAAGTCTAGGGAAATAAGGTCGCTGAAATGACGGGCAGGCGATAACTCTGCCTGCAACTAAGCAGAACAGCGAGAGCGACTTGTGCACAGATGGAAACCTTTGCAGTGTTAGAGGAGGGAAGGCCTGGCTAACTAAAAAGCAGAAAAAACTCTGCATGGAAGTCTCAGCCCTGACCTGGATTCCCTTCCTAGCCCCAGAAAAGTCATAAGCTTTCCATCTTTATTTCCCCTTGTTGCAAATGAGGGTGAGACTCTAACTCATTGCAGCTGCATAGGAAAAATAAGATATAAGATGTCTTTATGCATGCAACATGGGAGACAAATAGATAAAAGGAAAAAGAGTGGGTATCAATGTGAATACCAGAGAGGATACAAAACTGGAAATAAACAGGATTTCTGCCACTGATTTTCACAAGGCCAGATTTTGACCTGAAGGGACCAGAGGCACAGCTAACACTGCACACTGTCAAAGGTCACCAAACCAAGATTCAGCAAACACCAGCAGTGCTCTCCATTAGCTTTGCTGCCGTGCCTCAGCGCTGACCCTACCCAGGTGTGTGGTGCCTGACACCAGCTGCGTACCCACAGACACATCTCTAACACAGCACAGCCTTCCGACTCCCTCCTTACCCTCAAAGCATGGAGGAAAAGAGATCATGGCATGGAAAGGAAAGGGCCTGATAGTCCTGAACAGGATGAATGGAAAACGTGAGTGCAAAAGGACAGGGTGATAGTGCTTTCCAAAGGAAAATGAATAATTAGAAGCAGCAAACATAAACCACAAAAAATAAAGGAGAATGAAATGGAGATCATCAGACTGGGTGGGACATAAAGACAAAGAGGAAGGAAAAAAACCACAGCTCTTCTCTTCCAGAAGGCACCAAAGCCCTGTCAAATCTGCAGGAGCAAGACTTTAAAAAAACCCATTTGTGCGTGTTTGTGTGCACACAGGGTTGCACGTGTTCACAGCTATGCAGAGCGGCTGCATTCTGTCAGAAGCACAGCTCCAACACCTTCTGCCTATGCTGAAATGAAACCTGCTGCACTTGGGGAGCCTCTGTAAAGTCCTCTTGAGGGGACAGCATGGGCAGATGGACTTTTCTTAGAGAAAGGGTTCTAGAGGCACCCAGCAAAACCTCTGGCAATCACAAAAGCAAACAGCTTTCAGACACTTAGGCTTCAGAGTTTGCTTCTTGCATCAGAGAGTGCTTCATGTGGTAGCCTTGATGGAAACCTAAACAGCAACAGCCTCAGTCACAGTGGGTCTTGAAATTTGACTGACCTTATTGCACTGCTGGTTTTTTTTTAAATCCCAGCTCAACAGTAAACACTGCCAGCCCAGCCTCAGGTTAACTAAGCCAGCTGATGGTGATGCAGGGTTTTTGTCTCCCACACAACAAACATTGACTAGTACTTTCTATTTAGAGCAACCCCACATTGTAAACCTGTCTCCTCCCTTTGATAAGGGACATATCATTAGATAGCATTAATCCCTGGCCCTTTTCTGACACAAGGAAACACAGCTTTGCAGTCCGGAGATAAAAATCACTGTTCCACATGGATTTTTTTTTAAAGTTTAAATATCATGCAGAATCATGCACAAAGTCAGCCCCGAACAACATCACTACATCCAGAAACCTGGTGTGCAAGTCCTTGAGGTATGTTAGTCCTTCTTGGTTCCTACTAAATTTAATAACACTGGAGAATTTTCCACATCTTTCTAGACCAGGAAAAAGGTCTTCAGAGACAAGTAAGAGTTTCCTGTTCAATATTTCATGTAATGATCCCTCCAAAGGTGTAAACAGGAAAAATGTCTCGCCACTTAGCCTGAAAATGAGAGCCTGTCGTCCCCTCCCTTTATTGCGTTTATGTGTTAAAAGTCATTTAGAAGGGGATCTGCCAGATGCTCAGGTACAAATGAGACAGCACAGGCTGTCAGATGACTGGCTGAGGTCCCAAAACTGGCCTAGTCAGACAGACTTGGGCAGGAGGGAGACCACAACCTCACCTTTTCCCACCCTCTCCCTTCTGTCACACCCAAGGTCCCAGCAGGCTACCTCAGAGGGAGTCAGTGCTGCAGAGAGACATGCTCTTCACCCTGAATATCTGGACTTAGCAAAGGTATTCTTACAGCAAAACCTACATCTCTAAGCATTCCCCTTACAGATTTTTAGAGACGGTACCTTTTGGGAAGACAAAATTAACCCATTGGCGTACCCACTGCAAATTTTTTGCATTACTTAAATGTGGGCTCTGACTTCCAACATCTCATCAGCCCTTCCTGGGGAAGGAAGGCACAAGCACAGCTTTTGCTCTGCAACAGCCATGCTTCATTCCAGCCCCATCACAAGCAAAAACCCTGAGCTCGTGTCACAAGTATCAAATGGTTTTTTTAGCTAACTGACAACAGACGCCATTCGGTGTCAGCGTATTTTGATTACGGCACATTGTTCGCAGGATTCAAGAGCCCACCCACCTTACATTGTTGTTCAACACCAAAATTAAATTGCAGTATAATTAGCTTTGCTCCAGCTACAGCTTTCTGTCTGGATGGATGTGATACCTGCAAAGCCTGTGTTGGGTATAAAATGCGTTCCTGATTATAAAATGTTTTCTTAATCTTGAGGGCAGTGCCTTGTTTTTTAAGGTCCTCTGCAAGTCACACACTTCAGTACATGCTGCCCGTTATCTCCAGAAGGCTGAAAACTGGAATCCCCATGATTCACATTTTCCAACGCTTATGGCCAAACCCTTCTGCAGAGCAGCTCCTCCACTTTCTCCCATTTCACAACCAGCCAAATCTGCAGCATGGCAGAAGCGGCTGCACAGCTCAGCTCTGCAAGCCACATGCCAGCGAGCCAGTCGCCACAAAGCACCCTGAGACCCGGCTGCAGGAGCCAGAGGCCGGTGAGCTCCAGGGGTGGTTTGCCAAGCTGAGGTGGTCATGGTTCCCTGACACCTCCACTCATTGAGGGGTGGCTTGGAAGCACAGTTAGCTGCCAGAGTCACACAAAACTGCTGGGTTGAGAGGTCTGTGTGGTCCCACTGCACCTCCCAGGGAGCTTTTGGAGTACCCAATGATGACTGCAGCAGCATAGGGCTCATGGCATGGCCCCACATGGATCTGTGCCTCAGGCCAGGCAGACTAGCCACCACCTCACAAGCGTTTCCAGTCAATCCCACAGCTCTACTCCTTCTGCAGAAGTTACCGGCACACTGCTACCTATTCCATCCAGAGCTTCACTTTATCTCCCTCCTCCTTTAAACACTTTTTAAAAAATGCTAATTAAGCGGAAAATAGCAGAAGAGGCCAAAACCAAAGCATAAAGCCACCAAAAGCAATGTTTACCATCAACCTTCCAATTCAGTTTTCCTATGACACCAAACAGAAACATTTTGCTTTCTTGGCAACATTTTCTTCAAATTATCCACAGAGTGAAATAATTACTATAACATATCCTTATGTTATATAGCTTATTCTTAAATATCTTATATATATACCTTGCTATCACTACATAACATATAAATTAAGATATCAAGCCTAGCTGATTATAAGGGAAAAGGAGAAGTAGAAAATCTCAGCTCCCAAGCTGAGACAATCGTCTCATTCCAGAACCTCAGTGACAGACCTGGGAAGAGAATCCACATCTCCCTTCCTGCCTCATTCTGTCAGCAGAGCAGCATTCCCCACCCCTGCCCCTCCAGCATTGCTGTACCACTTCTAACCCAAAAGATCTCTTAAACACTTGTCACTGAGGGCCAAGAATCAGCTTGATGCACACATGTGCATTTAAAAACAAAATTAATCCTCCTTGCACATACTAATAATGTGCATACCATCACTCTGGTTTTACAGAAAATAGCAATGAAAAAGAGATCCCTCACAGGAGTTAGATTAATGTAGCAAGACACATCTGTACATACCCTGTTTTTTCTACATGGTTGTGCCACAAAACACTGCCACAGGCCTCACAGACATGGGGAAAGCACAATGAGACTCCCACAGTAGGTGGAAGTCATGCCAGTAAAACTGGTTGCACAACAGGGAGGAGGGCCAGGAGCCTCCAGGAGTAACACAGCTGCAAAATCCTCCAGGCAGAAAGGGGTGAAGGAGGGAACAGCTCGAGCATAGTGCCTAAGCACTAAGTATCAGTGTGCATGAGTATCTCATCCCAAGCATCCATGCAAACACAGGGACCCTCTTCCCAAGCATCCCTACAAATATCAAGAAACAACGGGAAGCTGCCTGCCATCGACTCATGCATGTGTTTGAAAGGTTTCTCTCCTCATCACCTTCCTGTCACAGTGATGCCCAGAGGTACCACTCAGCTATGGAGCCGCTGTTCACATTAAGTTCTGCCCAAAATGCCTGTGTGAACATGAGCAAAGGGGAAAGCAAAGCCGTGACTTCAAATGACCCCTGGTGACACAGTTGTACCCACCACCAAAACACAGCAGTGACACTACTCTCCCTTACACAGCACAACAATGTATAAGAGAAAAAACTATAAATCATAAGCCACTGGGACACTTCCCTCATGAAAAAAATTGGCCAACTCTACCTACGCAAGGTAGCTCCATGATGCAAGTGTGAGTGTAGGAGCTCGGGAGCCAAAGCATCTCTGTGATTGCACCTCAAGAAGAAGAGTCCACTATACTGGTTCAAGCTTAAAACCAAAGTGCCACCTACTGAGTCTACACTATTTGTGTCCTCCCAAGTTTCTAGCACGGAGTTGGCCATGGTTAATACTTAGCTCACCAGATTAATCCAAATATCAGCAAGCAGCCATTGACCCCCGTGTGAGAGCACACGCTTCGGGGTGCTGCTGAGCACCAGCAGGCAGGTGATATCCCAGCTGAGGCCAGGGTTCCTTGCACACCCCACCCCAGTGCAACACGTACCACCAGCCCTGCCAGGGGTCAAGCCTTTAATGTCCACACATCAAATCCTGCTTGCACGGACAGAGTTGGCCCAGGTTTAGCGTAGGCCAAAACACCCCTGAGACAATAAGTTCTACCATTTCTATTTGCACAGACACTTGTAGCCCTGCACTCCAACAAAGCCATGGGTTTTTTAATCTTCTCCCTTCTCCTGAGACCTACGCAGTCTTAAATGGAGCTATTTAAAGCCAGTGTTAAAAGCACCAGCAATGGTCTGACCTCAGGAACAAAACTGGACCAAAATCTAAAGGCCAAATGAATGAAAATAAAATTATAAGGTAAAGTTTGCCTTCCCTGAACGTGTGCCAGCTGAAAGAATGTTACATATACATTGATGCAGCTTTCCAAAGTTTAAATACAATAATTTTCTGTATTAAGGGACCAGTAACCCTAATGGAGGCATAATTAGGCATTGATACCATGGCCATATGAGAGAAGTTTGAAAAACTTTAAATAAACTGTGAATGGCAGGATTAATACCACAGTGTTACATTTTGTACAGCTGTTTGAATACAGTGCACTGCCTGTGACGGCATCAGCTGTTGCTTTACTCTGGGTCAGTACTTCTGAAGTTAAATCAGGCAGTTCTTTTAAGCAAATAAAGAATTACCCCTCTTATTGTTGGCCAGTTTACTCCCTCAAAGAAGGTCTGGATGCATATTTGCTTTACATTAAAAAAAAAACAACCAACCAAAACAAAACTTTATGGGGAAAAACAAAAAAAAAAACCACAAAACAAAACAAAACAAAAAAATAGAAAAAGAAAGCAAAGCGGCAAACAAAAGTAACTGGCCAAATTCAATGTCTGGCGATGTGGCGATGTTAATAAGAGAATTTTAATTTACTGCAGCAGCTCTTCAGAATGAAGAAGTAGGTAATGCAGTTTTGGATATCATTTGTCCAAGTGGGAATATCATATAGATGCCTGGAGAGTCCTTGAGAAAATAGCTCACCTCAGTACTGACTGAAGAGGAAACACAATACTTTGGTGAAATAGAATTCTGTATTTCTAGGAAAGGCTCCAATAGCAAATTGCTTACTAATGCAAGAAGCCTTGTAAATTTTATTATGAATGAAAGGGGCAATGGCAAGCATGCGACATGGCACAGCATATGCACACATGGCCGAGTCAGTAAAAAAGTAAATAAATAGGTTACTTATAAGCTCTAGAAGACACATGAAAATATCTCTAACACAAACTCAGGCTCAGTGAACTTCAAGCAAGAATATAGAAGACCTCCAAAAACACATTACCACTATTTTTCTCCACCAGGTAAACTAGCTCTCCTACAGGCCAATAGTCAATCTTTGCCTTCTTATTGGAAATACCAGCCAAAAGAAGCTAATCTTGGAAATACCAGCCAAAAGAAGCTAATCTAGATTTCTTCACTGCCCTAAAAAAATTACTTACCACTGGATAGGGAAGAAATTATCTATGCACGGAGCGTGTCAGCCTGATGCCAAATTCACATGGAAAACACAATGCCCAAACCACTGCCCCCCTGGACAGGGTGCAGGCAGCTCTCCCCCTGCCTCACAGCCTGGACCAAGCCTTGTCCTCACCACCTCAGCTGGATCCTTCCCCTGCCACCATAAAATTTTTTTTCCAGGTAGCATTAGCAACAACATCACTGTTGAGCTGCAGGAGCAGGAGGAGAGGAGGCTGTGGAGCCCGGCTGGGGCGATGACGGGCACCGGCAGCGAAGCGCTGCTGCGGAGATGAAATGCGCCTAATGAAAAGCTTGCCTAAAGCTTGTGGGGAGCCAGCGCCCGGCCGGCCAAGCCTCTCCAGAGCGCTGGGCACGAGGCAGCCAGGACGTTCGGGAAAGACGAATTAACTAAAAGTTAATGTGGATGTTCTCATTCAAAAGAAAAGTGGCCTACTCCAAAGGGGATTAGGCTAAAGTGAACTAAGGCCACTTTACTTCTGAATGAGAGCATCCACACAATAGTCCAATGCACTTTAACTAATGCACTTTAATTTTACACCCAATCAATTTGTCTTACCTCTCCTGAGTGTCCTTGTGTGGACAAACTCAGAGATTCATCGAGTTTTGAGGCCAGGCAGGGAACATTAGATCAACTCATCCCACTCCCCGTGTGTTATGGGCCATTGCCTTTCACAGATATCCCTTTATTGATCCCCAAAACTCATGGATGACTTTTACATATAACCTCTGACAGGGGCAAAGAGGAAACATTTCTTCAGTGGTCTAGATTTGAAGACTCTTGCAAAATTAGAACCATTTGCAAAACAAGAAGACACCATGACTTTCAGCAGCCCATCTCATTGCCAATAGAAGAGGTCAAATTTGGACAAAAATCCATCCAACCTTCTGCCCTGCAAATTCATAAGAAAATGTCTCTGTATTATAACTCTAAAATCTCTTTTGTTTTTTAAATTGAAAACAGACCTTTTGCCTATAGGACAAACTCAATTTTTTTTTTTAAATTCACCTCACTAACATTCAAATTTTCAACATTTCCCCAGACATCTACTGACAAATCTCAAACTCCCTTTTCCAAAACATAATAACCCCCAGAAACCACTTGCTGTCTGCGCTATTGCTTTCATACACACAATGAGTCATATAAGCCTGAAATCTCCACGTCGCTCTTTACCTCTTCGATATGTACTCGCAAAAATAAATAAATGAACCCACGGCAGCAGCGGTCAGTGAGGCAACTCAAGGAGTTGAGCCCTCAGGGGTGATGGGGCTCCCCTGTGCCAACAGCCCGCTCGCTAACAGAGACGAAGCCCCCACCGACGAGGGACTGGAGCTTTCCAGGGATCTCATCTAAATTAACAAAAGGAATCCTGAGGGGACTGGCCTGATGGGATTCTGCTCTCACCTGTTACATCTCTTATTTTTGCCCTTTGAAGGTAGTGAAAGTGAAAAGACAACCACACTAAGTAGGCCACAGAAGAGCTGAAGCAACTGCCAACAAGTTGTATTTCAAACGCGTTACAGAGTTCGGCGGTGGGTTAGATACTGAGCCATTAATCAACGACGTAAATACACTCAAAAAAGTCCAAACACAAAATGTGTGCTCTCTTAGAGCTGCTCTCTCCAAATATTGCTGCAACTGCAGGAAAAAATAAAAATATAACCACTAACTGTAACCAATTTGCCATGTAAGTTAAAGCCTGCTGTGAGGAACAGAGCATGCAGAGAAGAAGGTAATATACCAAGGACATGAGGTGACACTGCAGCGCACCACGGCCTCTCTTTCTCTCACACAACCCTCACCAGGAAACAATTCCAGAAACTTTCAAAAACGTTCCTGACCAGAAAAAAAACTGTCCTCTTTATTTTCTTAAACTAGTTTAGATTACACAAGATAGATCCTAACTGCATGTTCACATGACCAAAAATCCCCAAATGCAGAAATGCAAAACAAAACAAAAGAAAGATTCCCTAATTGAAAGATGTTGTACCAGATTTTCAGTGCTTTTTAAAGTAGCATTTATCAGCACGATGTACACTTACTCGTTTTGATTGAGTGCAATATAATCTGATTGTTTTAAGGTCTAACATTGCCCACACGGGGCTGCAGTAACCCTTCCGCTGCAGAGCCCATTACCTTTATTGTTACCTGTGGACCAGCAGCATGGAAAGACTCAAACCCCTCAGCCATAAAGGTTAAACTTAAGGTAAAACTCATTTTTTCATAAATTTCAAGCCTCCAAGTTTCCCCAAAATAACAATCTACAGTTCCTAACACAGACGCAGCAAGCTCTGGCTTACAGGAATGCCTTGGGACACATTCGCAAATGTTTAGGATCAATTCTGAGGTTAATTGGGTTTGAACTCAGCTCTGTCAGGTCTGAAGTTGAAAAGAATTCCCCAAAAATCTGAGAATTAAACTATCCTTTACAACAGGAACTAACTACAATTTGGAAGACTACATGGAGATTAGGTCTGAGCATGCAACTTCAGGAAGGCAGCAAAGCTTACACCCAGCTGTAAGGATGGTCGCTTTTGGGTTCTTGAATGATTAAAAAACAAAAAAAAACCCCAAGGATTCATGGACTGAAATCATAAACTAAAGAAAATATATTCATCTTATGTCTACTCAGCAATGTATTTACTCGCTTAAAGAAATGGAGAGCAAAGAAAATCTTATTTTGCTAATACAATTTCAGCCACAGTGTATCAGATGAAAACATGTCTGGAACAGAATTAACGTATTCTATCTTCACATAAATAACCTGCCAAACTGGGGCATGGTAACAGTTTCTAAATATCACAGTAAAAATAACAAAAGTTACTCGAAAACAAACAAAACAGGATGCACTAACTCAAAGTGACAAAGTCAGAGGAAGAAAATTAAATTTTGAGTCTTTAAAACATTATTTTATTTGTCCTCCTCAGATCCTACTTTGCTGTAACTCATTATGCAAAAATGAATTCTACCTTGCACCCTCTGCACCACATATATTATTTTGATGCCTGTTCCTCCAATACGGGAGCACCCTAAAGGCGGCAATATTCTTAGCTCTCCTCTTTAAAACCACACATGGTTTGAAAGTACCTGTAAAGAAGTCCCGAAGTAAAATAGCATTTCTCAGTATTTTTTTTCCCTAAGGCTTTATTTTTGTACTGGCTACAAGGTATAGTTAATATATTTGAGAATTTAGAAAGTTAAGTCTAGTCGTAACTGGTCGATGCCCTGAACAACTCTACCACCTTCAGTTACGCTTTATGTTGGATTCCAGTATATGATTCTTCCTTTGTAAAGAATATATTTTAAGTAATTGTTCAATTAAAAAAAAAAATAAAGCTGCTGTCTATCCGCATTTTTGATACAGTAACGCCACAACTGCACACATTAAAATAAAATCTATTGCAACATAAATAGAGGTGTTGCTTTATTATATATGTGCGTATATATGTGATATATTATCACCCAAGAAGGGCCATCTAAAACGCCACAGTTGCAAACATTTAAGACTGTAACAAAAATGACTGAGACTCTAGTATCGGTTTACTATCCCTCAACAATTTCCCTGACAGTAGAGTCAAATAATGTTGAATTATGGACCTTCTTGCAGGAAGTCTTATTTCATGTTCATTTTTTGATCATTTTCCTCATAGTTCCTATAGGAATTTGGCTCTTTGCTGATTTGCCTTTAAAAGTTTCTGCATCTGTAATTGGCTTGTGGATTATTGAACTATAATTTTTGTCAAGCAATACCACTGTGGTCAGGCTCAACAAGTTCATTTTCAGTAAGAAAAATACTGTTTTGTCCCTATAAAATCTATCTTATGCAGCTAATGCACTTTATTTGGATGTGGTGGGTTCTTTGTACCATGTTTTCCTTAAAGGACTTTCTAAAGGCTTTCTTGTAGACACGCTCTTGTAGGAGAATTTTACGGTTTGGACTAAAGCACCTGGGTACCAAGGTGACGTGCTTCAAGAAAACAGTCCCACGGTAACAGTTCAGGATTACCTAAAAAACTGAATTTCTGCTGTCAGACTACAGGCAGTCTTTGGACTTTTTTTTAATCGGAGGGAGTTTTCCCAGACACATCACACAACAGCTGTGTTCTAAATCTTTCTGGGCTCTGACAAACATTGAAAATTTAAACATGCAAATGTTTGAAAAGCTAATGATTAAAAAAGGTTTATTTTGAAACATTTGAGGATGACTGCAATTCTTCAGCTAGGTTTTTTTAAAGTCCCGGGGTCTGGATGATTTTGAGTTCACCTCTCCCCAGCAAAATGCCTAAACTCCTGCCTTGTACTTGTGGAGCCGTGACAGTAAACACCAACTCTGCAAGTCTCACCCTGGCAGGCAGTGGGGTCGAGCCCATGGAAGAAGGATGCTATTTTAGTGACCTAGTGCCACTGAGCTGGTTAAATCACTGAACAATGGTTAGTGTTATAGGGCTTTACTTTGCAAAATCTAGCATTAGTGTCATTGCTTTCTATTAACCGGAGGGACTTAAAGGCACTGGCTTTGAGGGGCCTACAGGGAAAGAATAAATAAGGGGAAACCAATAAATTAAAACTAAAAAACACCCTGTTAACTGTAACCTTTACTACCACAATATAAGAAAATGTAATTAAATCCATAATAAAAGCCTTTACATACTTACTCTTTTACTACTCTCCCAAGCAGAGCCATGGGCAGGCGGGGGGCTCTGCGCCCGCAGTCAGCCCCTCGCTCCCACCGCCCGGTCCTTCGCGCCCGCGCATCCCAGGGCCGTGCAGCCATAAACGCGCCC
The DNA here is from genome assembly GCF_009819885.2 of Catharus ustulatus. Taxonomy (NCBI): domain Eukaryota; kingdom Metazoa; phylum Chordata; class Aves; order Passeriformes; family Turdidae; genus Catharus; species Catharus ustulatus. Next base: position 10,475,021 of record NC_046223.1, read on the forward strand.
TGCGCAGTCACATCCTAATTAGCCGCCCCGGCGACCAGCACTCAACACCTTATTATTGAACCATTAGGGCCCCGATACTGCCGGCCACGCCGGGGCCGGGTTTGGCACCGAGTTTACCGGAGGGCGCGGGGAACTGCGCATCCCCCGGTGAAACCCCCCGCGCAACCCCCGCCCGCTCTCCGCGGGTTTGATCCGCCGCCTCATCGCCCGTGCGGGAGGACAGTGCAAAAGCGCATTTCTGCACCTCTTCCCTTCAACGGAGAAAGCCAAGCCCGCTCCCCGCGCAGCTCCGCGGGTGCGGGCGGCTCGGTGCCCGCTGCCCGCGGAGCGGAGTGGAGCCGGAGCGCCCGGGGCGCGGCTCGCACAAGCCGGGGGTGCGGGGGCCGGCCCGCGCAGCGGGAGAGGGCACTGCGCGATCTCCGCGCTCCGGGCAGCAAAAGGGGGGGCGCGGGGTGGTGCAGAAACACACCGACCCCCACCAACCCCAAAACTGTAGCTTCATTTCTTTAGCTTTCGCTTTAATAAAATAATGATTCGTTGGGAAAATGGGGTATAAATCTTCATTTTGGAGGCAATTAAAGTGTTGATTTCATTCGTGCCCCTGAGCGATTCTTGTAATTTGCTCAAATAGCTTTATGTACCCAGCACTCCAGAGCTTTTAGAAACCCATTTTCTAGTTAGACTTGTTGGATTACAATTTTTATTCAACAGCAGCGAGCTGAGTTTCCCTCAGCTAGACCCTGGCTGGAAGGTTCCCCTCGCTCTAAGGCGCTGCGCGGGGCCGGCGGCTCCCCGGAGCATCCTCATCAGCCCCGGGTACCTCCCCGCCGCACCACCTTCCACTCACTCTGCCAAGCTTTCCCCCTGCATAACAAAATTGGATGGGAAAAAAATCCCTTCAAAACAACCCACCTATGTGCATGTAAACCCCTTTCTAAAAGTTCATGCCTTCCTTCAAGCCTGCTTCCCCTGTCACAAACCGACAGCCTTTGGCAGATAGGAGAAAATATTTCAGATACTGCCCACACTGCAATGCAACGCACCTTCATGTCGGTGATCTATAAAATAACTCCCAGCTGACAGTGCCAGTGATAACAGCAAAGCAGCTGAGGAAACTCCTGCCTGCTTGGCTACGCCTTGTTTGAACAAAAGGAAACCTCCAGAGTCAGGAGCAGATCACTCCTAACACTGCATTTACGTAGCTGATCAAAAAGAAGAAATAACGAGGGGGTTTTAACTAGGGATTTATTTTTTGTACGTGCGCTTGAGGTTCTCTCTCTCAAAGGCAAAGCGCTGCTACACCTCGGTTCAGAGCAAACAAACGTACCGTGAAAACCCCACCATTTCACCCAACTCAAATAAAAGCCAAATCTCAGTCACTACCATCATCTGGGAGCTTAATTTAGATCTGGGCACCTCCTGCATTAGCCCCAAACACTCCCATGAAAAGGCAAGGATCCCAGTTTGCACCCAGTGAAAGGAGGAGGGAAGGGAGAGGGGACAGCCAGCTCTCCCCAGTCAGCTCACCCACATTTCCCCACCCGGCAGCAGCCGACATTAAAGGCCTGAACCATCCCAAACAAAACCTGGACAACCGTCACAGCCACACGAGGCTTTGCTGGCTTGGCTTTGGCTTTGACTATATTTATTTTTTAAAGAGAGGGCTTGAAAACTTGAAAGATCAAGGAAAAGAATTTAAAACTTGAATCCCATTTTATTTTCTCCCTTTTTTTTTCTATTAAGTAAAATAAAATGGGCGCGTTTGCAGCAGGCAGGCGTGCACAAAGCAATGTTCACTCAAGTCTAAAAGCGTTCGGCCAAGGAAAACTGACAAGACGGACTAATGAACCGTAGAGACGAGAAGAAAATAGCCAGTATTTGCTAGATTTCAAACCCTCTCTGTCTTCTCTGGACCACCTATCTCGGATTTTATTATTATTTTGGTCAACTACTCCAGCCCTTCCTTCCCTAAGCTACCAAGAAGCCAGTGATTCACAGATACCACTTCTATTATTGGAAAGGGTAAATAAAATAAAGACAAAAATTAAAAACGACAAGAAACAGGTCGAGTTTGCAGGCGACGCTTTTACAAGCTCATCTCACCAGGTCAAATCTGGGAGCAAGCCTTAATGAAGCAATAATAGCCACATTATTCAAAAATTTTCATTTCGATGGAAATTTATCTAAAAGGGACTTAATCATATGCAAATAATAAAAGGAGGCGTATTGACCCAGCAAGCGATCCGCATACAAATTTTAGCGTGTGCAACGTTGGCAAGATCATACCTGATCCGTTAGATTTGCTGATCTTGTTATGTCTTCACTGTCCGATTTTGATCCACCCTCTCTATCGTCTATGACCAAATCGATAGGCATTTTTCCTTTCAAACAGCTAATATACCGGTGGCAGAAATTGTCACATAATTCGTGTACCTACATTATGACAGAGGTTAAAAAAAAAAAAAGGAAAAAGGGAAAAAGAAAAAAAGAAAAAGAAGGAAGAGAGAAGGAAAAAAGGGAAGAAAATATAATCAGGAATACATAAGTAAAATTGACAAGTGCAACCAGTCTCCCCCCTTCGCCCCTGTGACATCAAAAGTCCTAAATAGGGGAAACACACTGCAATTATCCCCTTGAGACCTCTAGACGCATCCAGAATTAGGAATAACTTTCTTTTCTCGCAAAATAGAGATATCCCAGAAAATTGACAGTGACAAGATGATTCACAGGCTACAACATATTCAACACCCGTGTTAAATTCATCTGCTCCCAGAGCTGTGGCCATTAGAGAGGTGACCTGCATGGGTGATATTTAAGGTAAACTATTTAATTTCATCCAGTTATTTCATCATAAACCCTTTCCAAAGGGGTATGAGGACAGAAAAAAGGATTAAAAAAAAATCCACATGCACCGGGCTGAAATACATTATAGGCATTCATGCCCTGAAATCCCCAATCACTCTGATAGACTTGTACCTGAGCCGCCTTTATTAATGGGCAGATTTTAACACATTTCGGTAGAGCAAGAACAACCTGACAGTTATGGTTAGATAAAGTGACTGAGGCTCATAAGAAACTTTTCAACTATTTAAAAACCTCTCAAAATGTTTATTTTTAGGAGAAAGGGAATTCTCTTCTAGGCCAGCTATCAATGACATGTAAAAAATCCTCAGGAAACCCAGAGCGCACTTCCAATTTAACGTGAGCTTGGATGACACCGCTTGCTTAGAAATTAGCATTCTCCCTCCTAAGATTTCTAAAACAGCCAACAGAAAAATCCTGCGTTTAGGTTGCAATCTCTTTCTTCTGCTCCGAGGTGTACAATATTCCCAGGAACAAGAGACAGACAGAACTATCAACTATGCTTTGTCTCTGCAAAATGTTACAGGACAATCTGCGCCCTGAGCCTGACCTGCAGATGGCTCTTTAAAAAAAAAAAAAAACAAAAAATTCCCCCTTTCAACTAACTGTAACCAAAGTCTCTTCTTCACCATCACTAAGAAAAAACAAGATCTATTTTTTTAATCACAATTTCAGGGGCTTGACTGAGCTAACCATTTCAAGTCTCATCTGCGGCACCACAGAACTGCAACTATTTATACAAAGCCAGCAAAGTATTACAATGAACACAAGGCCTGGGCGTTTGAGAGCTTGGTTTTAGAGGCTGAAATTGTAATTAAACTGCGAAGAGAAATGGACGCCAAGATTGGTCTTGACACTAATTACCAGAAAGAAAGACATTTATGCAAATTTACCAGAAGCCTGAACTTCAGCAGTACTGAAACAGAGGAGGAAGAAAGGAGTGGGGGGGAAGGGGGGAGGTAGACAGAAAGGGAGGGAGAGGGAGAGAAAGAGACAAAAATTACCTTCTCTAATTCCAACAGATGAAACCTTAATACTTGTATGGCTTGAATCATCTGCAAAGACACAAACAACATGAACACTAATCTCGTTCCTGGATTTGGGGATATTTCCCACAGTCGCCCCGGACACACTTTGTAGCATGACTTTTCTCTAGTAGTAAATAAAAAGTTGTTTTGATTTATGGCAATAACACTAAAACTTAATAGCAGTGGCTTTGTGCGCTGTTTAACAAGAAGCGATCTAGAGTTAACAAAAAAAAAATCCCAATTGCAACGAAGCAACTGAATTATACGGATCATAAACATTTCTTAAAAAAAAACCAACAACCCTCTAAACACCATCACTGGCTCCTCGCTTAGTGAAAGCGGGAGCAGGACTCCTACAGTGGAGGCAAAATATTTATCCTTAACGGGGGATGGAAAGAAAGAGAGAAACGACCTCATTTTCAGCGAATTTGCCACTGGTGCATCTCCAGCCATTGTAATCCTCTATGTTTCCCATCGAGCTGCTTAAAAGGTGCGTGGAGGGGTTGGTTGCAGCAGGGATAAATCCACGCTTCTCTTGGGCAGGCGAGCTCACCATCAAGCCCATCAGCTCCTCTTTGGATGGGGTTTTCCTTCATGTATATCCTCATGAAATTTTTTACTTCCAAGCAATTACCACACCATATTTACTTGTAAATATAAAAATCATCATTGTAACAACTATAACTTTTAAAAATCCACGTGAGAAATTTTCAATTTAGTACCACCAAACTACCTCTCCAGATGACACAGAAGTTTGAAAAAAATAATAAATAAATGAGAAGGGAAGGGAGGCTGAGGGTAGGGAGAGGAAGAAGTGTTAACTCTTACCAAGTTATCCAGTTCAGGATTAGAGGAAAAGAGGGGTTTCTCTGCTCGGATCTAAATGTAAGAAAGGGGAGGAAAGGGGGAAAAAACAATAATAAAAATTATTTGAAATATGAAAGCAGAAAAAGCAGACGTTATTATTTCTTGCTTCATTACACTGTCGGGTCCATTATGTAACCTTCCGTGCAAGCCCTGACTGCTGGATTTAGTACATCAGCCAAACACTTGAGCAAGTGAATCAAATACACTGAAAAATACCTATGGAGCTTCCCTGGCAGAGCCCATCCCGGCTCCTGGGAGCTGCACAGCAAAACTCCCGGCCAGGCACAGACCGCTCCACTTTATCCATTTTTTAAGGGGGGGTAGTAATGCCGAGATTTCCTGATAGCTTTCTTTCTTTTTTTTTCAGGTTTTGTTTTGGTTGGGGTTTAGGGGATTTTTTTGTTTTGGTTTTTTTGCCTCTTTCAGTAAGAGAGGGGGGAGGGGGAAACGCGCATCTTTATCTCAACAGAGACTTGTTTTTCTCGATACGATTTTTTTTTCCCCTCTTTTTTTTTTCTTTGACTGTTTTCAACCCGGTTTTGCTGACCTGTTTGGCGAACACTGCTATGTCTTCATTGAAAGACTCAGAGGAGCAAACATCGCCTCCCGCTACCCCGGGCTCCCTGGGTGTGCATGTAGCTAATTCACATTTCTCAAAAATCAGTGCTAAAAGAGGGAACAGGGGGTGTCTGAAAGAAAATACAATAGTCACACACACAGAGCGGGGGAAAATATCATAACGAAACAAAAAAAAAAAAAACCCAAACACAACAATAGTTAGTCCCACAGCAGTTTGCACGGGGAAGGGGGTACCCACAGAGGGGGCTCAGGCACCCCCCGCCGCCTCCCGCCCCTTCCCACAGCCAGGCGGCCGGCAGCCCGGCATCTCCCGGCCTTTCGCCACTGCCTGCCCGCAGATATTGTTCATACAACCTTAGGACAAGCCAAGAATAAAACCCAAGCCGGTTCCAGCAGCCATTTTGAATTAACTTTCCTTGTCTTTAGGAAAAAAAAAAATTAAAAAATAAAAAATTAAAATCCCGGGACATACACTTTTGCCTCTCATGCTTTTAATTCCCGCTTTCTGCTGGAGGACTTGCTGGGAGTGGAAGGGGGAAAAAACAAACCCAAACCAACAGAAAAACAGAAAAATAAACAATTCTCATCCAAATTTTAAAAAAACAAAAAAAAGATAGGAGAAAAGGCCCTTAAACCCACCCAGAACAGCTCCGACCCGCTGTAGGCGCTGGCCGGGCCGGGCTGGCTCCCCATGGCCTGCCCCGCTCTCCGCCCCCGGGCTCCGCAGCCTCCGACCCGCGGGGGGACCAGGTGCTCCTGGGCAATCCCAGCTTGGAAAGCCTCCGCGGGAGAAAGGCAGCGTGTGCATCTGGTTCCCTCGCCCGTTTAATAATTTAAATAAATAAGCGTGGGCGCACACACACGTATATATATGTATATTTATAAACAGGGATTTCTTTTTTTTTTTTTTCCTCCCAGGGCTTCATACTTTTCTTTTTCCTTCTGGGTACCTCACAGCACCGACTTTTAACCTACCCTCCAGATTTCTGATAAATCGATAGAGAAACCAAACTCCATGAATTTTATTTTGCTCCCCCTTCTCCTCACTGTCCTGCGAGCGATTTTAAAGGCTCTTAAACTTCCCTTCAAACTCCAGCTGGGCAAATACATTTTAAAAGCATCTGTGCCCAATGTAACAACCCCGTCAGCTCCCATCGCAACGGCCTAGAAACTGCTTTACAAATTGCCACATTGAAGAAACATCCAGTACTGTCGGATAATAAGGGGTTTTTTTTAAAAAAAAATTAAATTAAAAGAAAATCTAAAAATAAAAAGGGTTGAGAGAAGCAGCTCTTGAGTTCCCTCAGCACAAGGAAAGATGAACAAGGTGGAAAGTTGGGCGAAGCTCTCCAAACTCTCCCTGCTCCAAAACTCCGTGCAGAGATTTACCACCAGGCGCAGGTTGTGCCCTGAGAATATTATTTTCCACCTCCTCCCGCGGCGATGCCTGCCGCCCCTCCAGCAGGCTCCTTTTTTCCCGAGCCCAAGCGGTTCCCCGTGCCAGAGCGACCCCAACCCTCTCCCCCCACCACGTCCTAAAACAGTAACGACACAAAATTAGGAACGCGGCGCTTTTCCGCGCTGCGCTCCCCATCCCGCCCTTCCCCTGCCCGCGCTGTCCCCGCTCCATCCCGCGCAGGTTGCGCGGAGCCCTGCGCGGCACCTACCCGTAGATGGCATCTTTATCTCTCTTGAGGGCGTCGTTGACGGAGGCGCCCATGGCGGGGGGCATGGCGTTGGCGTGGGCGGCGTGCGGGTACTGGTGCGAGTGCAGCGGCGGCCCGTGGTTCAGGTGGTGAACGGGCTGCATGGGGCGGGCGCCGTGGGGGTCCCCGTACATGGTGGTGGGGATGCCCACCCCCTCCATGCCGCCGTAGTGGGGCAGCTCGTCGTACTGCGGGGCAGAGAGAGCAGAGAGGCGTCAGGGGAAGGCGGGGGCAGCGCCCCGGCAGAGCTCCGCTCCCCTGTCCCACCCCGGGGACGAGCCGCGGTCCCCCCCGAGCGCGACGGGCTCCGCGGCGCCGGCCTGCGGAGGGAAAGCCGCCCCGGGCCGGGAGCAGAGGGGCTGGGCTGCTCCGGCCCGAAGCCCTCCGAGCCTGGGGCGGAGGACAAATAACAGCAACAGTTATAATAAAATTAATCAAAGTGAAAAACTCCCACCCCAAAGATCCCGTCCCCAAAGTTCTCAGCACCCCCCCTCACTCCGTGAATGGAAGCGGTTCCCGGAGTCCAAATTTCCCTCCGCTAAACTTTTTCCCGCTGATAAGAAGTCAGGTACCTCACCAGCGAGGATGCAAAAACTTCATCAGCAGTAAACAAAACCAAACCAAACCAAAACCGAGAATGAGCGATTTGCGGATTTCCAGCAATTCCACGCGAACGCAACTTTCAAAGCCGAAAAGCTGGAAACGTTCGCGTCCGGGCTCTCGGGATTTTGGGAATGCCTTTTTTTTTTTTTTTTTTTTTTAAGGGGTTTTCTTTGTTAAAGATTAAGGAACGAAAGCTACCGCGGTTCCCAGGCAGCGGGGGAAACAGCCACTTTTCATCTATTAAAAGCGAAGGTGTGAATAAACACTTTTAAAGATCCCTGACACTTGCTTGGACCGAAAGAGTAAAAGGCAAGTTGTCAGCAGAGGAACTTTCTTTCCCAAGCAGCTCTCGGACGGCGGCAGGCAAATTAGGCAAGAAAACGTCTTCCTTTTATCCTTCCCCAAATCCCTGTTCACCCGACTACAGCTGATTTATTCTTTTTCTCAAAACTTCAATTTAGGAGATAGTTAGGAAAAAAAAACTAAAAAGAGATCGCACCCAAAATAGAAACAACAATGCACATGGTAGTGAATGTTGCTAACCTCCAATTCAAATTAAAGTCACTTTCTTTCTAAAACAGTGGGGGGGTTGCCCACTGCACTGCACCTTTTGGGATACAATATATATATCAAAAAAAAAGGGGGGGTGAGAAAAAAAAGGAGGTAAATAAAAAAAAAAAGTTGTGCTTAGTTGTGCTTACTCCCAGCCACAGCTTATCTTCTGAAAGTGAAGCGGTATATCATCACTAACACAGCAAAATGCTCAGAGACATGCACACATTCAAATATTTCAAGCACTGGTGATTTTAAAAAAGACATTGGTAGGACAAGAGCTACAAAACCAACAAATACAGAGGCTTGGACATATTCACTTACATGCCTGTATGTCATTAATGTATAGAAAGCTTGCCTTTTCCCTGAGAGCTCCGGGATGGGGAGTAAAAGAATCAAGAAAATAGCAATATACACAGATTTTAAGCCTACAAGTACAACTGATAAACCCTGCCGCTGCAGGACACCCCTTTGTGCCCCTACTCCAAAAAGGAGGGGAAAAAAAAAAAAAAAGAAACTTTTTTCGCAGCGTCTCTGTCAGCCACGTTTCAATATTATTTCACATTTGAAATCCATTTTTTAAAATCATACGTACCCTTTGCGCCATCGGCCTGCTTGCTCCCTTCCTACTTCAACTTCTAATATATCCTCTTTAAGGCCAGTGTGAAAAGAAAGAAACACGAAGTTTCCCCCCCTCACCCCAAAAAAAGGCAAAAATCCCTTAGCGTCTCCAGCAATGGAAGCAATCAAGTAAAATCTTCGGCTTGCTGGACCTCAGCGAAGCGATATGGTAACTCAGCATTAAAAAAGGAGAAAAAAAATAGAAGGAAAAAAAAAATCAGCTCTCCCTCCTTCCTTCCTTCTTTTTTCTTTCTTTCTTCCCTCTCTCCCTGTCTCTCTCTTACTCTCCCCCTCTCGTTTCCAAGACAGCAGCGGGGCGAAAGCAAATATCCTTTCCCCAAATCAGTTTTTTTTTCTTTTTTTTTTTTTTTTTTTAAAGTGCCCCTCAAACCCAACTACCAAGTCTCATGGCTTTTTGCCACTCCGGCTGTCAATCACAGGCGAGGTTGTCAAGGTGGTGAATGACTGATGATGATCCGCTGCGTGTGCTCCCACCGCGCAGGACACCTCGAATGTTAATTTTCGAGTGCGATCACCCAAAAAAAAAAAATTTAGAAAAAAGAAAAAAAAATTAAATCGAGGGAGGAAGAGAAGGAGGGGGAAAAATTAAAAATTAAAAAGGCTCGCTAACGCGCCGGCTCTCCTTTTATTATGGTTATTATGATGATGATGATGGGGGGCTTTTTTTTTTTCGCTCCTCCTCGGATCGCTCCTAATTCCTCGCCGGCGCCGGCTCGCTCTGCCCCTGCGCGGCCGCCGGGCGAGGCTGGCGGAGGCGGGCCGGGCGCGGGTGCCGTGCGGGGCGGGCGCGGGAGGAAGGGCAGCGGGGCGGGATGGCGGGAGGGGGAGGCGGGGGGAGGCGCTGCCGCCGCCGCGGTCCGAGCGCTGCCGTCCGTCCGTCCGCCGCCGCCGCCGCCGCTCCGCCCGAGCGCAGCGCAGCGCCGGGCTGGAGCAGACTGCGGGAACCCGGAAGTAGTGGTGGCCATAACAGGTCGCGTCTTACACAATGCGCTGGGCGGCAGCAACTCCGCCACCGGCGCAGGGGGGCGCGCCGCCCGTCCCGCGCCCGCGCAGCGCCGCGGGTTGGACACACCGCCCCCTCCCGGCCCTGCCCTCCGCGCCCCCCCACGCGCGCGCGGAACGCGCGCCCGTCGCCCCCCGGCGGCCGCGGGGGCGCTCCCGTCGCCTTTGTCTGGCGGCGCCGCCGCCCCGCGCAGCGCCCGCGCAGCGCCCCGGGGTAGCGCCGCCGCCCGCCCCTCGCTCCGTCGCCCGCCTCGCCGGGCGCCCCCCCCCCCTCCCCGGCGGCTCCCCCCGCGGCCGCCGGCCGAGTGAGCTCACCCGGCCCCCGGCCGCCGCCGCCGCGCCGCTGCCGACCAATCAGCGCCGCGCCGCCCCGCGCCGCTCCCCCATTGGTCCGGGCGGGAAGCGGGGCTCGGATCGGCGCGCCGTGGTGGGGGGCGCCCCGCCATCCCTGTCCCCGTCCCCATCCTTATTCCCATCCCTGTCCCCATCTCCTCCGCCGAGCTCTGCGGGCGCTCTGTTCTGTGTGGGGCGATCCCTCCCAGCCGGTGCCTCCATCCGCCGAGCCGTGGGTCCGCTCCCTTGCGTTCAAAAGCACAGCCATCCCTCCCCGCAGCCTCCCGGTCCCCGCCGGCCTGGGAGTGGAGAACTCGCCGTGCCCCTTCCTCCCCTACCTGCGGGCCGGGCTGCGCCGAGCCCCGATCGGGCGGTTGCGGGAACAGCTGCCCCGACAGTATCCCATCTTCCGCCCGAGCAGCGGGGAGGGAGGAGGAGAGCCCCCGGTGCCGCGGTCCCGACTGAGCTGATCGGGGGAACGGGGGAGTGACGGAGGGGTTCCTCCGGTAAATCCCCTGGGGCAGAGAGGAAGCTACTCCGCTGCTGCCGGACCCCTGGGGCGGTGGGCAGAGGCTCGGCCCCCGCCGCCACGTCTCAAACTTCGGGGAAACCCGTTTCGATCCCCCCCCCCCCCCCGCCCCCTTTCTGCTAGGACCGACTTTTTATCCCGGCGAGAGAAATCCAGACCTCTCAGGTAAGAGCCGTTTTCATGCACTGACCCCCACCCACCCACTCGAGCCACGCGCGTGGGGTTCATTTCTCTGTGTTTTCCCCGGGGAAAGACGCTTGGTAATAATTCCTCACCGCAGCGGTCCCTCGCTGGGTTACTGTGACCCAGCTCCCAGGGACGCATTTCATCCTCTTCCCATCCTCTTTTCCTATCCCCCCAATGAAAAAAAAAAAAAAACAAAAAACCCAAAAGACCCTTTTTCAGCGTCACCACCGGGCCTTTATGAGCTTAATTCAGCGCAACTCAGCCCGAAACACTTTTACAATGTAATTACAGCCTTACAAATTGTTTGCCCAAACCTCATCCTGGATAAGGATTTTACAATTAGCAAACAGTTATTACTCTTAGGGCTCGCTGTGAAGAACTGCTCAGCTTGCCTCTCCGCCCGTGAGAGGCCAGCCAGAAAAAAAGAAAGAAGGGAAACTTAAAAAAAAAAAAAAAGAAAAAAAGAATAGAAAAGAAGGGGGTGCTAATCCGGACAGCAATTAATCATCTATTAAACGGGAAAAAGTAAACGGCCAAATCCGAGCTATCCCGGTAAACTCCTGCCGCGGCGGGTGTGCTGCGCTGCAGCGGCACCCGCGCAGCATCTCGCCCAGACGCCTTTTTAGGAAAGCAACTCTGTTTGGGTGTTTTGGGGGTTTTTTTAGGGTTTTGGTTGGTTTATTTTTTTCCCCTCCAGAAACTTGCTGTTTTGCGGGAATCTGTGTAAGCTTCTCCATCGCCTGGCGGAAAGGGTAAGGGGGGAGGGGGGAAATACGGGTAGCGGAAAAACAACAAGGAAAGACCGAGGGGACCTGGTGGGTGCGACGGGCCAGGCAGCGGCCTCGCTGCGGAGCGCTGCGCGCTTCTACGCGCTGCTGTGCGGCCCCCCCAGGCCGCGGCTGGGCCTTTGGCGAAGGGATTCCACCCAGCTGAGGCAAAAAAAAAGGCCTCTGGGGAGCAAGGAAGCCTCCTCCACAAGGTGGAATCTGGGTCCATTTGCTTATCGGATAATAAATGAGGCTTTTAATCAGGCTGAATTTCCCAGCTTAAGGAAAGAATTAGTCATACCTAGGAACATACCTAGGTTTCTAGCTGGCTTCCCTGCTGCCTTCCTAGCAGGGATTTGGGGCGGGGGGGCGGGGGGGCAGTGGGACGGGAGGAGAATTAGCATCCAAGTATGCTCTTTCACCATTAATACTGAAATTTGAAAACTGAAATAGGAACAAGCAGAAGAGCGAAACAAACAAGAAACCGCAGAAGAAAGCATTGGAAAGGCGGCAGGGAGATAATCCAGGAATGCTTCAGATAAGAAAGGGGGGGAAAGATACGTGAGGAGATACCCGAAAAGTCAGAGCCTGATGGAACGACTGAAAGAAGGGAGGTGGGGGGGAAACCCGCACTTGTTTAGAGCCTGTTAAAGGTCATATCAGGGTGGGGGGTGAGGTGCGGATGATGCTAAAAGGAGTTTAAGAGCGAGGAGTTTAAGCGCGCAGAAGAAGGGCAGCGCCAGGATTTGGGGGGTTTGTTTACTGGCTCCCGATGCAGAAAACAAAAGAGCGACGGGTCCGTCCGGAGAGAAAGCCCGAGGTCAGCCGGGGCTGCCCCGCGCCCACAGCCGGCACTGCTCGGGCCCTGGGTGCCGCGGGGCTGGGGAACGGCAGCAGGGGCTGTCCGCTCCCCCCACCGCCGGCCCTGACGCTTGCAGAAGTTATGGAGGGATTTGATTAATTAAATGGAGGGCTTCATAAAATATTCCCTAATAAAATTTACAGTTGTCTTAAAAGTTTCCAAACAGCGCTATCATTTTTATTTTTTTTTTCTTCAATAAAATTAACTGGGAAATGAGTTACTGGCCGGGATTTTCGAGACTTCAACGGTGACAGCAGTGCTGGCGGCGGGAGTGAAGGCACCCGCACACAAAAGGAGTCTTTCAGGGACAAAAGTTGCGACGGCCACCAGGTTTTTCCCGCGGTGGCACCTCGGGATAGCCCGGGCCAGGCAGCGCAAAGCTGACCTCAGCCTTGCCCCTCCTATTTCATACTACAAATAGAAAATTTCAGCCTAAAGTCCGTAGACTGACCCCTGAGCCGGCAACGCCGTCGTGTTGGGGTTGTTGAAGGGCTTTTTCTTACACGATTTAGGTTTTGCAAGTTCATTTGGGTTAATTCGGAAACGCTGCTCCGCGCCGGGGCTCGCAACCATCCCTGCCTTTAGCCCACTCGCCCCCGGTACTTCTGTACTCCCTGCCTATGACAAACGCTCTTTCTTTCCTGACGATATTCATATACTTCTCGTTGAATTAAATAATAACAACAATAAAAGAAATTGCTGGATAAAACTGTGATTGCTTAATTAAAAAAAAAAAAAGCCGCTGGGCTGCTCTGCGTCCCAAGGATTGAGCTGTTGTGCCGTCTACTGGGAGACGGGGAAACTACAGCCAGAAACGCTCCCAAAATTTCTGCGAGAGGAGAGTTCAGTTTTCGGCAATTTGGAGAGGTCGGAGACGCCCAAGTGCTCAGTAGAATAGCGACTCGAGACAGAAGAAGTCGTAGAGACACTTATTTTTTCCTTAGGCTGCACCTGTATAATTGTATAAAAACTCCACTTCCAAGTGTTTAGGGTTTTACTGACTGAAGACCGTGGAGCAATGATATGGTAAAGATGGTTTGAGTTTACCCTTGCGAGGCATTTGCACATTAGCTAAATATGTAGAAAAAAGGAATTTTATTATTAAAAAAAAAAAAAAAAAAGAAATATTTGTGAACGGCTTAAAAACTTCTCCCCCGCCACCAGCCTGCCGCTGCAGCCTGTGGGCAGAGAGAGATCCCAATCCGGGCAGCTCCCAACCGATGATGCTCTCGGACGGCAGTGGAGGCAATCACTTTGATATCAGCCCTTGGTGGAGCAGCAGGAGGGGAGTTTACGCCGGCCCAACGTTAGTCTCGGTTTAAAGGAAGCAGTGAGGTTGCTGTTTTAAGTTCCCGCACCTTTGCCCATGTCCGAGCCGCGGGTGCTCCCAAGCAGATGCAGCCTAGCTGGGTAATTCCCCTCTTCCCCTTTCCCTGCCTACTCTCTCCACTCCCGTGGAGGGTGGACTGCTCTCCTCAAAAATACAAAGCACAAGAAGAGATTAAAGAAAAAAAAAAAAAAAAAAAAGGGGGGGGGGGGGGGAAGTCTTTGTTTAAAAAAAAACCCCAAACCCCAAACTTCTGACATAAACTCTTGACTTTTACGAGGCGAGAGCGGCAGAAGGGCTGTGAAATGCAAAGTCTTTGTCGTATTTACAGACAGTGTCAGCAGCCGACTGGACACGCAGATAAAAATCTAGTGGTCTACGTGAACTCCAAGGAATGTTTTAAAGCAAAGATCTCTAAGCGCCTGTTCTCGGTCCACACACATGCCCGCACGTAACCTAAACAGACGGAGACACCCACGTAGCCGAGCAATAGTGGGGATTTCTTTTAATAGGTTAAATGAAGGTATAAGCAAACCCTTCTGCCACTTGTGGCACACCACCTCCGACAGCTCTTTGTCTTCAGAGCCACTTGCCAGAATTCAATAGAGGGTGACATTAGCCTAAAATATTCTATACTTTCTTTTATTCTGGAGAATTTTCCTGCTTCTGCTGGGCTAAATTCAGCTCCAAGTTCATCTCTGCGGATACAATTGCTGTTTTGAAGGAAACAACAACCTACCTGAGCCTTTTGTTTTTGTTTTATTTTATTTTTATCAAGAAGGTATTGCGGATACTTTCCTCATTGTACATAAAGCAGAAATTAAATGATTGCGTGTCCCTGGTGGAAGAAGTCGAAGGCCACTCTTCTAAAAGTTGAAAGAAGTATTTTACCCTTTCAAATGAGACTGAAAGTATTTGCAACATTGTACTAGAAGCAAATTAGCGAGCAACAAAACAAAACCTCAGTTCGAAGTGACATAGAATTGAATATTGGCGTCTGAAGGTACCTGGGCTGAACTAGAGCAAACAAAACTAGAGTTTTGTCAGAGCTTTTCGATTTGCTGCTTCTCTCCAAACTAATTTTCACTACTGCTCCATTCCTATTACCTAAGTCCATCTGCAGCTCGGCTAATGAGCCCATTCGCAGCATTATTTCGGCGTGATTCTGATGCCGATCGCTGAGGATGGCCATTCATCCGAGCGGGGATCTGGGGCTATTCAGCCCGGTGGGATGGGAGGGAACCCGGAGCAGGCTCGGAGCTCTCGGAGAGGACTTCCCGCAAACGATACCATCTAGGAAAAATCGGGTTACAAATCAAATTGAGAATCAATTATGCTTTATAAATTAGAAAAAACAAAGGAAAATAAGAAGCAAAACCGTGCGTCCCGGAGCGCGGTGCCGGACGGGGCTCGGGGCGTTCCCGGGATCCCCAGCCCCGTTAGCCCGACGGAGCCGGGCACCGACCTCTGCCTGGGATGCAAGGGGCTGCGGAGGCAGGGCAGCGTGCCAGGGTCTCTGCAGCCCCCGTCCCGAGAGTTACCAACTGCCCGCCGTTCCCCCAGGACACCTCCGACCACTGCTATCTGCATCAGGGGGTGTATCATCACAGGCTTTTGCAAATTGCGTATTGACTTTACTAAATGGATCTGCGGAGCTCTTTAAACATCCCTCTCTTCCACCCGCAAACAATTCTCTCGACAAGAAAAAAAAAATGCGTGAGTGGGGGGAGCTGCAAAAGAGCTTCCAGTTGCTCTTGCTCCTTCATTTTGTAGCGTTTCTTTGGGCACAAGTGACTCAACTCTAAGCAGTTTGGATCCAAGTTGGTGCACAAGAATGCAGAAAATCAGAGAGGATCTGAAGTAGTGTGGGTGACAGCAGGATGGGTGTCTGTCATTCACATTGGGGTCCGAGAGGTGGGTGCATGGATATATGTGTCTCTTTGAGCTCCCATGGACAATTTTTGGTCAGCTATGACTGCTGTGAGAGAAGCCTCTAGGGGTACGTGTGTGCATGCACAATGAAGGACTGCTCTAAGGACAACTTAGGAAAAACCCTCCTTGTTAACCATTTTTAAAACCTCTCTTACAACAGAGTAACTCAAACGTGGCACTCCCCTTTCCCTACACCTCCCCACTCACAGCAGTGCCCCACAAGCCATATCCGTTGCAAACCAGAAAGGCAGGCTTAGCCTCCAAGGATAGGTGTGCTCATTCCACTGCCACCCTTCTCCATCCTGCAGAGGCAGCTGCCTTGTGGGGGAAGGTGGCCTCCTCCCTCACCAAGGCTGGGTCCCCAAGGCAGCAGCTGTGAGAAACAGACAGGGAAGAGGGAAAAAAAGTGAATGAGAGAAGGAGGGGAATTGGGGAGGGAGGCAGTGAAAACTGCATTTTCCCTCAAGCAGAGCAAGCATCCCCTCGGAGGGGCCCCAGACCTAGGAGCTGCCTCCCGAGCCCTGGGCCTCCCACAAGGCAGCAGCAGCAGTATCTCTCCTCCTCGGCCCTGCAACCACGGTGGGGACAGCCCCTCATCCTGGCTTGGCCTCTGAGTTCTCCATGCGGACCTTGCTGGTCTGCAGTGAGGGGACTGAGATGCACGGGTACTGGGCCAGGCCCAGGCACTGGTTTCAGATGGGAAACTCCAATGGTCCAGGGATTCTGAGCATCCTTCATAATGACATGATGGTAACAGTCACTTTCTGTGGTTTGGCTAAAGAGTTCATATAAAAGGTCTGCTGGGATCTGCAACTGTCAAGAGGAAACTGCAGTCAGAATAATCTACCAAGATTTATCAAGAGATTGTTTGCTTTCAGCTTACCACACCGGGTACCATTTTTACCTTGAGGAAGCTAGCTTTGCTTGAAAAGCTGTTATTACACTTTGAAAAAATGCTTTTCTGCTCTCATTCTCAACTTACTGGGGAAGAAGACATGAAATCAAATAGACATCCAGACTGTGGAAAGTAAGTACTTTTTACATGGAACCAAAGAAACATCTCATAGAATCATCAACTCAGCTCTCCTGCAATGCTCTTTCCTTGCATTTAGCAGAATTGAGATCAACTGAGTACTCTCTTTTTCAGCTAAGAGGGCTTTGAGGAGGGCTATCCTGCATTCAACATTTCAGTTCAGATTTCTAAAGATATTTTGTCTCTCTTCTCAACACAGAAGTGACCACAGCCATTGAAAAATTGGCACGAAATTTCTGCAAGAGATGTAAACCATCTTCAGTGAATGTAGATATTAAGTCCAACTTTAGGGGTTGCCTACCAGCCAACTCTTATTGCAAGTGGCTGGGATTAAGTTGCTAAGTCACGTTTTGAGTAGGGCTGCATCTGAAGGCAGATATGCATCATAGCACAAATAGACATGACCAAAGTAGCTCTGAATCCCACTGTGGCGGAGCTAATTAAAGTATGTCAGAAGGCTCTACCCACTCAAGCAGCTCCCCGGGGATTTTGGGGACACTGAATTCTATGTCTCACCCCTCTTCTTGCCTCAAAACACTTTTATGACTCTGCAGATACAAACATGATCAGAACAGAGTCAAGTTTATGAGATACCATACAGATGCACTAAACCTTCTATTGTTTCAGTCCCCCTCTCCACTTCTAACATCCCTGTAAGTTTGATGTCCCTCAAGTGTGTCCCCTGAATATGTGACACCTCATGGTTTAGGGGGTGCCGCTGTAGCAGCTGAACATCTTGTGAGCATGTATGCTCAACAGGAAATCTTCATTCTATGACAGAGCACTTGAAACACAGAAAGTTTTCAAGGACCTCAACCAAAGAAATGTGATAGTGCAAGAAGGAAAGGCAAGATGCTTTGTCTCTTGGGCCTCTGCTGGAAGACAAGCTGTTTCCACCCCTCTCTTCATTAACTCATAAACAGAAACTCTGGACCTCACCCAGATCTCTCCCCCCCGCAGAATATCTTGCTTTAAATTATTTTTCTAATATCATCCAAGATCATATTTTTCCTTTTATGTTTCCAAGTTGAAGTTTATTATAGTTGTCCACATTGCTGATCAGTTGTAACCCTTTCTACTACTTTCCTGTCCTTACTGATATTTGAAACACTTCTTACTTGGATCCCCTTCAAATTTTATTACAGTGCTGCTCACCTCATTTTTGTACCAAGCCCATTCTACTTCGTATTTATTGTCATCAAACTTGAGGACACAGCTGTTTCCTCTGCTCTGCTGTACAGCACCACCAGATCAATTTTTTTCACATTTTTTTCCATAAGCGGTTCGCCTCTCTGCTGATGAAGAGACCTTTACTGGGTTTAACCAGTGCCAGCCACATTGTCCTTACCATTAGTGTTACATTTCTAGTTATTCTTGCTTCTTCCCAAAGCCTTTGAAGTAGTGTAGAGACAATTTGATTCATAAGTACACTCAGACTTGCAGTAACTCTAGCTTCTACTTTAGTTTTTGTATTAGAAGCACATGTTGGGTTTGTAACTTAGGGGAAAGCTCCTCCCTCTGACCTCTCCACGTAGTTCAAATTCTACTTTGCCTCACTGAACTTGAAGGACTGGTGTCTTTCTGCCCTGGCTTTCCATACCCTCTGTACTGGTATGACAAAATTATGAGCAATATATTTTCTCTTTCTGAGAGTCTCCACATGAGAGACTTTTACAGCAGTTGCATATATTTGCAGTTCTCTTCGCATTTTTTCAGAAAAGCTGCAATTTTCCCAAATATCTCCTCACTGGCATCATGCAGGCTGAGATCCATCAGCAGCACTTATGTCACCTTCATTGTCCTTGTTGTATCAGGAGGTAGGTAACCACCTCATTTCTTCTTCTGGCCTTTGGGATGCAGTGCTAGGGTCCCCCTTGACGGACCACTCGAAATAATCTCTTGCCTTCTTGACTCGGATGACTCCCCCTAGAGCTATGTACCACACACTCCTAAAGTGGCAGTGTTTTACCAAGAATATAAAATGTGGTTTGACATGCATTCCTTGTCTGGTCTTCTGGTCTGCCCTGCTATGTCCCACAGAGGGGTTTTACCTCCACTGATTGCTTTTTCACTGTCAAATGGGTTTGTGTGCTCCTCCAAACACACGCCAAGACCATCACAAACAACCACTAGCTCTCAGAGAAACTTTACCTCATGAATGTGTAAAAAACCCCCAGTGTTTCAAGCAAGAGACCTCTTAAGAAACTCCATCATGGGACCGCTTGCTGCTCTGGGCATGTAGTTTATTCCATTCTGTCTTTTCACTTTCCAGTGCTTTTCATAAAGTTCTTCTTACCTGCCTGTCTCTTAATATAGATTTTGTTTAGGATGCCAAGCCAGCCTGCCTCATGTTTTCCCTTGGATTTGTTCCCTGCTCCTAGCCAAGGTTGCCTGTGGATCCTGCTTTGAAGTTCTTCTGTGACACATTTGCTGCCGTTGGTGACTCTTCCCTTGGCTGACGTCACCTTGGGGGTCCCTCTCCAGTGGGCTGAGAATCACACTGCCTCTTTGATCAAAATGAAGTTCATTTACAAGCACCCAATGAGCCAGCACAAACAGACCGGCAGCTAGACAGAATTAGCTGACATAAAAATATATCAGTTTTAACTTCAGCTGAATTCTTAACCTAGCTAAGGTGAACCCAGAACAAAAAAAAATTAAAAAAAAAAAATTACAAGCACCTACTGTTTGTTTAGCTCAAATTAATCCCTCATCATCAAAATCAATGTTAAGATCAGGTTAAATCAAAGTAAGTGTCCATACAGCACTTTATCTCTGTATTTTAGAAAGTGATCCTGAAATTACAGTTCAAATAACTTTTATGATTGGAAAAGGCCTTTTTCTAGTGACCAGCTGGGCCCTGATTATGCATGATGTTCAGCTCCACCAGGTCTGGGTGAAGACAGTGGAAGCAGATGGATCTCAGGGATGCTGGAAATCAGTCTCAGCTCCTACGGTAATTCAGCCTGCACATCCTTCAATCCCCAATAAAACCCAGCTCTCTTGGTTGTTCCAAGGAACTGAAGCGGGCAGTCTTTATGTTAGAAAAATTCATTTTAATTTGTGGTTGTATCTTGAGACTCTGCATGTGTTTGTGAAGTTATTTTCCTGAACCCAATAAGCACAGCAGTTCTCTAGCATAAAAATGAGGGGTTTCAGCCCAAAAGATTGCTTTCACTTTACTAAGCTTTTCCCTTTCAAGTACTTATAACTCTTGATGGCTATGTCAAATCATCTTCAAAGAAAGGAAGGAAGGGAGGAAAGAAGGAGGAGAGTTTTTGCTGCCAACTGACTTTGTGCAATCCACGTTTTCTTTAAAACTTGAAGTCCTCCCACAAAGAGGACTATTCCAGCCTCAGATAAGCTGTGGAAAATAGTTTGAAATAAAATACATTTGAAGCATTAGAGAAGTACCTTCTCTTTGTACTCAGCTCTTTACTTCCCAGTCCTTTCCCAAGAGGTTTGCTGCGGTATCCTGAATCCATGCGCATGCCAGATGAGCACTGGCACTTCTACCCATGCCACCATCCTCTTTTCTATGCAAAGTCATCCATCACCCCACCAGCAGGAGGGGATAACCTGAATTCATTTTGATACTGTCTTTTTAAAAATTTGTTTTCTTTGCTGTTGAGCCTGTAATTTAGTTTTGCTGCCATAAAGAGTTAACCCCAGAGGGGGAAGCTATGTAACAATCCCTGGAGGTATTTGGCTGTATTGACACAGTGGGCAGCTTTTAATATTCAGGTTTTCTTTTTCCCCCAAGACCCAGAGAAATGATAAGTTATCAAATACCACTGGGATCACTGGTAGAACTGTTCTCTTGCCAAAAAGAGGGTGCAAGCTTTCATGGTGGGAAGCAAGGTCTGGAATAAAGAAAATTTGAGCTCCAGCATCATGAGGCATCAGATAATCAACTTGGCCCCTTCACTTTCTCACCCAGTGGGATCTTATTCCCAGGCTGGTTTTATGTCAGCACAGGGACACAAAGGCAGAATTTATGTCCACTAGTGTGCATTAACTCCTGTCCTAACCAGTACTAATTACTGCTAATTATGTGGGACAGTGTTAATTCTTTTAGCAGCATTATCGATGGCCTTACACTTCTGAAAGTGCGTTTGGGTGAGGCAGCTTACTTTGAAGAGATATTTATGTGGGGAATAAATACAGAGTAGCTAATACACTGTAAATTTACACCACTGGATAGCAGGCTTTAAAGGAGGTCTTTGGGCACAAAGACAGACAAACCCTTGAGTAAGAACTACTCAATAGAAAAGGTGGCAGGATCACCCTGTGTGATCTTAGGAAAGTAATTTTGATCTGGCATTTCTCTTCTGCAAAATTGGAAAAATAATACGTCCCTAACCCTCTCAAAGGTATAATGTTTACTTTCTCTGCCTTGCCAATCATTCTTTTTGCTTTTAAAATTATTCTCCAAATCCTAATTGTTTTTATGTGTTTGCAGCATAAGCCATAAAAGACATAAACCTATCATATTTTTCTATACTCTATTTTCCCCATTGTGTTGTACTGTTAACACGAGCACTTTGCTGTGCAGAGGCTTGGCTGTTTGCTGAATTAAGATACCTAAAATGCTTCAGTATCTTGGCTGAGCGGCACTGCAGAGATGGAAGGTATCATTAGACCAAGTGGCTTTTTTCTGCAGGAGTGAGAAGCCCAGATATTTTCAGAGGATTAAGGAAAACCAGCTCCTCTGTGACCTCCATCCTGCAAATATAGGGCAGGAGGCCACAGCTTTGAATCACAGAAGTCCCTTCACTCCCTGTAGCTTGGGTGTTTCCCTCCTGACTGGGGTGTCAGCATTCATCTTGGGAAGTCAGGAGATAACAGATGATCCCAGTCCACCACGGCATCAGCATCTCTGCAGTTCAGCTTGGCATTTCTCCTTCCAGAGTCTGCACAGTCACCATGAATACTCAGCAACGTGGTCCTGGATGGTTTTGTTGATGTGGCTGTCTCCTTGAGCAAGAGCACTATGTCAGGAGGCTTTGCTGTTAGACCATTATTGTCTGGTCCCTCTGACCACAACAAGGGGCTGGTCCTACCAGATCCGTGGAGAAAGGCCAAAAATCATCACATGATGCACTGCCAGGCAGCAGAGCTGCTGCTTCTTCACATAACCAGTGTAGGCATCCAACCAGGCCATCTCTGCCTTTGAGGGCTTCCCACCTTGGAAGGACCCTTGCCCTTGGGTCCCACCTGCAGTCTCATTGGCAGCTAGTGATATTCTTTCAGCCTCTCCCATTACTGGTATTTCGTTTCTTTTCCCTGGTTACTGAGCAGGTAGACGTGGCAGCACAGTGCCTGAGAGCAGTTTTGGGGGCACTGATGATCTCTGGGGCTTCAGAGATGATCTCCACAGGCTTAGCTCCTTAAGACACCCTGAAGAGATGCTTCCCCCCTTCCAGAAGTAATAGTCTGGGACACCCTTTCCACTCACCAAACTGGAAATAACCTTTCCAGCCTTTTTTTGCTGCTCATGCAGTAATGCCCTTGACAGGCTTGGGGATCTCTAACCTTACGCAGGGTACATCTTCCCCAGACTGCTTTCTCCAGGACCCATGTACTATATTTGGGATTAGTTTCATCCTTTCCCTGACCATTTGACTATACCAAATAATTTCTCTGAGTGTTTCTGTCAACATTATGTCCAGTAAACTGGAATCAGATGTACCACAAATCGCTTTTAAGTAAGTTATCTTTATATCTGCAGACGGATGCCAAGGTTCTTGACCCTGAATAAAGCAATTTTCCATATGCTTTTATGGTTTTTAGGTGAAAGAACAGGAGTCTTGATTGTACAAATGCAGCAATACAGAAATTTGCATCAGTGCTGGGCCTGGACATTTGGCTGTCTCCTCCTCTGCCTTCCCCACCTCCCTTTACAAATAAGAGGCAACATTTGGCATTTACAATCAAGATGAACTTTTGCACTCACTTCTCTTTCAATTCCAAAAAAATTTAGACTTAATTAAAAAAAAAGAAGGAGGGAGACTGCACTTCCAGGAAATTATTTTCCTTTTCCACTTTTCCCTGTTTACATATGACACTTTCTCACAGAAGTACCCTGCAAACCAACACCTGAAAAGGCTCAGGTGAGGGAAACAGAACAGCTTATCCTCTCATTCCCCTCAGTTTTAACTCTCTTACAAATGTACTGACTTGATGTATGGGACTGTAAGAAGAGGAACTGACCTCTGTCCTTCCCTACTCCCTGCTGACAAGTCAGGAAGAGACAAGCAGCTTCTGAGGGGCTTGTTGGTTTGTGTTCATCAGCAGCAGCTATCAGATAGCTCTCGCTGAAGCTCTCCATCCTTTCAAAACCCTCACAGCTTTCTTCTTCATATAGAAATATGCGGCAGTTCCGCTTGTATAAAACCTGCATGAATAAAAATTTAATCTAAGGCTATCACTGCTCCAACAGCAATAATTTCTCTTAAAGGCTTGATACAAAGAATACTAAGTACTGTCTATAAATAAGATTGTATTTAATAGAGGAGAGAAGCAATTTAATAAGCTTACTAGGAAAATCTCCTCAGCCACTTTCAACCCCAGTATAGGTTTTTTTTCCTGAACAAAACTGGCTTGTTACAAGAAAAACTCAGGCCTCAGTAAACTGTGACTTTTTAAGGTGAAGTCATACAATTCAAGCTTTCCCGTCCAAAAGGAAGAGGAAAAATATCTACTTAAAGGAAATATTAGTTAATCAGAGGACATCTCTTGCATAATAGAAGCTACTAGGGGATTTAAAAGCACATTCTAATTATAATAGTTCCGTAATTATCTGCCTAATATCTCATTTTTCTGTCTAATCCCACTTTTAATTATAGAGTACCTTTTTTTGCCCATCACACAACTGAAGTACTCTATTTTACTGAAAATAAATCCTTTTAACTGGTGAAGTCAGAGAAGAAATATTGTCCCTGCACCCAGGAACGTGCATGCTGTCTGGAAGGGAAATGCCTTGCCAATGGTTTTGGATAAAGCGCCTGGATGTGCCCTTTAGAAACATTTAAAGCTTTCCACATTTTCTCAAGTAGAAGAAAATTATCTAAATAACACTGTGCTCTGCAAATGTGTCTGGTTGCAAAAGATCTCACGTATTTAGCTTTGTTTTCCAAACTCTCGCAGCTTGGCCTCCCTACCGCTGGTGTTCAATGAGATCCCTGCCATCAGCTGATGGTGGAATAGAATTTGGCCTTTGAACCAAGCCAGCATGCAATTCGCAGAAAGGAAGCAATATTTGAGCTGTGTTATCTCTGAGCATCTGGTCATCAAGATCTTGCTTAACGATTAGTGAGCCAAGAGGAAACCCTATGAAGGGGGGAGAGGAAATCCCACACACAGGGTTCCCATTTCCAGCCCCGTCATGAGTTTCCTGCCCTATCCTCCAGCAAATCTCAGCTCTCCACTTCCCAAGAATAAAAAAAAAAAATAAAAAATTACCCTTTGGGGAAGTTGTCAGGCTTAATGGATGTTTATAAATCACTCAAACAAAAGGTGCTATGTCAGTGAAAAGTACTCATCCTGATGATTATTCAAATGCTCATTAAAATTCATTTTGCTCTATTCTTTCCCTTGGTTTGTGTGGGAGGCAACTGAATGATTTAGTCTTTGTGGGAAAGCAGGAGAGCTCGAGCACTTTACTTTGGGTGTGGGAGAGGCAAGTTTGGGAAGTTAAGGACCATTGGCATGCAGGTAGGGTTTCATCCAAGGCCTTTAGGCTCCCATCCAGGCTGCAAGCTCTGACAGACCCAGGACTGGCAAATTCCCTCCAGGAAGACAAGCCAGAGATTAATGGTACCAACCCCTGCTCAAATTTGCATGTATCATTTCCTTAGCTTTGCTCCTGATGGAATTAGGGATCATCCTTTAGTGAAAATTATTTTTAATGTGTATTTAAGCATTAAAAATGAATATGCGCGAGTGATAAAACTTAGGGAATCATTTATAAACAGCTAAAGCAAAGTGAGATTTGGAAGGGCTGACTGCCCTGCAAACCTGGGCAAATGCATGTATAATGCCAGGATACTTCTTCCCTCATGGATGTTTCATTGTGTCTCGCTGACCCCTCCATGGCAGCTTGGTCTGCCAGGGTGGGCTGGCTATTCCAGGTATTAAAAGCTGAAGAAGATACAATACATCTTTTCACCACATCAGGCAGCAGCTTGGCACTAACCTAGACACAGTATTTTTCACTCTCCTCAGCTCCATGAAGCTGTTCGTGCAACTGCATTGCCTCAAATAGCTTCCATGATGAATGGAAACTTCTTCTTCTGCTAACTGAAATAGTAGAATTTCTGAATTAACTCTGAAAATGAAAAATATGGACTCCCTAGGGAGGAGTTTCTAACCAAAATGCAAATAATTTTATACTTTTTGGGCAAAAAGTTGCTGCAAGTAATAGTTAATGCTGCTTCTAATTAAAGTGCGCTTACTTGCTCTTATCATTGTGCTTAGAGGACAGGAGATGCTCTTGCAGGGCATGATGAGTGCTCCCATGCGCAGTTCTCTCCACTCACCTTTGCAGCTGCCACATAAAGCATCAGTAGTGACCCCTTCACTACCATTTTTACTTCTACTTTTTCCCCTCCCCTGGGGGGTTACTTTTTCAGTCTTGTCCTTCCTTAATGCCAGGCAAACCCTCATTGCCACTGCAGGCAGCTGCTGGGATGAACTCAGCCTCCTCTAGTGTATTACACAACCATGTGAACTGGCAATTCTTGCACCTCCTCTGCAGAGGCTGGAACAGACTGTGCAAAGTGTGAACTAGGGGTGAGTCAGGCCTCATGAATTTCTCTTCTCTGTGCAAGCCCAGTCTGATCCTGACCATATCACAACCTTTCCTCTGTACCCATCAGCAAGCAAGAACCAAATTTGGTATCACCTTGTGCTGTACAGTCAGCCAACAAACTGCCAGGTTTCAAGTCTTCCTTTATTCTTTTTTTTTTTTTTTTTTCAATTTTGCAGTCAGTGCCTCTTTTCTCTCTGGTCATTTATGCTTCCCTTGTGTTGCTCAGGTGCTATTCAATCTTTGTTCTTGCAGGTTTTGGAATGGCCTTAAGCGCTTGCTCCTCTCTCATCCAGGACTTGGATGAGATGCACACCAACGTACCAGAAAAGGGGGAAGACTCTGTCCATTGGAGTCTTCCTGCCCTACTCTTCTTTCTCACTTGTCTTTATCCACTGCCCACTGTGGTGCATGCTGGCTCTACCACATCCCAGAAGATGAAAGGAGATGCTTCACTCAAATGTTGCCTGGCTCATTCTTCTTTAATAAAAAGATTGTTTAGCTTCATTTTTCATCACTTTATTTCTTAGCTAAAATAGCATCTGCTGGGCATACCAGTGGTACGACTGGTTGCTCTTCTAGCAAATCTAGTTTTTCTCAATTGTACTGGCAAGTGAACTTTTTCAGTATGGTAAATTATCCTGGTGGTCCAAGAGACTGGTGAACCTCAGGAAAGCGGCACTTTGACCTGATGAGATTGGTGGGCTGACAATAAGAGTATATGAGGACAAATCTAGTCTCACCAACATCCCCAGGGTAGACTCAGGTTGCTTAGGAAAGGCCTATAACCCCTGCATCCACTCACAAATCTGCTCCTGGTGTGACACTCCAGCTAAATCTTGCACATGTCAATGCACACATTCTTATTTGCAGTGGGCAAATGACAGAGTAGCAGGAAGATGGGGATACTAGGTACTTCAAGCATTGGACAGGAATTTGTTTTCCCATCCTCTTCAGAGATGTGCAGTAGAAATTTAATGGTAACTTAGAGTAGAACTTCCCTATAGAATCTCAGCACTGGCCTAAATTTCAATAAAGGTGCTTGATTTGGCACATAACATTTTGCTAACCCAGCTATGCTTTACATCCCATATCTATGGTCTGATAACCTGGTGCTCAGCTATTTGGAAACCTCATCTCTGCAAGAGGATCTGTAAGACCTTTTAAGATCTTCTACTGCCCTCCATGACCTTCAGGTCTGACAACCTTAAATGAAAGAAGCTGTTTTTGCACAAAAAGGTGTTGATAAATTTAGTCTTGTTGGCACACAACATGAAGGGTGTCTTCAACTCTGGAAGGACATAGGCATGCAATTATATTACCGACAATTAGGCAAGAGTAACAATAGATCTTCCTCATAATGCTGCCTTGCTGTGGCCATCAAGATTGTGATAAACTCTTATGCAGGCATATCCACTACTTAATTATCTAGAATTCAGCCCTCAATGTAATGCTTATCTCTGTGTAGAAGCTTCTGTCCCCCAGCAAGGAGACCCAACAGCATGGTCCCACCACTACCCCCTGTTTGGAGCAAGGCTTGGATCATGCTCCTCACAGATGACAGCTGAGCCTTTGCCAAAGTGCAGGTGCAAAAGAGATTTACATGGAGCAGAAGCTTCTGCCAAAAGTTTGAAGGGATGTCTAGTGTGGATGCAGAGGCAGGTACAGCCAACCCCACAAAGGCAGATGCTACAAAATCATCAAGGGTATGAGCTGAAAGTGCACATTTCTGGGGTTTATTACTCTGAAACTTCCCCTTCAGCCTCATAGCTTTCATCACAACATAGCAGTAGAGGAGGTAGCTCTTGGTCCTGCTTAAAGAATGCTCCTTTTCTCCTGCATCCCATTGACCCTCCTCTGCCAAGTCTCTTGAGGCAATCTGAGGTCATTTCCCCATCTGAAAAATTACTGCTAGAGACCAACCCCTCAATATGTTCCGGGGATTCCTTCTTGCCATAAAGATATTTAAGCAGAAACTCTGTTGGCAGAAATGTGTGGGTTTACTAGCCCTATCTGTATTTAGATACATTCTGAAACACAGGTTGATGCAATCCTTGTCTATCCCAACAGAAGCACAAATTAAGAAATTCTCTATTTTTTCTGATGGTTGGAGATGCTTTTCTCAGTGATCCCAACTTATTCTATGTGTTTGTTGTGATTGCTACTTATGTTCCCTTAGAAATAAAATCCAAATAATCTTAATAAGGAGAAATAAATGCCATTATTTCTGCTCTTTAACAAATAAGTATCATTAAATCCCTCTTATTATCAGTTCTCTCAATTTTCCAGCTTGGAAGGTCCATTTTCTTGCAGAAATTAGTGTGAGATACTCTTTCAACAAATTCCCAAAACTAATAATCTCTAAAATCATCTGGAAGTTTCATAGGAAAAACTAGACTTAGTCACATTATTTTTCCACTACAATCACAGGTTTGCCAAATGTCTTGAGACCTCACATCAAACCCAGTGGCTATTGGTCATTCCAACTGTTGGAGCAACCACTTTCCCTGCTAAGTCTCAAGTTTGTACCTGTGAATTTTGTCCAATGCTAGAATTTACAGATGGCTTGGTTGCCTGGGGGCAGGGAGTAACACTTCCACACACAGTCATTTCTGCTTTGTTAAATTATTTGGCAGTTACGCTTCATATTAACAGATGCTTTTGCAAATATCCAAAAAGTTGGTAGCACTTCCAAGATGGTATCCAAAATTAATTGCACAGCAGAAGACAATATGATCCTCAAAATATTTCACATTTTTTCAGAAAACATGGTCTTGAACCCTGCTCAGTGTAAATCACTAGAGGGATTTATCTAAGTACCCCCAGATCTCATAACAAATCCCTGCTGCTTTCATAGGATCAGGCTTTTCCTTTCTGTATGGACAAACTTTGTACGCAGGAGTGTGAGCAACACTGTCTTCCACCACCACAGAAATTCTCCCCACTTTGCTAGATTGACAGTGTTTCTTACAACCAAATGAAACTAGACCCTCACTGAAGACTGAACTTCAAGGGGGAATTTCACACTGGAAAAGAACTGGAGAAAAATAACCCCTCCCCCTCACTGCATAGTGTGATAGACAGTCAGGCAGGATTGCCTTGATGCTCTTTTTCCAAGGAAGGGTTGGAGCACTAGGAGAGGTCCAGAGGTAGCTCTGCAAAGCCCAGCCCCCCATGAAATACATATTTTCACAAAAAAGCCCCAAACAAACCAAACTTTCCAGCAAAAAAACCCCCATACTATTTCAGACGTTGCTGCAGAGAGGTACCTGTAGAAATATTAGAAGGACCTACAGCTAATCTGTTAATAACTGCTATTAATAATGAATTTGTCCTTCTGTGGCTCTTTTCATCTACAGACATATCAAAGGACTAAAGGACACAAACATTAGCTAAGCATCACTGTGTGTCTCCTACCAATGGGGCCTGAGCAGTTTGAGAGATCTGGAATTTGGCACCTGTGATAAAGCAGTAACTTGCCCGAGATATTAAACTCTGGAATCAGTGCCAGAAGCAGGAGCCAAACAAAGCCTGCACTGGAATCAATTTTTAGGCTTTTTTGGGATGGTCCTGTTTGCCTTATTTTTTAAAACAAATTTGTATTTGAGGAGTTGTGCTCAGTATGGTGGTTCACTTACGAGAGGCAAAGCTCTGTCCGTGGGTAATTATATGTGGGTGTCCCTTCGGAGCCTCTGCTGTGTGGCAGACTTCACCCATGGAGCATTAAAATATACAAACACTGCAACGAGGTATTTTTCTGAGATCCTGTTTATTTTTTGAGAAATACTCCTGATTGATATGGAAAATGCTCTCCCATCACCCCTAAGGCCAAGAGTACCTTCTTTTTAATGCTGGGCCCCATTATAGATGCCTCCCCCCCCCCCCCCCCCCCCCCCAGTAAATCAGTTAACGCAGCTATTTTTCACATTACATCCAGCCACCCTACAAAAAGCTGATGAATTATCCTTGGTTTTAGTGCAACTGCTGAAAATATTTCAAAGTGAAAAGGAATTGACCCAACCTACTGTGCACATTATTTATTCAGAGGTAGTACAAAAATGAGTCCCTGATGTTACTAAAACAAATCCTAGTAAGTACAGAGAGTATCAATTACAGGCTTCCCTTTATAGTCCTATATACCTCTTTCCCTTCCTAGAGATAGTATCACATGTGCGGTGGTACTGTGTTGGCTTTCAAATCTATTGAGCTTTCATAATTATAACCTCCATTTTAACCTCTTTTATAGGACACACTATACCATTTCATGTTATGATCCTTGAATCCCAACCAGCCCTAGGAAAAAGTGGCTTTAAAGCTTTCTTCTGGTAAGATGTGCATCAAATGGGAAATATTAAGCATTCACAACCTTATGCATACATTACATCTGGGTGCCAAGCACAAGGAAGAGCAAAGCAAAATAGATCTTGTGAGCCTCACTTGGACTTTTGCTTTTCGCTCAGTAAATATTCAGCACGTAGCCTTACATAATAGAACCAGGGAACTGCAGTGAAATGGCTGGAAATTTTTTTCTTTTTGGTACAGTCTGTATGGAATGTCCTTCTATTTAATCAAAAAGCTTGGAATGATTCCTAATCTATAATAAAAAATTTTAAGGACATGATTAATTCCATTGTTTAAATGCTGTTTTATTGCCATAAGAAACTCCCATAAATGATCCCACACCTTTCTTCGTGATCATTTCCTTTTAAAGTAATAGACTAATTAATTTCAATTAAATATATGTAAAAGAAGATATATTTTGAAAAATGCTTCTCCCTTGTCTTTTGCTAATATAGTGAAAAAGTGTAAACCTTGGAACATTTAGCATAGAAAATATTAATTTTTGGTAATTTCTCACGGGGACAATTTATTAAATGAAAGGCTTTTAACATTACCTAAAAGCAGCCCTGTAAATCATGGGTGTCATCAAACTGCTTCATCACTTCATTAATTTAAAAGATTATTATTATATGCGTAACTGACATAATTTTGAACAATGTTACATGGTTAATTTATTAATGTAGAAAAGCAGAAATGACACACTGAATTGATTTATTATTATAATTGTATAATTTTAGGACTTTTCTCTGCGACTTTCATTGATAGACCAAATGATTCTGGGTGAAATTGTGCCATTATTTAATTTTTTTGTTCTTTATTTTTTGAGGCAGTCCTTCTCACTGATG
Organism: Catharus ustulatus; assembly: GCF_009819885.2. Classification (NCBI taxonomy): domain Eukaryota; kingdom Metazoa; phylum Chordata; class Aves; order Passeriformes; family Turdidae; genus Catharus; species Catharus ustulatus. The sequence continues at coordinate 10,505,826 of NC_046223.1, forward strand.
TCTGCAAGGACTTAGGAAGAGGGAGTCCAGCATGGCTCCTTGGTGTTTAAGTAGAAGCTGTTGAAAGACCTCCTTTAAACCATAGTCATCTTGTGGTTTTAATAAATGTAAAGCACTTTTTACCTCTTTTAGTAATAAAAAGAAATTTAAAGTTACTGTAGTTATGTTAAAAATCTGATTCTGAGTAATTCTGATTCCTTAAAAGTGTTTATTCCTAAGTATTTCACACGCACAGAAAGATGATTTTGGGGTGTGGAGTTTGCCCAGCTCCACTGCAGACCCCAGAGCCTTGCACAGCTCAGCCCCACAGTATTTTTGCTCATAATTATATTGGTGAGCAGTTAGTGCTGGCTTTGTGCCCGAGATGAAAATATAATGTAACATCATTTCTGCATGGAAACCACAGTTCAACTTGTCTTCAAAACCAGTATACCACATTCGGGATTTATTTTTAGATTGAAATAATGCGTGACTCTGGAACCCTGCAAAGCTGATGGAACATTCCTTGTTTCACCCCAAAGGTGCACATTCAAGGAACGGGAGGCACCACTGAAACAGCCTTGCCTCGAAAACCAGGAATAAAGTTAAATCAGGACCTGACTAAATAGGGCTCCAGATCATCACTTGAGCACACACTTTGTGTGTTCCTTCATGAATGTTACATCCCTCTAGCAGAGCCTAAAAAGCCCAACAATCCTCCCTGGCATCCCAGAGCTCTGTGAAATTTTGTAAAAGATTTGGAGCAGCATTCAATTTACATGGGGAGACGCTGGCAGCTGCCAAAAAACATGGCAAGAGATAGGCAGAGTAATTCCAGCCTGATCCATCAGTGATGCCCTGGTCAGACTTCCAGTGCCCACTCCCACTGGACACAGGCCTCCATGGGTCTGTACAACCACTAGCCTGGCACAGATGTCCCCAAAACTTTGAGTCATCTTCAGCCTTGCTTAGCACTAATGAGGAAATCCCTTAAAGTTTGTGTCACCTCCAGCCTCACCTAATGCACATATTAAGCAGCCAAACTAAGCTTTAGGGCTTTGATTGCAACCTGAAAGGACCAGGAGTGACCAGGAGTGGAATGGATACACTAACATCAAGGACAAATTGGCTTTGTTAATACCCATCATGTCAGCTGCATTGAGTTCCACTGCACTAAGTGAACTTGAGCTGTGGGCACCTGTGTCAACCCAGGAGCATGGGGCTGGGAGTGGGGAAATGTGGGTTACATGCTGAGTGATGCTCATAAGGGGTGTAAAAGCCTGGGCATATAGCCAGACTCCTCTCTTTTGTCCATTTTGAGTTATCTTTAGATGACCAGACACCCAAGTCTGGCCTCTAGGAAAGCCATCTGAGGTGCCAACAATAAGGACAAGAAAAAATAGAGAATTTCACAGTGAATAAATTTAAAATATAAGTTAAAAACTGGACCATTTCAGAGTGGTGGTTAAGGTCCTTTATCATCAAATGGTGTCACAAGAGCATTCTGGGCAATTACTGGCAATTTTTAAGAGAGTATTTTTCTTTCCCTGTAATCTTACATAATGCCTTTCATATGTAATACCTTGAGCATATGCAGTATGCAAAACACTCCACCAACTGTATACAGACAGAAATCATTTCACCATTAAGCACAACCATGACCAAGGTTGAAGAATGGTGACCAGATGGTCTGAGCATAGCACAGGCTGCAAGACTAAAGAGCTGGGGAAAAATTTTAGCTGGGGCAAGCCCAGGTTCTTACAAAAAGCACCATGTGGTTTTTAATGTGCACAGAGTGAAGACAGGACCTCTGATTTTAAGATACTACCCCACAAGATGTAAATTATCCAGAAAGGCATTCTTCATGCCATGAAGTTTCAGCCCATCACTCACGTATATTATTTCAGTGCTCATGAGTTACACAGGGCATATTATAAATCTCCAATTATCTCTGGCATGTGCAAGGTTGACTTTTATTTTTGAAGATGTTAATTTTTAATTTTTTTTTCCTAAGGGTGTCACTAAGGACATGGGGAAACAATTTAGGAGATTAAAAAAAAAATTTTAAAAAAATGAGGAAAGATTTGAGCCAAATGCTTTTTTACAGGAAACATTTATTTGCACTTGAGTGTCTCATCTAACAAAGTTCCCCCATATTTTCCCACAACAGACAGGAACTTGTCTGCATTAGCATTTTAAGAAATGAATCCTAAAGACCAGCAAGTGTCAATATGCTGTCACAACTGAGATTGATGGGTCTTAACAGAGCTCTTCTCACATGAGTGTAAATTACTGTCTTTCAGTTCATCACAGACATTTTGGTCAACACAAACTTTTCCTATGTTCACACAGCCTTTAAAATCCTTATGAAAGCAAAATGGAGGGGCTGGTCCTGTCCTACCACAATTAGTGGTAAAATTTCTTTTTGCCTGATGGAAAGAAAATGAGAGACTAATTATGAGCAAAAGGAATATTGTAATTTGCTGCAACCTGATCTTACAGATCACATCACAAATAGAGAGATTAAAAGGTGAGCTAGAGGGAATTTATAGAGAGCAACAAATTAAAAAGAAAAATTCAGACACTCTACATGATCTTGACTGGATGTGTGCTGGGTAAAAAGAACTGGGTTTGATCTGAATATTTAGAGCTGTAAACATCTGCTAGCCTTATTACAAAATTGCACTTTGGTTGTTCATAATTAACAACTACATGATGCTGTTCTACACGTGATATTCACAAAATTAGAAAAAGATAAGATAGTGGAAGCACTCAATTAATGTAATTTCTGGATGTTATATACTACTAGTGTGTGACAGTCTTAGCTTCCTCCCTCTCTCCTGACACAGAAGGACCCCGTGGGGTTTTTTGTTGTTTTGTTTTTGCTTGTTTGTTTTTTTCCCAAGAAAGATACTTTAACCAAAGTGACAGCTTAGTTAAAGATTTTCTTTTAGTGCAGATTGCCACTGGTAATGTCACCAGCTTGAGTAGTGCTGCCTCATGATGACTGAAGGAAATCTGAAAGCCTCTCCCACTCTCAAGCTTAAGACAAATCCAGACGTGCAACGAAGAACAACAGAGTTCAAACAATGGTGTAAAGCTGCAAGGTTCCGTGTAACAGTGGCTATGCCCGTGGAATAGAAGTCTCCTGGAATACAGTCACAGGCAGTAGCTTAATTCAGATAATTAACCATCCATAAACCTCCCAACAAGAACACATGCAAAGTCAATGACAGAGTTCAGAGGTACTGTAGTCTGCCAGGGGTACTGTAGTCTGCCAGAATTGGGGGAGAGCAGGAGGGTAAAGAAAAAAAGAATTTTTTTTGGTTCCAAGTATGTTCCTGTCAGGACAGGGTAAATCCAGGAATGCCAGAAACCTTTTGTGAAAAACAAAGTAACAACAAGGACCCATCAATATTGTCTCCCAACACTCTCCTCCTGCAACCACACTTAATAAATCAACCCTTTCAGACCAAAAATGCTACAAACCAAAGAAACTTCTGACAGCTATTTGGTTTCGGATTCCCCTTCTGCCAACGCATCAGCACATACACAGCTAAACCAGCCATGCAAAAGAGCTCACCAATGCATTAGTTTTCCAGCATAAGTCTGGATGTGGTAGATCTTCACCGCTACCCCACTGCTGGATTTTCCAGGTGCCATTTCCACTGGCACTGGAGATCTTTTGGCATCAAAGCCACCTTCTCCCCAGCAGAGCAGTCTGCTTTCAGCCCCTCTAGCCCCAGGGAAGGACTGGATCTTCAGGAGAAGCGGAGGATGGGCAATAAAAGGAAGGGTTTGCTGTCCAGGTATTACACTCCATGGCTGGAAAATACATTGATGATACATGGACTTCCATTGATTCAGCTCCCAAACAAGGCATCTAAGCTGTGGAGAGCAACAGTGTCGCACTTGTTAGATTTGGCTTGGCTTAGTCACTTAGTCACTAATGTGACTGCAACCTGTTTCCCTGCTTTCCTTGGTGGCAAGGCATTCACATCCTTTTGTCTTTGTATTCATTCCTTGCTTTCACTTCTTTCTTCCTTTCTCCTTCCTTCTGCTTCCCTCTTTCATCCTTTCCCATTTTCTCTTGTTTTCTCCTCTCATACTCTTTCCTCTTCCACCTTCTCATGACCACTTTATTCTTCGTGAGTGCAAAAATCTGACAGAAAAAACAGACAGGTGAGATATTTAGACTGACCTTAAAAATACAACACCTCTGGATAGAGAAGTCATATCCCTGAATTCCAAAATTTACCAAGTGGTAGATAATTTGGGGGAAGTATCCTTGTATGGCATTCCTGCTCTTACATTCCTTCCAGATGTTGTATTTCCCTGTTAGCAGATGAGACCATGGTTAGATTTTTAGTTTTGAACCCGTATGGCTTTTCTTATGTTCTTTTTTGAACCTAGGAATCAGATATTAACCTCTTTATAGTGGGAAAGCTCTCTGTAGTGAACCATATGAAATTGAGATGAGTGCTGTCCCTGAGGAATCATCCATACCATCTGTTGGAGATGGGATTATGTTTCCTTAAACCCAACCTTTACAGATGTGTCTCCTACAGTGGTGATTCCACATAGTTACTGAATACTCTGCTCCAGTACTTAACTGTTTTTGGTATGAAGTTCTGTAATATCTCATCTAAATCTCCTTTACTGCATATTAAGCTGATTATTTCTAATCCTTCCCTTAAAAGATATGGACTAAAATCTCATTGCCCTCTCCTTTCTACTAACCTTTCAGAGAGCAGAAGACTGTCACCACTCTCTTGCTAGCTTAAAAGAATCACATACTATCAACTTTTCTGATACTTTAATCCCAGTATTATAGAAAACTTAAACCTTCTTCTCTCCAGAGCAAGTTGTGCTCCTTCTGCCTCTGTAAGAGGCAATAGGGCAGGCTCTGAATTGTCTGAGAGAAAATGGCAGAGTCCATAAAGCAGGCAGGATGCCCAGAGAAGATTTATGGCCAAGGCACTCAAGAGCTGTGTTGTCTGAGTGTTTCTCTTGGAAAGCTCTGCTCTCGGGGGCACAGCCAGCCCCAGCCCTGCCCCACTGGCAGCGGGGCTGAGGTATCGCTGCTGCTCCTCTGGCAGGGAATGGATGGGTAATTAGCCCTTTTCAGGAGGAGTGCTGGAGACTACTAGAGGCAGAAGGGAAAACAAACATAAAATAAAATTCAGGCAAGAGGGCAATATTTCCATCATCAAAGCTGACATACTGCACTGTGAATCATTTGAGAAGCAGAAACCTGATGTGCAAACCCCGCTGAAAGAGAAATCTTTGTATGAGCCTTTCTCACAGGATAATTTTAGAATTTGGCACTTCTTTTCACAAGGACAATTTTAAATCTGGAATTTTTAACAGACATCCTAAGGCCATTAGGTCATGGAATATGACTTCTTCTGAAACTGAGACCAATGACTTTCACCTACATACCTCTACAAACATATTTGCAGGGAAAGTTTGTTCACAAATGGGAGTTTCTAAAGGAAAAACTATATGCTTGGGAGGACAGGAAGGACACCAGGCAGCCCAACTCCTTGAATTGCTGACACCAATAGAAGAGTACTCGAAAAACAGTGTCCTTCCCACCCTATCTCACTTGTACTATCCTCCTGGACAAAGCCACCAGTACTCACTTGTCCAAGCTAGACCTAGGCAGACCCCTCTGAGACCTTCCAACAAACAGAAACTCCTCAGACCTGGTACCTAATATTGTTGGATGGCCACTGAAGCATATTTTCTGATTTTGCATGGACGTGGAGACGGTTTTGCTACCAAGGAGAGGATTTTGCTACCAAAGAAAGATGACAAGAATAGGGGAAGAAGACTGTAATAAAGCTGACACATTCCTTTGATAAATTTATCAAAAATCTCTGCTTCTCCTCTCTTCTAAACAAGGACTGGAAATGCTTGGTTTTATTTTTTTCATGAAAACTCACACTAAGATATTTACTCTGGGAGAAGATGGAATGACAGAAAGAAACAGGAGACCCTGAATGTATTTTGAGTGCTCCAGCATATTTGGACTTGAATAATTTTCTCTCTTCTTTACAATTAAACTAAACTTCTCATGCCTTTTCTGTTCATCCTTCCAAGCAAACAACATAGGACTTGCCACAACTCTAGTGCGGCTGTTTAGGAAGCAGATGTCAGTTGAAGAGCTGATTCTCTTTTATTAAGTGCCTTATTTAAAGGGCATTTCTTTTCCAAGGCTTTGGAAGTGCTAGCGAGGCAATGGACAGTGCCATCAGAGAGGCAGAGTATCTAAGCATAAGCACCCAAATGGTGGAAAGCTGCACATCCTTTCTATGCATTTCTGTACCTCCCTACTTCTCTCCACAGTTTCCCTGTTTCTGGTGACAGGAGTCTCTCCCAGCTCTCCTCCTTCACCACTCTGTTTCCCATCTCCCTTTCCCTTATCTGAAACTCTTTTGGAGACCATCAGCTTTGCGGCTCCTTTTTGAGATGCTTTGACTTTCACCATTGGTAGCACTGCCGGGGAATCAAAGCAGAGTTGAGAGTAGAGTGGGAAAGAGGGACTGATTTACACAGCTATGCAGTCTATCCAGAAGATACTGGGTTGGCAATTCATCACTGAAGTCTTTCAGTGAAAATCACCACAGAGTATCAAAATGTAAACTCCTGCCAAGCACCAAAGAAATGTATTGGCCAAAGCAACACACACAAGCATTTTTATGCTTGAATAGTGATGCTTCGGAAGGGCTAAATAAATGTTCAAGTATAATCACAGTTCATGCATGTGTTGATGGAAAAGAAGATATCACAGAATTCAAAACAAACCAGCAGAACAATAAAACCAACAAAACCCTCAGTTCTGCCTCTCTCCCCTGCAATATTAAAATCAAGAGAGGTTGCAAGGGGAGACAACTGTGAGAGACTTTACACTGATGTTTTCTTTCTTTGAAAAGGCTTTAAATGCTTTTCCCATGTTTTCACAAAAGCTTTTACATTTTCCAGGGGTTCTCTTTCTGTGTGAATATCACCACTAGCAAAGGAAAGGAAATTCTTCACGTCCTTTTGTTGGAATTATGTCAAGGGCTTCATGAGAAAATTTCACATGCATGGAGCCCTGCATGAGCTCCTGTAGATGGCAGGGAGGGAAAATCAATCCCAGCCAAGGAAACTAACAGATGTTTCATTCATGGTTGTATCAACAAAGTGATAATAATCAATAATGAGATCCATTCTTTACCCCTCACAGCTGATAGCCTGGCTCAGTTGGGCAAAATCCAAGGGGATTCTGCCACTCGTGCAAGTGGGCATGAAACTGGTCCCAAAGTGGCAGCCATGCAAGCCAGGCATGCTTCCTACCAGCCTGTGCTGATGAAAGGCATCCTGCCTTAACCTAGACATCCACAACTAGTTAGACTGGTAATTATTGCACTTAGCATCACAGCTGGTTCAAAGAGAGCTTACCATTAACCAGTACTCAGTGCTTTGATGTCCATCCCCAACATGCATTTTTAGGGGACATAGCCCGCAGAGACATTCCCCAGAAGTTGCATGGACTCATCCAAAACCCTCTTTTATCTGAGCTGCAGTTGGTGAAAGCAGAGAGAGATGAGTGGGGAAAAAAATCAGTAGTTGGGAAATGGAAGGAAGGGAAAGATTAAATTAAAAGCTCTACCAAGATGTAGCCATGGGGAGCTAATTCAGCATTAGCAGATCAACTTGAATGAGGACTAAGTTTAAAGGGTCAAAGACTAGCAGACAGCTGGCACTCAGCTGGTGATGTTGCTATGGGGTGTGCTGCTCCAGCATTGGTCATAAACAACACCAGGATATGTTCTGGATTATTATTATTATTATTATTATTATTATTATTATTAGTAGTAGTAGTAGTAGTAGTAGTAGTAGTAGTAGTAGTAGTATTTTGAAGTTACTTGTACAGGAATTTTTTCCTCATCACATGTGAGAGCTGTTCCAATTCCCTGAAGTAAGGGACTTGGCAAGTCAGTTACAGGGAAAGTAGAATTGCTGAAGCACATGAATGAATTTTAACAACATGCAAGTGTAACTTTTATTGCCAACAGTAGATGCACATTGGAATTTGAAGGGGGGAAAGAAACAGTGATGAAGTGGCAAAATGCAGTTGTTTTTCTTTATCTCCAGAGAATGCTGTGGTTTCATTGGCAAATGAATCATTTTGCTGTGATTTATTCACTTTGTAAATGGATCTGATTTATTGTCCCAGGGGATTTGAGAGATTTTTTCAGTAAAGCAAGTTCTCAAACTGGCTTACAACCAGAGGCAACATAATTGCACCAAAATGTTTGAAGAAGATCAAGTTAGGGTGTCACCTGCCAGAACATTTTGGCAACAAAACAGAATAAAATCCAATAATACAAGAACATAAACAAAAAAGCAAACAATGCCCAAACTAACTGAGATGATAGATGGATGAATGCATGGATGGATAGATAGACAGATAGATAGATAGATAGATAGATAGATAGATAGATAGATAGATAGATAGATAGATAGATAGATAGATATGTAAAACCAAGAAAGGAAAAGAGAGGAAAGAGAAAAGAGAGAAAAATAGGACTTAAACCAAAAACAGACCCCACCAATTGTTAAAAGAGCCTTTAAAGGAATACTCTCCCTTGGAGCAATATATTATCAAATTTGACAGAGCAATTACATTGTTTAATAATCAAACCTGGATCTCATTTATATATCTCTCATGAATATTGTAAAACAGAATGTATGGAAAGCATGCTGTGCAATAAGATGTGGTTTATTTCATATTACAAGTTTGCTGGTAATTAGATAGTTCATATCACAGGAAAAAATGTTAACACCTACCAAAGAGACTATATCCAGCCAGCAGATTTACCAGCTTCAATAGTTTTCCCAACCTCTCAGTCTTTATTTTTTTTAACTTTCCATCCCACTGAGAACATGGAAGTTGCTCCAAATACACATCTTAAGACTTAGTGGAAAGATGCTCCAATTAACTCAGGAACTCCTGTACCTGGTTGCAGAAGAAAACTGTCCAAAGATGTAATGGTTATACTTAAACCTACGTACAGAATCTATCATTTGAGCAACAGTTTAAAGCTAGAGGTGGACCTGCCTCAGACATAAACAACTTGTTTCAGAAGTCTCCATCATCTTGCTTCCCTTTTTATGCTTGTGGAAAAGGAACTGAATACAGAGGCTTTCAGCATCACTGCCATAAGAAAGATGCAAAGTTTTGCTATCTATTCTCTGCCTTGGAAGTACTCCATTCAAGACATCCACTACACAAAATGAAACCTGTGCAGCCAAACACAACTCCACAAACCATCTCCCATTATCAGAAATATTTTTGTTATGAAGCAGCTTTTATTCTCAGCACAGAGGAATGGACCAATGCTTGATTTTCTGCCACAGAAGAATTGATTTGGATAATGTGGCCACATGTCCTGGCAGGAGGGGTCTCAAAGTTTATTTTAACAGCAAGTGGAACACCTCCCACTTAGAAAGTTAGTGTTCCTGCAGCAGGTTGGAGAGAGTTTACAATAGGCTTTGATGCCTTTGCTCAGCCACATTTCCTCTTCCAGGATTTGTTGGGAAGAGGGGGAGGGAGAAAAGAAAATAGGTTCCAAACCCTTTACTATCTCTTCTGAGCTTGTTGTCTTTTGTAAGCCACAAAGAACAGATTTTCTTTTGTAAATCCTTAGTAATTAAATGGCTATATTCTTCAATGGTGTTGTTTCCTAGGTTTTGCCTTTGACAGTCATATTTTGCAAAGGCTGCTGAGAGACTGGGCACCTTACCCTACTTAATGCTAAACCGATTGATGCCCGTGCACACTGCATGAAGGAGGAAAAGTTTCATTAATGGCACTTCATTAAAGAATTGTGCTGGAAAGCCCTAAATGTGACTGAACCAACCAAAATCCAGACCAAGCTGTCTATTAGGAAAGTAACAAAGACAGTTTCGGAAACTGAACTCTGGCTCCACTGCAGCGGATTAGGAAGAGTGATGGGATTAGTGTTTAATGACCTGGGGCAAGAGACAAAGGGAATTTTGACAAAGAGGCTTAGATATGGAAGAATTAACACTCTCTATCCCAGCCATGCCTCTGATGACTTCCAGCATTCTTTCCTGGCTCTGCTAAAGTCTGGGGGGAAAAAAAAAAGACTAGTGGGGCTTTAATACCTCCTTATCCTTTTCTTATCACAGTTCTTTCTCCTTTTAAAGAAAGAAAAGATCTTTTAATTTTTCCTAATCAATGCAATAAGTAAAGTTGCTAAGGGCTTGTGCCTCAGCACACCGCAGATAATCGCATCCCTAGCCATGAGAGATACTTGTGGATGTTACCGACCTCTCTCTTTCTATATATATTTTATATATCCTCATATTTATATATACACATAAATATACTTATGCAGATAAAGCACATAGTTTTAAAATAACTTAGTACAGAATTTGTCTGTAGTCACATGGACTTGAGAAATACTTGATTTGAGGTTGTCTTGCATAATGGGGAGCAGGGTGAAACAGGCAGGCATTTGCTCATAGAGTTAACCACAGGCTTTCTGAAAATTATTCAGGGCAGGACATGCATCAATGATTGGTAGACTCCAGGAGCCTGACTTTGCATACAGAAGGTATAACTCCATTGAAGGAACTCTTGATTAACCTCAGCACTAGGAGCAGAGAATGCAGACTAAGCAGGAATTGTTTAGCAGGGAAAATCTCTCGAAGCTAAAAACAATTGATTAAAAAGGCCCAGTAAGGAAGCTGGTATCTTTCAACTATGACACTGAGACATTAACATATTTGAGCCCTGAGCAGCACTCCAGCCTCTTACCCTTTGGGCACTAATGTCAAGGAGACACTGCTTAAATAAATACAGTGCAGGCACCAAACACCCATGAGGAATGAGCTTAGGGGAACATCTCCTGAGAAGTAGTGTGGTCCTACTTTGCTTCAGGAGCCTTCCCAGCCTGCTGAGCCAAGGCAAGCACCTGCACTTCTCTGAACTAGAGCCCTTTATAATTGTTAGTTTGTGTTTCACAGAGGGAGAATGATCCTACAACCGTGCACGTTTTTTCCTGCACTGTAAACCAACTCACCATATAGTTGTTTTTTCAATTTAATTTTTTCCCTAAACCAACCCAAAGTGCTCACAGAAAAGCTAGGTATTCATTTCACATGTTAGCCAATATGAAATGCTCCCAGAGCAGCTTTAGACTCCAAGGTATTATTTAACCAGTGTGGTTTAGTAGGACAATGGCAGCCCCCTGCCGTAATCCATTCAGGGGCAATACCATCAGTCAGTGTGAAATTAAATACATTACAGGGTAAGAGCTTAATGCGTTTTATAGGCATTTGTTCATCCACATCAAACTTTAGCTTTTAAAATCCTAACATTTGATCCCACAACAGGAACCATGGCTTGAGAATGAGATTGGCACATTTGCACTGCCAGCAGGGCAGGAAAAGCAAAGCATAGTATTTAGTGGGAAATGCAATTGCCTGAGAGGGGAAAATACCCGGATCCAGAGAGCTCTGCAGAGCCACATAGCTTGTAATACATACACAGGACTGGAAAGAATAAATATAAACCCAGTTCTGTCTGGCTATGGGTCATTAGAATCAGCATTTCCTACCACTGTGTAAATGGGTTTCACTTATAAAATAACAACAACAACAACAACAGTAACTACAAGAGGGCTGGTTTTTTAATTCATCCATGCAGATTCTAGTTCTGAAAACATACCCTGTTATGGAAAGATGGTAAATACAAACTCAGGGCTGGATGTCTATGGGTTGTAGAATCAGTGTTTTCTGCCATGGTGTATGCTGGTTCCACTTACATGTCTACATATATTATAAAAAATAATAATAGGGGCTTTTTAAAATTAATGCATACAAGTTTTGGTTCTATAAACTCTTATAAGTAAAATCCTTAAGTCCCCATGGATTTTGGTTGCTTGCTTAGGCAGGGGGGTATTCCCATGCTGGAGCCCACAGACTCATGGCTTTTTGCTGGCTAAGTGCTCTTCATTGGGCCAGCTGCCAGGTCTTGAAGAGAAGTTGTGCCTATCCATGCTCTAAAACCCAGATGCTCTGGCTTCCCCTTGCCAATGAAGCATCCTAACCTGTGAAAATAGTTTTCAGGAGAGAGGTACAGAAAACACCACACAGAGGGGCCTGTTATATTCTGCTCTCAGTTACACTTGCTTAATGTGGGAGTAAATTCCATTTGTTTCAGCCGAGTTACTCCGGATATAAATAGGAGTAAGTGAGATCAGAACTAGGTCCTTAGAGAGCCCTCTGCCTTCTGTGATGCTGCTTCTCAAAATGAAGCACTGATAAGATCCAGTGGTAAAAAAATTATTTAAAATATCTTCAGAGCTATCTGTTGCCCAAAATGGCTTTTAACTGTTGAAAGAACATTAAACGTTTAAAAATTCATAATCTGCTCTCGGCACTGGCACACAGTGCCAGGAATATTCATCAGCCTTATGTTTTTGGATCATATGTCACAGTGGATTATCTGACACTCCATGAACATTGCCTGCTTCCTCCAGTTGCGGCTACAAAACTTGTTCTCAGGCATGTCACTGTATGCTTACAAGCACCATGAAGTGGACTCTGCCTTCATAGAAAGGTTATTTATTGTATGTCCCCAGCCTATGATCAAACTACCCCTTATATCCTGATAATGCCTTCTCCCTTTGAGCAGAAAGACCCAAGAGCAACTTTGATGAGTTTTCTTTAGTGATGAACATTTGGATAACTCTTTAAAACACTCCAGGGCTCCAGATGCTATTGATCCAGTGGTGTGAGCTGAGAGTCATAAGCTCCACACCTAAAGAAAGTCTTTATTGCTCAGGGTGAGGGGGTGGGGAGCTCTTCAGGCTCCAAGGAAGTCAGTGAAGCTACAGGCAAGCACTGCAGCTGACTCTGAAGACAATGAGATAAGGGAAAAAAAACCCCAAGGATTCAGGGATATCAAAAGAAGAATTAGATTTATCTGCAGACCCATGCAGTCTACTTAAATGTTGACAAGAAATAGAAGTCCTCCTTTGTGAAACATTTCATCTAGTCAGAAATATTTTAATTCACAAGAAAAAGGTCCTATTTGTTTTTAGTATCCTCTCCTTATGCCAAGATTAGTCGTTAAAAATATACTTCTTTGGTCTCTATCTTTCCTTTCATCTGCGCATGTTATGCTTTCCTGGGAATCCTGTGGAAGAGCCAAGAGGAGGAAAACCCCTCTGCCACATAGCTACCTATCCTTCTCTTGCATGATTCCTTCTTGCTTTCCACTCTTTCCTGCCCTTCACTCTGCACACTCATTAAACTACCTAAGGCTCAGCCCATTCCCAATCTCAAAGTTCTGGAGGCATAGGAAACTCATATATCTTATATATTCTTCCTGAAAACACCCTGTTTCTCTGACGCACAACAGCAACTTTCACACACGCCTTGTGCTCCTTATCAATGCTCTGGGCAGCCCAGATTCAAAAGTTTTGAATTTCCTCAATTTCTTCCCACCTCCTTTCCTGAACTGGGAAATTGCCAGTGGACCAACCAGGACATGGAAAGCACTACTGCAAGAGCACCCAAACCTCCTACCCCTGTGGATCACTTACCCTGCTGCCAAGAAGAGCCAAAGGGAATGGTTGCTCCTTGAATGGCTCATGGCCAACAAAATCCAGTTGTACCTTCTGGGCTCTCTGCTAAACTGCAGAGCGAGATGACTCAGAGACTTCATATACACACCTCCAGCCATCCCAGCTCTTGGACAAGCCCAACTCCATCTGGGACACAGGTCTCACAAGACCCTAAGAGCTAACCCTACTTTGCTTCATGGCAGGGAGGGAGCCACCTCCTGACCCTGTGTGTCTATTTTCCAGGATGTGGGACTAAACTCTTAAATTTTCTTCCCTAAAGTACATTTTTGCAACCATCAAGAAGTCCAGGTTTGGTATCTGGAATACCAACAGAGTGGATCAGCACCATCCACTAGCATTACCAGAGGCTCAGCGGCACTAGTTGTCAAGACTCTGTAAGTGCAGCTTGTACGCAATTTTATCAGTAAAATGTGATAATTAAAAATTTTAAAAAAAATCTGAAAGAACATCTAATATATTCTAAGGCAAATACATAATTTTTTTTGTCTTCAAGCAGGGAAATAAAGCTCTCCCAAACTTATTTGATAACAAAACCTTCAAATATGGAATATACCTATTGGGAAAGAAAAGAGCCACCACAAAACTAATTGTCAGTTTTATATCCAGCTCTGCCACACTTTTGTCTCTAATAGCTGAAATGAGTGAACATCCAGCAGAATTTCTAATGCAAGAGAAATCTGAAAGTGCCAATCAAAGCTGGGTCTTTTTCCAGCTGCAGGTTCCAACACTGAGAAATTCCTGGGAGGAGGGAAATTGCCTCAGGGTCTCACACCAATTCTCCCACTTCCCAGTCCAAATTGCCATCCCACCCTTTACCTTGCCCCCTCAGCACTTCTAGGTGGGTCCTGAAAACACACACATATTTCTTTGCCACTCCTTGTCTCAGCAGAAACCTGCAGCTGTGTCACCCCAACCATGACCTCACCTCAACACACAGGCACACCTCAGGGCTTTTTGGGAAAAACCTATTTTTCTCACAAGCAGGTGTCTGTGCCTGTAGAAGGGTAAGTGGAAAAGTACAATGGAGTGATCTGAGTTTTCCAGACTCAACATCATTTTTTGCTCTCAACAGTTTTACCTGTCGATATCCTGACAGCATCTTTTCAATGAATAGGACAATTCAAAGCTCTTCAGTAACTGATTTCAAGTTATCAGAAAGCAAATCCTCCCCAATCCCAAGCCACATGCTCAATAAGTTTCAGTCATTTTGGGCTTGGATGGAAACCTCAAAGCATAATCCAGAGTGTCTGAAACAAGAAGACAAATAAAACAAACCCAACATTTTTCTCACTATAATGCTGGGCACTGTGGCTCCTGATTTCATACCCTGATGCATAATATACCTTACATACATTTTACCCTGGGACTGTGTCAGCAGCACAAGGTTTCTGCCTGACTTGGGGACCAGACTCATGTTTATTAAGTAAAGAAATAACAAAATTATTCTGGCTTTCCAGTGGTGAAACTGAGAAGGTGATGTAGCCCTGAATTAAACCTGGCAAAAATCCACAAAGCTCGGTTTTCTCAGACATAGAGAACAGAAGCGGTGACATGACCCCACCTCTATGTGCTTTGCCTCCTTAAAAAAACCCCAAAAACCACTAATCTCCCCCCTTCAAAAAAAAAAAAACAACCAAACCAAACCAACAAACAAAAAAAACAATGCCAAAAAAATCCCAAAAACTCCAAACCAAACAAACAAAAGAGAGAAAAATCCTTCGTGATTTCTCCATCAACAAGTAGCAGATGATTCAAGATGATTCTGGCCAAATTTTTGGTATCTTCTTAAACTTGGAAATCCCAGCTACAGGGCTTAACTATTTGTTATCCAGAAAAATCTCACACCTCTGAAATTTCTTCTGTCATTCCCTTCTTTCTAGTTGAAGAATTACCAAACTGAAACAAAGTTCATAACCTGTCTCCTTGACTGTCCTGTCTACTTTTTACATGAAGCTACTTTCAAAAAAACCAGGGGTAATATACCAGCAGGCCAATACATTGGACTAATAATAAATGGATAACTTATAATAAAATGGATAAAATAAATGGATAAACTAAATGGATAAAATAAATGGATAACTTAAAAATAAAGGTGGGGGATTTATGTCTATAAGAACCATAAAAATACATAATTCTGTGAAAATAAAAACTGAAATGCTACCCACTACCCCTGCAAACACATGATTTTCAATGTGCAAATATTTTCAACTCTCCTACAGTCCCCAGAGGAAGAATATTGTTATCTGCGGCCGACTGAAAGATCCAAGGCCAAATAAATGATGCTAAAAGCTCTCATGAAAAAACACTCAATGGCTGTCCTTTATATAGAGTCCTTTAGAAAACTTCAGCTACACTTCTCCCCCTTGTCCCCTCCATGTTTCCCCCACTTATTTCAGCTAACAGATGCTCAATCTCCCAGCAGCCGGCTGAAATGCCAAACAAGATTTCCTCTTTCTAGAAATGCTTATCTGCAGAGAACAAAGCACCATCTTATCAGTCGCATTTGGTGATGCCTTGAGGTGCTTTATTAAGCAAGAAATCATCAAATTCCAGTGGCTGTCTTGTTTCTGGGCACTACCCTCTGCACTGTACTTGTCTTTCCCTACCATAAAATGTTTTTTGGCAAGAGTGAGCATCTACACTCACATGAAAGGCAGGCTCATACACTGCGAGGAAGTTTTTTTCCTACCCCCCACCTTTATGAATTACTGTATTTGATCCATTTCTTCATATGTTTCCCCATACAAGTGCGCAAAGACAAATATTCATTGTAGTATTTATGAACACAGCCTGATAGTTACTGCGGCTTCAAAGAAAACAGGAAAAATGGATACAAAACTGGATGGCAGCTATAGTTACGGCACATGTTATAAATTCTGTTCAAACTGACTCACTTCTTTCGATGAGGTAAGTGTTGACGTTAGACAATTTGGTGAGGAGCATTTATTTCTGCATTTATTAAAATGTCAGTAACAGCAGGAGTAAGACCTCCTAAAAGGCTTGCAGCTGCTTGTCTTAAAAAATGCAACAATTGAAGAGGATGAAAAGGCACACAGTACAGTAATTTCATTATTCATGATTACAAGCCGCACCTGTTTATAAGCGGCACATCGGGGTGTCGGCAACGTTTCGTTCTTTGTCCATATATAAGCCGCACCAGATTATAAGCTGCACTTTCGTTTGCAGTGAGGATCCGCCTGCAACTTTCACAAAGTTGCAAATTAGTAACAGAATTGCGGGATTGCAGGGTTTACTGGCTCGTCTCGGGGCTGTGTGGGCTCTGGCTTGGCTTGGGGCGGCTGCAGGCTCACACTTCTGGGTTAGCAAATTTCTGAACTTCATCCATACACTGGCCGCTCCGGAGTATAGGCCGCACTTCTGGGTTCGGACCAAAATTTTAGTCAAAATAGTGCGGCTTATAATCTTGAAATTACTGTACATTTAAAATTATTGACCAGTGGTTGGAAGAGAATAGATATATTTGGGTATTTAATTAATGCATGTGATGCATAATTGACATTGCTCAAATTCAGAGACTGCCCAAACTGCTAAATTTCAACATGTCCAAAATGCTCTGCAGCATCAAAGCAGAAAAGAAGGATTTGTGCAGATCTCTACATGTAGCCAAAACAAAACATTTAATTTATTCAAGGGACATGCTTTCGACATACCCAAATGCAAGTGAGCATACCTCTGAAATGTAAAGTACTCAAATGAAAAGGAAAGGGATGAAAAATATATCAGCAAAAATGCATTCAGTATGTAAAAATAGCTCTGCAGATGTCAGGGCATTAAGAAGTGGAGGCAATATCTAGTGGTTACAGACAAAGCATTGAGCTCAGGCTGGTACCACAGCAAGGTTTTTTCATTCTGTCTCTCTGAAAACCTTTCAGAAGGCTACATGCACCCCTCTTCGCTCAGTTTTCCAAAGAAATTTGTAAGGCCAGAATAAGATGTTGGCTTATTCACATCAGAAGGAAATATAAACTGAGGTCAAGGAAACCACAACATCTGGAACGTGAGAAAAGGATTTACTGTTAAGGGCTTAATGAACTCTGAAAATAAAGTTCTCGACTTTGCTAATTTGTTTGGGCTTCAAAGAGGGATAAAACATAAAGCTGGAAGAAGGTTTTATGGCTCTCCTAAAGAAATAAGAGCTACATCTGTGCTAAAATTAGCAGAACCCAATGACAGTAGGGAGTGTGTCACTATTATTTAGCTGATGCTAGGAAAAAAAAGGCTGCATTGTAACTGCTGGCTGTTTATGTGCAATTATTGTGGGAAAAGAGGAATTATGGACTCTTAGGCTTTGCAGCTGAAGGAAAGACAGTATTCCCAAGATGGTGCATGGTGGGGCTGGGTGGAGATTTGCAGTTTCTTGCAGGTAATAAGGATCTGCCTAATGTCAATCACTAGTATTGGATGGATGGAGTGATGAATCTCTCCTCTCATTTTAGTTTGAATTAAGAATGTGTATGACTGCATCACTTTGATTCAAACTGTGAGCTGTTTTCATGGTGTGCAAAGCAGAGATCCATTCAGATGAAATGAAAGCTGGAAGATACACATTTAATGTGTTCCAGGCACTACACCAGGCACTCAGTCCATGGGAACCAGATGAGAGCTAATCCCAGGGAAACCAGAGCATGCACAGGGAAAGTGGCAGATACTCAGCATCAGCTGTCCTGCTCTGTACCTTGATGGTGACTTTGCTGCCCTGTGGGCTAAAGGAAACAGTAGCAAAACATAGACATTTGAGAAGCTGACTTTGTCTATTCCTTGGGCTATTTCTGTGGAGCATCCCATACCTTCAGGTACCAGTTCTTTCCTTCTTTCCTTCAAAGAACAGCGTTTAGCCCCCAGTGAGGCTAGGGACAAGAAGCTGGGTGAGGACACAGGTACAGATTGTTTCCAGGGTACTTTTACTGCAGTGATGTGTCCAACAAATAAGAAGTAGAAAACCCTTTTGAGATTTTACAACTCACTCCCACAGAGTAGTGAATGCTCTTGTCTTGCAACTGTCAACATGAAGAGCAAAATCTTCTCTTGCAAAAATGCCACAATTTTGATACCAAGTCTCCTCACTGTGCTAATCAGATCCAATTCTAGTGTTTGGTCCCCAGGATCAGGATCTAATTAGGATTGACACATGCTTCTCTGCTTGTAGCAAGGGCCCATCTTCTGCCAAATAATTGGAAATGTAATAACTATATTAGTCCAAGCCAGGAGGTTAGTGGAAGGAGAGCATATGGAGCAGCAACTGGGTGATTTCCCTGACACAATACTTTGACATGATTTTGATGGCATTTATGATGCTTTTATATCCAACCATCAGTACAGCTGAGGTTTGTTCACCACACAGATCTGCAGGCTGCAAATTGGTTGTAAAAAGTGGAGCTGATACATAGCACAACATAGTTCTCATTCTGCTCCTATCTGGGTGATCCTGTTTTTCCTATATGCAGCAAGTGCCTTTAGGCTTGGGCTACTTTTGGTTGAGCAGACAAACCTGAGCAAGGAGAGAAACAGCAGCTGTTCTCCATGAGATGCACCTTGAAGGATTTGCACTGAAATCATGGTTTTGCAGACTGGAGTGAGCAACAGTGGGAGAATAACAGTGTTTGGAGCAGTATTCTTCAGCAAACAGACTGCTTCTGCCCTGCACATACACATGTCTACATCACTGATGTTAGCTTGCATACTGCTGGCTCAGCCATTAAAAGATAGAATTTGTGTAGACACATTTCCGCTCATGTTTGTGTGTGCATGTGTTCTCCCTCTGGAAAATCACATCAGGATTTGCCTTCATGAGACAGCACCAGTGGGCACTGATTTCTCCACTCT
This sequence comes from Catharus ustulatus, assembly GCF_009819885.2. Classification (NCBI taxonomy): domain Eukaryota; kingdom Metazoa; phylum Chordata; class Aves; order Passeriformes; family Turdidae; genus Catharus; species Catharus ustulatus. Next base: position 10,525,319 of record NC_046223.1, read on the forward strand.
CCCAGTTTGCTTCTGCCCTTCAGGTGCAACATACTAAACAATGACCACTTACAAAAACCCCAACATGACTTTTTAGTCCTTTCCTATACAACAGAAAAAAACATTTCTCTGTACCTCCATTGTGTTTTGAGCTTCCTCACTGCATGGAAAATACATAACAAAATAAAAGGAATAAACTAGAACATAAATATTATAGGTTTGTGTTCTTTGTGGTGCTCAGTGGAGGTATTGGTGGTGTGCAGGTGTCCTCACTATAACTTCACCACCACAGATAGCAGTAAATGCTCTCTATCTCCTGCCCAAAAGGTACAATCTCATAACGACCTTAATTTTCTCTTTTCCAAATAACAAACCCAGTTATATGCCCTCCTCCGTGCAAGGATTTCTATGGACATGACCAATATCAGCACTTTATGGCTCAAGGCACTCCCAGAGACAATCATTATTTCTGCTTTCTCAAGGACAAAAACACCTCAGAAATCCCATGTGCACAGGGCAGACACCAAAAACCTATGTATAGGATGAGAAATGAACTTGAACCTCCAGGTAGACAAATTGGTCAAGGTTATCATGCCCATATGCAGCATGGTGCACAACAAGGACATTGTGCCAGGAGCCCAGCCAGACACCAGAGAGTTCCCCCAGTGGAGACACATCAGCAGTCTTTTCCATGACTGACCACGCTGAGCCACAGTGTCACCTCAAAGAGAAGTATGGCATGTGGGTTACTTACTTCCTTCATTGAGGCTTCTGCCATGGAAAAGACTCAGACAAGAGCTGATGGGGACAGCTGGTAGGTGGCATGTAGGATGAGGACAGTATGGGGACCAGGCAACCTCAACTACAAGGAGCATCAAAAGCAATTTGATCAGACCAATCCAAGAACTTTTATATGACAGTGGGCTTCCCTCCTTTCTGCAAGTATTAATTGCAAAATAATGATTTCCCCATGAAAGAACGTTAATTTTTCAAGTTAACAGCACACCCACATCTGTTTGCACTAAATAGCTCAGAGTGACTTTGAGGAAGAAGAAAATTCACACCACCCAAACTTACATGAGTTTAAATACAACTCTTTGCAAACACATACTCATAAAATATTGTGTAGAGAAGATTGATTGAAGTGCTGATGAAAATATCATATTTGTGATGCCAAGAAGGTTACTCAGAGCACTACATCTTGAAGCAATTCCCTTTTGCTCCTGCACTGATGGGACATTGGGCTGAACAGAAGCAGGTTCCCCACCCTCCTCTCTCCTCCCCACTTAGAAAAATGGCAAAAATTGACCATTAGCTGGGGATTAGCTCATACATTAGATAATGCTGTAAAATACTTTTATGGTGCTACTTCTAGTGGTTTCAAAAATTGCTATGCAGAACATCAAAAGCTCAGGATAAAAGATATATATGCACTTTTTTTTTTTTTAACAGGAGAGTAATCTTTAAACTGAACATTACAATTGATTGTAAAAAGGCAGAGCATTGACCTTTACAGTGAAATTGTTCTTCCCCCCTACAAAATTCAAAATAACATAAGCATAATCAACTCATAAGAACTGCCTAATCCTTATTATTTTGCTTTTAGAGTATTTTTTTTTTTTTAGGCTTGGGTTACTAAAATTTCAAATAAAATGGAGTCTGCTGTCATGGCTTTTTATCCAAATGACTCGTAGTCTCTTGTAAACAGTCCTGTGATCTGATTTCCATTGGGACATGAGTTGTAAAAGGCCAGGGATTTGTGATGGATTTACACGTATACTGTTTCAGTTAAGTTACCAAGGTTGACTTAACAGCCCTTTTCCTCAGAGTCTTAAATACATTTGCCACCCAGCCTTTCAAACTTTGCTCAAGGAAAAGGCTGATGCCATTGTAAAGGGTGCTTGAACTTCACTGGAAACTCCAATTTACATTCTTTTAATCAGCAGTAGAAGGTATTTATTTATTTATTTATTTATTTATTTATTTATTTATTTATTTATTTATGTTTAGAATGAGCTTTGTGAAGTAGCTAGAAAATGAATTCTTTCACCTGGGCCTGACACAGACTTTTCAAGAGGTCATTCAGGCTTTGGAATACAACAGAGGCCAATACTTGGAACTCAGTTATATCACAGATATTAGCCTAGACCTCTAAAGTCCAAGTCAGGAACAAAATATCAGATTACTGACCCATGATAATAGAATATTTTAAAAGCAAATGTCCTCCAGACTACACACCAAACAAACGAACAAACATTAGTCCCGTTTGATGGCTCACCACTTCTCAGTAAAGTTCAAATAGTCTGACTTGTGATTGGGTACAAATGTACTGATAACGAAGGTAAATGAAATTTGTGGTTATTTCTGAGGACTGAACGACTGGTCCCATTCATCTGGCAAACAATTTCTTTTCTATATGTTATTGCAGCCACATATATAATTTATCTAGTACAGTAGAAATAATCAGATTGAAATATGATACAGAAGCAGCACTTACCTTGGGTTGATTAATATGTTTAAGCTGTTACCATGCCACCATGCTTAAAAGCATAAAGATACGCCTTTCTAGACCAGTCTATATATATTGATACCTCCCGCATGCCAGGAAAACCTCTTTGATTAGTCACACTAAACCATTCCTTAAGTGGTATGAATTTCTCAGACCTGCACTTTCAATAATCAAGTAATAAATTCTGGGAGTAATCATGAGCTGTGCTGTCTCTCCTAGGTGATGCGCAAGGAGATTCATCAAGAGTTTCTTTAACCAGAGGAAAACTAAAATGCTTTAAGTAATTAAAACTGCATCCCACAATTTGGAGCAAAATTAATTTCAGAGGTCAAACATAGACCATATGCTACACACCACTCCATGGCAGCCACTTGACTCTGTGTTTTGTAAAGAATTTTTGTTGGAGCGTGAACTGCTACATCCTAGTGGGTTCAGCCTGTGAGAAAAAGAGCTGGTTCAGCAGGTAAAACCTAAATGCTAATGAAATAAAGATAGCTGGGTTTTTCTTTTCATCTTTCACAGACTGACAGCAACAGCCCAAGGAGGCACATACATGGTGATCTTCTACAATCCAGAAGCTTTTCGCAACCCATGTGCCAAGTCTTGGAGCTGTAACAATCAGCTTTGAGCAAGGGGGAAGGACATCTGAGCCAGGCTTCTGAACTTGAATATACGAATATATGATACCCTAAGACCTACACAGAACTCTTAGCACTCTGCTGCCCTAAATGACAACATTCTTTAAAACTGTGCATGAAATTTAATCTAATTCTTTTGTACTCATGTTACCATTTGCTTGGCTAAAACATTGTGTTTTTAAGCCAAAACACAAAGTTAATCTATCATAATGCTCCTCCAGGTGAGATTTATTATAGATCACTTTCTAAAACCCGTGTGTTCTATATGCATGTGCATACCATTTTCATCTTATTATTATCCAGTTGAAAAATTCCCAGTGTGTGCAGCGCCTCAGATATAATAGCAGGCATGCCAACAGAATATGACACTTATGCTAATCTGCACCCCGCTGTGGAAAAACATACACAAGGATTCCATTACCACATTCATTAGGCTGCAGTGCACTTCATCTTGAATAGGGATTATGAACTATAATAGAGTGAAAACAGTTGATTGAATCTACTTAGCCAAATCTATGACATTAACCAAATATTTCAGCACCAGAAAGAGGAGGAATTGAACCTTCTTCTGGTGGGATGTGTCGCCTCTGCCTTGTCTCTCCCTGGTACTTTAGTTAGTATGAGAAAAGTTTTGAGAAGTCCAAGGTTACAATGAAGCTTCACATTGAGATGGAGTTAAATATTCAAAGTGCTGCCCAGGAACTAGTCGAGAGCAATGCCACATAGATGCTCTTGGGACAGATGGGGACTTTCCAGACACATGCACTATTCCTTGTTTTGCACAGGTTCTTCAGAGCACATTAGCAAATTCTCCATGCACCTGTAATATGTCTTTTTGGCACTAATGGAGATTTCTAAACTGACCATAAATGCAGCAAAACTTCACAGCGACAACACTGCACTGCTGGAATGATAAGCAGGTTCAGATGAAAAAAAGACATTTTCCAGTTTTGTGTTCAGGTTTCCCAAGTATACACCAAGTGTATGTTTTTGGTTCTACACAACAGAGTTACCGTCTGATAGCCTGCCTTTCTTGGCAAAAAATTCAACTGAAACTATTTAAAATATTGTCAAAAATAATAAAGACTGGAATAAAAATTACCACTCAAGAAATATTTTGGAATTTAGTTGCACCCAGAAAAAAAAAGAAAAACAAAAAAGAAAGAATGAAGCCTTCCCTGTGTACAAGACTCAAAAGGTGATAATAAAAACCTTCTGTGCCTAGTATTCAGCAATTTCTGTGACTCTCCTGTTTATATACATCCTTTTTAATGTAGCAAGTAAACAGGAAGTTCCTGTTATGAGCAGCACAACGGAACTGAAAGGAGAATTGCTGAAATTAGCGATAGAAGATCTACCATGCTCCTTTCTTTCAGTTAAAAAGCCAAGGAAAAGAGTAGAAAAACATGGGAAGTGTCATCAAGCAACCAAATATCTTCAGTATGTCTAAAATTTGCTTTCCTTCCATACATCTGACCCTTATTGCACAGTACTTACCTGGGGGCACTTGCTGAGTTCAATTATCCCCCATAGGTATTTCCCACTCCCACTGCTGCCTCAGCTCTTTTTCCACAAGTTTTGGCAAAGCTGGAGGCAGCTGAGAGTGGTGAAGAAGTTAAGGAAAATATAGATAAAATTACAAGTATTAAAACAGGAAAGAAAAAAAAAAAGGATGGATGAAGTTGATGGGAAGGTGGGGAAAAAATGTAGAATTGTGTGGTAGAATTCATGTAAAGAGAAAGGTGATAGAGATCAGATGGGACTTGGCAGTGAAAAAGCTGGAAAAAAACAGTTTGCTGATGTGGGAATAAATACTGAAATTATTTGGAGTTTGGGAAAAAAGAATTTCTGGCAAAAAAAAGTGGTTTATATAATGGCAAAACATCCAGCGTCGTGTTAATCAATGTGCTCGGGAGACAAGTAACTAAACATCACACAGGCACTGGGTACAGGATGCAGGAGTTCAGGGATAAAATCATCTGTCACGGAAAAGGCTTACTGCGGATGTTGTCACATCTGTGTTTTTAAAAATAATACATGTTGTATGGCATTTCTGGAGAGTTAACAATATTCTTAGTGGAAATGGTACCAGAATCCAACCAGACTCATAAGTCCCCTGTTAGATTCTGCATTTGGCAGTAATCCCTGCAGGTGAAATCTTTTTTTGCTGGCATTACTTTCCCAGTTTTCAAAGTCTTGCCCAAAACCAAAGAATTTGGTTTCTGCATACACACAGGTATTTATCTCAGGAATATTCTGAGTTCTGTCTGAAAGGGTGATTTCAGCAGAAACTAAGATAAGTTGGTATTTTATGACACCAGATCTTTGGACTATAAGCTCAGTGTTAGTGGAGAAAGGTTTATTGCTAACTTCGGAAGAGCAACCCTGTGGCCTGTATAAAATATCCAAGAAAAGAAGCAGCACTCTATAAACTCCTGAAAGAAATGTGACACTCAAGAACAGTATGAGAAACCCTGAAATTTCGCTAAAGGTAAATCACTTAATTTACCAGAGAGAACAGAGAGTAGGAACACACTTCTTGGGATGATATTTTTCCTTTTTCTTTTTTTTTTTTTCCTTTAGTTGAGGTCCAGCTTTGGCTTTCAAGTTTGAAAGGTAAGTGGGAGCATCAAACAGGTTGAACGAGACCCTGTTTTCTTGCTACAGGAACATGGCCCTTTGCACTGACATTGTAATACAATCCATCCTCTCTGGGACTGCAAATGCTACAGTGCAAAACTGTGTTTGAAAACCTCTTTTATCATTCATCGTCTCCAGACTGAAATCATTTTTGACAACCTCTGCAGAAAACAAGCAGCTTTCTGGCTACTGGCGAGCCGATTAAAGGGAGGAAACACATGTTCACTGTCAGACAGAGCCCCTGGAGAAAGCATTGACAACCTTTTAACCTCCTTTCCCACTGAAAGTGCCCAAATGTTTCACTGGAACTAAACCCCAGCATTGTTTTAAGCATCTTTTCATTTAATGCACTATATTTTTCAAGATACGTTAAGAGTCAGAGGAACTCCATTTCAATGTGGAGGTCTCACAATCAGTACAATTACTATGCAAATGGACATATAAATAATTATTAAGAGGGAATTTATTTTCGTGAACTTATTTCTTTTCTATTTTTTTCTTTTCTACTTTTTCTTTTTCTTTCTCCTTCACTGTCTGACCACAGTTTAAATACCAACACATTGAAAAGTTCACTAACCTCTACAGTGATTTCTCAAAACAAGCCAAAAAGCCACAGGAGTGAAATTTTCTGAGCAGTAGGAAGGCTGACTAGCAGACATTATTAGTACTTTGAGTATTCAAATCTGGCCATGGAAACTTTTGTGAGTTACAAGATGCTGGAGCAGGAAGCACCACACGTTACTGATATATTTGTTATCAAGGCAACTACTTTCCACTGTGATTAATCATCAGCAATGGGGGAAAATAAATTTTCTTTTGAGAAGTAAAACAAGATTTTTTTTAATGGAAAGTGCTTTCAGAGCAACTGATCTGGCTTTCTTTGTAGTTATAAAAGTCCACTCAGAGGTTGTTTAACATTTAACCTTGCTATTTTTACCTTAATATCAGCAGCTGGAATAGTTCTGTCTGTTTTGATAAAACAAGACTTTTTTCCATGTTGCCTATTTGCTTTTACAGCTGAAAGGAACTGTTCCAGCTGAAGTAGGTAACTATAAAACTGCAGTGGGCTAAGCCAACTGGGAGAATAGACTATTTGATTAAATGTTCCTGCAAGTAACTGCACAAGGTACTGTCCAATAACACACAATATCTGCTAATGAAAGATAAACGGCCGTGAGCTCTGCAGGTATGGAATCCCATGGGGATTAGATTTTCCTTCTCCAAAGACCTTGTTCTAGCCATGCTCAATAGCTCTGTTACTATTTAACTTGTCTCTGTTTTCACATGGATTATGACTTGGCTAATGATAGTTGTGGTGGGGAAAATTTTTGAAGCTGGAACTTGGCTTCTCCAGTGTTTCTCCAAAAGGACTTACTCCATTTTATGCCTTTATTTTTTCCATTTTTCTTTTTTCAAAAATATCCTTGCTCCAATAACAGAGTTCAAAATGCAGCCAACAATTTTTAGATGACAGCTTCATCCGCTTTTTCAGGTATGGCAGCTGCTCACAAACTAGTTGGGTTTTTGCATTGCTCTTCATCATGCAGGCAGTGTTTCAAGTTGACATGCTGGGACACATGGCACAGATGTCCCTCACGATATTATTTCTGCTGGGTACCCAGTTGCCTGAACCTATCTTAGGTAATAGGAAGAGGATTTGAACTGAGCTCCTGCAGCAGTGTTTTGCAACTGGAAATCAGTGGGGCTTGTGCCCCTGAGCCATTAAAATGCCTTTGGAAAAAGGCCACCCATGGAGGGAAGGTATGTTTCAACTGAGCACCTTGAATCAGGCAGGTGGTCAAACAATCACCACTTTCTTCCAACCCACTCCTGCAGATATTCCTATCTAATGCATCTCACACAGGTACAGGAAGCAATCTCATTCATATTTGAAGTAATAACACAACAGTTTTAAAGGAAAACTCTTCTCTCAGAACCGAGTTATAAAAGCAAAAGAAGCAATTCCCCAATGTTTCTCCTTTCCAGGAGATGCCCATTTTATAATTTTGGCTTCCCCCTCATATCCAAGAGTTTCACAGTAGGACATGACCATTTAAAAAGTAATACATTTTTTTCTTTTCCAGTCCAAAAGGGGGCCCTCCCCTCTTTTGAACTGCAGACTAAGAAAATCAGCTTGCATCAAGCAACTTGTGAAATCCTTCAGAATAGAAGCCAAGAGTATTTGCAGAAGTGTCAAGAAATAAATCTGAACAAATATAGGCAAAAATGCAACACAACAATAAATAGTAATAGCCCCTAACACTTTTTAGCTAAAGATCATGACATGCTTTCTTAACAAGGTAAATACTGTTATGCCAATTTTATAAGACAGCTGAAGAACAGCCTGAAGACAGACAGTTGGTTGCAGGGCTGGAAATGGATCCCAGGCCCTCCCTGTCTCCATCCCACGTTCCACACCTCCCACAACACACACAGATTGCATGCAACAGCTCCATGCAATTTAAGTTTGGGGGAAACACAATTTTGTCCTGGCTGAACTGTTTATCACATGCTATGAAATGCCATGGATGAAGTTACCCTTGTAGTAAACTCTACTAATTGCCTTCAGCTAAAATCACATGCTCAGCCACAGATAGACGCAGTAAAATTCACTGCTACTTTAGGCATGTGTAGCTGACTCTTTCTGTGTGGAAAACTCTAAGCAGGCGAGTTTAAGGGTTTTTTATTTTCCCACTGTGCTTCTATTATAGGAAACTATTTTCTAGAAAACAGCCTTCTGTGTTAATTTGAAAGCACAAAAATCCACCTCTCATACTGGCAGTTTTTTTAAGCAGTTACTTACTCCAGGAGCACCCACATTTCCAATTTACATTTGTCTCATTTCATCTTCCTGATACAGGTTTTGTTTTGCATCATTTATCCACCAAACTAAACAATTTTGTATTGCTTGGTACTTTCTTCCCCTGAGAGCTTCTTCAAGTCAAGCCACCTTTCAGTTTTCTTTTTATAACAATGAGTAGAGGAGGTCTCTCTATCACCTTAAGGGGTTTCCTACAGCTATTTGCTACACTCTCACACCTGAACATCCTCAAAAATAGAAACCCAAAACCAAACTGCATGTCCTCAGCAATGCAAAGTATCAGTAAATGCAGATCGTCTCTTTCACTTCCATTTATATATCCAAAGATGGTGACAACTGCTGCTACACCATCTTACTGGGGCTAACCTCTAAATGTTTTCTGGAATCTAAAACCTCCCCAAGGCAGCTCTGTTCTTTTGGCATGAAAACACATTTGCAAACATAATTTGTTTTAATTGGTGTAGGCTAGCAAGAGACTGAACCTGATCTAAATGATTTATTCTCCTTATTATTTACTGGTGTAAATATAGAAATAATTCACTGTTATTACCTCATTATTATTTACCAACATAAGTTTATAAATAATTCAGTGATATTCATATTATTATGCATAATACCATGAATTATAGGAATAAAAAAATCACATTAAAAAGTCAACATTAATCAACTTCTGCCTCAAAGTCCTGTAAGAGATAGTGTACTGTGCTCTGTCCTCAGAATAGGAAATAAGTGTGGGACCTCAGATACCACAGCATGGTAACAATTGGCAGAGGGTTCTTCTAAAATGGCAACCGCTGCAACTAGAAGTGTAATTGGAAAACACATCATGTCATGTTTGTGTAGAAAAAGGGAAAGCCACAGTTATTTAGCACTCACCTAAACTATCAATTGCAATGCCTTCAAACAAATCTGTCCAGAGAGACTGCTCAAGACACCACCAAATAATTGCAGAAACTTTTGTAGAGCTGATTGAAAAGCTTCTGTCAAAAGCTTCTGTTTGGATGGTAAAAGGGTCTTGGGCAGGGAATAGACCCAATTTAGGTTTTTTTCTTTATTTTAGACATTAATACATAGCACTACTTTAAAAGGCAGGGCCACACACATACACACACATACACACAAACAAAGACAGGAAGAGGGCCTGTTTTTCTTTATACTAATTTTGTGAGCATTGATCATTTTGCAAATAACTGTCATGTCATGTCCCAAAGCTTTAGGCTGCTGTTTTAGTACCAGGATTCTCAGACAGAAAAGGTAAAACATCACATTTCTTCACTGTCCAGCACTTGACTAAATTTCCTTGTCCTACTAGGCTGCTTTAAATTCAAGTCTAATGCCTTGGCCCTGGGAGGGGACATTAAACATCCGTGACTAATTCTTCCCTTTTCGCTACTGTGTCTAGATTTTAAAAGAAGCATTTCCACCACTTGTTATGGTCAGGCAATTTTGTGTCTCCTAAAGCTGTTGTGGAGCATCTTCCAAACTCCAGCTACATTGGAGGTAACATGTATTTGACATTCAGGCCACTCCAGTCAAAATTGTCTGAAATTGACCCATCCCTGTGGATCATATGCCATCACACCAGAAATACACACACTATTATAAATTTTACAGGACACTTGGGCAGAAGAGAAGAAAGAAAATGTCCCCATTTCACAGAGATATTAATAATTGATACAGCCAGGCTTTCCTTGGTGGTGCCAAGCAGTAGGACAAGAGCAATGGGCAAAAACTGATGCAAAGGAAGTTCCACCTGAACATCAAGAAGGATATTTTACTATGTAGTGGCTGAGCACTGGAACAGATCACCCAGAGGTGTAGAGTCTCCCTCATTGGAGATATTCCAGAAGCATCTAAACACACTCCTTTCCCATGCGCTCTGAGATGACCCTGACTGAGCAGGGAGATTGATTTAGACACGCCACTGTGCATCCTTCCTATTTGATCCATTCTGTGAATTGTTAAAGGATGACTAACAACTTAGCGAGCTCTCAATCTTTTACTTCTTCCAAGCCTTATTTTGGTTCAAAATTCAAATTCTATCAGCAAGAAAAATCACCTTACAAATTAATGAATCATATCTGGCATATATGAAGTCAGATGAGTACAAGTTATAACTCCCCAAATATTCCCCAAATCCCTCTAACTTGTTTGCCTGTTACTTTATAGTAAGAACAATGACTGAAGAGTTAAAGCCTGCAGTACCACAAGATGACTATGATTAAAAAGGGAATGGTAGTTAAAATTTTCAGCAGCAAATTAGATAGGCATGCTCAAACTTCAGATTTAAGTTCCTGTTAAGGGGACAGGAGTGAATAAAAAAAAAAATAAAATCAACATCTCTAATTTCTTTATGGAAAAACAAAATTACCTAATCAGATATTGTCAATAGATAAAGGGGATGTTTCCAAGAGTGAAGACAATTAGCAAACTAAGAAATAGTTGAAAAAGCAGTTTCACAAAATGTAGAAATGTCTAAAATGTCCTTTTTAAAAAACCCCTAAACTCTAATATAAGAGGAAAAACAAGGAAAAAATCACACATCTTGCATCAAACTAATGGAATATTCTACAAGACAAACAAAAGGAGGCAATATCTCTCTCCTCAACTATTCATCTCCCAAAGTTCATCCCTGCTTTCCTCATCATGGAGTGATGACTATACCAACTCCCTTATAACTCTCAAATTTGACATAAAATTGCTCTTGCTATGCCAGACTATCCACGGTCTTAGACAACCAACACCCAGAGAGTAAGAGTGATGAAGAACTCTTCTATTCCACAAAGACTTCCTAAACTGACAAGAGATTACAAAACATTTAATCAATATTCTATACACATCCAGTCAAATGACATATTTTTCGCTGAATCTAAAAGTGCTGCAAAAAAGAAAAAAAAAATCACTCAGTGCTTTCATCACTTGAAAATTTTTGCATGGTGATGCAACGGATGTTGAAAACAATAATGCTCACTTTCTTTGATGCACTTCATCAGAGAAGACGCAACAGTTCCAGGTGGCACATTGTTATTTATTAGATGCATCAACTCTGTTTCCACAGGAAAACCTGATACTCAGCTATTTAGAGTGACAACTTTCAGGTATGAACAGCACAGCTTGAGGTTGGAATGACAGAATACCTTGAGGGCTTGATTCAAAACACAAGCAGGTGCCTTTATTTAGCTGGGTGTTAAAACACTTTGCAAATGGCACAGATGCACATCAGCTTGTCTGTGTTTCACACAATTTAGCTCTCATATTAATTGTATTAAACGCCTAAACTCAGTCAGGAAAGAAAAAGACGCCCCACTGATCTGGCCACTCTGGGAGTTTTATGATCTTTGTGGAGTTATCAAGCCACCTTTCTATTTTTCTTTGCATATAAATGAATATAATGGAGTAGTTCAATACCTAGAAATGCTTCATTACCTTCATTACTTTGGGATTGTTTCTCAAAGCGTAGAGCTGACTTGTTCCTCCCTAACTTCAAATGCAAAGAATGAGATAGAGTGTGGATTTTTCCTCTGGCTCTTACCAATTCTTAATACCAGTAATTTATCCTACACCCCAGAAAAACATGGATTTTAGAAAAAAATGTTAAATTTCATGCAAATATACATCCTAAAGAAACCAAACACCAATCCGAGTCTGTCTGAAGAAACTGGCTGTAAAAAGTCTTGATAACAGTACAAGACCGAGTAGTTTTCTTACTGTATTTCAGCCCTGTTGTAGCAATCTGTTTAGGAAAACTAGAAGGAAACAAGAAAACTAAACAAGAACCATCTTAAAGATCAGAATAATGTTTTAGAGGTTTGGAAAAAAAAATTGTTAATGTCTTCCTGCACTTATACAGATTGATGCTTCCTGGCTTTCACTACCTTCTCTCTCTCAGGTGTTTATACTACATGTACTACATGTACCCACAAACAAGCAAGGTCTTGGGTTCTGCTCCACAGTCTGCCTGGGCTCCAAAACCCATGTGGGAAAGCCTGTCCATGAGATTTTTCAGGCTTATGCTGTGGGTACTAGAAATTCAGAGAACTGGGAGAAGCCCCAGAAATTAAATGACCAAACTTTTTTGAGGTTCAGCTCTCTGCAAACCCAACATGCAACTGCGTCATTAAGCTTAAGAGCACATTCTTCCAAGTCTTACCTCAAATTCAATACGTTTGGTAACTCTTGAGTCATTAAAATGGAAAAGCTCCGTTTCAGCTTCTGGATCTGATTATACATGCTGCTGTACCTCCGCACAAAGGGAGGAGTGAAATACACACTGTCAACCCCAGCTCTGAATTTGCTTTCTCATAGCATGAGCCTCACCTGAAACAGAGTACTTCATGTGTGAATAACATATTTGTTACAGCTGTGCTGTGCAGTGCTTAATTAAAGTGATATTTTGTTTCAGTTGAATGATCTCTGGCTGTTTTATTGTCATTTGACATTAAATTGCAATTTGCCGTGCCACATACATTTCTGCACATGTTGTCAATATGATTATAAAGACAATGTTATTGACCAAGAACATAATACTTACTGTTTTGAGAAAGCACTCAGATTTTTAAAGTTCTGCACATTCTCTCTCTCTCTTTTGTTTTTTTGTGGTTTTTTTTTGTTTGCTTTGTTTTTTTATTTTGGTTTTGTTTTGGGGTTTGTTTCTTTTTTTTTTTTTTTTTTCGGTTAAACCTGAATTACTTTGGTTTCTTTAATGCTCTTTGCTGCTGAGTAACTCCAAGTGCTAACAGAATTTACTATTCAGTTGTCATGCATGTCTCAGTTCTCACCACAGTGCACTGTGTTCAAACTCATGTCAGCGTTTCCCATGCATTTATAGGTGTGTATGAGCGTGTGTGTGTGTGTATATTTTTTGGGGGCTTTTTGCGTTTTGGTTTTTGTTTTTTGTTTTTTTTTTAATGGGAAATATGTATATCCATATATCTGTGTCATGGCTCAGGTCACCACATGCACACAGGACACCAGATGTGATGCTGCCCACAGCTTCTCTATCCCTTCCACAAGAGCCAGCAAGGGGATAGCCTGGGATGGGGGCACCCAGCAACATCAGTTCCCACTCTCCTCTCAGGTCTCACACGTTGAATTTGGGCTCCATCCTCCAGGCTACATGAATCATTTCTGCCATGAACTTGTGACCCTGGCTCTGTAACAGCACACTACTTTACCAGGACCATACAGCAGATAATGTACAGCTACTTTGGTCTGTACAAGACCTGACATTCGCAAAGCTGCACTGAATTAAGGCAAGACAGTACAAACTGCAGCGGAGTCCAATGTGCACTGGGAATAAAACGCTTGGTTACTATTTCCTACATTCAGAGGGGAAAAAGCTAAATCCATGCCCTCTCCTATTTCACTCTGATTGAAGAGGTAAATAAAATAAAATAGGCTTACATGAAAATGTTGTCTGTTTTACTGCCATGTTATTTCTGTTTTACCAGCAGGCTGAAAAATTTTCTTGTACATCTTTTTTTTCTATTTTTTTTTCTATTTCCTGTCTTGGTTTTGGATAACTGGAATTGAGCTAGAGTGTTTTCTTCAACAAGAGTTTCAGCATACTACATTCCCTTTAGGTTAAGTTCGATTTCCGCTCTGTATCCCAAGTTTATCGATCTTAAATACAGTATTGCATAAAAGGTATTCTTGTAACAGCCTGAAAAAATAACCAACCAAAAACTACTAAGTTGGATGTGGCAGGTTACTGTTTCCCAATTGCAAATCCAACTGTGACAGCAAATAAGAACATCCCAATGATGTACAAGAAAACATAAGCATGGTCTGGTCTATCAGTTACAGTAAGGTCATCATTAGTTACTCTTTTAATGGCTCATTTAATAAAATATGGAGCTATTGTCTTGCAATTATGTGTATCAAGAGGAATAAATACTCAAGTTCAATTAGCGATGTATTTTTTCCTGGAATGGGTTTAACAAAGTTGCTGTGTTGCCACAGATGACTAATAATGAATATACTTTTCTGACAATGACAAAATAAGTATTCTCAGAGAAGTGGCTGGTATGTGTAATTTGATGAGTTCACTTAAATAGTTCGACTCTGGATCAAAAAAGCAAATTATACTCACTTGAATAGTTCGACTGCGGATCAAAAAAGTAAATTATATAAGTGGATACTGCAAGGCAGAAACATGTGGACACAGCTGTAGTGTCATGTGTCACAGCTTCGCTCTGTGCCAGCTGGCATCGGCACAAAGGCAGTCCAAGCCAAACAATTCCTGTTATTCATAACAGCAAATGTGCATTCAAAACACATAGTGAAGGCTTTATAAAATAGCTTGGTATTCAAATGGATCCACACTGTGGAATTGTTTTTTAATCACACATTGCTCTGCGCCAGGCCGATATGCCAAATTGTCCTAGGAGTCCAGAAGTTCTTGTCTTTACCCCAAACAGTGCAAACGCAGGTCTTGGCCCGCATATCTATGGATATTTGTGCTCAGGGTTCGCAGCCTTCCCTGTGCACTCAGTAAATAGATGCTCACCCTCAGCGCATTAAATATTCAGGCTTTCAATTAACAAGGGTGCACAACATGCACATTTGTGCCTATATTATAATCAGAACTTCCCTAGCATAGAAAATCACACCATTAAGAAGTCTAGCTAGTGAGAAAGCAAACAGGATAGTTTCACAGACAAACTCCTTCTAGACTGCATTTATATTTAGAAGTTAAATATTAAATGCAAGAGGTATTCACTGTACTCTTCTAAAAGGGGACCTCTTCCAAATATGCAAATAGGATCAGTGTTTCTAACCTCAATGGAGACTTCATGAAATATGCCCCTAGTGATGGGGGGAAAAAAAGAGGAAAAAAAGGAAGGGGGAACTCAATTCAACTCTTTTCATTGCTGTTGAGACAACTCTTACTTGAGAAAACATCTCCCCCAGTCATCAGCCTCTTTCTCCTTCCCAGTGATCCAAACTAATTTTACTATTGCAGGATCCAGCCTTATTTTAGCATAATTGAATTTCATCATACCAAGAAAATGAGTGCTGATCATGGAACATTATGCAAAAATGGGAATTTTCAATAAAATTGGTTGCAGTTTCTCAAAAGGCATGTGTCAACATTGCCACTCTGAAGCCCATGTCAACCTGCTAACACACACCAGGTAACAATCTATGAAGAAACTGAAAGTTTAAATATAGCCAAACTTGAAATAATTTTGTGTCTCTTCCAAATTCCTCTTTCTGAAAGAAAATAATACACCTCAGCCCTGCAGGGCAGGCCCCTTAGTTTCTTCTACAACAGCCACCAAGAGCTTTATCTCAGCAGTGCCAGAAGAGAAGGGAGGGGGCTGGGAGCAGACATTGCTCTCAGAGGAAATGAGGGAAGCTGCATTCCAAGGAAAGGGAATATTTGGACCTCTGACCACAATGCTACACACTGTTCCACTGATTACGGCTTTCTGCTGGCTGCAGGAGCTTTGTGTGTGCTCAAGGCCATCTCCCCAAGTCAGATTAGTTTAGCTAAAAAAGGAATAACAAACTTTCCACGTAAACAAAGCCAATGAAAAAGGCTCAGTAGTAACAGCTTTTTTTTCACCTTCCCCACCCACTGGCTCCATGCTATAGATAACTGGGTGTTGCTTCTGCTGAGATGGGTTGAACTTGCTTCAGGGAGGTCTCCAGGACTACTCCACTCTCCACCTTCCTGGGGATCTGGCCTCTAGTTGTTTTTCAAAAACAGGCCTTTCTTCACTCCAAGAACAAGGGACCTCTTTTCCCAGGAAACCTAAATAAAAGGCTGCACATTGAGGTGATGGTGAGAGACAACACAGCTTCTATTACCTTGTTTATGGTAACCACTCTTTAATGTCCAGTGCCTGAGATTTGCCAGATATTCAATTCTTCTCCCTTTGGAAACAGAGGTGGAGAAAGTTACACCAAAACATTCATTTCTGTGCATCTTTTACAGGGTGTGTTCTTGAAAAGTAGCCTTTTCCCCATCTTCTAAGTGTAATTGGTATTTGGGTTAATAGATACCAGACATCTCCTATCAGGCAACATGGTTTAAATAGGCACATCATTAACGTGGATTACTTAGGCCATGTCTCCTATTGAATTAGTGGTCTGCAGGCCAGCTTCAGGGAAGGAGTTGGGGGCCTGTATGCTGGGTATTGAAACATCTAAACTTTGGCCCCAACCTCAAAAGAAAGTGTGAAATGCCTTGGAAAAAATCCCAGCTCTTAGGCTATAACTGATGTTAAAAGCAAAGCTCCTGCAGACATCCAGAGGACTATTCCACCCCAAACTACAACAGCAACATGGCAAAACCAAGCAGAAGGTTTTAAAAGGACTTTGGGACTCTAGTTTAACCTTTTTTCAGCTAATGCTGCTGCCAGCAGGAGGCAAAAGTGGTAGGCATCTGTCCCTTTGGAAGTTCCACTCCCCTTTTAATTATGCAAATCTTTTACAGGGTGCTTTCAAAAAGTGGATCTGAAATGTCTGGTACAAGATTAAACCAGACAGACAGAGTGTATACATCTACCAGATGTCTGCAGATGTTCCCAAAGCCTTGAGTGGCACAATCCCGTGTGGCTGAGCAGGTAAAGCTGGGTGACTGGTTCTCCTCCTTTTTTCAGGAGGAGGGAAAAGACATAGTACCAGCAAGGAGACGTGGCCAACATAAAAACAAAATAATCCTCCCATTACCAGTGTTAAAGACTTTAGATATTAATAAAACAAGGAAGGGTATTCATTTGGTTTTTTCCTTTGAATATAGGGGGTTTTGCTTAATATTACTCAGATTTACATTATACTCAGTAATAAAGTTAGCTGAGTTCCATGTAAAGCACCAGTGTTTGGGGTGTTTTTCAGTCCACATATAATTGCTTACAGATGTTAACTGCCCTATCCTAGCCATGCTGTTGAACCTTCTGGTTTGTGCTTCAAGTCAGTGATAAGTAAGAGTAAAAGCAGAATATAAAGCAGGGAATATGTAGTTGTTATCAGCTGATCTGTCAGATCCACAAAAGCTGGGACCAATATCCCATGTAAGGAAACCAGAAGTAGACATTTCAAGCATATTACTGCACATCAAACCTGGGCTGAAACTCCTGCTGAGACTGTTTATGGCAGCATAATCCTATCCAAAAAGTGCTAATATAAAATCCTACTTTTTTTTTTATTTGGCCATGATGTGGATAGCAAAATTAGATTGACTGCACTGATAGCAATACCTACTTAATGGGGAGGACACATAAAATAGGCAATACAATCTTGAAAATGCCCCGCGTTTCCTTTTTTTCCCTCCATATTCAACTGTAATAGCTTTACTGATCTGCAGAAGAAAAAAATCTCTGGAATAAAGACATATTGCTACAGCCTCTGAACTGGCAAACAAATGCTAGTACAATGTGATGTAAAGTGTTTGCAGGGATGGAGCCACAATCCCGAGATGCACCCATGCTGCTTACATGACTTGCTTGGCATCACAGAGTGTGGAGCAGGCTGTACCAAGCTCAAGTCTACTGTCCTGCCGTGGTCACCAAAACCATCTTTGGATCTCACTCATTTCATGGGCTGTGCAACACCGAGAATGGAGAGCAGCAGAAATTCTGTTTCCTTCCCTCCACTGCAAAAGAGGAAAAGTGCACAGAAGGAAGGGAACATTTCTCCCTCTCTTTACCTAAACGAAAAAGATGACAACTTGAGTGGAGGTTACTGAACTCTGTTGGGAAAGCATAGATTAAACTCAGAACAGCACCCATCATGACATCAACTTTGTGCCTCCTTTATGAAGAGAGGATTTTATTTGATGATTAAAACAGAAAAAAGAAAAGAGAAAAAAACCAACCAACCAAAACCAACAAACCAACCTCAGAAGTTTTTTGATGATTTCCTGGTGCTTATTTTCTAAGTAGATTCTATTCTTATAATACCTCTTGCTAGAACAAGCTGATCTCCAAAGGTCTGAGTTACACAGTTAAAGTGGAGCAGCAACCTCAAGTGGCTGCAGAGGTATGAAGTGCCTGAATCTGACTGGCCTCATGTCCCAAAAGATGCTGTGTGCGGTTTGGATTTAGACCCTGTAGCTTTACATATAGGAAAGGCCTTAAGGAAGATATTTGCTTTTAATTGGGTGATGTTCTCAAGGCTTTTGAAGTGTCTTGGTTCTTTTGGATTGGTTTCAGTGGAAGCTCATGCAGTAGTACAGAGCATTTCTGAGTGCTGCAGAAGATGTGGCAGGCACAGGGACCCAGCTGTGATGACCACAAAAGAAGGCAAAGCAACACAAGTACTAATTATTGATAATTTTTTTTCCTTTTGTTTTGGGGCATTTATCCTTCAGATTACTTGCCTGGCTTTGAAGAAACCATCTGAGCTTGCAACCATCAAGAATAGCTTTAAGAGAATAGAGGAAGAGAGGAACTTCAGCAGACCCTTGCCCATAGGTACTGCCTTACCAAGCAGCCTGATAGCTCCAACTCACTAGAACCTTATTAACCCCAATCCCCCATCCTTTTTTTGCATCATCACCTTTATCTCTGTGTAGTTCCCATAATCCCACAGAACAGTCAAAAGAATATGACCAAAACATGATAATCCTCAATTAGTAAACTAACTTCATGCTTGTTGATATAGTCTTGATGTATTAAACCATTTCTTCCATTAGTCTCGCTAGTTAAGACTGAAAATCAGAGGTTTTCTACAAGTCTGTACTTGTATACAGTCACACAAATTTGTCTATAGTTGTCTGCTAAGAAGTAACGCAGATAAATCTGGACTACATTCCAATAAAGCTATATCGTTGCAGTTTATTCTGGTTTTTTGTAGTTGCAAAATTTTCTCTCCTCTTATCAAAAGTATTTTAGGAGCAGTTGAGCTTTTTCTTATGATTCAAATATGTATTTTAATAAGACTAAAAAGAAATAATTGACCAGCAGCTAATATATATGTGCTGATTTTAAAGAGGACAGATGCCTTGGCATTTTATCAAAGATTTTGCCTGAAGATGACTCACTAAAATCATTAGTCAACATCCAGCAGTAAGAACAGAATTTTGCTTTGCAAAGATGGACTCACAAAAGCAGCTAATCCAGTTGAGCTTGAGGTGGTCAAGACATCAGTGAGAACCTCTGGGTAAGTAATAAAATATTTCTGCACATTTAGTTTGGAGGCAGTCTAACAAAAGCTCTCAAAGTCCCTTGTTGCCAGGTCTGATTCAAAGCCAACCCAACAGCTCCTACATGTACAGCCACGATGGAGTCCCTCCACATTGTCTTGGTTTGCTCACTGCCCACCAACGTGTGCAGGGAGGGAATCCCATCCCACAGGTTCCTTCCCTGGGAGTAACTTGAGGTCCAACAGCCAGTGAGGTCACCCCCAGTCTCGCCAAAGCCTGTATACCATTACAATGAAGTAATAATGTATTTATAGCACACCTAACCACTGATGGCTTCTATTCCTGTTGAGGCTCTTTTTATTTTTTCTTCCCCTGCATTTGTACAGATGTTTTTTGAGAACTGGTCTCCAGAAAGAGCCTTGCAGAAAACAAGCTATGTCTGTTGATTCTGGCTGGCTTTTATAACGATAGTTGTTAGCATGCAGGATTTATGTTTCAAATATCATTTTAATTCCTTGGGCTGCATTTTTAACCACAAAATGTTAATTCAATGGTGCACTATAAATGCTGCAGCTCCTTTATAAAAATGTAGGACAAGCTGTTTCTAAAGAAGAATTCTGAGAGTCTGATTCATAGAAATACGACTCATATACATTTTCCATGGAATTTGCTCTGAAATATGTGTGGAATACATTCTACAATAAATTATGTACTTTTGGGATTCATTAAATCTTCTCCCTGTTCACAAGTAGTAAGCTCTTCATTATACACAGAAAAAGTGCAATCAGCCCAAACCAGTAACATTCTTATCATATGTCATGGATGCTTTGTTTTTGGTCTTTAAAAAAAAATCTGTAAAGGCATTTAGAGAAAGCACATAAATTAAGATGGCATTCAGCTTCAATTTACACGAAAGCAAATTAAGGATATCTACACCCGGAATTATTTCCATGTTCCATGGAAGGAGTTAGGGCTTAGAATGACTCTCAAAAATCACCGGGATTATCAGGAATGGATGACTACTGAAAAAGACATTTCTAGGAATAATTCCTCTCACGTTATTTTTCTTTTTATCACTTTGTCCCAGCAATGGTAACACTCTTTTTGTGCTTCCTGACAGTGTGCAGGTACCTCTAAAGTGGTTTCACTGGCATGCACCTTCCTGAACAGGGAGATTGGAGGTGTCACCTGTGACATTATTCATGTGCTATTTCATCTCACACAGTGCACATTGAAAGCACTTACTGGACAGCTGATTAGGAGGCAGGAAAAAAAAATGTGTAGCTTATGTGGCTGATGGCATTTAAACAATTTTAGCCAACTTGCTTGGCTAGCAAAAACTCAGATATCAACCTGCTGACAACCACTTGCAAGGGATAAATTGCCTACTTTGCCCTTCGTAGGATTCCAGATATATGCTGAAAATAGATATTTCTGCCCTCAGAATACAGCTTTCCCTTACTCCGCCCTGCTTTGAGAACAAAACCATTTTTTCTTGAATGCCAATATCACCAAAGCTTAGTTAAACCATCTTACCTATTGCTGGGAGTTACATCTCTGAAATACTCCTTTTCTTTCTACACCTGGCTGCCATTTGTCTCCAAGAACATCACAGGGAGCAGCCCTACAGTGGAGGCCCCTGGTACTGTTGCCCATGGGCACTGGCTGGGGGAAACCCAGGACCCGGACCTGGGACTCCACCATGTGCTTTGTGTACTGCCTGCAGCAGTAAGACAAAAGGGAAAGAGGGAGGAATGGACAGTGTGGCTTCTATTTTGAAGGCAAGAACCAGACTGGAAGTACCCCACAATCACACACTTTGTACAGAAAGCCAAGATGCATTCTCTCTGCACAAAGGAAAATAAGAAATATAATTTCACCATTCTTTTTAAATGTCATGTCCCAGCATATCAAACTCATTTCATCTTCAGATCATCCCACCATGCTCTGTTAGCTACCAGAAGATGCGAGCCAGTGTTACCACCACAACAAACTCCCAGTACAACCATATAATTTCGATTCTTCACACATTTTCTTCCCGTGCACACAATGCCTTTGGTAGCTCAGTAAAAGCCTCCTCTCTCCAGTCCACTGCCACGGGCTACCAGGCTGAAACAAAGCTCAGTTTCAAAGCTGAAGCATAATGACCAAGCGGGAGGGAAAGAATAAAAGAAATAATCGGCTGTAACTGTGCCTGTGTCTCCAGAGGTTCTCCTGGCTGAGGACTCGACCCAGGGTGGGCCATCAGCTCTGCTGCCCGCCTTCCCCGTCCTTCTTGGATGCGTGGTATTGAAATGCCACCTCTTGAAGAGCCACATGGCGAAGTGAGGCAGGCTGCCAACCCAAAAAACGCCAACATGTAAAAACCTCAAGGCCCCTGCAGTGAAGTATTTTTTGTCCCAGTTTTCCATTGCTAATACAGGTTGGGAAGCAGGCCAGCTGAATGAAAGATATTCAGGACAGGAATAATTTTTTGTTGTCATTCCAGGCTGTACCCAGTGCATTGGGGTCATGATGCCCATGATATGGATGTTTGCAGCAAAATAAGCAGGAGTCATAAAAATAGCAAACAGTACCAGATATGAGATCTCTGACAGGGCAAGGAGAGCTAGCAGTATCCCTACCAAATAATTTCTGTGGGGCAAAAAAGAAGCAGGTAATTCCCTGGTTGGCATGGAGAAGTAATGTCTAGATGAAGAAGGGTTTCAGTAGTCATATTGTAAAAGTATTTATAAATAGTGCTCTAACAGAATGAAAAGTGCACAAGGAGAAAGAGGGCAGCAAGAGGAAAAGGAACATTTTTCCTCCTCTTGTTTTTCCCTTCTGGAGTGAATTTCAATCCAAGTGATCTTTCAGCCAATTATCCTTTCCCTTGTGAGTCTGGGCCTGACTTTTCACTCTCCGCACCTTGCCTAGTCATTTGCAATCATATGAAGCCAAGCCAGAGATAAATAAAAATGCTCTCAAATTTGGCAGCATTTTACACCTCTGTGGTTAATGCAAAACAGAGCTGCAAAGTTGGTCTTTTTTTTTTTTTCTTGTGAGAAAAACACACATATCTCACTAGTGTAACCATCTGTTGTGTATCTCACTTGGAAAAAAATTATGGCTAATAAGGAATGTCACTACTCTGAAAGGCAGAAAAATACTCTCAAAGAACATCACGTTGAAGACAAGAATCTCCAGCCAGTGTGGCAGAGGTGTCTGTAGGATTTCTCCTCTTCTCTCACTCTCCTGTCACAGGACACAACCATGGGAGCACAGACTTCAGAGACCATCACCAGCAACCAACCTTAAGGACTATTAATCTTCTAGACAGGTTTCAAGACATAAAGGCATTAGTATGGTGGTGTGTTCAGGGTTTGTTACCCCCACCTTCCCGCTTCTCAGTGGTTAGGCAGGTACTGATGGTGTTTCCTGTCTGCATGTTACCCTGGTTGGATATACCCCCGAGAGCTGCAGGGCTCTTAGAGCAATGCTGATCAGTAGCTCTGGGCACTCACAGCAACAGGGCAATGACTGTGTGGGCTTCCCAAAGGAGCTGCTTTCACTGTCCTAAAACAACCCTTGAATTCAGGTTGACTCAACTTAGAAAAAACTCAGGGTTTTGTAGTTTGTGTAGTGCCTACTCACACCGTGCAGGGGCTGTATGAGAAGATACAGCTGCTGATTCCACCATATAAGCAGAGTTTGTGCTTTAAAAATTAAAAGAGTAGGGGGAAAAAAGGAGCTCTTTATAAAAGCACCTGAAAATATTGTGGGCCATGAACCTTCATTTCTGATTTCATCTTGGAGCAATGGGTCCAAACAAGGCCACTCTCCCTCTCTTTTTACTGTCTCCTCTACCCACACATCATTTCACCCCTCTCAGAATATAGCACAATAAAATGAATTATAAAAACAAAATGTAACAAAACTAAAACTTTTTTTTACAACACTAAATTGAAAAGACTGGTTTGAGTTTCTACATTTCCTGAGTACTTACAGGAACCTGCAGAAGAGCATAAGGACTGGCAGAACAAGGAACACACCATCCTAAAGTAAGTGCATCACAATAAAACATATTTGGATATTGCAGCTCTCACAAGTAATTATCATAAAGTGCTTTACAAGCACAAGTAAGTAGAATTTTGAGGGCAAAGTTTTAAGAGAATGAGAGACTCATCAGTATACTCCTGGAAAATGAAAATTTGGAGGGGAAAAGAGAGGAAAAATTCTCAATCAACCTGACCTAGACTTAAGTGTTTATTTCTTGCAAAACCAAATACACATAAATTTATTTAGCTTGAAAATGCCATTAGATGTGAAAAAAAAACCCAACATTTTGCTGCAGACACTTGTAAGAAAAATCAAACAACCTTGAGGGTCAGATTTTTCACACCACTGCTGCTGATTTATTCCATAGTTCAGTGTTCACTGATGATGCTTAACCTTTCTATAATCCAAGGTCTAAGTAACATTTCATATGAAACCAAGTAGAGACAGATTTTTCTCCCCATGAATTCCTTTTTTATTTGCTACTTCTTTGCAGATTTGCACAAACAGATTTAAAACTACAATTACAACAGTTTCATGGAGCATAGCATGTTCCCTACAGTCTCCAACCCCCAAATGGGACATCTCCACAGAAGGGTTTGATGTTGGCTTCTCTTTCTAAATGAAACAGCCTGGGGATTTAAGCTATTCACACAGGAGCAAACCACACATTCAAACCCTGCCATTACTCTGCTAGAACAGAGTTTTGATCCCAATGTCTCCCACATTCTTGTGAAAATATCTCAACCCATCAAGCTTTAGGCAGGGCTGCCATAAATTTCTGTTGCTGGGGTTGTCCTATTTTCACCCATAATTAAACATTCATGGAGTAAGGAAGAGACATGTTTATGGAGAAGGTCATTCATGTGTATTCAGTTCCCTTCAACAAGTCTGAGACAAGTGCTGTAAGCTGCAATCAAACTTTCATTTTCTCTTTTTATTTAAAATATCTAATCTGAATTTTATTTCTTTTCTGGCAAGTTTGGAATGAAATTTTTAAGTCTTTGCAGAGAAACAGAAATGTAACTAATTAGTCCTCAAGGTCTGAAAGCAGTTCAGTTAAGCCTGTTTGGCAATGCAGAAAAACAGTTGGACCATTAGGTGAGGCAACCCAATATATTCTTTCTGGCCCAGGCCAAACTGAAGGAGTGCTAAGAAAAAAAAAAGATTAAAAAGTGGAAGAGGTAAATTTTGGGTGACCACAAGATAGAGACGCAAGAAGAAGTGGGAAGCTCTGCAACTAGACAGATTGAATGGGATGGAGAAACCTGGCACAGCAGGGAACTTCCAGCAAAACTACTCAGGATGAGAGAAACTGATGAACCAGCCAATGTTTCCAAAGAAAAGCCAATGTTTCCTTTAGTTTAATGCAGAAAGTCAGGAGCAAAACTGAGATTTTTCTCCTGTTCTGTACCTTGCTCCATAAAGCAGCAAAGGCTCCCAAAATTTTATGAGAAGTGGAAAGATTTTCTCAAGATGTGGGTTGGGAAATGTGACAGGGGCCAGGTGTGGGAGCAACTGCATTGTCTCTGAAGATGGTGCATTTAATGAGCCCCCTCTGCAACTCACAGGGCGCTCCTTGAGCTCTTCCCCAGCAATGCATCTCCGTGTAACCCTCTGGCTGCCAGCCACAATGGAGGTTTCTGTGGTGACAGGAGAAGTCAGTGTTCCATAGTGTTTGGGGGAACAGGGCCATGCCCTCATCAGCTTAGCCATTAATCCACCCCTGGGCAGAAGTGACAAGGGCTGAGTGTCTGACATAAAAATTGCATTTGCTGGATGAACCGCTAAATGTACTTCATCATGTCCAAGGGACACTTCAGCAGAGCTGCTTTTCCCTCTTCTAGATTCTGCCTGAAGTCTGGAAACTCCCTTAAATACACACACAGACAAAAATATCTGTGGGGAAAGTGTGATAGGCAGCAGATTAAATTTTAGGCAAGCTGGCTAATAACACAGAGAGCTCAGAACATACCACAGCTACCATAGCCTATAAATGGCCAGAGATCCTTTCTAGGGACACAAACTTCATAAAATCTACCACACAACTAAAAAGAATGGAAATTTTGTTTTAAAAAATATAGATGATGAAGTCACAGATTCCTCTACAGCATGTGAACAAGCATGAGTCAAGAATGTTCAGTACATTGGGCAGTCAAATGATAGATTGCCATGGAATACCAACTCAAACCCTATTGTTAACAGAGGGAAAAAAAAAAAAAAAGGAAAATTTAAGTGCATAAGGAGAAGAAGGAAAGGAAGCAGCTATTCTACAAGATGTAATGAGAAACCATTTCAGTTTCACCAAGTGTTTTAATCTCCTGACACAAATGGGGAATTGAGTAATTCTGTGCTGATCTTGTGGTTGTACGAAATGTCCAACATCCCTAAAAGGAGAATTTTCTCATGTGATGCTGAGCTGGGCTTTGGTGAACATGAATTCAGTGTAAAAAGGATGTTGTACTGTCAAAGGATTTCACAGTCTAGACCTTACTGGGCAATTAACTGAACAGCTCAGTTTCAAGTACTTCCTAGTTCTGTAATTCTTCTTTTCTCTTCCTGATTTTTTTCCCCCCAGGTACTGAAGACTCAAGAGCAATCAAATAAATGCAGATGAGTAAAAAGGTACTTCCCATGGAATTGTTACATCAGGATTGTACATCATCACTTGCATTACCTAGAGAGGTAAAGATTGATGCACTGTGCATAAAAAAGTGAGTATCAGTTTCTTATGCAACACTAAACACCTCACAATATAAGACCAAAAGGCAAACATGAGAGAATCCTCCATGTTATATAGCTCTACTGCTCCTTTTCTGAGTTCACAGTCAATAGCCAGCACTACAGAAAATCACCAGGCTTCACTTCAGAAAGTTCTTCAGCAAAAGCACAGATTGTACATCCTATGAATTGTATGGAATTCAATTTTAATTATCTGGCTTAATTAATTTATGCAACTGCCCCTGATGCATATACATGCAGAAGTGACTGCAAGCAATTGAGACATACAATGAGCCCCGCAGTGACACAAAATACCCTTACAGTCAGGGCAGCAAGTTTTAATAAACACAAAATGTAAAAAATGTCTGCTCCTATCAGAAAACAAGTATCTCCTTAAAAAAAAGTAATAAAAGGAAAAAAAAAACATGGCAAAAATTAATCTAGAGTGAATATCTTTTCAAAGTGGTTTCCACGGAACAAATCCCAATAGGACAAGAGGACATAGTCCTAGGCTGCACCAGGAGAAGTTTAGATTGGACATTGTGAGGAACTTCACAGAAAAGGTGGTTAGATTGGAATGGGCTGCCCAGAGAGATGATGGAGTCACCATCCCTGGAGGTGTTTGAGGGAAGACTGGACATGGAACTCAGGTCTAACTGACAATGTGGTGTCAAGTCATGGGTTGGACTCGGTGATCCCAGAGGTCTTTCCCGACTTGATTGATTCTGTGATTCTGTGATTATTACTGGATTCCAGGTATCTTTGCCTGCTGCTACCTGTGTTATGCCAATAATTGCCAAAAAAATGCAGGAGAATTGCAAAATTCGCAAAAAAAGGTTCATCAAACTTGTCTTTACTCTTGCCTGTTGGTTTGCTTTGTGAGTTTCGAGAGTTGTGACCAAGCACAGAAGATGGTCGCTCCTGGGTTATTTCTTTGTCAAAAATCATAAATTTAAAAAGTGTCTCCAAAGACACAATGTTGGTTTTATTTTCTTTTTTTTCCCAAACAATCTGACATTGTTTTCAGGTGTGGAAATACATCTTATGTACAACCTAAGACTGGGGCAAAGCTCCTGAAGCAAATGGCCCAGTATTTCTGCGATCTGAATAAATAAGCTCTGTGGATTGAGAAGCTGCCACGCTGCACAAGTGCAGTAGCTACATCAGACGCTGAGAGATGTCGGACATTTGACTTCCTGGGATTAGTACAAAGCCCACTGACAAACCACAGACATTAGTTATTGTGTATGTTCAGGGAAAATCAGTTAAAGTTATATTTACATCACTGCCTCATGTCATGCTTCTCATTGAGAGCATGGTCTGAATCCTGCAGGGATTCTTCACTGTGGCTGATCATAGTGGCTGATCTGCAATGGGATTGCAGAGTCCAATCCCATCTTGAACCATAGCAGATGCCTAGACATGGTTCCTTTCCCATCATATGTGGAAAACCATCATTATGCTACTTCTAACAGACATCAAGTGAAAGCACAAGGCACCCAAGCTAAGGAATTGAGTTGCTTGCAGATATTACTAAGATTCCTTAACTTTTACTGGGTATGTTTTCTTGATTGCATACAGTTAGTGAATCCATTCAGCATTAGATATAATTCTTACCACATTAGTAATAGCATCAGTAGTACTCTGTAAAAGGAATTTGAGGCACAAGATTGCAGAGGACTGGCTACAATAGTAAATATTTAAAGTGTTGATTCTTCACCTGGAAGAAATCTGCAGGGTTTCCTGAAAAGGTACCAATTTCCTAGCATAGGATCAACCCCCTGGGTTTCAAAGCAAGATTTTTTTGAAGACAGATATCAAGGAAGAAAAATACCATCTGAACTAATTAACCTCTGTGTTAGCTTTTAGAGTTTAGACTTATTACATAGAGCTCCCTAGCAGTATTTTGCAACTTAAAGCAACTCAACAGTATTAGAACACTGACCTTATTTGGGGTGAAAGAGATGACAGTCTGTAGTTCAACACTTGCTGAATGCATTTTCTATATCTATAGGTTTTGCTTAATTACTAATACTTCTACTTTAAGTAGTAATAAGTAACATTTATTAATTAATGGGATATTTGCTGAAGTTCGTTTCCTTTCTTCCTTCCTTTTACTGAAAAAAGGCACAGGGGGACAAGCAGAGATGAGCTGAAGACATGCGTATTCCATTTGAAATCCGTGATTAAAAAGCTTAAAAATTCAAATCAACATAAAAAACTGTTTTATTTTAATACTGTGGAAGGTTTCAGTGAACTCCATTATTTTCACTCACTATTTGCTTGAATAATTTAGGCAAGAAAGCTAAATTATACATAAAGTGTACAGTTAGAAGAAAAAGTTCATGCACAGCCTCGGGCTATAGCCATCCCCTAATGATGTCTGTAGTCAGTGGAAAAGAACTCGTTAGACTGAGAGTAATTTCTCAGGGTTTAAATTTTTTTCTTAAAGCAATAATGTTCTTATAAAAATCTGACAAACACACTCAACCAAAAACCACAAAAGAGAGGCTGTTCCTAAAACCACAGCCTTATAACTTTTCATTCAATTTCATTGGAAATCTGGCTTTTCACATATTATTTATTCTTGTTGGCTGTCCTCAATGATCTGATTAAATGAGGGGAAAGCACGTCTTGATATCATCCAGCTCCTACTTTGTTTAATCAGAGACCTAAAGTTTGCAGGGAGTTAAAATAAATGCTATACAGCTCTCTGAGCAAAACTGAAATCTGCTGTGAAAAAAGGTTGCTTTTACACTCAGTACACAGTCATTTTTGCTAGTGGTTGCAACTTGCCCCACTATTGTATTCAAGGAGCAACTCATACAATTAAACATTTACGGCTCAATTCACTAAAGCTTTACATGCCCTTTAAACTTGACTGGGGAAATGTGCACGCCCAAGTGGACCAGGTTACCAATAAATTGCTTCACCTCTGATCTCACATCTCTTCTGTCTGCTCCTCAAGATCACATGCTGTAGAGCACAGAGCTCCTGAGAGCAGCAAGCTGGGTTTGAGCTATGTATGAGCAGGAGACAAGAAGCCATTGTATGGAAATTAGCTAATATTAAGTTTGGTGATCAGGCTTATCTTTTGATCAAAGTAGCTCAACTAGATCAGAGAAAGAGACAAGGAATTTTATTCAAATTACTCCTTAGAATCCTTTGTATAAAATGAATAACTTTCTATAATATTAATGGCTTTACATCACTTTATACTTACATTATTCTGTCACATTAGTTTAACATTACTACCATGTACAGTGGTTTAGCGTTAATGTGATCAGAGGACAAATTACACGTGCACTTCCATATTGTTATATTGAAATCAAGGCCTTCTATGACACTAATATGAAGCAAACTTCAATAAAATATAGACTGTCTAATATAAAGTCATTTTTATATCCTGTTGGAGCAAGAACATGTATTATTTCTTCTCAAAATCACTTGAAGCATGGCACCCAAGCAGGGTGAGAGAAACAGTGCTCTATCAAGATAGAAACCAATGGAGCCCTCCCACACCCATGGAGGGATCCCACTCCATGGAGACCCACTCTGCCTCCTGGCTTCTGTGGGTGACACATGCTCCCCAAAGCCCACAGTCAACAGGCCAGGGGAATGTAGTCCTGCACTCTTGAAGCAGTTTAAAAACTGCTTCCCAAATTTCAGGGATAATGTAGGCCACTGAACAGTGACTGAGTTTTCATGACTCTCCAGCAACCCTCTCCCAAGTGAGAGAAGGCCTGGACCAGACAGACCAGAGGATTCTCCACGATCTGTCTCTCTCCGCTAGGGCATACAGTGCAGCTCAGAAGCTGCAAGCTTTGGAATAACGTGGAAGGGAAGGAATTTTGGTCCCTCTGGGGGACAGAAAACCTCCAGCACATTGAGGACAGAATAGCCAGAGCACCCTGAATGCAAGAAGAACCAATGCAGCTGCCTCCCCTTCTGCTTTCTGTGCTACAGGAAGCATGGTTGGAGGACAAGGAGCCAAAGATGGCTTGGGGAAAGATCAGAGTACAGAATATTTGGCTAAGAGATGGGTGGAAAATAAGAAAAAGTGCTTGCAGACACATCTGGGACTGAGTTGGAAAGAACACAGGCTTTGTAGCCAGCTGTGAGACTACCCCAAACTCTCCTGAACAAGAGCTGGATGCAATGAAGAGCAGTGCCCAGCAAATCCACATGGGCATTAGGCTATTTAGGATATCTCATGTTACAAGTATAAAACTTCACTGCTCGAAGCAATTCTCTGGGTTTATTGTACTTACCTTTTTAGAGGATGAGGACAGAGGATATTACAAATAGAGCAGATGAGTTCATGAAAAACAAACAAAAAACCCAATAAAAGCAGTACTGATGAATCTCAAAGTCCAAAGTCCTAATCTCAAAGTCCATAGAGGTATGTCCTGCTCCTGGACCATCCACTGGTAAAAAGTTCTTGCCAAACACACCTTGACAAAGAATCATCTAAATCCATGCTGGAAAAACAGGAAATACCCTAGAAGCACCCAGGTAGAGCATGCACCTGACAAAGTACCTCTGTGTGAGGACAGGCAGTACTGAACCTCTGGACCCACCATCTGGCACACGAGCATCCTTCTTCCCACAGAAAGAGCTGAATTCGGTAAGTGTTGACTTCAGCTTCATCATCTAGCCGAGAAAAGCACCAGTCATCCCTCCTTCAACCTCAACTCCACAATGCTATCTTAACCCCAAGAGCTCACTGCTATATTTTTTCCTCTTTGGTAAAATAGAAGAGAAACCCTTATTATTGTTGCTCTCTGCATTTCCTACACCTGCTATATTCCACTGTACATTAAAAACACCCCCATGATCTTTCTATGATCTTTCACCACCATAATATTTCTCTGGCAGGAATTTTCACAAAACTAATAGCAGTGAAACTGAATCTCCAAGTCTTAAGTGAGAAAATAGCTTTAAATGTGGAAACCAGCAACTGACAGGTAATGTCTCTACAGAAAACAATAGGAAAACCACACTTAACAGAATCTTTTTTTAAAAATGGTTTGCTTTTAAATGATAGCAGCCACCTCACCCCAAAATCCAGTTTATGCATATTAAATAGGTTCACCATTGTTATTAAAAAGTCTCTCTTCTTGCTCTCCAAGGTTCATTCATCAGTTCTACAAGCTAAACGGTTACCTACCTTCACAATGCATTTCCCCCTACCAAGAGTTTTCTTCCTGGCTCTTTTCCATACCATCCTCATCAGGAGATGCCAGAAGACCATGCCTTCTTAGGAGCTCTGAGCTTTGCACATATTTCAGTCACTGAAGCTTTTCAGGCAATGGCGGTGTAGGGAAAAAATTCTCTTTTTTAAGTACAAGGCCATGATTATAGTTGCTGGTTTATTCATATAATCATTGACCATTCAAAATCCCACCTGCCACACCAGGGGAGGTCATAGCAAGACAAAAAGAGTTACGAGGAGGAATCCAGCTTTAGATCCACCAAAGAATGCAAATAGAGACTGGTCAGGCTTGAATCCCTAACAATGCCAATCATGACCATTTGCTGTTATTCAGGAAAGCTCCCCTCCATTTTCTTCCTAACTGTCCCCAGAGTAAAACACTTCATCCAGAAGTACAAACACTTGCTTATGAAGCTGAATTTTTCACATAATCATAGAAAGGTTTGAGTTGAATGTGACCTAAGAAATCATCTTATTTCAACCTTCTGCCATGGGCAGGGACACATTCTACTAGACCAGTTTACTCAGAGCCTCTTCCAGCCTGGCCTTGAACAGTTCCAGGGATGGGGCATCCACATCTTCTCTGGGTAATGTGGCCTCACCACCCCCACAGGGAAGAATTTCTTCCTATTATGATCTCCCTCGCTAAGCAGGAAATGTTGATCAAGTTGAGCAGATCAGAATATTAACCACTGAAAGTAGGAAAATGCTTCTGAGATACATGGAAGTATTTCTGCACCCACCAAGAAGCAGCACTGTAGCTCCTGCCTTCACATCCTTTAGCCACTTCCAGCACTGACCAGAGCAGGTCTTGCAAGCGTGGTATGCCCAACCTCTTCATCTGGGTGGGAAAATCGGGGGAATGGGAAGTGCTTTTGATACTCCAGCTGTGAAGCAGCAGGGAGCTTGGGCCAGACTGAAGCCCTGTAGGCTACTATCTACATTTTCTCAGCTGAGACTGTAGTGGCACAATGAGCCAGGACTGACTGACCACAACTTGTCAGGGCTAAATATGAAATTAGCCTCCAGACAGATGTTGGGTTTTTCCTAAACAGTGTTTTTTCCAAGTAGCACTTTAAGCACAGGCACTGGAAAGAAATTCTATTCAAAATGAAATGTGAATTTATTATGTTTTTAAACCCCCAAGGTTCCATTTTGGTATGTAAAACTGTGACCAGATTTTCTGAGTAAGGGGAACTCTTGCTGTTCAGGATGCTTTTGAAATGTAACTGCTGCCATTTTACAGAATATTCTGAGCTGGAAGGGACCCACAAGGATCATCAAGTCCACCTCTTAAGTGAATTGTCTATTCAGGGATCAAACAGCCATGGTGTTATTAGGACTGTGCTCTAACCCTGAACTTATCTTGGTGTTAAGAACCTTTACAATTTTCTCCCTAATTATGGCTGTGAACAGTGAAAAAAAAAAAAGTCTTCTGAAATTTTTAAAAACATGATCCTAATTATGTAAGTCATTAGATTGCTCTTGTGTTATAAAATTAACAGCCCATCTTGAAAAGAGGGGAAAAAAATTGTATTCATCTTTATTTAGATGTTGACGCAAATGAGAGGCAAACTGCTGAGCACGTTCAGGCTGGGGCTCAGTCAGTGAGCACCAGACCACAACGCCATCAATTATGCAGCCATCAGGGACAAACATGCTTAGCTGGCACAGCCACAGTGCTTTGAGAGCTGATTCCTGGGAAAGATCTCTCTCAGAAAACTTGACATTTCCTTTTGAACATTTTTCATGATGAACAACATGTTGCCTATCCCTCTTAGCCCTTGGGAAGTTCATGATCTTCATCCTGCTGCATTTTGAGGCTGAGCGGGTCTAGCTCCACCAAACATTGTTTGGGCATGAGGGGACAGAGTGGGGGAGAATGGAATGACAGGCTGGGAAGTCTCCCAGAACCCCTTCTAAGGACTACACCGGGATCTGGCAGATTTAACAGGGACTTTGTGCTCCCCCTGCGTGTTGTCCCAGCAGGTGATCAACTCTCCCATAACCCTCAAACTAACAAGGCTGGGCTTTCCTAAGATTTCCATAGTAAATCAGGTTTCTCAATCCTTTAGTCATTCTTGTGGGTTCTCTGATGCTCACTCCTCTGTCCTTGTGAAGTCCATACACTAGAACTGTTGAAACTCTGAGAATTACTCATCCCAAACCAAGCAGCTCTGGCATTTATTTGCTTACTCAGACACCTTTTCCATCAGCCTTTATGACTTTTGGGCCCTCACACACCAACACCTCCTCAGCTCAGGCAAGTACATCCATTCAGCAACCAGCACAGGAAAATTTCTGCAAGGCTACTGCTGCAAGATGGATCCCACAAACAGCCCTATAGCTCCTAGAACAGTGCAGGCAACCACTCAAATCTCAACTTCTCACTTAAAATCAATGTAGCTTTCTAATGTTTTTATTTTTTTAAAAAATTCCAATTACTCCTGCAGGAAGTTTGCTCCTGTCTCACTCTTCCAATGGTCAGGCACTTTTTTCTCGTCTCCAGCACAGAGGTATTTGTAGCCAGCATGCAGCCATTTGTTCTCATTTATAGCCATTTGTCCCTGTTCTGAGGCAGTGTTGCAGGGTAGCATTTGCCTGCCACAAAGGACACTGAGGGCACTGGGATTCTCACCATTGACTCTGGAATGGGTCACTGCAGCAGGAGTGTGGGAGGAGAGAGGGGATAATCTTCATACAGAATGCAGAAATATGAAAATAATAATATTCAAGAAGCTGCTTTATTCTGATTTGTTTATACGTTATCCAAGCATTTTATTATGCATTTTAATAATGAAAGGGCTTAAAAGCTGAAAATGACTATATTCCATGAACTCAATATATTTCAGTTTATACTGAATCATCAATTGTTTTTGCTTGAGATTATGCTGTTTTACTTTATCATCCCTTTGATAACAATTCCTCCATAAAACCTGACTTTATATTTCATTTTTCCCATCTGTTATCTTAGCAAAATACATCCAAAACAGCCTTTGTATTGTTGTACTAATATAACAGATCAGGAGAAGCTGTGGCATAAGAAATCAAAACCATAATAATGTCTTTGGGTTTTGCATTTTAAATACTGCATTCATTGTTGCACTGAGGTTTGAGATCCCTTTTCAGACATTACTGAGATTACCTTTGGTAATGCCTATTTCATTGTACTTTGATATAAAATAATGTATGTCATAAATCATCTAAGTGACTGTCATTAGAGTGAAAAGCACCTACTTATGATATGTAACAATTTGCTTTTCTAATTTGAAGAGGATTGAGGTATTTTAATTATATAAGGTCTAAAACCCTTGTGAATGAAATTACAATTCAATGTAATATCACTTTCTGCACAGAGCTGTAAGTTAAGAAATGATAACAGCTATACTCATCAATTTGTACTTTTTGCCTGGACTAAATACAGAAATAAATAGAAGAACTTTTAATGTGAAAATATTCATCATTTCAGTAACTAAAAACCTGCGAAAATCCTTCATATTTTTAACTTTCAAAAAAAATTTTGTTATAGTAGAAGAAAATTTTCTTTACAGATTATAAGCAGAATTTTTTTCAATATAAAGAAAACACTAAAACTCTGAGATGTATGAACTTCACAGAAGCATGGACAAGGTTGGGCAGAGAGGTTTATTTAAAAATTATTTGTATGCTTCACATTTTCAAGACTGCTTCCATTTGGGAATTAAATGGGGGTTCAGAGCCTTTTCTGTGCAGAACAATTTAAAGTTTTTGGAGTACTTCACTTTGAAGGTGATCAGGGCTCTGAATGTGTACATTGTAGAAGGATTTGAAATTATGAGAGCTTTTCAAATTGTTTGAAACATTGATTTTTTTATAAAATTGATTTTTCAAGGTTTTATTTCTTCGGTGGCTTAGTAATTACAGTACACCAGAAGCTGAAGTGCTTCTGTCTGAAACCCAGACTCGCTTTCAGCCTCTCTTCCTTTTTCTCTCTTCTTTCCCCCTCCCTTTTTTCTTAATAAGTTTTCTGGTTTCTCTTGCTGCTGGGACAGACACATTACACTTTGTTCTTGCTCATAAATCTCTCTCTGACCAAGCAACCAGGAAGTTATTAGGGGTGAGGAGAAGGTCAGGTTGAAAATGCAGTTTGATCAAACCTGTTCTGGCAAAATAGCACTATACCCACCTCAAGAGTAATGCCAAACACAACTGGGATGGGGTTTTTAACCAATGTTCCAGCCACAAGAACCCTCCCATATGTCTCTCAGAGAAAGTTACAGGGACTCCAAAGGATTAAGGAATAAAACCATTAAGCTGGGATTTAGTTACATGCACAGTTTTCCCCAACATTATTTTTTTTCTCTTGCTAAACACAAACAACAATACAGAAAAACCCATGGACTCATTCAGAAGATTCAGGTGTGCAGCATTTAAAAATCTCCCCAAAGATTTTGGTTCAATCAGACACAGGGATTATGCATATAAATTTTGCATCCTTTGCATATTTATGAATTATGATTTTGAGAGGGTTAGGAGAGTGTGGAGTTGTTGTTGGTTTGAAATTTTTTGTTTATTTGTCTTTAAATAGAAATACAAGTACTAACCCTGCAGACTAAAGAAGTCTGCTCTTATACAGACTGTAGTTAGGATGCCATGGATATATTGGGGCAGAACAGCCATATATCGACTATGTCTGAGCTCATGTAAAGCAGCAAAGCTCAGCATGGACCACTAGAACCAAGACGTTTCACTCTGCTAAAGATTCGTCTATACAGATCACTTTAATTGTGGCTGTTGGACTGTCAATGATGAGTAATTAATCAGGAAATTTCTAAGGAATCTATATATAGAATGTGTGTGATATATCATATATAATATATATAAGAAGTTTGCAATTTGCCTTAGTGTTATCATTCTTGGAAAATAAGAGCCCAAAACATTTCCCCGATCCTCCTGAAAGTATATAAGTGTATCTCAACAGAGAAGCTCAATTGTAGGGAATAATAATAAATAACTTCTTAGGGAAGAATTTCATGAATATATTTTTAAATTAACACAAACACATGCACACATACAAGTTGATTGTTACTTTCTCCTAGTCCAGAAGATGCCCCATTTGCCTGTTTTTAAAATAAAACTGTATTGCCAAGGTTTGAATCAGAGTTTTATGCATTTTTGTAAAAGGCCATATTAAAGTAAAATGAACATATTACTGAATTTTTGTCAGCTTGAAATAACACCTGCCACACACAAGGTCTTTAGCCTTTCATGCACATCATAACTTCAGTCTAAATTTAAAGGAACAGGGAAAGAAATAGAGCAAAGCTACCCAGATGTTGTACGGTCTGTGCAATTGTAAATTTAAAAGTACCAGCTTTCCATCCAGACTTTAATGCACCAGAAACAATATGAAAATTCCAAGCCACACTGGATTATTGAAATGTCTGGCCATTTTGAAATGAATTTTGGAACAGATGTACAGAGGTAGGCAATAAAGCTGTGATAATAAGGAACATTTCTACATCATCTCACAAAACTACTAATCTATAATGAGGACCAAAACTATTCATGAGAGAGGATGGTTTTCATTACTTTCTTTTTCGGCTTCAGTTTGAGTATTCTGACTCCTTTACTCACTTGCTAGATTTTGATATTTTTGTAAAGCATTTGGTAGCTATTTGACTTTATCACTTCTAATCCACAACACAGGCAAGTGTCTAACTTAATTTCTTCTTCTTCTTTGCTGAAGGCAAACAGCACAGAGGAAGAGCAACTCAACTAATTTATTGTCCTTTATCTCATTTCAATTAACTTCAAAATCTGTTCTTTTCAATAGTGGCTACTGACTTTAGACATCTCCTTTGGATACACAAATTCACATGTCACAAGAGGCTCTGATTTCAAGACACTACAGAATAATACAGCACAGAGCAGATGACCAGCAAAGAAAATCTGGGTACCCAGAAACCTAACTCCCACCCCAAGCCCAGCTCTTCTAAAATTTTTCCTGTTAACATAGAGCGACGTTTGAAATAAAGAAATTATTATACTCTTGGGTGGATAAGGTAGTCTCTAGACATCATGTAGACAAGGCAGAATAAATCCTTCATAACACTATGCAGAAAAGATTGAGAGAGCAGGCAAGTTTTAAGCTCCCAACTGTTTCCACAGGTCAGCTAAAGCAAAGGTGATGCCTTCTTTTAAGCATTCAGGTGGTCTGCAGAAGGGCTTATGTGCCTGAAACCTTGTCTAATAGTACTAGTAGATAGCCAACTATATTACTTTACTAAAAGATATCATCACTTCCAACAAACCTTGTCATGCTGACATAAAGCAGCTTAGTCAGGCAAGTTGGGTGCTGTGCCAGATTAAGCTGCATACCAAAGGCTTGAGTTTACACATATTACTCACTGCATTTTTCAACCTATCTGTTCAGTTCATCCTGTTCTTAAAAACAAACACACACACATTAATCTGGGTCAGTCTTAATTTTAAAATTTCTAGATTTAAGCCTTATTTTTTTTTCCTGCAGGGATGTAAAATTTTCATCTATCTGAACATCCACCAAGTTGTGCAAAGCCATCTCATTTTTCCGCAACACAAAGAAGGAGGAAAGACTGAGGGAGGAGGGAAGAACATCTAGTTCCAAGAAAAGAGCAATGATATCTTTATTTAGGCGAGTTATCCCCTGGAGTTCAGCCAGCTCCCTGAAGCATTAACCTGAACGTAGGTGACTGACAGCACTGGCCTGACAGTCAGCAGATACTCAGCTTCTAAATCTCTGCCAAAACCTGGCAACTGGGCAGCTAGGATCAGCTACTGGGCCGATTCCAGGAAAGCCACTGACTTCTGAATTGCTATTTTTCCACTCATTCCCTTTTTCTTGGAAGTTTTCTATCCCCAAACCTGCTTAATGGTTATGAAACAGGACAGGAACATAACCTGAGATAATTTTGCTTTGGTATGCACCTGCTCATTCACTCCAACCCCACCCAACAACTGCAGTGTTTTAGATGTTTTTCAGCTTTGTTTTAGCTTCAGGTGTATGTACAACACTCCCTGTGCCTTGCACAGGTCACTGGGGGATGAGAGAATGTTACAGAACGAGTTTGCTGTTTTCTTAACCTGCAGAAAGACCTTACTAAGCGCCCTCTTTCACACCCACATATGTCTCTGAGATTGCACATATTTCTCCCTGAACAAGCTCCTATGATTAAAACCATGGGGGGAGGGGAGAAAAAAGAAATTGCTGAGTAGAAATTTTCATCTGATCTCTGGAGTTCAAATTACCTGGAGGAAGTGAGAGTGGGGAAAAAGGAGAGCTGCAAAGAGCATGGGTCCAAGAATATCAGAAGCACTGCTGATATCCCAGCCACACTGGCTGCAGCTTCAGCTTCCCACGATGGCACTTCTCTAACAGCAC
Source organism: Catharus ustulatus (assembly GCF_009819885.2). Lineage (NCBI taxonomy): Eukaryota > Metazoa > Chordata > Aves > Passeriformes > Turdidae > Catharus > Catharus ustulatus. The sequence continues at coordinate 10,564,371 of NC_046223.1, forward strand.
AGCTGGTGTCTGTGTCCCAAGCCAAGGATCCTGAGCTATAACCGTGGCAAGAGCCACACCAAGGGTTGTGGTGACAAGTGTGAGATACATCACAAAGGTGCAGGGAGGCAGCAATGTGGCACTTCTTGATGTGACACCTAATGGGTCAAAACTGATGCAAAACTGCATCAGATCCATTTGGCCACATCTCTCTAGCTTTGGTGTGAAATCATCATTTTCCAGTTAGTCACAGTAGTGTTCCAGCGCCGTGTTCCAGCAGAGCGAAGAAAAGTTTAATTTAAAAACAAAATAGTTAAAGGCCTAAGTGATGACACTTGTTATGTATAAGAGAACAACTTGGAAATTTAAAAACAGCCTTGTAATTGGGGATTTGAGTGAGATATCACAAAGTTCAGGCTTGAATCCATGTTCTGCCTCAGTGTTTCTATATTATTTTTGGACAGTCTCTTAGTTCTGTGTGATTCAGTTCCCCATCTGTACAGTAAATGCTTCTTTCCCTTTTTTGTATCTTGAATTACATGCATTTAACTGTACTGAAATTCAGATTTCATCTGGGACTTTGAAGAATTGAATAAAGGAAACTACTATGATTATTTAGACATAGAGGTGCATGCACACAAATGAACCATTCAATGACTGCTCCAAATTTACTCACTATTCCAAAATGCAGAAAAATGGTCTCCTCTTCCTAAATGCTGTCCCAAGCAGTAAACTGCCCATCCACACTGAAGGCATAAAAGCCACGAAAATGCTTGAGTATGTAAAGAAAACAATATTTCCAAAGATTATGAAAATTTGGGAAATTTACAAGTTTTTAAATGTTTTAATGTGATAAACTACAGAATATAATTTGCAATTTACCCTATATCTGTGACCTCTCTCCCAGCCTTCTCTTTCAAAACACTGCAATTCATTTTCCAGATGTGTGCTGATGGAGAGGATTCTATCTTCAGTGGTGCCTCACATCACAGGGGAAAAAGCTGATTGGGGAGTCCTCCCTCCTACCTACCTACCCTTCCCTTGTAGTTTTATGCAGAGGTAGCAGCTGTGGAGGACACATGATAAGAGAAAAAGGAGGTTGGCATATTGCTCTAGATGTGCTTAATACAGAAAAAAAAATATATGTTCATATGATTTTATTTCCTATATTTGACAGCAAAAACATTGCCAAATTCTAGTCCAGGATCTTAATTGGAACATTATATTGTGATTGGGAATAAAGCTCCATAGAAAACAGTCATGCATTTGAAAAGTAGGCATCCCTGTGTACACAACTGAGCTGCTCTCAGAAGGTCTTGATCCTAACCTAGCTACTCACAGAGAGTCTAGAAATTATTAAACTAATTACCTGCAAAGATTAAAATAATAGCATGAATATCCAATTGAGTAGCTGTTGCCCCTGGATACTAGTCCAAGTATTGTACTGATTGCTCTCAAATCCCCAGACCAAAAAAGCCCCCAAGAAGTCCTTAGTCATCCCACGAGACAGGGGTGACTATATTAATTTCACTGCTGATAAACTCATTTCTCAACTGTTTCTACTGACCATCAACAACAGAAATTACATGGCCCCACCAAGCAATCTGCTCTAACCAAATTCTACTATTATTTCTGGAGAAATTTTCTTAACATATAACCTGGAGCTCTCCTGCTGTGATTTTGGCCCCAACACAAACTTGTAAAAGAGGTAACAACCTTAATTTTTTAAAAAGTCTTTAATGTACTTAAAGAGTATTTATGCCTACTTCAGTGTCCCTTAGAAGACAAGAAAACTGTCGTTTTTACAGTTTCTCCTCCTAAGCCATTTTTCCCAGACCCATAAATGTTCTCAGTGTTTATTCAAAATTGTTCCAACTTTGAAGAATAGTAGCAAACCTACTTGACACCTGATCAGTGCCAAGTGACATAACAGTCTTGAGAGGTAAATGTCTACTAAGTTCTGATTACAAGGTCTGCCTTTCTTTGCAATACTATGACATGCCTGGTTTTAGGGTTAAATTTGCATTCAGCTTGTGATCTAACTATAATTCAGCAAAACTTTTTCAAACTGTTTTCACCTGTGCGTTATGCATCCCATGCTCATGCAGTCAATGACTTGTGAGCTTAGTCCCCAGTCAAATTTTATACCTTCTTTTTTGTTGTTTATTTTAACTAGTTCCTCAATTTCCATATGCCTTTCTAAATTCCTAATCCTGTCCCCTACTATATTTGCAGGTCTTTATAACTTCATGTTGTCTGCAAATTCAATAAGCATATTCTGTACTGGACTGTGCAAGTCATTAATGAGAACATTGAACAGAGCTGGAAGCAGGACAGATAGCTGTGGAATATTACATATCACATTCTTCCAATTGGATAGGGGAATGCTGATAACAATAATTGGGATACAATTAACTGACTCAGAGGAGTCTCGTCTGGTTTAATCTCTTTTCCTTTCTCCATTCAAGTACATGTATTCCATCTACCATTTTCCAGTCCATTCTCAAAAAAAACCCAACCAAAAACAACCAACCAAAACCCAAAAAACGAATGGTTCAGGAACAGAATTAAAAGCTGCAGTTCATCAGGCCCTACACAAGCAGGTCCATTCTGTCAAGATACTTCTTACTCCCCTGGTCTAGGCTGAGATCTGACATCCTCACTGATGCTATATCAAATTTATTTATTAATTAAAATATTCTGATTTGGACTGCATGTTAATTATCAAAGATGTCAGATAATCTAGTTGTGCACCTAGCACTTAAAGAATTTAAAGCAATTTAAGCAATTTAAGAACTCAAAGACCTTAACTCATGGTTTCTCTTGAAATTTGAGCACTGATTGCTCAAGAAAAAGGTCAGATGTGCTTGAAGTACAAGTCTCAGCTCCAGTAATAACTTTGGAAGTGAATTGCACAGACTGAATGGGTGGCAAATTTGGATTAGATAATACAAGTTGTTTGCTCCCCATCCCAATGGGCTCAAAATACATGATGCTGTAGAAGTACTGTGTCCATTCCAGAATGTGATGGTATTAGTTATTAGGAGAGCTAAGCACTTCTGTCTCTCTGGGGACAGCCAAGGAAAGTAATCCAAATTAATTTTAAAGAAGGATTAGTTAAATCAGCTAATTACATAATTATTTCTCCGGAAGAAAATTCTTACTGAGACCTAGGGTGGGTAACTAAAAAAGCCAAGCCAACTTCAGGCAGTTTTGATTTAGCACAAGTGTCTACACAGCTCATATACTGTGAATTCACACCTAATCCAAATGAACTTCCTGAGTGTCCCTCTGGGGGAAAACTAACATGGAAAGGAGCGAGCATGGATTTTGAGGAAAAAAAATCCAAAAATCACTTTTTAAAAAATTAATAGCTCAGTGATTCAGACTTGGACTGAAATCTATTTCCTATGTGTTACTTAATCAGACAGTTTCATTTGAGCAAGCAAAGAGCCAAAAATAGAGTTGTGTAAAAGCTCTCTGAGCAGCTCAGAGCCGAATGGAGCTCCATCCTTGTTCCCAGGCTGCCCTGGCATCCCGTGCCTTCAGGTGACTGGGGACTTGCTGATGAGGTTTACAAGGTTTCAGCAGGATGTGGTGCTAGTAGCAAAGCCTGCCTAAAATACAGGTTTGCATCAAAATCACATATCTAAAAAGAAGAGAAAGGATATAAACAAACCATCTTAATGGCATTTTCACACTAGGGCAGAGAGAAAGTGGTTGGCCTTGAATATGTCTGCCATGAGAAAAGCAGAAGACAACTCATTTCTGATTCTTCCCCAGCACCAAAATGTTTTGTGTAACTGGTAAAGCAGCACTTTCCACTGACCTTTTGGAAGTAGTTAAGAGGAAGATATTTTTTTAATTTCTACCTAAAAAGAGACTCATAAAAACAGCAAAGATGGGTCAGCCTTACCCAGCAAGCTACTCTCTTGTACCTAAAAAAAAGGAGATTTTGATGTTTTTATGGCCTTTGGTGCAATGCAAAAGCTTATACCAGCTTATATGCATCTACTTGCACATTAAGGAAAAGATCGTTTAAAAGTGACACTGGAAAACTGCCATTTTATATATGACATGTAGAGAGTGGAAAGTCTGCATTTCCCTCCAGATCGTTCACACCATTTTCTGAGACAAAACCCAGTTTCATGGGAGAGCACTTAAGCAACCTCTGAACAGAACCAGAAAACTTTCTGTCAGTCTTTCTGGATGATCACAGGTTCTAGCACCTTCCTTGGGCACAAGACTAACCTTATGGCACAAGTTTTCCTGTGGCCTGACCTCATGGCACAAAACACATGGCTGTTCCCAGAACCAGGCTGCATCACCAGAGCACAACTCATTCTTAGGAGAAGCAATGAAATGCTGTACTCTGGAGAAATTGTAAGGGCTTCAGATCCTTTGACCCTTCTATACTTCCACAAGGACTGTAGCTCCAGCATAAGATGATGTAAGGCTCAATGACAGACTCCTTTAGTGTCTCCTAAATCTTACGCCAGCAAACCAGATCAGCACTTAGTCTGGGTTAGGGCTCCACTCAGTGAGTTTCAGGAGAAGCAGACAGCTCTGGACAGCTTGCTTGAACGCACTGTGACTTCAAGCACATCTGAAGTGGCCCCAACTCAGCCAGAACTGAACCTGCTGCTTAAACAGTCAGTAACACATCAGTAGCTCCATTAGCTCTATCACTAGATGTTATCAGAACTGAAACTGGAGTAATTGGCTTTCAAAATAGTTAAAAATCAGTGGGCCAAACAGAGAATAAAGAAAAGCTTTGCCAGCTAATCATCCTATTCTAACCAAATAGATCCTTTCCTGCAAGGCTTCTCTCAACCTTCCCGATGTTCCTGAGCTGCAGGAAACTCTCAGGCCTGGAAATTACTTCCTGATCTTGCTAAGATTGAAGTGCATCTAAAAATCCATAAGAATATGTTGCAAGGTCTAGAGTACTTCATGAGCTATTCACAAACCTTGCTGGGAGTTTGAGGGCTTACAGACCATTCTGCATTCTGCAGAATCAAGTACTGCTTGAACCTGTATTAAAAGAGCATTTCAGCCAGATAGGGAAGCTGTTGAGTGGACAGGAATTGGTAAAGCTGACTTCAACAAAGAAATCACTTCAGTGCATTGAAATGCCTGAACCTGTAGAATTCACAATTTGGGGACCCAACTTCATTGACATGTATTAGCCCCCAAAGTGAAAATGATCTGTCAAACCCAGAAAATATAATTTTTTATTTCACTAATTCCTTACATGAGTCCATGTCTTCTGCAAGCATTATTCATTTCTCAGGCACTTTTTTCTTCTTGGAAAGACAGTGGATCAAAATGGGAAGTATTATATTCACACACACAAGGAGGTGGTTAAGGAGCTGTGGAACTATGGTTATGGAACTACTGGTTCTTTGCTTCATCATCTGAGTATTTACCTTTTGTTCAAACTACTGAGACATTGGTAATTATATCTTTATGACAAGGACAGGTTTCTGCTGTAGCATTTGTATATTAGCAAGGAGTGATTATCTTGTGACACTGTTTTATTACATAGTCCTCCCACTGACTCATTTTTCTTGGTGTTACTGAAGCACTTGAGTGGGTTTTTTCTTTCTTTTCTCCTTGTGCCTCAGAACAGCAGAATGACTGTGTGAATAACTCAAGAATGAAGAGTCCTATTTATCTAAATGAGTCCTTTTGTGCCTTCTTGCACCGAGGCTGTGTAAGCTAAATATTCTATTTATCTTGATTAATAAAAACACAAACAAGTCAGAATTTATTCCTTTGCCAGCAATTAAAGGATGCAGGTGCAAAATAAAAAACACCTTCATGTGGAGACCGTTTCAGGCAAAAAACTCCTCAGAAGCAATTGCATTTCAAGAGTTCATGGGTAAATTTCTTCCCAGTGAGGAGTTTCATCAAACCTATCACCTTAGCAATCACAGCCAAAATGATAAGGCGAGGACACAGGCAAAGTTCTTGTTTTACCTGAGGGTAAGTCCCAAACCACTACCTACATGACGCTGAAGGAAACCTATGGCTGTGCTTTCCTAGGATATGAGACCTCTCTCACGAAGATGGCGCAATTCCCACCTGCTGTAGCAAGCAGCTCAGCATTGAGCCCCTGATGATGGTTATCACACAAGAAGAAAGTTATATTCACTATCAGTTTCAATGGCCAGGCTGACTAAAGTCTGACATTGCCATCACCTAATTTGATATGTCAGAGACAGAAATGGGACAAGAGCAAGTCCCAAAATGAATGTTTCCCGAAGGCCAGTCTGTCAGAAACCAGGAAAAAGCCACCTGGAAGGGTGATGGCTTGGTGGTCAGCTAGGGACCCACCAATCCCAGTATCAGGGTCATCCCCACCATAAAGCAGATCACCACAGTCCTTGTCATCACGTCAATCTTGAACTTATCCAAGGGCTTTTTTTGACAAGGATATTTAAGTCACTGAGCACTATCAGGCGTGGAGTCCTTGGTGCCAGCGAAGTGACAAAACTCAGTGGCTCACAGAGGAATGCTGCAGTGCTGAACTGCACTCTGAGCAGCATCACACTATTCCTGCTTTGGGTCTCCTCCAGCATGCTAACAACACTGCCCAACTTTCAACCAGGCCTTCATTTCTGGATGGGAGGGAAATCTAGGAAACACTACAGTGGCAATAATGGCACACACAGGCATGGACAGGTGTGGGAGAACCCTCTAGGCAGGTTTCAGTAACAGAAGTAAAGTCCTTCCTCCGATTAAGGCACAGGAAGGTGCTTTATCCATCAGTGACACTGATGGCTGTTAAAAGCATTAGAGATTTTTCCCAGCTGTCACCATCCCTGCTCCAGTGTTAAGCATAGGTAGAAGCTCTAGCTCTGGAATTAAATGCAGCTGCTCAGTTCACTTCAGATCTGCAACATCAGCTTCAGGTCCTTTCCAGCCCAACTCTGCTCTCCTCCCAGCCCTTGCTGGCATCAAGCTCTAAGAATGACAAAGTTGGTAGCTCTGAAGTTGCTAATACATTCCCAAAAAACAGGAGAGACCCGAATTCCTTTCACAGCAGAAGCCCAACCACTTTACAAATTAAAGGGAGAGAAAAACTGACCAAAACCAAAAAAGACCAAACAAATTAAAGCAAACCAATGAAAATCAAGACAGACAAACAAACAAAAAAAGGGAAAACTTTCACCAAATCTGAAACCTGCTCATCGGTGTGAGCCTACACATATAGTTTTGCCATCCATCCAGCTTGACAGATACAACATGAAACAACAGTGCATCTGAATGTGACAATACCCAGCTGAAAATAGAGGAGTCTGACAGAGCAATGGGTGACTGCACAAAGACACCAGAGGCACAGCCTCTCACTGCCCCCTGAACCTGTCAGAGCACCTACAGTTATTCTGTCCTCAACAATGTTCATTTATCCAGGACTGTTGTGGGTTGGCGAGGTTTAGAAATTTTTTCCCATTATTATGTTAAGCTAGCCGGGATGGCTCTCCTATTAGCCGTTAAGAGCTGGAGACAAAGGACTGCTGAAGCAATGATGGCCCATTAGGGAAAGGTGGAGTCCTGCTTTTGTTTTCGGCAAGTAAGAGGACACTGGGGGTAGGAGAACACACACAGCTCGCCGGCCGAACTCGAGGAGAGAGGTTCTTTTTCTCCTGTTGGGATCAGGCTTCTTGGATTTGGACTGCTAAAGCTTCCTGCTTCCTCTGAACAACTGGGAACTGGGACGCCCACGGTGAGCAGAATTTCCTTTCTCACCCTTTTCTTCCACCTGGGGTGGTGAGGCTACCTCGCCCCTCTCCCCTGCCCCTGCAGCAGCCGCGACTAAGAAGCCGCCTGCCCTGGTCCATCGGAGAGCCATCGGTGACTGAAAAAAAAGGACTGGGACTGAATTCCATTCTGTTCTGTCACTGTTTTTTTTTCTTTCGTATAGCTGATGCTGTTTTTGTTTGTCTTATAAATATTTCAGTAAAGAATTGTTATTCCCAACCTATACCTTTTTTGTGCCTGCGAGTTCCTGAATTCCCTTTTCCTGGTAATACTGTCCCTTTAAACCGGGACAAGGACTAAATATGAGATTTCTAAGCTGAATTTGTGAATTCCTGCAGAGTCTTTGATTTAGCTCCTGACATGCTGCAGGGGAGGCATAACTGGAGTCAAGAGTTATATTCCATGCTGGTTTAGTCTCCTCTGAAAATGTTACAAATAGGAAATCCCCTTAAAAAACACATGAAAAAATGAAAGAGCAATAGCAAAAACACCTTCTCGTGTCAGGGAGAGACATGTGTAAGAAGCGGGGCTGGTGGAAGACACTTTCTGCCACACAGCTAATTACCTTGAGTCCTCTTACCAAACAAATGGACTGGGATGATACACCAGTAACAGGAGGAAGGATCTAACTGGGGGATTCCAGGGGGTAATACAGATCATCTTGTTAAACTAAATTTGTTAATCTAGTGTATATGAGAAAAGGGCAAATGGGAGGGAGAATTTGCCCTTGTTAAACGTTTACCAAATGTTGGGTTATTTGAGTCCTGGGGAGAAGAAAATGTATTCGCTACTTAAAGGCTGAAGCATTTGGTCTTCTCAGTTGGAATTTATCCCTGATCTGAAAGGAACATTTTTTTCCCACTTGGAAAGGTTAGCAGTCTTTGTCTGTGTGAGTGATTTAATATAATGGACCATGATTATTGTTGGATTATTATAATGGCACATTGGCACAGTTATAGTTAAAGTTTTGGCAGAGTTTGTCTCATAAACTGCTATTTTACAACTCGGCTGTAAAAGTTTACTTCGGTCTGAAACTTGAGATACAAGATCTCAATCCAGGAGGAGCCTTTTTTACTTTTTTAAAGTCAAATTAAAGGAAAAAAAATGCTTAAAATTATCTTGGCTAATGTTTAAGTTATGCAAGTATTAAATACAAATTGAAATCTACTGGCTGAAGACACTTGACAGCATTTGCTTGCTCCTGAATGCCTTTGAGTTAAATCAAAAATAGTTTCAAGTACTTTTTTGTAGAAACATGGTTTTCTCACTTTCAGTGTTATAAAGAAAAATGTGGACTAGTAAAACAGTTGGGATATTGAATACAAAAATGGAGTGTGTGCCACAAGAACTTTTTTCAACAGAATTACTGGCATATATTTGTCATTAGGAGTACAATTGATTTTTATTTTGCATATGTAAATACATTATCATTAGTTTTAAACCAAATGTTTGCAAAAGTGTTCAGAATGTACAGTAAGGAAAAATTCAGCTAGTTTTAAGAGCCCCTGTGGCCTTTGTAGAGTAAAACTACAGTGCAAGCTAAGTCCAACACTGTATCATCTGCACAAAGCCTCCAAATTTCTCAGTTCTTAAAGGTACAGTAGCCAAGTGACCACATCAGTTCTCCTATCTGCTTCCCCAAAGAACTCTGAAGGAATTAAAAAATACCAGACTATGGAAACACTGCTTAGTGGTACTATAACTCTACCATTTATATCCACCTGGTGCCAGAGACATTGCAGTTGGCAAGCATGCAATCAATCCCAGGAAAAAAAGTTTACAGGAAATATAGGGCAGTAAATAATTTCTGGACAAAAGCTGCAGAAACTGTAAAGAATAGAATCATTCAAGATAAAGCTAAACACAATAAGCTGGGGAAAAGCTAACATAACTTTTTTTTAGGAGAATATCACAGCTTAGATTTGGGGATGTGAAGAAGGAACAAAGATACATCCAATACAAGCCCTGGTCAGTTCCAGGTGCCTTTAGCCAGCAAATTTATGGCCTGAAGCCATACCACCAGAAAGTTACTGTTTTGGCATGAATGCAAGTTTCCAAACTCATAACATGTAAGCTATTTCTGCCCAATATTTGGAGGTTAATCTCTGTGTTTTCTTTGAAGCCTCTCTTTCCCCGTTGAGACATTTATATGCAGGGAGTTGATGCAAACAGCCAGAATCGTGAATCTTTGGGCACTTTTGAGGAGATGTGGGAGTATATCCCTCCCTGCCATATGGTAGGTTTTGGAAATCCTGGTGACTCACCAGTGAAGACTTATCTATACAGTTTTCTACATAGCAAACAAAAACTGTTTTCCCCAAAAAATTTCCTTACAGAAAAATTTTATCACCTGATCCCTATGGTTTGTGCTCTTCTTGTATACAGAGCACAGAAAAATAACTAGAAGTTATTTCTCCCTGTTTGAGGATGGCACATCAACACACATGGAGATTAGTCTAAGAGATCTCAAGGTCAAAAACCTCAAAATTAAAACTAATCTGCTCTCTCCTTAATGAGAGTTAACATTTTTCACAGGGTGAAAAGCATTAAAGGCAGTCCTTATTGAGTCAAATTAATTTTTTACTTTCAAATCCCACTTGTAACACAGTTTGTAATATTCCAAGTAATATTTATCTTTTGCATATTGAAATATGATGCCTTTCCATAAATAGCTACAGGTTTCTTGGCAGCATTGGTGTGACAGAGGATTAATTAAACTGGAAAGCAGGGCGTGTGGGGACCAGATTTATATAATGAAAACAATATATCTGCTAACACCAGAGAAGTGCTGACACTGTAATAATGCTGATATTAATATTTGGTACAGAACATTGTAGAGCACATTAGAAAGGTGGTTAAATCTGGTGGACTGAGAAATAATCAGAAATTACCAGAAGAAAATAAGGCTGCTACTTCACTACTAATATTAAAAGTCTCACTCCCATTCAGAAAGATGCAATGATATCTTGTTTTTTAATACCCAGAGCCTGCAAGAAGTCCACTGACCTCCCATGCGAGCTCCATAGCAGCTGTGGAGAATATTCAGAAGTTTGGTGGACTTTGTTCCTAGATAACATCACAGTAATTTGCAGTCAAATGGGGAGTAGGGAAATCAGTGAGAAAAAGCAATTAAAATCTATCCTCTCCTCCAGTCTATCAGATAGTTAATACAACCAACTTGTTACATGGTTTTATGTTAACGTAGCCTTATTTACTTCAAAAACAGTGAGAGAATGAACATCCAAACACCACATCAAAACAACCCATTTGACCTTATGAATGTTTTCCAGGATTTCATAGAAAGTCACCAGCAAAAAATGACCTTTGAAGTTTATACAAAACAGGGAAGAAAAAACAGGAAATACAAAAAGAAACTAATAAAAAAATTCCTTCTAAATACAAGATGCCCCAGGGCATTTAAATATTCAAGAATATTAAAACACATTCAAACTTTACTTCATTACTCTTGGAAAACAAGAGGCATCACCTAGTAATTTCCACTTGATTCTTTCTGCAGTCCAACTTCCACCTCATCCCAGGACATTACACATGATGAAAACAAGTACTAAAACTAAGTTATTTATTAAAACTATAGAATAAAATGTCAGCATAAAGATATATATGCATGTCAGCGGTCCAAATAAATTAGGGTAATTTTCATCAGTAGACGACAATTTTTACATTTATTACAATATTTTCCCCATAACTATTCTGTCTGGTGACATTTTTGCACATATATTAAATATATGTGACAGTATATAACATATAGCTAGATATTTGACCATTGCTAAACGCTGCAGTATTTTGAATACATTTGCAGACTGTCAAATATTTTAGACTTTCAAGTGATGCATTTTAAAACACAGTGAAATGAAGATAATTTACAGAGGAAGAGACAGATTTTATTCTTGGCTACTAATAAGAAAACTCAGCCCCCCAACTGGTCTGAGAATACCAGACCACATCTTTATTATCTTTAAAGATATAAGCCATGTTAGGAAATAACTGAGGTGGGAAGTGCTTATAGACCAGGCTGTCTATATAAATCTGTAGGAAGCTATTGAAAAAGTTAAACTAGGTGTAACCAGCTGAGAATATGGTCAAACAATGTAAACTCTAGTTCCTGAAGACTATGTGCTGACACAGGAAAAGGAACATGATCAAAGGCAGGGATGTTTCAATTTGGGGGGCAGACTTTATCTTGGCACTTTTATTTAGCATTTTGTTTTATTTCATTTTTATTTAGCACATTTAGCCTGGAATTAGAACAGATGAAGTTTGTAGTGAGAGAAAAACAGAAGCCTCACCTACTTCAACCCAGCTCTTGCCTCTGTTCTCCTCCCCAGCTGGCTCCACCCCTTCAAACCTGTGTGCCTTAATACACAACCCTGCCCCTCTATGATCCTGTCTCTTCTCCTGACCTCATCCCTCATCTTTCTGGCCAAAGTCCAAGGGCTCACCGGGGCTCATTGTCTCTTTGCTCCTCCTCTCTCACCTTCCGCGTCCTTCACCTTTCCAACCAAACTACAGGCTTCTGCTGTCGGATTGCCTTCCCTGCCACTCCTCTCATCTGCATTCTGATCAGAAAGCCTTCCCTGCTCTGGCACAGATAAACCAACACAGAGGTGTAGGCTTCCTAGCACAAGGGCTTGCCACCCTCTAAAAGCCCAGAGGAAATGGGCAGCACACAGAATGTGTCCTTTCACCTTCCACACTGTCTCTGGTACTCTTTGGGCAGAGACTGCAATGCACTGCTGAAATCCAACTCCTTGCTGCTGAATATGCATAAACCAAGATCGTTAAAAGCTTGACAGCTTTGCCAAATTTGTGTGGATTTTGACAAAAACAGCAAAAGGCATATCCTTGAAACAAAAGTCACTTTCTTGCCAGCTTTCATGCCTCTGCTCCTAAACATGGGTGTGCCATAGAGTTTTAAAGAAAATATCACCAGAATTGGGTGTTTCTTTTTTTTCCCCACCATCTACTATTGCAGTACATTGTTCCAGCTTTCTCCCTGTACTACTCCACCCTACCAATCATGTTTTCTTGGGACTGCTTTGGCTGAAATTTTGTGGTCCAAAGTAGATAGTTGGACTGAAAAACATATCACTCAAATGATTAAACTTAGCAAAGACACACAAACCCAGGATCTCCTAATGGTCCACTGATTGTAAAATGCTCTTCCAGTTCTAGTTTCCCAAAACTTAGATCACGTGGTGTATTCCATCTCCTTTCACAGCTAGATCCACAGGCCATTGCAAGGTGTCTTCCAGCAGCCTTTGGGATGGAGCACATCCAGGGAGCTGCAGGTTTCTGCTGATGCGCCAAGGTGTTTGGCTTTTTGTAGGAAAAACTATTTTTCATTAAAAATCAGTTCCAGGGGAATAAAGGATGAACCTAAGCACAAAAGATGTGCATCTAGTATTTGTTAATGGCTTGTTTTAAAATTTTGTGAAGTGCTTTAAATTCAGGGTGGGTTCCAGAAACACTGAATAAAGAAAAGCAGTATTTCCTCTCTGCCATGACTGGGATATAAGTAACAACTGACAAGCCTAGGGAAGGAAACAGATGTAGAAACTTTTATAGACAATTCCTTGGATTCACTAGGAACCCTGGTTAAGCATTAAAAAAGAAAGAGCTCAACATAAACAGTCTTTTAAGTGTGTCTAAAACTGACTTGAGCCAAACCAGCCTCCAAGATATTGGAGATACCATCCTGGTCTTCACTTTCTCCAGGGGAAAACTAACCAGTCAGCACCTGTCCAAGGGCTGTGCTGCATCCCCAAAGGCACACGGCACCATCTGTGCTTCTCATCTGACCCCTGGAAGCTCCAGCTTCTGTCAATTGTAGCCACTAGTGGGTTTGACAAAACTTTATTGCTCTGCTTCTTGCAGCAGACAGAGAAGACAGGAGCTGATGAGCCACCACCACCCCATTGTCCATGCAGTGCAATGCAAAATGTAGTATTGCAGCAGACAGTCACTCCAATCCATCTGGTTCTCATTTCACTGATGAATTTACCTAGTGAAGACCTAAGAAAGCCCCCAGTATGGCTTTCTACTTCTGAACTGAGGCTTCAAACTATTCAGGGCAAAGTTTTTTCTCAGCCAAAACCATAATATGCTACATGGTTCAGGAGGAGAGAAACATGGCATTATCAAGTAGCTCAGATGAGGGAAAACCATGCAAACCATTTCAGAGTATGTTGCAGAAAGTTCTGCCTGCAGGTACTGTACATGGTCAGGCTAGAAGCTTTACATCCATTAATGACAACACCAAAAAGACATGGAATCCACTGAAACGCTTGGCTCCAGTTTTGGAGGTTCTGGGCAATGTCCCAAACTCCCCAGTAAGTGCCTTTTCCAGTTTGGAAAAAAACCCTTGTGTTCCTACAAACCTAGAGAAGTTCTCTGATCCCCAACCTCTGTACCAAGACAGGGACTCAATTAGCTGAGACTCAGCGGATGATGGGATATATATCTATTCCAGCATCCCACCAAAATACTTCCCCTTAAGGATCAATGCAGTTTCAGGCCAGGCAGGTCTGCCAGAACTTCCGTTTGTCAAAGCCTCTTCAAGGTGCACACATTAATTTATTCCCTTCTCTTGAGAAATGGTTTCATTAAGAACACCCAAAATGAAGGTTTTTGCTTCAGGTTCAGCCTTGTCAGATACTAAACACCTCTTCCTTGCTTCATGACCAGCAAGTGATAGCCCTGAAAGCCAAAATCCCATCTCTCTTGTGGCAAGGTGAACAGGAGGCCCAGAATGAACCAGCCCCACTTAATTTACAACCCTTTACAGGTCAGTCAAGTTTCCCTTGCAGAAAAACTGTACCAAAACAGAATTTCCCATCGATAGGGCACAACCCTGAGAGTCGAGAATCAATAGATCAGCTTCCCCTTCTTGTTAGAATACCAACTCAGTGCAACTGAATGAAACACTTTCTTTAAACTCATCTACTCGAATTCCTCTGCTGACAAACATCTGCATACACACATCAGTAAGAGGAATAGTAATTATTTCCCCTGAGAAAAACAATTTTGCTATAAATTTCAGAAGCAACTTGATTTAACAAATTAAGCTAAGAGCTGAGGACACTAAATGCAGTTAACTTCTTTGAAGCTAGTGGAATCAGAAATTATTTGCAACACCCCTTTAAATGCTTTCATTTTTGAAAGGATAAATACAGAGCTCTTGACAAAACTCCTGGCTTAGTTATTAAAGGGGCAAGAAACTAAAACAGACTCTATAGGAACATCTTTCCAACTAATAAATCATAGATGCATTTCTCTTCCTGACACTTTTTAGAATTTCCTACATGAGTTAATTGACAGAACTAGAATAGAAAGTATCATCAGAACCATCCCATTCAAAGTGTTTGAATTTTTACTTTCATTATTCAAACTTTGAGGGTTTTTACCACATACTAAATGACATTTTTTACTTCTTCCTATTACTTGGCATGAGGAGGTTCTTGCTGTTTTATAACTACCTTATGAAATACAACAAACTTCCAAAAAATGGCAAAAAGTATAGTTTTCCTTAAGGAAAACAGCAGGAGTGTCCTGCTGTCGTACAGCCTGGACATTGCAACAAGGAACAAGGATTTCTATGCAGCTGAGGGCTTCTGCTCAAATGCCTTTTTTTCCCCCTTTTTTTGGTGACATAGGGACGAACATATAAAACTCTTAAAAGATCCTTTCCTCTGTGGATTGTTCCTTCTCCCTCTGGTGTGATAAATGCCATCTCAGAAATGGTGACACACATAAACTACAAGGATTTATAGCACATTTCCAACACTAATATTAAACACATCCTTTAAACTTCTTCTTTGGAAAGATTTCAATTTTTTTTCCTCCTTTAGTATCGTTTAATAGCTGTTAAGTCACCTTCAAAGAATTTGCTAAACCTTTGAAGTACAACACAAAAAACTAGACTCCAACATCTTCCCAACAGTTGCAGGTAATGTGCAGTAATTTTTAATGGCATGCAGAGATAGAACTGTCTAATGCCAAGTTACTACCTCCCACCCGCAGCCCTGCTCCTGCCAAAGCCAATTTTACAAACATGCTTTTGTTCCATTCCCTTACACTACAGAGGCATTGGGGATGAATGACACAGATTGTTAGTTTGTCCTTTTTTTTCTTTCTTTCTTTTTGGATAACTTACATAAATTTTCTTTTTAGAGGGGAGATTCTTCTCCAATTTTTTTTTTTGCAGGAGGGTTTGGGTTTGTGACTTTGTGTTTTCCCTCCATGAAGACAAGGGATAGCTTTGCTGTCTGATTTCTTACTTCAGATATCATTTGGTCAGTAGGAGGGAGGATTACTGCATACTTATCATAGATTTTTCTGTTTTGTTACTACATAGCCATGGATTGCAAGAATAAACCTTTAGGAAATGCTTAGGAAATTTTTAGAGCAAAGATTTCCAATTTTTACTCACTCCAAACTTCCTTAACATGCGTGTGGCCAAGTGATGCTATTGCCCAACCACATGAAAACAAAGATTTCTAGTATAGAAAAAAATAATTATCTGTACTTTAAAAGTTCAGAGTGCAGAAGTTCTGCATAATTAAAACATTTTATGAATCTTGCTAGTGGCCCAAAGGTTAAATACCTTTCTTTACTAGCCTAGACCACATAATTGAGAGGAAGCGAGTTTATTTTTTTGAAAGGCCATGAAAAATAACCCAAAAAACCACCACAAGTTTATTTGTACTTGCAAATCTTTTCAGGTCTAAAGAACCAGCAAGATAATAAATTGTTTTTGCTGAAAACAGGAAGTTTGGCAGAGATGCAAAAGGACAGCTAAACTTTGACTAGACAGCCCAAAACTCTGAGTTCTACTTTGAGAGTATTTCCAAAATATTTAAAAAAAAAAAAAAAAAAAAAAAAAAAAAAAAAAAGAAAGGAAAACAGAAGTGCTTCAAATCCACACAAAGCTAAAGGAACACCAAAGGCATCTGGGACTGCTATTCTGTTGCCACATTTGTGGTTGCCTTGTGTTGGCTTCAGAGCTGGTTTTAACTTCCATCAAGCGCAGCTGAAACCCACACTTATAAAGCCTCAAATGCTGTCCAAGCTAGATAAGTCTCAGCTAGTCCTTCCTTTCTTCTTTTCATTTGACCAAGACCAAAGGAATAAATAAATAAGCATCATTCATAACGTATAACACTGATGTATAAAAGGAGACAACAGAATTTTGGGTCTCAGGACTAAGTATCCACCAGGTTTTTCCATATAGGACGCAACAGGGCAACACAACACCACCTGCTCTGCCATCTCCCTGCCACTCCATCATCAGGCCACCAGCAGGACCTTCTGGCAGGAGAAGTCATCTTTCAGCACAAAAGCAACTTGAGTGGAAAGGTTTATATGAAATGTGCGGAATATGGTCTCTTTAAAACAAGTGTATGTTCAAAACACATCCATCCTACACACAACTAGAAATTTGCCCAGACTCCAGCCTTTCAGAGGGATTTTGAATAGCTCATAGGACGTGATCACCAGCTATAACCTGTGAGCACAGACAGGTTTATCATAGGCTGCAGCACTGCCCTCTTTGTTGCTGTACTGGCACTTTCTGGCCCACTGGTGGATTGGTTCCCTCCTTACCAAGGGCCAAGTGGAGTTCAGGAATTGCTACAGGCCAGGGTTTGCTCCCAGGAAGCCACTCAAGCATTGCTGACGTCTTGTGGGAGGCAGAGATTTTAGACTGCACAGATACGAGCTGTACCATCGTATTTACCCAAAGGAATGGAGGACAAATCCACAACACAAATCTAGCAAAGGATGAAAAGGGTCCCTCCCAATTCAATACTCATATGAATGCATTCATGTGAGGAGGGGAATCTTAAATACATTAACTTTGTTTTTTGGCCTAGAACTTCCCATGATTAATCTGAGACCTTCTTTCCTCCCTCCGCACTCACATTTATTATGAAAATGTAGATCCTCAAAGCATCTATCACAAAGCACCACTGAACCCTTTGGACCAATCAAAATGTAAATATAATCAACAGTATAAATATTACCTTCTGAAACACACACCTTTGGAATTCAATTATCATAGACCGATCTTTTTTTATAAAATCCATTACTATTGTTATGCAGTCTTATCACCCAACTTATCAACAAGAGATCATTTTCACTGTATCTGGGGTTTTTTTTTCCTGAATCATGACTTGAAAACAAGGCCCAGCACAAGAAAGTGAGCTCAAATCTTCAAACTTTTTTCCTCAGTACAATTACTTGCCTAATTTACAGTAATTTCATGACTATAAGGCGCACCCTTTTGACTAAAATTTTCCCCCAAAACCGGAAGTGCGCCTTATAGTCCGGTGCGCCTTATCTGATGTACAAATTTGCGACATTTGCCACCTCGGAAGTGCGAGTCCGCCGGCATCGGGACGGTCCCCGCGCGGGGCAGCCCGGCCGGCATCAGGGCGGCCCCCCGCACGGGGATGGGGAAAGCCGCCGGAATCACAGCGGCTGCCGCACGGGGGGCGCGAAAGCCACCGGAATCGGAACGGCTGCTGTGCGGAGAGGGGGAAAGCCGCCGGAATCGGAGCGGCTGCCGCATGGGAAGGGGGAAAGCCGCCGGAATCGGAGCGGCTGCCACACGGGGGGGGCGAAAGCCGCCGGAATCGGAGCGGCTGCCACGCGGAGAGGGGGAAAGCCACCGAATCGGAGCGGCTGCCGCGTGGGGAGGGGGCAAGCAGCCGGAATCGGGACAGCGGTGGCACAGGGCAAGCCTGCCGGCATTGGGTCACCCGGAGTGCCAGGGAACTCCCGGAACAGCGAGGCCCTGGGGATGCTGCACGGAGCGGCGGTGGGCATAGCCCGGCCCTGCTGGGTACAGGCAGGCCCGGGAGCCAATGGTTGCCGGGTTGAGGCAGGGCCTTGGCCAGCAACCGCCCGGGGGGAGCTGGGGGTGGAGCCTCACTGCAAAAAGAAAGTGCGCCTTATAGTCCGGTGCGCCTTATCTGATCTACAAAGTTGCGAAATGTGCCGGCTCCTGGGGGGTGCACCTTATAGTCCAGTGCGCCTTATGGTCGTGAAATTACTGTAATAGCAGAATCCCTCAGTTACACCTGTAGGAGCACAGTCCACACAAAGGCAACACACTTGTATACTGTGAAGATGGAATATGCAGAAAGCTGAAATAGAAAAGTCCTGAGAAGTTGTAATAACTACCAAGGATAACTAAAAGGAGAGGGGAAAAAACCAAAACAACAAAACCAGCAAACCCTTACTTTTGTTTAAAAATCAAGCTTTTAGAAGAACTTCAGTTAGAACCCTGATATACTCAGTCCCTCTGGAAACCTAGACCATGTCTAATTAATCCCTCCCAGCATCTGCTCTTGAATGGTTGCAACAGCGATGATATGAACAACACCCACACCTTACAAGACAGCACTTTTCATGTGCTGGAAACAAACACTTCCCAAAGGAGGCAAAGCATTATCATTCCCTGTTTAGAAACAGAAATTCAGCTATGGAGAAATGAAACCACTTACCCAGGAGCATTCAGCTGGAGCAGCAGCAGAGTCAGGTGAGGAAGCCAGAGCTCCTGTGCAAATGTCCAATGCAAGCCTTTAACATTCGGCACCACATCTCCAACTTCAGCAGAGCAGGTAATGTTATGCTCTCTTCTCTCACAGATCTGGGCTGAGCTTTAAGTACAATCTGGAAGCACTTCAAAAGCTGTGGATTAAAAAGCCCTGTATAAATGCAAAGTGTGATTATAATTCAACCAATATTGGAAAAATTACAGCAGTTTATATTTGTTTTTCTGTATTTGTGGAATTTATGTTGTTTCAACACTTGAACAGCTTTTGATAATGACACCATCTGCTAATTCTCACCCCTCACTAAATTAGAACAAGTGGTGGAATTGTTAGACTGCAATTTTACAGATCCCAATTTATGAAACAAACCTGAACCTGAGGTCAGCGAGAGGCAACACCAGCAACAGGAGGCAACCAGTCTGGTACAATTTCGAGGCCAAGGGGAAGGAAAGGATAGGACAATCAGGAACAACACACCTCTCAGCAGCTCCTCTGACGCAGTTCTTTGTTAGGTTGTGCTTCCTTTCCCAGCCCTGCCAGGCAAACAGCATTTACTCCAAAGCTGCTCAGATTGGTGGAACAGCGGTGGGTGGGATATTTCTGCTAGGGTCTGAGATCACTGCCAAGTGGAATGGACACCTGAGTACAAGTTAAACGCTCTCCAATTGCAACACCTGGGGCAGAGTTCTGAGTGTCTCTGTTAAGTTAACATTGCCAGATTAGTGTCCAAACTCTTGTAAATGACTGTAATTTATGCATGCTTTATCTGCAGAAATACCTAATGGAGAGCAGCATGAGGAGGACCACAGGCCTTGGTAATATATTTGAAAGTAAAATTGAAGTTGATAATCAACCCTTTGGCTACACTCCCCTTCCACCCCCCACCCCCGAATTCCTACATATTCATATCCTTCCCTCTGCTCTAAGAAATGCTCTTCCTCTGTTTTCAGGTTATATGAGAATTTGTTTTATACACTTATATCTGCAAAAGGGTCAGATAATGTCATATGCAGATCAAACAGTGAAAATACACCTGCCAGTTCTTCTATGAACCTTTTGGTTCTCTCTGAATTTGTGTCAATAATTTCTTTTCTTAGCTAGTGAACCAAATCCTCAGTAGTTGTAACCTTCTATTTCACAAAGACTATTTAGTAAAGGGATGGACTTTTACTAAAGACACAAGCATGATACTTCACTGCACAAGGAACAGGGAGTTTGCTCATTTTATTTATAAATGTTCAGGACACAACTATGGAAATCTCAGACCTCGCTACTCATGACTATGCAGGAGTCAGGCACAAGACTTCAGGTACACTTGTCTAGCAAGAGCCTTGGTGGAGTTCTTCAAATAAGGCACATTTGGTATTCAGCACCACAGTGACACCAATTACCTCCCTCACCCAGGAATGAAACAGGTTCCTACCTGCCATTAACACAATTCCCTGTCATCTTTGGTGGGCTTCTAAGAAAGTTGCCCAGAGAAGCTGTGGATGTCCCATCTCTGGAACTGTTCAAAGCCAGGTTCTTTGGAGCTCTGAGCAACCTGCTCCAGGGAAAGGGGTCTGTATCTGAGACCACCAAAAATTAATCTTCTGGTAGCCCGAAGATAGGCAGGTGAAGAACCTCAACCCCAAAGGTGTTGATGCTGCTATGATGTAGTGAGAAAGATGTCCATGGTGCAAAATCTGCCTGACAAAAACTCTTTGGTCCTCAGCTCCACTGATTGTGACATTGGGAGCACATAATAATCAGTTCACAGGGGACACCAAGCAACCTAAATTCATTTGTGGCTGTCATTAAGGGGTAATTATTCCTAGAAAAGAAGAAGAATGAGACATTTTCTGGGCATTATAGGCACACAGTTGACATCACTAGGAGCCAATCCAGACCCCTGAGTTCAGGCCAGCTTTCTAAAATCCTTTATGTCATTGTTTTACAAAAGGTATTTGATAACCACTGCTGCCTTCTTAGATGTGATCTCATCCTTGACCCAGAGTGGCACTTTTAGGAATAGCTCCCTCAGGTTTACTTTTATCAGATCATAAAGTACATCATATTCCCTTGCCTATGAGACATGTTAAGACTTGTATTATTTGTAACTGGAAATCCTTTAAAGCTGCCTGACAATTTTTTGTCCACAAAAAATTGAAGTCGAAGTTGGAATGGATGAAAAACAACTTCCAAGATTAAAAAAGTGTGTGTTTGGTGGAGAAAACGATAATCTGGAGCACTTTCCATGAATACAGTAAGAACTAAAATTTTTTTGTAATGACAGCAGGACTGTATCCCTTCTTGGAGTAATAAACATATGGTCCTTCACTGAATTACTCTTCTAATGTTACAAATATATGATATATGCTATTTTAAATACATTCAGTTTTTCTACAGAGAAAGTGGAGTGGTGCACAAATATCCAGCGTCACATCATACAGCATCCTGTCAGGACTCTTGGAGTAATCCTTTGTTTTGCAGATCTGCAGACTAAGTATGAGGGATTAAATGATACCCAAGGTCTCCAAACAAGGCAGCTGCCCAAGTCACATTTTCACGGTCGAAGACAAGTACCATGCCAGCAAACAGCGTAAATCTAAACAAGCAGACAGGTTGGAAGATGTCAGCAAAAGGGGTCAGGAAGACTTGAGTCACAGCTGGCATGGGTCAGCATGTAAATCGAGGGGGCAGAGAACAAGCTGAAGCTAAATATACTCCAACTCCTTGTAGACTGTGCTGGCAGTAGGCCAGGCTGCAGCAGTAATGGCTGGGGTAGGTTTAAAGTGCTCTCCCCTGCCAGCTAGTCAGCCCTGCCTTAAATTAACCCAGCTGACTTTAGACTGAAACAGATGATGGTTCCTCATAAACTCAATTATGCTAGCTCAGCCATGAGTGGAGAAGGCTCCAGATGAAATGTGATGCTTTACCAATATCTTGAATCTCCACTGCCTTCCCTGCAGTAACTGTTGACAGTGACTTAAATTCTTTAAATCCATCTGAAAGACAGAACTTCAGGTAAAGCAACATTACTTTCAGGGGCCTCTGCCTAAGGTTGCTGTAGAGATGATGAAAGGAGGTTTCTGAGGCCATTACTCCACTGGATGTCAACATGTAGCAATGAATTCACTCTAGATGGTCCTGTGGACTTCTTTGCTGGTAGGGTCATCCATTTCTATGGACTCCTTGTATTACAGTGTCTGATCTTTTCAACTGCAAGAAACCACAATACTGCTTTACTGGAGACGTGTTTAAGTCCTGGTATAAAATGATGCTCATATACACCCTGAACAATTCCACTGCAATCCAACCATTTATTCCTATACTAGTTAGGCTAAAATAAAACCCTGGGGTCGGTAAAAGCGTGTATATGCTCACAGATATAAATATAGTTTGACTGCTAAACTTACATGCTTGAGCTTACATTTTCTGTAATAAAATATTTAAGTGGTTTCAATCCACAGTTGGATTTTTTTTAAACTCTGAGATAGTAAAAGACATCAGTGCAGGACAGCATCCACAGGACACAATCAGTCACTCAAATGAGCAATAAAATAAGTACAGTAATTTCACGAATACAAGCCGCACCAATTTGACCAAAATTTTGGTGGAAACCCGGAAGTGCAGCCAATATTCCGGGGCGGCTAATACATTAACAAAATTCTAAAAGCTGCCAACACGGAAGTGAGAGCCCGCGGCAGCCCCAAGCCAAGCTGGAGCCCGGCCGGCCCCGGCAGAGGTGGGAAAGCCTGGCAGAGGCAGGGCCAGCAGTGTTGGGGGCGGGCGGCTGAGCCTGAGCCAGCAGGGCGGGGCAGGGGGGGCGGCAGAGCCTGGGCCAGCAGGGCGGGGGAGCCCGGGAGAACTGGGGCTAGCAGTGCAGGGGACCATGGCAGAAGCAGGAAGGCCGACGGGTGGGGCTGCCTGGCAGCGGGGGAAGCCCAGCAGAATCGGGGCCAGCAGCGTGGGGGAGCCCGGCGGTGCGGGGGCCTGCAGTGCCGGCCAGGGCGAGGAAATGCGGCGGCGGTGCAGACGGGAGGGGGCGGCCGGCGAGCCTGGCGGCGGCGGCAGCCCTGCCGGCAGGGCTAGCAAACGCAGCGCGGGGCGGCCGGCGAGCCCGGTGGCGGCGGCAGCCCTGCTGGCAGGGCTAGCAAACGCGGCGCGGGGCGGTGCTGACGGGAGAGGGGGGCCAGCGAGCCCGGCGGCGGCGGCAGTACCACCCGGCCAGCCCCGCCGAGCCGTGGTGCTGAGCTGGGCCACCCGGCCCCATCGGCAACCATGAGCGGGCCGAGCCTGCCTGGCCCCACCCCGCGCCAGTAAACCCCGCTATGCCGCGATCCTGTTACTAATTGGCCAATTTGTGAAAGCTGCGCACGGATTCTCGCGATGAACGAAAGTGCGGCTAATATTCGGGGTGCGGCTTATCTATTGACAAAGACAGCAACATTGTCGAGGCACCAGAAGTGCGGCTTATAATCCGTGCGGCTTGTATTCGTGAAACTACTGTATCTTCATTATGGACTGACAAGGACCAATATAGATTTTCCCAGAGAGAAATAACTTCTATACTACCACTTCATGCCACCATAAACTAAGCTCAAGTCTTTTTTAAGATGCATGTCTAATGCCTAGCATTTAAGTATCAGAAAAGTCTGATAAAGAATTGTCTGAGGCTGAGCCAAAGCAGAGTAAATGGTAAGACTGTAGTAACACAGAAGTTTGTAGAGGCTTTGGAGAGCAGTTAATCACTTATGTGGAATTTAGTAAGAGCCAAATTTCCTGACACCTAATTTTTTTTCCTGTGCTTCTTCAGAAATTAGGCTCTCCTGAAAAAGTCACCTTTGAGGATGGTTTATCATAGCCAGGGCTGGACTTATGGCAGAAGTTGCTTGAGCTGGCTCCTGGTAGTTCAAGTAGAAGCTCTCCCACTTGTCATCACAGAATATATGACCTTATTACTCCTCCCTCAGTTCTGGCACTCATTGTTAATGCTGTTTGCAGCCAGTGAAGTTTCCTCAGTGCTCTCTGCTGCTGTCTCTCCCAGCCCCTTCTGCTTTTGTTTTCCAATTGCAGCACAAAGTATGTGAATCCAACTTTCTGCCAACACCTAGATGAACCGACTCCAGAAAATAACGTGGAAGATAGCAAAGCAGGAAGATTTATGTTAGAGTTATACTACTAGCTAAGAATACATTGAAAATTGCAGGAATTTATCTGTATATCAATGACACAATGCCACTTCTACTGTAGGACCTGAACAAATTAGCTACCCAAGTCCAGCCCTCAACAGCTCAGATTTATCTCAGATTTTATTGGCAGTGACAGGACAAGCCCATGATTGTGAAGAAAGACCCAGTAGAAGCAGTAGACCCAGATCTGCTGGCTCACTTCCCTGTACATTTGACTTTCCACAACCTTTGTGTTAGCTAGGGGTATTGCAGAGAGCTGAAGAACCTGATTGTTTTGGGCAAAGCTTTTCCACTGGCACTAAGATGGTCACCAGCCAGGACTGGAGAGATGTTAGGGCTGCAGCTGACTCTTCTCTGGCTAGGAGCAGTCCCTGTGACAGAGCATGAGCTCTCCTCTTGCTCTCTCACAGCCATATCCAAAAGGCATTGTATGGAAGCAATTAGAGATTTTTAATTTTTTTTTTCCATCGTTGCCTGACTTTAGCAGGCACATATGTAGCCATACCCCTCTGCTTCTAAAGAACTTTGCTTACTGTTAACTATTTAAATGTTGAAAGTATTAAAGCTAATTGAACTCACTGCTCAGAAAACCAAGTCTGAGGTCAGCTGTCATAGATGGTGATACAGTTGTGGTAAAAGAAATTTGGGCTAGTTTAGAAATCTTTAGAAAAGCATTTGTGCCTGTTCTCATACTTGTCAGTCCTACCTGTCACTGCTAATGTGGGGGGTGTTTTAGGTTAGGGAAACAGATGGAGCTGCTTTGAGGAACTTCTCTAGGAATGGCCGTAGTTAGGGCTGAAAGTGGTGACACGAGATGATACTCAGCTGCCCAAATTTTAAGCAACTTGCTTCAGGTTCTTAACCTGGCAGAGTCTTTACGGTCCAGTGAGGGGCAAAGGGATGGCAGTGGAAGGGGAGAATGAAAAATAGTCTCCTCCACAGAGCAATTCAGATTCATATTTAAATACTCTAATTGCCTTCCAGAGCAACCGATTGTCTCCTTTTCAACTTCATTGGAAACCTGGAGAAATCCTCCTGTATATGTAGATATCGTGAATATGCTGTTAGTATCATACTGAAAGAGTCTCAGATGGTAAATGAGAAAAATTCCAATTACTTCAAAGGTGTTACTGTTTACTTTCCTGCTGCGGAGGATTCAGCCCATTATTTTTTAAATGCTAATGTTCCTTGGCCCCTGTGTGAAAAAGTTTATTCTGCCATACTTTTTTCTGTGTGGGAAAAAGAAGGAAAGGAAGAAGTAGCTGGTGGCTGTTAATGGTACAGCAGTAAATTGTCCCTAAAGCAATCCTTGCCTGCTGTAAATCCAGAGCAAGGGACAAATCAGGATCAGATCTATAGAGCAAAGACGTTCATAACATCATGAGAGCATTTTCTACACGTGCAAATAGACTGTCTTCCATAACCCTGAACTGGTGGCATTGGGGTTACAAAGTCTTTTGCTCCTACCTGGAAAAAGCAACCTGCTAGAAATAAACAGTAGTTTATGCTGATTTTATAGAAGGGTGAGCTGTCTTTAAGGA
This sequence comes from Catharus ustulatus, assembly GCF_009819885.2. Classification (NCBI taxonomy): domain Eukaryota; kingdom Metazoa; phylum Chordata; class Aves; order Passeriformes; family Turdidae; genus Catharus; species Catharus ustulatus. The sequence continues at coordinate 10,590,408 of NC_046223.1, forward strand.
ATGCTGAGAAATGTGAACATTCCACATATCCAGACAATCTTTGCCATCAAAGACTGAAAGGAAGAAAAAAAGACAAAAATTAACACATCAGGTAAGGCTCAATTCTTTCTCATCTGGCAGGTCTTTCTCATCTGCAAGTAGATAGACACTTCTGTTTTGTAGGAGTAAAGGGATTCTGTTGGAAGCTTGATTCTGGAAGACTATAAGGAAACACTGCTGTCAGAGAGGCTATGGGACCAGAGGCAGCCAGGTTCTAAAGCATAGCTGCTTTAGAATAGTTATGGTTTGTCTGCATTGTCTTGTCATTAATTCTCTAGCCAGTCTTCTGAGGGATAACAGGAAATCTTCAGATGGCAAAATCCTGGCCACAGACACATTCATATCCTTTCACATCTGTGACTATGGCCTTGCAAAGAACAACATTTGAGATTACACCACGCTTTGAACTACAGGCAGGAGGCTTGGATCCCCAGCAGTATAGGGAACAGTCATTAATTACTTGGTCTTACTTGCAGTAATTTCACAGATACAAGCCGCACTGAGTATAAGCCACATCTCTGGGTGTTGGCAAATATTTCGTTCTTTGTCCATAAATAAGCCGCACCTGAGTATAAGCCACTCTGTCGTTCGCAGCGAGGACCCGCGTGCAACAAAGTTGCCAAATAGTAACAGAACCGCGGCAGGGTGGGGTTTACTGGTTCGGCTTGGGCTGTGCAGGCTCAGCCTGCTTGGGGCTGCCGATGGGGCCAGGGGGCCCAGCCTGGCGCTGCCGCTCAGTGGGGCCGCTCGGGGCTGGCCGCCACTGCCACTGGGCTCGGTCACCACGGCCCGGCACTGCCTCGTGGTGGCAGGCAGGGACGGAGCCCCTCCCGCTCCCGTGGCGGTGGCAGCAGGCAGGGATGGAGCACCCCACCTCCTCCCTGAGCCGCGGCAATGGCGGCACTGGGCCCCCGCCTCCTCCCCAAGCCGCGGCAATGGCGGCGGGGGGCCCCGCCTTCTCTCCCCCGGGCTGCGGCACAGGAGGGAAGGAAAGAGTTCTCCCTCCTCTCTCCCCGCCCCCTGTGCTGCCTGCAGGGAGCCAGGCTCCACCCGCGGTGCAACAGAGTAACAATTTGTAACAATCGCGAAATGCCGGCTTTGCAGCTGCTCGGCTCGGCACTCTGGCTGGCACTTCTGAGGTTGTAAATGTCAGAAAATTATTCACATATTAGCTGCTCTTGAGTATTAGCCGCATTGCCGGTTTGGGAGCAAAATCTTAGTCAAAATGGTGCGGCTTGTATTCGTGAAATTACTGTACTCTGCAATCAGTCAAACTTTGTAATCTGTACAAAACGATGAATTACTATCAAAAGAATATGAACAGCCCAAAGCAGCTGCAGAGCTCTTCAGTGGGAAAGCAAGGGTTTTGCATTTGTCTTCCGCTTATATCAGAATGGGAACAACCTGATGACCTAAGAAGTAGAGTCATTTTTAATACCTGCTCTTTCCTTGCAGTACCTGGAGGGGTAGAGTCCTGCATGCCTCATCGCACTGGTTATCATTATTATGTCATCCAGATCAATCATTTCAAGCTCATTGGGTTGTAAATGCAGCTTTGATCATTCGTTACACTTTGTTAGTATTTATCAGAGCCAGGGCTCTGTTAATCCAAAACAGCAGTGCTCAAACAGCAAGGAAACCTGGGCTCCAAGAGCACTTACTGCAAGTTGGAGGGGTGGTGTTGGGTTTTGTTTGTTTTCTAAATTATTCACTTCTAAAAGTTTTCCAAGTGCTGCAGGGTTAAGCTCTGAAAGGCAGAGGAAACCTTTCCTCTCTCAAGACAGGCACAGCAAGATCGAAATGCAAAGCACTTGCCTGTTGCTGTAAGCTCCAGAGGATCGGAAACAGGCACAGGGAGAGGGAGGGAAAAAACCTCTTTTATGTCAAACTATGCGTGGGGCTCCTGGGGCTGATCGTCAGCTCACTGAAGTCATCAAACCCGAGAGGCCTAACTCATAAAGTGCTCCAGAGCAGGTCTCTCACTGGTTTAGGCTCCTTGTAGGTACCAGCGGCAGCTGACACCACACTTAGAACAAAGCAAAAACGCCTCTTTTTAATTGCGAGCCCAGGAACCGAGCAGAGGTTTGGACTCCAAAAGGTCTCCTCAGCGATGACAAGCACAAATTCTTTAGCACCATCTAGCTAACAGCGGAGGTAACCCGCACAGACGCTTCTGCTGCAGAGCTCCCAAAACCGGAGCCATGGGAGCAGCACACTGATGGGAGAGGGCAGATTTAGCGCAGGGAGCAGAGCAAGTGTTCCACGCAGAGCCAGATGGAGCACCAACCAATTCCTTCCCGATAAAGAAAACACATAAATGACCATGGGAAGGACAAGTGCGAATTTTATAAAACAGATTAAATAGTACTTTGTCCAACAATCTGAGAAAATATGAGAACAGGACATAGATGTGAATACCTTTTTGCTGGAATGTTAGAAAACAGATAAGAAAAATGCTGTGGAAGCAAAACTGAGTGCAGGAAGCTTACCAAAGGGCTACAAAATTAATGGAAGGTGCCTAGAAAACTTTGAGAGGATAATCAGATAGTCAATCAAAATCTTGAAAAATTTCATGCAATATTTGCTGAAATGTTTCTGTAGATATAAAAGAAAATTCAGTAGGGTGAACAGTTCAAAAGAATACAGTGTTTTGAAGTGAAAGGTATGGAATTTTCCTTTTTGAAAGCAAATTCTTTCTCAAAATTTTATAATGCTGTATTATTACATAAAATAATTATATAAAATTACATAAATTATATACCATTATATGCATTTAGCATATGCTATTATTGTATAAAATCTAAAAACAAATCCCCCAAAATGAAGTTAGTAGTATGCATTGTAATTTTATAAAAGTAACATTTCCAAGTGCCTTTTTTTCCCAGCTGGTAGAAAAATTAAAGCTGATGGACAATGCATTTCTGAATGAAGCCAAATATTAAAAAACTCAAAGAAAGTATTTTTCTCCCTCAGAGTTTAATGAAAAATTTTCAGAACTAATTTTTTCTCCCTTACAATTCTGATGAGAAGTCAGTTAAGCTGATATTGGAACTGCCTGCAGGATAAGGCACAATATTTAAAGAACTATTTTTCTGGGGAACATCCCCAAAGAATTGCTAGTAAATTATGTATTTACCTATATTATTGTTTCACATAGAACTAAATAATTTTCAGAACAGAATACATCTTCAACTTTGATGACTTTGTCAAGGAAAAAAGAATTAAAATACACAAAAGTAGGAAGCATTTTGATTTAGCACTGCCCAAATTATCTATTTATATTTAGGCCTTCAGAAAAATCCAACTGAGTTTTATTTTCACAGCCAATTAAACCAATATTTAAAATTTTTATATTTCCTTTGACCTGATTTATTTTAAACCACTCGCCAGTCATTCTTAAACTTTCTCCCACAATGTGTTTATCTTTTTTTTGCCTGATTGAAGTTTTATTCTTTTAAGAAACAACCTAAGACACTCACAGAGCATGTTTCCACAAGGAAGACCATAGGCCAACTGATGCCTTTTTTTTAAGCACTTATACCCTATTTTTAGAATATAAAGACACAAATTCAAGCCTAGGCTAACCTGTGGGCCAGTGTTAAAAAGCAGTTTGTGTGAACAGTCTTCTGCACACATCTGTGCTCCAAAGGAGGAGGTACAGAGGCAGCTTTATCTTGAATAAAGCTTCACCTGCTTAATCTTTCGTGAGCTTCACATGCCCCACCAGAGCAGGCTGACAGAGGCTCCTCACTCCTGATACAACAGGAATCACCCTACAAGGGCTGGTTGTACAGACTATGCTCTTCAGAAAGAAGAGGCCCAAAGAAGATCCAGATTTTGGGATTTGTGTGGGAGCAGAAGGACACAGAACTGCAGTGGAGCACCACCTCTTCCACAGCAATACGGGGAACTTCTGCCATGTTACACTCTGCAACACAATGCGTAAGGTGGTCCAAAAGTGGAGGAAAAGGAAGCTACTCAAAGTCTGACTAAATCAATACCCACAGTGCTGAGTGTTGGAGTTGCGGGTGCCGAGGAAATGGGAGCCAACACTCCCACGGGTCCTCCAAGCCACTCAGCATGCGGCCAGCTCAGCTAGCATGGTACTGCTCTCAAGGCTTTGGAAACAGCCTGTGTTTGGTTGGATCTGCTTACCTCAGAAGAGAATTGAGAGATGAGCTTTTGTTTGCTTTCCTTTGCTTGCTTGCCTGCGTTACTCGGTTCTTTTATAATTGGGCTTGTACAAAATATTCTGTCAAGATGCATGTGGTGGAATTGCCTCTGAGACTCTGAGCACACGCTAGTCCCACGCCCTCTCACACCCTGTAATAAGCTTTTTATTCTACTGTAATTAACAGCCAGGAACCAGGCCCTCTGCTTAAAATCACAAACAGGCCTACACTTAATATTTTGTGCTGTTTTTGCTTTACCTACTAATAACCCTTTCCTCTCCCTGAATTGCTTTCATACACTCACTGCCTGTCCAGTCACTACATGCTGAACTCAAACTCCTTGATTGTTTAATTAAGTAATTTTTACCTAAATGCTGTGTATTTCATAAAAGAGATTCTGTGCCTGTGAAATTAAGGAATACTTTCTGCAAACAAGACATACTTATTTTGGGGAGATAGACCACTGGGGTAAATATAGACTTTCAGTCAGATCCACAAGTTGTTTCCTGAATGTTTTGCAGGTCCTCTTATTTCATGCTTCCAAATTTCAGAGTAATATTTTTTCTTGCAATACCAGCATATACAATTTTATTCCTGCAGAAGACAGGTGATTTCTAGTGGTCCCAAATAAGTAAGGCATATCTTCCCTAAGACAACTAGTACAGGAAATTAGGAGTCTCACCTTTATCGAAGAACTAATGAAAACAAGGTAAAATTAGGAATTTTAACCTAGTTCATATAGACTATTTATAATATTTTATGGGGTTTATCATCAAATATAGGTTGCACATAGAACACCCCTGCTTGAATTTATGTCAACTTAAACAGAAAAGGTATTCAACAGCAGTGGTTCAGCTTACTAATAATTATTGGTAATTTTAAAGGATTAAAAAATGTAGTGATCACACGGGAATAGGATCCAAACCTCTCCTGCAGTTGGTGGACTTTCCATTTAGTATGACAGGCATTAGATCAGGCTGATTCTATCGACTGACGTGGGGACAGAAACCAACTCTTTTGGCTTCATAAAGCAATGCCTTTTTATCTGAATAATTATTATTATTATCCTTGAAACAAAATGCATATTTTCTCATCTTTTTATTTACAATGTAAAGTGCTTTCCACAGTAAATCAACAAATATGAGTATTCATGTCACCAAAAGCTGATGATTAAAAATAATTACTTTAATGGTAGCTGGCCTGATGCCAAACAAGATTAGCTTTTGCATTTCAAGCATGATAGTAGATAATTTACATCTCCTTTCACACCAATACCAAACTACTCCTAATGGATTCTATTTTAGTTTTTATGAATTAATAGAAATTTAGTGTCCAATTCACTATGTTATAGACACCATTTGCTTTTAAAACCAAAGAATTGTTTCAAAAAAGGGCAGAAAGTAACCAAATCATAGGATAGGAAGCCAATAAACTCACCTTCCCTGCTGACAGTGTCCTTGCCTGTGCCCTTAGAGCTCTCAGAGGCAGAATGAGAAGAAAACTTTATCCAGCAGGTCAGAAAATCCTGTCAAGGGGGAAAACACATAGAAGTATCCAGGCTGCCTCTACCAGGACACACGCAGATTGAAGCCCTTCTCTCCTAAGGACCAAGGAAAACCTCTCACCCACTCGAGTGGACAGGATTTTGTTGTGGAGACAGTGGAAGAAATTGGACGTTTGCCTTTTGAAAACATCACAAGCTGCTCAAGGACCTGATGGGTCAAAACAGAAAATATATTTACACTCTTCTAGAGGAGTTTTAAAGCCAGTTGCCTTTTATCTACCCATTAGACCTGAGAACAGAGCCTTGAGCATATCCTATGGGGATAAACACTGCCTTACACACACAGGATGACCCTCACCCACCTCTGTTCAGGCTCAGGGTGTCAAAAGCACCCAAATGCTCTTTGTGGGAGGAAAAGGAAGAGCAAAGAAATTCCATCTCCATCTGGTTTGGAAGTGTGTGCCCATAGAAAATGTGAAAATTCAAAACAAAGGGACAGGTCACAGTGGGGAGGTCAGAAGGACAACCTTGGCTTTCAAATATGGGATCATTGCTTCTTGGCTGGAAAGGAGCGTACAGAAACACTAAGGCAAAAAATACCAGGGGTGCTCACATGGAGAAGGACTTACTAGGCATATGAAACAGGAATCATAGGTAAGATAACATCTTCCATATAGACGGTAATAGCCTTTCATGAAGATAATTACCTTCAGTAGGCTGGAAGAGAATGGTTTGAGCTACCACAAAGAATAAACCATCTTGGCGATTTGGTTTCCGTTTATTCCCAGACCTCCATGTCCAACAGGTTTAGCAAAGCTCCAAGCTTTGCCTGACTTCCACCAGGATCAGGATCTGAAAAGTATAACTACTTTTGGTGACTACAGGAAGTTGGAACCAATGTTTTCAAAGAAAAAATTTGGTAACAGTATCCAAAAAGTGCATAACTAAAATGAAGCGAAGAGAAGACCCTCCCTTCACCAGCCTAACCTACGTCCGTCAGTGCTACAGGAGACAATTCCTGATGCCTATGATTCCTTAAGACTGCTCAGGGCTGCCATAATGAACCCAGCCCAAGCTAATGTGTTTCACAGGACCTGTAAACATCCGTTTTCTTTTGCTGGTCACTGATTAAAAGAAAATACATTAGTCAAGTTTAAGCCTTCACTTTTCAGCCTACTGCTGGCACAGCACATAAACACTGCCTGTGAAACCCTTCTAATTTTCATTTCAATGGACCACAGCCCTCATCTACACTGGCATTAAAACATCCAGCACTGCCAGCCTCAAACATACAGAATGAATATGGTGCCAGCATCCCCCATGCTCCTTATGATCTTCTATAGGCCCCTATAGGGGCTGAGAGGAAACCAACGCTTCACATCACATCAGGGGTTGGTTTGTGTGGAGAGTCTCAGCCCCAGCAGCAATTAATGCTGGTGGTAAAGTTGTTTTTTCCTGGACGGCCAGTGCAGTTTTCCTACAAAGGTCACTCATATCAGTTCCAAGAGGTTGCAGAGTGAATATCTGGAGGAAAGAAGGTGCAGGGAAGAGCAGACAAAACTGGTGTGTTCTATCAGTTGGAGCAAATTTGGTACTGCTTACTTAGAGATAAAATTTGTATGACAACAGGAAATCCCAAGGCCTATTCCTGTCCCCTAGGCTAATTTCTGTTGGTCTGGCTGTGCACCCCTGTTGCTGAGCCATCCCTTCTCACTAGAAAGAGCTTCCAACACCTCCCCCCTCCTTTTGCTTTGGCAGGAAATCCGAGTGTATCCTCTGCACTCTGATCTAAAGTAAACTGCCATGTCATCGCCCTAGCAGAAAAACACACAAATACCCTCCCACCTTCGGAAAGCAGCAAAACATTAAGCTTTATGGGTACAACAACTAATATGAAAAAAAAGCCTGACTATTTAATGTAATGTTGTGGTTGAGAATTTAACCACACAAAAGGCAGAAAATTCAAACGTACAATTCCCACAGAAACCATAACTTGGCCACGTTTCACATACACACGTCAAGGCAGAAACTTTTACAGCTCATTCCCCCATCTGAATTACTGCATTTGCAGAGGAGGTACAGCTCTCCTGCTCCTCCTCCCTCTGCTTTTTTCACCTCGTTTTTTTCTCATATACAAATCCCCAGTGGCAACATTTATGAAAAATTAGGGAAAGGGGATGCCAGAGGGGAAGAAGAGGGAGGGGAGCATGACTTTGGGTAAACACACACACTGGACAGAGTTGAAAAAACAGACCTTACCCTCCAAACTGCTTCTAACTTCAGCTGGTTTGTGTCTAGGCCCGTGAGTTTAGGTTCTTTTCTGGGGCAATTGCTGATGTCTGCACCATAACAGCCTGATCACACAACACCTAGACACAACCCCCTGCAGACCTAACCCTGGAGGGTGCTGCCCCACAGACAAGCTTCAGAACCTCAGTTCCTTCCTTATCTCTTCAACATGAATTTCAATTTGGCTAAAGATCTACCCAAATCCACTTTGGCCAACACACTCCTGTTTCCCAAGGCAATGTTACACAGGCAAATGAGGTGGTTTTAACTCACCCCTTAGTGTGAACAAACCTCTTTACAAGGGCAGGCTGAGTGGGATCAGCCTTTATACCTGTCTGGAGTGAGGACATAAGTCATGGCTCTGGATCTACGGTTGGTTACCTTCCCCCCTCTACCACTAGAGATGAAGCAACTGCAGTACTCCACAAACCCACCAATTCCAAACTTCTCTGCTCAGCTTTCAGAGTAGTTACTGCCATTGATCTGGACTGCCTGCCTCACTTGACTCCGGGCAGTCACAGAGGTCAGTATGGAATATGTTATACTCAGTGTGCTGTGCTGCATCATTCTGGCTCTGAGGAGCCTGTCCTGAGTGGCCCAAGCAGTTGGAAATCTGAATTTCTTGGCACTAGTGAATTTCAGCTTGTAAAGAGGAGAAAAACGAGGTAACTTGCCTATTCATTTTACAACAATTAAGAACATAAAAATAGATGAGCCATTCCGAGTCGCTGATGGCCCATCCAACCCAGTATTTTGTTTTCCCCAGCGGGGAGTGCTGGGTGCTTCAGAAGCAAATATAAGCAGCATGGCAATTACAGTGATCCCTCCTCTGGTATAACCTCTCAGATTCCAGCAATCAGCAGTTTGGGACTTCCTGAGCCAGAGGTTGCATCTGGACCATCATGTTTAATAGCTCCCAGTAGACTTCTCCTCCATGAATTTGTCTAATCCCTTCTTGAACCCATTTATACTGTTGGCTTCTACAACATCCTGTGACAAGGAGTTTCACACTGCAATTGTGCACTGAGGGTGTTGGGGAAGCAGAGGGGGAGGAAAACTTCCTTTTCACTGATTTCAACTCACTGCCTAAATATTTCAGGGAGTGCCCTCCAGTTCCAGTAGTATGAACAGCAGCAAAAAGTTATTGCTTGGAAACTTGCTGCCCACCATTCAGACCATTCTCAGGTTCATCCAAGCTTCACTTTTATGGGCTAATCAGTATCTCATACAGTCTATTTACTGTCTGTCATAACAATGTAATTCCACATATTCACCGCCTTTCTCAGTGCTTTTGTTTTCACTGTAACTGTTCTGATACAGCAAATTTTTCTTTGGTAATGGATGGTCCTGATAACTAACATGAGTATATTTACCAGAAGAGTTTTAAAACCAAATTTATACCCTGAAAATACAAGCACAGTTAAAAAAAAAAAAAAAGGAAAAAAAAAAAAGAGGGGAAGTTAATTTTGCACTTTGGTGGTTTCATTGACTTCAATTCAGCAACCGAGCTTTACTCAGATTTATATCCAACCTTCTGCCAGCCATGCAAGATATCTCCTGAGCTCCTACATACACCTATACATAATAATACAATCATAATATAGCATAATGATATATCATTTTTCAATAATTACTGTAATTGAATTATGTAATAACTCATAATTATATAGTAAAATGCTATATAAGCATAACACACATATATATTTAACTTTTTTATTCATATGCATACATACTTGTTATATATAAAACAAACAATACAAGCTATAACTAAACAGAAATTTCTTTGACTAAGTAAATTAATTAATTCCATTATTTAAAGGAATGTATCTTAGTTAGGAGATCTCCTTTGAGGATCAACGTGCAGGTTTGAGGAGAAAAAGTCCTACCACACCACCCACAACAGCTTTGCATGCTGCTTCTCTGGTGGCTCCTTCTTGCCTTTTCCCTCCTCACACTACTTCTGCTCCTCTTTGACCTGACTTCGGCTGTCCTTCGGATAAAGATTTCACTCTGTCAGGCATGACTCCATCTTTTTCAAGGCTTCTGTGACTACAAGCAAAACGCAGGCTAAGACACAATGCCTTTAATTACCCAGCAGACCTGAGTTTGTCGGGTTTCAGGACAGAGTCTGCAACAGCCAGTAAGCAAAAACAAATCGACTTCTGTCTCAGGTGCTAACTATTCCCTCATTTTTTCTTTCCCCTTTGAGATGCATTTGCTTTGTCCTGAGAGAAGGCTTGAACTTCAGCTGCAAGGACATAGCAACTCCAGACTCTCTCAGCTGTGTTTCTTTACTCCCCGCAAAAAATATTAATCCTACTTATTTAAGGTAATTTTAGGAGACAGAAAAAAGAAAGAAAATCATATTAAATCAAAAGCAATACTTTATATTTACTACATCTAGTGCTTTAATTAAGATCCCTTCTTCCCCCATCCCCTTTTTTAACAAATTTTAATGAAAATAAATAAAAGGATACCATGAAGCCAAAATCAGATACTTCTTTTGGTAAAGAAGACAAGGAGTAATAGCTCAGTCTTGGCCAACAGAAATTTTGAGAACCAGTTACTACCTGCCAGCAATTAAAGATATACTTAACCAAACACCACATCAAATGACAGCACCATACACCCATGTTACCATGGACGTAGCTTCGTGCCAGTGTGGAAATAAACATTTAAAAGAGCAATTAAATCTTAGTCAGATGCTTAGAAATAAAGAAATGTGATTTGCTTTGCTGTTCTCTTTGAAAACATCTGACTGAAAGTTATGGAGCCTGATGCCTGGTGAGCTTTCTGAGGCTTCTCTTTAACCTTTCATTGTTTGGTGTGTTACTTCTTTCTTTGGGGCAGATATATACACGTAGACCTCTCTAAATATATTGATGTGTGTGTATTGAGTAAAAACATCCATTCTACTTGAGAAGATTTTATGAGGGCTATTTAATGTCTGCACATCATAAAGAAGGCTGAAAGGCACTCTGCATTCACACAGTGTCACTCTTACTGCACCTAACAGTCTCTCACATGGTATCAAGCCAGGGAAAAGTGAAAAGGGGAAAAGTCCACTTGGTGAAAGGTAAAGGCACAGAGCAACAATCTGTGCTAGGCAGAAAAGGACTTCTTTGCTGGCCCCTGGTCCCTCTCTGGCCCCTCACAAACAAAGCAAAGCAGTGCTAAGTGCATTATTACTCTGTGTCAAATGCAAAAGTCAGCTTATATTCCTGCAAGGGCTGCAAAATCAGGTGGTCCCCACAGGCAGATATTCTGCCTGTTTTGTTCTGGGAGGGATAACACTCCACAGAGGGGGTGCCAGGCAATGAAATAGTGCAACCTCATCATGTGGGTTTTTTAAAAGGATTGAAAACAAGACCTCAACACCTCTGTGGGAAATTTTCCTGCTAGACCAGAAACACCTGCACATTTTAGCATCATCAAGTCGTTAAGGTCAGAAAATATCTTTAAGTCCAATCATCAACCCAGTACTGTTGCCATGTTCACCACTAAACCATCTCTTCAGTCTCCAAGTTCAATTTCGTTTTTTAAGCACTTCCAAGGATGGTGACTCCACCACTTCTCTGAGCAGTGTGTTCCAATGCTTTACAACATTTTCAATGCCTTGCATGTTTGGCTTATGGACATTTTGACTTGCATGGACCTAGGATAGCACCAAACTGACAGACTGTGTAAGGCAGCCACCAAATTCCATGTCTTGGAGGGACTTCCAATAACCACCACACACACCATGGTCCTTTCAGGCAGGACTAGCCACACGTTGGTCCTCCTTGACACAGGTTTGTCTATCCTGTTCCAAAGGGTGCTCAGTAGCAGATACATACTGGGCTCCCCAGGCAACCTAGTCCAGGGTTCCACCAAACTTCATAATTAAGGAGATCCTTCTTACTGTCTGATACCGTCTTCTGTCATAGGGAAGGGGGCAGGGAAGAAAATTAAAGAGCAAACAGTCTATCCAGCCTTCATTAGCAGAAATGTTCTTCAGTGTCTTCTTGGCTGACCTTGTCTGCTAAGACATGCTGAGAGATAATAGTAATAATAATTAGCACTCACATAGCACTTAATCCTCAAAGCACTTTACAAACATTAGCTAATTAACTAAAAGGCAGATTATATATGTGTCTGTACATATAAATAAATAAATCTAGAAGATCTGGGAAGCTTTCCACATTCATCCTTGCAGAAGTAAGGCCTTGCAAACTGCCTGCACTACACAAATCTTACTGCTTTCAGTGACACATCATGCTAGCTTGTTTCAAAGCCCACAGATCAGCTTATGAGTATGTACTCTTGCCATCCATCTGCAAGCAGAGAAATTTCTTTAGGACAACCATGAGATGGTATTAATTAAGCAGTCTGACTTAATTTAGTACTCAATAGGCTTATTTTCCAACATGAGGAGTTGCTAATTACTGTAAATACTTGCATCATGGTTGCTAGCCACTTTAAATAATTGCTAGATACCAATTAAATTCACCGAAAAAGAAACAAGGTCAGGAAAATGGCAGTATCTTTAATCTCCCACTATCTTACATAATCCCTGTGCATTTCTTTTCCTTTCAACTCAAATTGCACACAATCTTATGGACAAGCTCATTTTAGGAAAGGCTTCTTCTTAAACTGAGTAGCTTCATGTGACAAGCAGGGGACTTTTTAGTGATTTTTGTCATATCCATGAAAATGGTAGTGTGCCCATAGGTTGTGTCAAAGGACACGTCAAGAGCGCGTGGGCTGACATGGGGACAGGAAGGCTGGGATCAGCCTGAAGGACAGGCTGTATTCAACATCTCCTCATGTTCTATCTGCTTATCCACATCTCTGTACTTTGACACAGTTTTGGGGCTGTCCCGGAGACATGAAGCCCAGCAGCAACGGGAAATGCTCTCCTTGCTGGCAGTTCTGGCTGCTCTCATCTAACTCATAGAGTTGGCAAGTCTTTTTGTGCTTCCCTCCACCTTTCCCTTCACCGTCCCCTATTTTGCATCATCTAATGTTGTGACTGAGCTTGAAACTGATCCATTCCAGACTAGTAGCCCGTGGTTGGTGATAAAACTCCAGCAAGACAAAAAAATACAGCCAATTAAAGAACGAGAATGTATGAAATGTAAATGGAAAGCCACCTGCCTAACTTGTGGTGGTTGTCATACAGTGAGATCAAATTCATGTTGCACATGCCTCCCTTAGAGAAAAAGAAAAAACAAATCTAATCTAAATTACTATTCTCCTTGTACTTAGAAATGTGACTTGGCTGAAAATGTTGGCTGTGAAATCCCTCCCTACTCTCAGGTTTTGCTTTCCCTGGTACACGTGTGTACATGCAGCAGACACAAGGTGCCACACAACAATACCTATATCAAATCAAGAAGATTTAGATATCTGTGATGGAAAAAACCACAGACATCTAACTCTAAAGATCCTCCTGTGTAGTGGCATGGGCTAGACTCAGTTTTCCTACAAAGTTAGAGCAGCATTTCTTTCAACATTCTGGATCCCTTCCTCAGACAGATCTCTGCCTTACAAACCAGTTCTTACTCTGAATTTTCTTTAAAGCTGTAAGAAACAAATCAAAAAAAAAAAAAAAAAAAAACCAACACAAAAAACCCCAAAAACACTCACCAAAAAACAAACAAACAAACAAAAAACATGTAAAAGAAGTGACAGGCAAAAGCTGAACATTGCCTATTTTCAAGTGAACTACAGCTTCTTCTGCAACAGGACATGGATAAGACAAGGTTGCAGCACTGCAGATCCATACTGTCAGCCCCAGGTTTAGATCCTGTTAAATTGAAACCTGGGTCAAGAACCTGTTTCTTATTGCACAGGTAAAATGTCCACAGAGGGCAACAGGAATCATACCAGGTTGATGGGAAGTGAATTTAAAGCTTTAAAGCTTTATATTGTAATTTATTCTATTTTAAGAAAGGAATCAGACTTGAATACAAGCCTGAAGTGTGCTTGCCTAACATCCTAAATATTCCCACTGCCATAACAAAAGCAGTAGATATGTTGCTTTTTAGTTTATTGCATTTCTTTTTCCCAGTTGCAGTGGAGTCCCTCCCTCTCCCCTCTCTGGATATAGCTGGACCATCTCTGCCAGAGGACATCCCTGGGGCTCATAAAAACACTTCTAAAGATTTTATTTATTTATTTATTTATTTATTTATCTATTTTATTTATTTATTTATTTATTCATTCATTGCATTTGGAATGCAATGGCAGATATTTTCAAAACATTTCCCAAGGGACAGCACTCCTATAAATTCTTCACACATACTCTGAGTGCTGTGTTGTCCACAGACCTGCTGGTGTTGCCACAGGAATCAGGGTAGAGATTTGCACTAGCTGCAAATTGAACAAGGCTCCCAGTGCCTTTCAGGATTATGCACAAGAGAAAGCAGGCGGTATTTAAATACGCAAATCCATAGTATAGCAATTTTTTCACTTCTGTGAATGCATAAGATAAAGGAATTTTATAGTTGTTGAAATTACTAATTTAGAAGATGGCAGACCTTTAAAAAAAAAGCTGAGAAAAACTATTATTTCCCTTCTGGCTTGGTGATCACATAATATAGTTTGGATATCTGTAAATTTTCTCAGAATTAACACACTCAACAGATGTCCAGACAGAAAAAAAAAAAATTTGTTCACAAACAAGCACACCGTACAAATGGTAAACCAACATAAGAAAACTAAATCCACCTACATGTACTCAATATGGTGTAGGCACATATTTGAAAACATCTGTGTATAAGTTGAATTGTATTACAGAAAGCCCTGGAGAAGATTCTGACATGTCCTCCAGGGTTTTCAGATGAATTTTTTCTATTCAGAGAGCCCATGAAATGAATTTGTTGATCCACTGGCCTCTTTAAGCAGCATTTCCAATGTCTGAAGTGCCTCCGTGGAGCTAAGGCCAACATGGGACCTCAGCAAGCTGAAAAGAGCTGGACATGGAAGTCCTCAGAGCACACTTGTTTTATCTTGTTTATTTTTTTCCTTCAAGAGGAGAGTGTGCTCTCATATTATGGGGTGCTCATAGTCACAAAACCACAGAAAATGTTGGGTTGGAAGAGACCCATCAGGATCATCAAATCCCAGCTCCTGGCCCTGCACAGGGCACCCCAAGACTCACCAAGTGCCTGAGAGCATTGTCCAAACGCTTCTTGAGCTCTGCCAGGCTTGGTGCTGTGACCTCTTCCCTGGGGATCCTGTTCCAGTGCCCAACCACCTTCTTGGGTGAAAAACCCTCTCCTAATACCCAACATAAACCTCCCCTGAACCAACTTTATGCCATTCGCTTGGGTCATGTCACTGGTCACCACATCAGTCTCCATTAATCTGGAAATGAGGTGGAGAGGTAGATGATAGAGAAAGGACAGTAAAGGAGAAGACAAACTATTTGAAGACACTGCACTGATAGGCCAGCATCATGTTGCTTACTTGCTCCATGCCCTGTTGGAGGAGTGTCTCAGCCATCAGCGTGGGGCATGGGGGTGGCAGCCAGGAAGAGCCCTTCCTTACCCTGGGGCAGTGCAGGAACGGGAATGGGTCCCCTGTGCCTTCAGACCCAGGGCAGAGAGGCAGGGAGGGCACACAATAGAGGGACTCGCTTCTGCAGCCGGGAAGAGGAAAGAGAGCTGAAGAGGACTCACTGTTGCCTTAAACTCCTGCTTTGCAAGTTCCCACAAGCCAGAGAAACACCCACCTGCCCCTGGGAGGGAGATGATGTGTTCAGAGATAAATACTCACCCTGCCCACAGGCCTTCCAACACCCACAGCCACTGAGCTCTGCCCACATCTAATCCTCCCCTTCTGTAATTCCCTTGAAATCGGGTATTAACTAACTTTCTTTCCACCTGTCACAACCCACAGGGAAATCCCAGGCCAGATTCAGCCCACCCAGCCAGCTGTGACATGAAAAGGTTGCAAGTACACGGCAGCCTCATCAGAACCAACCCTCATAAAATACTTGAAAAGAGAACACAGAGGAGCTCCCAAAAGATACAAGTCCTTCCTTTACTGTGTGAACTACTCTATGAAACCAATATGCTATTTATGTCTAAAAATGAAAGGCAATAAAAAAAAAAATCTGTTTTATGTTGCTCAGCAAGCAGTAGCACTCCTACATAACCCAACCCTTTAGAGTAAGGGTCTTTGCACACCAATCTAACATTCCTTTGACTCCAACAAAGTGGAATAAAATCTATTTCAAATATATTATTTGATGAAAGCAGATGTCAGCAGATACTACCTATGTAATTGATATTTGATTTATTCAAGATTTATGCATGCTGTGCCTTAGATTTATTAATGATAATCCCCTGCTCTTGTGTTTAATATAGTGGAACCAAAACATAATTTGCTGGGATCAGTCAGAAATGCATCAAAGTGATTAACTCTACATGCAAACCATTATCCAGTGACATCCCTACTGTGCATAGTGCAAAAGGAGGCAATAATACAGTAATTGGCTTCGCTTAAGCAAGTCAGATATTTGCTGTGATTGCTGGTAAAATTTGGTCCCTTTAATCTTAATGGTGCTACTTCTTCACATCCTTTATCTTCCCTTGATACATTCCTGTTTGCAAAAGAGCCAGAAACTTAAAATAATAATAATAATAAAAATAAAAAGCAGTGTAGCCAAAATTCCTCCAACCACCTGGCAGTTTAACATGAGGAAATCATCAGAATCACAGTCAGCACACCAGTGAAACCCAGCTCTGCTCCTGAACGCAGCTAAGACAATCTCTCCCCGCTTCAGAACCATGCTATTTGCAAGTTGTTCATGGCATCCCTCTCACTGCAGGGATGGAATAGAGAGCAGCACAGCAAGAATAGCTTGAAAGAACCTCAAAGGAGGGATTAAGTTCGACAGGGAGGAGAAACTGTGATTATGTGAGTAATCACAGAGGTTGGAAAGGCACATCCTTGACTTCAGCTCTTCCTCACCGCTGGATGCTAGTCCTTTATCCAGGGAAGAAGCAGGAGTCCCCTAACTCTTGAGGCTGAGGACAGACATTTAAATGGAGAGGCAGAGAGCAAAAGAGGCACAGAAAACCCCAGTCCACATAGGCAGAAGGAGGAAAGCTATTGGAAAAAGGCAGCCTGTGAATTTTCTCACTGGAGTCATGACAGCCAAAGTCTCCATTTAGCCTAATTAATTTGTTCCACTCTTGAACAATACAATTTCGGTTCCATGTCTTATGAGTTGTTACATTTCCAGGCAGATCCATTGTCATTGCAAGAGCAGTCATGTGTTTCCATGTTGTGGAACTAATTTTTTTATCACCTGGACCTGCACAGTCATTCTGCTCTTGATGACTGGCTGAGCTACAGGACTGGCTGGATTCCTTTTTGCAAAAGCCAGAAAGCACCTTTACCTCTGAACCCCTTAAGCACAACTCCTAAAGCTGTCTGTGGGGTAGTACAGCCCTAACAAAAAGTAAATGTGGTGTTCTGACATTCAGTCTAATCAGAAAGGTGGTGTCTTGAGAGAGGAGAATTTTTTAAACGAGATGTTAAAATCCACCATCATTCTCACTTATGGAAAGAACACTTGCTTAACATGATTTTCTTTCTACCTGAAATGACAAAATGTAACAAATAAACCCAAAGTCTTGTTTCTCCTAGATACAAGGGTGATATGCTATGATACAAAATATCCTCACTAAAAAAAGTTAAGCCTGCATTGAGGGTGCTAGCGGAAGAGTATGCTGCATGCAAGGCCTGACAAATTTGACAAAAAATACAGTTATAGTAGTTAGAACAGGACACTGATCCCACCTTGCCACAGAGAAGCTGGATGGTTTGTGAGAGCAGATGCTGAGAGGAAGAACAGGAGAGAGATGGGAATCCTAGATTTAGAGTGATACTCTTGTACTTTTTTTGTCCCCTCCTATAAAAACAGGCCAGTCTCCTTCCTATGGCTTCCTCTCCCTTGATACCAGCAAAGTCTCTGCTTGTCCAGCATATGCCTCAATGCCCCAGTATTCAAGATTTTCACTTTCCTGCAACTATTTCTACATAGTGTGAAAGAGTCCTCTTCTCATGGAGGAAGACTGTCTAATTCTCCCAGCATGGAGTTTGTGCTCTGACCAACATCACCAAGTCTTTCTCTTTTCTACCTGGATATTTAAAGAAAAAAAATTTGCCCTGCTTTTCCAAATGATGCTGCTAACAAGCTGAGATGATGACATTAATCCTCTCTGGTAGGAAGGGTCTACAATTCTCTCCTGAATTTACTTTTGAAAAAAAAAAAAAAAAAAAAAGGTTTCAATTAAAAGAGAATTCATATCACATGCAATTTAAAAACCCAAAATCTTCATTAATATACTTTTTCCAGATTGAGAATAATCACAGCCATCTGGAGATCAAATTATGAAATGGAGACTTGTGCTGCAAAAAGGAATCTTGTCACTCAAACTTTGTACAACTTTCTCTTTAAAAAGATTGCTAGCATTGATTTTTTAGTGCTCTGTTTCATCCTTCTGCTAGACTGCTTTATCCTCAAAGTTGTTCCAGAACACTCCTGGTGTACTATGGAACACCTGAGACAGGAGTAGCCCCTGGTCACGCCATTTTGCTGCCAAGACACTAGCAAAAGAAAGGAGAGGAATTACCAGGAGTAGAGGAAATTTACATTAGGAAAGTGAATACCAAAACCCAGACAAACAGCCTAATTGTCCCCACAGACTCAGAAAAGTCCCAGAGAGAGCTGCTGCTTTCCAAGCCCCACAAGGTCCAGATGGGGCTCCTCTCCTCCAGAAGGCTAATTCCAGAGAAGAAACCTCACAGAGCAACTGTAGACACTACCAAGAGAGAGGCTTCTGGACATGCAGAAACATCCTCCATATACAGTAATTTCACGATTATAAGCCACACTGATTATAAGCCGCATGTCCGGGTGTCGGTAACTTTTCGTTCTTTGTCCATACATAAGCCGCACCTGATTATAAGCCGAACGTTACAATACAGGGTGTGATAAAAGGTGTCTATTCTATCACCATCTGTTGAGGGTGGGGACAGTGATCCTTATCTCTGCAGGAGATATTCTGCTAATGAGCCATCCATTGAAACCAGGTAGGACATTGTTCTTTATCTTTTCACAACTCATCCCTCTTCCAGGGAGTCATTTTCTGCTAATGGCCCATTGAGTCCCACTGTGTGACTGATAAAATTACTGCATCCCATTGGAAGTTGCTCCAGCCAGGGAAAAGAGCCCAACATTTCTTACCAAGATAAAAACAGAGGTTTTGAGACACTAAGGTAGCCCCTTTCTCCACTGGACTCCAGAGGAAAACTGGATTTCTCCACATCACCGCTGGACCTCCAGGGGGAAACTGCACCTTCTACAGGAGCACTGCTCCAACTGAACCACATCTGTCACTGCAGGAGGATGCAGCCACCATTTAATGGAACTGCTACCAACACCCTGCCTGACAGGGTGTCAGGTTGTACTCTGACTTTGTCAGGGTTTGGAGTTTGTTTCTTTGTCGCACTGTATTTCTATTTTAATTTCCCTAGCAAAGAACTGCTATTCCTAATTCCCATATTTTTGCCTGAAAGCCC
Source organism: Catharus ustulatus (assembly GCF_009819885.2). NCBI lineage: Eukaryota > Metazoa > Chordata > Aves > Passeriformes > Turdidae > Catharus > Catharus ustulatus. Next base: position 10,609,992 of record NC_046223.1, read on the forward strand.
CTTGATTTCAAAATTGTAATAATTTGGAGGGAAGGGGTTTACATTCTCCATTTCAAAATGAAGCTCCTGTCTTTCTCACCAGACACCTGTCCTCCAAACCAAACCAGCAACTTTCCATTCTTTGTCCATATATAAGCCACACCTGATTATAAGCCACACTTTGGGTTCGGACCAAAATTTTAGTCAAAATGGTGCAGCTTATAATTGTGAAATTACTGTACTCCTTCCCCATCCAAAGCTATTTGACTTCAGCCTATCTTCACCTCCACCTTATGAATTCCTTTCTTCTGTCCTCTCCTCTGTTACCTTTTCCATTGTAGACAAACTGACCTCTTTTTCACAAAACCCAGCTTATTCCCCCACACTGGAGAACTGAAATGGCCTCACGCTGCTCCCTGAGGGTATCTTCCACCCACCCTGACTGTGCTCCCTTTCCTGCAATATCTCTGAAGACAAGAGACACCTACAGCTTCACGTTTATGTAGTGAGGGATTTTTGTGTTGACCTCAAATGCCCTACAGTAATGAATACAATTCATGACAACTTCCACTTTCAAAGCTCAGTGAAAGAACCCTTTGCATTTTAATGACACTGATTAAGCTCCTTTAGAATACAAACCCAGAAAACTCAAAATCATTTTGCTTAACCCCATTCAAAATGATTAAGTTTCACTGTCTATCCCCTAACACACATGCCCAAGAAACCAAATTTGCAACCCCTTGCATCTCAGAATCATAGGACAGTCATTCAGAAATCATAGGATAAGGTGAGAATGCGTGGTATACCAAAAATACTCTACTTCAAAACTCCTTTTTTATGCCTTCATGGATTTATTAACTCTCTAATGGTCATATCTTCATGTTTTTTTCCATTGAGAGAAGGCCTGGCTTTTTAAAGCAAAACTGAGGATTTTCTTTGAATGCATGCCTTCAGGAATTGCAAGATCAAGAGAAAAATGAAAGGAAATGCAAAGCATCAAGTATCAGAAAAGTCATGGTTAAAGAAGAAGGATGAACTGACAATAAGGACAGGTCAGTTCATTAGGGAAGCTCTGATATAAAATACAGGAAATTCTTCTCAAGAAAACAAAGACAATAACAGCTTCAATTAAACTACGTATTATTTTGGGAGTTTAAAAAGAGATACCCTTATTTAAGAAGTGCCTGAAGTATATGAATGGCTAATCCCACAAGCAACATTAATTCCCTACAACCTCTTCTGCTCTGTGATATTGCTACTGGGCCAAATATCACCCTAGTAAAAATGCTTTCCATCACTGCATACCACACGAGGCTTGGACACACGGAAGTATTTCTCATCTCTGCTGCTATACAGACCACAGAAGTTTGAAAAGCTCAGTGCAGACACAAAGCAGAAATGGGCTGGCAGATCTTGCACTCCACCACTGAGACAGCTTTGAAATCAGCTGAAATTTCCATGCCCTTCAAAGCTTTTAGATGAGCTGATGGAGGACAGTGGCAGTGGGAAAAAATGGCAAGCTGATAAGTATTAATCTGTTTAAACTCACTGCTGAGCTATAACTAAAATGCCTGGAAAGTTGTCCCATATTCTATATGCACTGGGAGAAAATATGAAATATCATTTTCAGCACCACCATAATTCAGCTTTGACAATGCTTGCAATAGGATTTCCCAGGGAAAACCATCTCTCTGGACCCCTTCACTCTTGAGCTGTGCCTCTGTTGATGTCATTTGTACCATTCATTTCCTTGGTGGTTTCCAAGTTATCCCTCCACTACCCACATCCCTGAGCCCAACAGCAGCTGAGCAGCAGTCTTCACTTACAAGACACCCTACAAATACTTCATACAAAACAGGAAGGAATGGTGGCTCTGAAACACTCCTCACATCTTTCCCTGTGAACAGTGCCCTGGAAAAGGACTACTTGGCCTGACCACAAGTTACAGGACAGGGATTCAAGCCATGAGCTACCTGGGGAAGGAAAATGGCCACACAGCACTGCATGGGTTGGTGCTAATGAGCAGGACTAGTACCTGCAATAAATCCACATCTAAAGACTGTACCTCTGAATAAGGACATTTTAGGGATACAAAGATGTTAATAGGATGTGGCATCGATGATTTAAGACAGTGAGCATCTCCTTTGAGCTAAGTGGCCCTGCCTTGGCAGAGAGATGCTGTTATGCTGGAAATATTAAACTAGCAACCTCTCCAGAGATACATAGCTGCAAGTAAGAACAGAATTTGAAACCCTGTCGTCAGGATAAGTCATCAAACAGATCCTCCCAAACAGCAGCCAAATATATATCCACATCTACTGTTGTAGGTGTTAATGGAACAGCTCCCAAATGTGAATGCTGAAATAACATCCTGATCTCCTGTAACCAGAGCTAAGAGGATTTGCCATTGATATACCAGCTCTGAGCTGGATTTACTTCAAAATTCTCAAAAGCCCCTGCAATGGTATAAAGCACGTTTTTGTGTCGAAGGAATCCAGAGGAGTGCTTCACGTGGAGCACTGGGCAATGTGTAATGAATTCCACATTCTAGCTTTGTCCCCAGAGAAGGCATCCACAGATTCCACAATGGAACAAGAGGTTTATTGAACAGGACAATGTGAGAGGAAATCTATTTTACAACTTCAAGCAAGCTTCTGTCCACAGAGGATGAACAAAATTTGTTGCTGAAAAGAAAACTAATGCTAGGCAAAAGAGCCTAGATGGAAAAGAACAAAATGTCAACTTTTGTAGTTTTTCACCCATGTATTTGTCATATGTGTGCACCCTGTGCTATGCATGTCTCTATGTAGCATGTACATACAGATATTATACAGAAGCACTCTCTGAACACAAAGGAGCTAAAAATTACATAATCCTGTCCTCTGGAAGTTCTCGGTATGGAAACAGTAATTAGATAATTCTACATTTGAATGTAGTACAGCTAATCAGAACCTTCCCAAGGGCATTTTAGAATTAGGAGGAATGCTATTAAGGAATACAAATGTTTTATTTCCTAAACTGCCAATAAAAGGAGACAATCAACTTAGAAAAGTAAAAATAATAATGAAGCTAGGTTGCTTTTAAAAAAGATTCAGACCAATTCATTCCAATGCCATGAACCTAAACAGGATGTCATTGTGCCAGGGTTCTAATTGGATTGTAAATAAAAGTGAAACTGATCAGTAAGTTTTTATTGTTTGTGATGAGTGAAATGCAAGGACTGTACAAAAAGAATAAATGACGAAACTTGCATTTGTTCCGAAAAAGTTCTTTCAGTTTGAATAATCTGCAGGGTATTAATGGCACTGGTAAGAATTTTTATTATAAACATATGAGGACAGTGTGAATCAAGAATAAGTCTATTTAAACCAATGGGATTGCACTGAGGAAACATTCTTGAGGGTTGCAGAATGGAAACTAACTGAGATCTACATACCCTTTTGATGAGAGCAGAATGGGGACCACAGTTCTCTTTTTTTCTTTTTTTTTTCCTCCTTGCTCCACACTTGTTTATGTGCTCTTACACAAAACTCATTTCTTGAACTGCCAGCCCTCCAGATGAGTCCAGGTCTGGGTCCTCATGTGGTGACAATGTCCGACTCTGGTGACAATATCCCTCTCACCTAAAACAAAGACAGCTACCAGTGAAGCCAGCCAGCTGGAATGCAGGACTCACTGAACTTAAGGCTGTCAAAAAATGCAAAATAATGCAATCCCAAACCTTTACAAGAGGCAACAAGAGGGTGAGACAGAGGCATTGAGATGGTGAGGAGCTTGGGGCAATGTCTTTAAGGGAAAGACATGTGAAGTCAAGGACCACAAAATGGAGAATCAGAGTGAGAAGATATACCCCCACTTTGTATTTTTGGTAGCATCTTGTGCCTCCTTTTTCAAAGAGAAGAAAAGAGTAGATGCTCAGGAGGTCTGTGTGAACAGACAGCTTGTTGGAGGTCATACCTGATGAATGGAGGTGAAGAACAAGGACTCACACTTCAGCAGTCTGTCCTTAACATGAGAGGGAGAAAGTCCTGCCAGCTTCAGGTGCTAAAGAATGGAGGGCGAAGCCGAGTGTCCTAACTGAGCCACATGAGTTAGAGGATACAAATACAGATTCTCCTCTCAGCTTACATCTCCCCATTATCTAGAGACTTTAAAAGGCTCATGAAACCTGCATACAGTATTATTAATACCCAAGGCAGATCAATTTAAATTAACTTGAGCAGAGCTACATAGCATCATCACAAAATAAAAGTGTGATTGCTACCTGAAACTTGCTGGAGTAGAAGCCCAGGGAAAGCGAGTACTTTCTCATATTAACAGATAGCAATGGCACAAAGCTATGAGTTTATTTAGGCTTGAAACAAACACAAAACCTGTAAGTAGAAGAGCACTTATATCTTGGGATGATCACCTAAGAGGAACCACAGTGGTGCCCTACTACTCATGTCTCCTGAGGTCTTCCTTCACAGAAAACTGCATTACTTGACTTTCTTGCTGCAGACCTGGGTTTCTGCATAACATGGGGCAGCTGCACACAATATCTTATTAGCTTTCCTACACAGCCTAAAAGGGTTTTAGGAGATCTGTAACGAGGGTTTCAGGAACTAAAACTCAATTTGTTTATCCTATCTCTTAGGGAAATAGCTCAAGGAAAAGCAAAACAGGGACAGAGGAAGAGGACATGCGCAAAGGAGATGGACTCCCATACAACAACATAGCATACTAATTCATTCTGATCTTGCTATTTAGTACCTGCAAAGCCTACCATTATGCATTATTAAATTCATGTATTATTGAATCACAATCCTTGTTGCCTGGTAAGAAATGTGGATGATTTCTTAACTTAAATTAAAGCACTGCTTCCCTTATTTGAATAAAACTGCATTACTGGCTGCCTCTCATGGTAATCAGAAAACTGCATTAGTCAGGTAGTACTGTATGAATTAAAAAATAATGAAACAAGACTTTTCAGTCAGACATTGTTCCCTCGCCTGCTTTTTATGACAGCAGATTCCCTACTCAGAGTTGATAAGACAACAGCAAATGAAGATAACAACATGAGAGCAAAATCATTCACTCTAATAGGCTCCACCTGTGCAAGCTTCAGCTCATTTGCATGACTGCAGAAAAATTAGAAATCATGCAGCAATTAGTCTCTTCTAGATTATGCACTGTGTCAACTGATACCACTCTGGAGAGCACTATGCTAAAATGGTTTCAAAAGATAAATCTACTAGCCTGTGCAAACATTTCTAATTACCTGGAAAACTGGATTGCCTGTTTAGAAAACTCTGTTGTAAAAGACACTGCCCACACAGCCCTGGAATCAAATGTCACCAGCATTTATATAACTTGCTTTTATAATATTTGATGGCTTGGTGAAACAGAACCATGTATCTTCTTTTGCTGCTATGTAGTTGAAGGAACATCTCTTTAGAGGGAGGTAATGGAATTGAGGTTAAAGGAATTTTTCTTTCTCTTTTTTGTGTTAGCAGGTATCGATTCCTTTAGTCTCAGATTTCATCATCCACTCTCATCCATTGCAAAACAATGACCATTCACAGCACTGAGCAAACCCAGCAGCTATTTACAGGATAAAAATTAAGGGCTGTCTTGTGAACCCTGCACCAGCCTCCCCCCCCTCCATCTCCCAGTAAGAAGTTCTTCACCTAAGAGGCCCAGTGAAGTCAATTTAACTGCTTACGAATAGCTGTTCATCCTTGTGAAGAAGCAGTTCACAATCTGGGCTTCAATTCTCTGCCAGGGTTAGCATATGTGCTGGTGGAAAGGCAAGTCTGCACACCCAGCTGGTGCAAATCTGCAGCACTCCCAAACTCACGGAAGCTCTGCAGATTTGCACTGAGCAGTGATCCAGATCCCCCACATGAAGCATGTGCACTCCACATCTTGGCTATTGCTAACGAGGTTTTGAAAGCACCTATTGGAATTTGAAAATGGTGCTTCTTTGGTATATTTAAATCTTTCTCAAAGAAAAAAAATCTTGGAGCAATTGGAAAGGAAGAGAGAAATAAAAGCACTGTAACTTTGAGAGCAACACAGTATAATTCAGAGCCAGGTCCTTTCTGTTAATCTGACTCATTCTCTTAAGAATTCAAGAGCAAGGAAATGCCTAACTATGAAGACTGAAACCTCTAGGACTTCTCTTGGGTTCATATTCTGTATCTGATATTTCCCCAGAGTGTAATAATGTGGCTTTATAATTAGAACTGGATGAACTCATGAGGGGCCACCTTAATGGCGCAGTCACAGCTTTGGTTATGTAAACTGTTCCTGCAGGCTGAGTTTAAATGCAGGCTCCAACCCTTGAATCTTTTTTTCCCTTCTTAAAATACTGCCCACGTCTTTTTGTGTCACACAGAATAAATTCTACAGCTCATACAAGCAGATTTAGTGAGGGCTATCCTCATCCCCACAAGGTATTTACACAGCTCATTTGTGATGTAGCACCATGTTTGCATTAGTCTCAATTCAAGACCACTGAATTATTCCTCTTTAGTTATCAAGACTTTTTGTCACAGCTTTTTAGTTTTTTGAAACCCTTAGCTGAGCATCTTTAGCACTTTAGTGCTCCAGTCACAAATTAAAGACCTTACCTTTGTTCTTAATGCTACATTCTTATAACTTGGACCATTTCCCTTGGTCACACCTGGGAAATCTAGGTGCCACAGAAGCACAGTCCTCCCAAAAAGCCAGAGATCCTTCAGAGCTTTCAGGTGTATCTGGAGCTGCAGTGCTGTGGCAGGGCTTAGCTGAACTGGGGAATGCCTTTCTACACAAAGATTTGAATATTAAGAAGTTAGTGTGGAACCAAAAATAAAAACAAACTAGAAAGGATGAGGGTGCTGAGTGCAGCTGTCCTGATGTATATCTTAAGAGACACCTTATTCTTCCCCTAAGCAACCCACAAGTCCTGTGGGCTGATACCTGTGAGGGGGACATCGCTCTTATTATCTTTATATTTCTGTTTCCTTCTTGCTGAACATACTAAACTTTGTTTCTGTGTAATTTATAAACAACTGAGAGGTGAAAGCTAGGCTGAGTTTATCCTTCTGTCCAATACAGCTCATGCAGAGAAGGATCCACCATACAGATAAAAGGCCTGCAGAACCAGGGCAATTCTGTTCTGTTCATCCTTTATGCAGGATTACATGCCTTCATCCCTACATAGTTCTGTGATCACAATATTCACAGAGCCCAGGGTCCTCAGGCATAAATCACATGTACAGCATTTTCACCTCTGCAATCTTTCCTCTGATCTCCGCACTGGACCAACTCCCACTGGCTGCTGTCATGCTTTAGTTCTGGGTGGTTTCTGGGTTCCCATTCAGGAAGAGTCATCATGCACAGGTTTGCTGCTGCCGTTTAGATTTTAACTCAAACCCAAGGCGTTTAACCATTTTAAGGCTAATGCATACATACTCTGCACAGCAGTATAATCAGCCCCACTATAGCATTGTACAGGAAAATGACGGAAGGACAGGGCCCTTCAGATGTATGGGGGCAGCTGAACCAACAGAATGTATCAACCCCTATTGAAATATGGCCAGAATGCAAGAGAGGTTCTGGACATGCTGCACGGATATGTGCATCACCTATTCTACTGCAAGCCAGTTCATCTGAGTTTTAATAGGAAGGACTGGCAAGGAGAGCCTCCTAGCAGTCTTAATTTATTCCTTGATGATGCCACAGTTGGTGGTACTGACTAGGATTCAAATATAAAATGGAATTTGTGGAGAAATTTATGAGTTTAATGGAGAAATCTGTTAAGAGCCTTAAAAGCCCTTATATAGCTAACAAGGTGTTTCAAGTACCCCAGCAAATTCTGTGCTTGCCTGATGAGGTTCTAATTTCATAGTTTAACCAAAGAGCAAGGGGAAAGAATGACAGTATACATGGCAGAGCCGTAACACTGACCAGGGTCTGCTCATTTGGAAGCATCTTGGAAAACAGGTTATGAGGAATGTTCATCTGCCATTACTAATGACTGAAGTCAAACAATTAACTGAGTAAGCCTGGTCTGAGATTATTGTCTAAGACTTGTGGACTTAGCAAAGTGCACAGAAATTGCAAAATAATACATTGGATTTGTAAATATACAGTATCTTAAAAGCATCAAGGATAAACAGTGAGGGAAAGGGGGGACTCACACTCGTCTCACTTATTGGGATTACCTTAAGGGTACATGGGCAAGTTGAACACTGTAGAATGCAGAAGTTGCCACAAGATGGGACATTCAGCTCACAAATGTGAAAGTTGCTGGCAGAATACGGAACTTTACGTCTAATGAGTAAAGCTGGCTTTATAAATGGTCACTTAAAGGAGATAATCCTTTGCTCTCTGTGAAACACCTGCCAACAGGCTCGTGATGAAAACCCTCTCCTTCTAGCAGGGGGAATTTTGACATGGATGACAGAGTCACCGTTCAATTCTGGCTTATTTGTAACCAACTGGTAAAAACTGGAGCTGGAAATTTCATCCTGCAGAAGGTGTCCTAAATGTCTGCTGTTTGTATTCCTTCGATTACATTAATGGAGACACATCCAGGGCTGTAAAGTCAACTGGCCAAGTGATGCTGCTGCTGGGGAAACCTCTGAACCTCTGCAGCTTCCTCCTTCAAGGGAATCCTCTCTTCTTCCACAAATAAACATGTATTTTCAAATGCTGTGGCCAAGCTTCCGACATTCAGGCCACACAGTGAGCAAACAAGTAAGCAGGCTGAGAAAATTAATCTCTTCTGCAGACAGCAGGTAGTAGACCCAGTGGTAGCAGGACAGCAAGAATGGGTAAGGAAAGCAAACTTGGTTTTAGAGGTCAACATAATAACATTCAGATAGTTACTTTCTTCTCTCCTCTTTGGCCACTTTTTTGGGGGTTTGGTTTGTTTTTTTTTTTAATTTTGTTTTGTTTTCTTTTTTTCTTGGAGCAGGGGAGATTGGGTTTTTGGTTGGGGGGGAGTTGGTTTGGGGTTTTGCTTTTGTCTTGGTTTTTTTATTTTGCTGGTAGTTGGAGTTCAAGTCCTAAAGGCAATGCAAACTTCTGGATAAAAGATGAGGGATGGAAATGTAGCTCCTATGATATGTGTCACAATGAAGGGAAGGAAATTAGTTTGATAACTTGCCTAATGCACCACATGGAGATAGAAGCATGGAAAGCATGGCTGCTAGAAGTTAATATAAAAAACACTAATCACAAATCCAGCATAGGGCCAGACTCTAAAACGTAAGTAGAAGTGGCCTAAAAAACCCACAGAAAGCCAGTAATTTACAAGTGAAGGTTCTATGCTTCTGGAAAATAGGGGAGAGAATAAGAATTGCCTGTGCTAGTAATCTAGGATCTGGAGCAGAGTAACTAAATCTATTGGGTTTAAGCTGCCTGAAGGCATAACATTAAACTGGAGAGAGACTTTTAGTTTAATCTCCAGCATGACAGTTGTCCTTAAGGGGATTCTATGTAAATATGCACTGCATTGTTTTTGCCTTCTTAAAATAGCTGGAGGAGTTGAACCACCACTCTCCTATCTGATGGGATGGATATTTTTCCCTGCCTTGAATAAGATATGGTTAAGTTTAAGAGCCTCCTCATGATTCCAGTTCACCCCTTCCCCTGGGCCAGTGTAAATCAGCTACAATACAAGGATGTTTTAAGTAACCCTCAGCATGATGTGCTGACTGTATTCTGTCTATGCATATGCCTACACCCCAGGAACAACTGATGCGGTCTTAACAGCAGCATCTCTTACTTCTCAGCTGCATATAGGAAAAAAATAATCATGGGTTATAACAGGCAAATAGAGAGGAGAGAAAAGATAAAACATTACCTTGAGATCACACAGTACATGGTCCCATATTGTATTCCCTGCACCAGATAATAAACTGGTTTTTGATGGGCTAAGCTGGAGAAAAAATTTCAGATTTCAAACTGCAGCTTAATTAGACAACAGTATTCAACATATCACAATATTCATATTTCTACCTGATTTTACAGAATTAGACTTGAATGAGTTAAACTCAAAGACAGTGTATGGGACCAAATGGGTCTGGCAAGAATTCTTCTTAAAACACTTGCTTTCAAAATAAATAATGCAGAATACACTTAGGGAGAAGTCTGAGAATTTTCCAAAAGAGCCCGTGAAGCATATGAACATACAGATTCACCTGAAAGACAGGAAAGAAGTTTGTATGTGTCAGCCTGCAACTTCACAAACACATGGTATATGCAACCTCCAGAGTGACTGAAATGCTGAGAGTTTCTCTAATCCAAAACTAAGCTGATTTTACACTACAACCACAATTATTTTCTTTTTAAAATCAAGCATGCCACTGCCAGCTCTGTAGCAGGTGCAAATCAGCACAGGCTTCAAGGGAATAGTCTGATCTACAGCAGCTGAGGATCTGGTGTAAAATGAGATCATCTGCTGAAAAATTAAGAGAAAAGTATTTCTATTTGTCATCTGCCACCTCTTATAATTGCTCAGTAATTTCTATCTTGCCCCTCTAGAAATCCAAGGGATTGACTTGCTTAGTGTTCTGGTTGTTCCCTACCATTAGCAAACTCGGAATACTAATGCCTCATGTCCAGGGATCCTCCCCCACAAGACACTTATTCCCAAAGGATTTTGGCTGGCTTTTCTTCCAGATAGAAACCATAAGACCATATCCTAGCTTTACTGATGCTGAAAAATAGCACTGCATACCCTGTACCACCATATCCCAGACTGGAAATGACTAAGAAAGATACTCTTTGTTTCACTTGCAAGGATTGCATCCTAAAAAAACAACCAGAGCAGTAGATCTGAGAGAAGCCTTTCTACCAAGGCAGGTTGTTTCCCAGAGCAAAAACTGTACTCCAAACATAAAACTGCCACTGTGATCTCTGCTGATCACCCAGTGCTGCGCTCCAATAAAGGCTTGGAGTTAGCGCCGGGAGGAAATGGAGCACCAAGGCAACAACATCAACAAGAGTGTTTAAGACACCATGGAGGTTTAAATCGCTCTAACTGGGTGGATGCCCAGCATGAGGGAGCTTTATGGATTAGTTAATGCTGGCATCTTTCTTCTGTAGAAAAAAAAGACTGGCAGGAGCCATCTGTGTCCCGGTGTATGGCCGACTGCCATGTGACACACGGCCCACAGGGTTTACAGAGCAGCTATTCTGAGCAACTCTGTAAACCCTAAGCAAGATGATCCCAAGAGCATAGAACAAGCCTAAATAGCATTAGTTTTTCCACATTAAATGCATTCAAGTGTGCCAAAGGAAGAGAGCAGAATGGAACAAGGGAATCACCAAAACCTAGTTAAAAGAAAATATGTAGATGGACTTTGACAGCCCCCATTCCATAGCCCAAGAAGTTATCGACAATGTAAGAACACAGTTGCTGCTTTTATTGGCTCCTTAATTTTGAGTTTAGAAGTGAGATATATGAACGGCCATTCTCAGCTCACTATCTGCATTAGAACTAATTATTCCTACCCCTGGCAAATTTCTGCTCCTTCAGAAGAGAAGTAAACCCCCCAGAGATCAAATTATATTTATAGAAGAGACTAAAAAAAACCAAAACATTTCCTAGTCTGTTCATTGCACACGGTGCAAAATCCCAATCCCAGTAGCAGTGATTACCCCTTTTAATCTCCATTCATCAAACTTGCCTTTCACAACACATCAGTTGTAACTCCTACCTTGCTTACAAAAGCTGAGACAGTTGGAAGATTATTGGTTTCTACTACCAGTAGAAAAATTCTTGCCAAACTTTCTGAAGCCCCAGACTGTCCCAGATCTCCAAGACTTGCTGTGGCAGAATTTGACCTATCATCTGCCAACAAAGACTTTATTCAGTGTTTTAAGTGGTAGCTCATGTCACACTCAAAATGTCATTTTATAACCACCTTGTTATATATCATGCAACTACTCCAGATTCTTATAAGAGTGAATACAATGTTTGGGAAATGGGTCTAGTTGGCAAAGATGCCACCTCTTCTTTTGCATAATTATAGGCTGCATTTTAATACTACTTATAGCTAAGGGTGCCTGACACTTTCCATTAAGAAATTCGGCTTTCATTTACTAAAGACATTACCAAACTCTCGGTGCTTGGTATTATATTTTCCTAACCAATGTGTCTATCTTGGGCCAAGTTATTTGGGACAGTTTCAGTTAAAACAGTTCAGCATCTCCCAGAATGAAATGAGGGGGGAAAAACAATTTATCTGTATAGAAAAAAAAAAAAAAGCTATAACCATTTAATGGAGAGGTTCTCACATATGCTCTGAAGCAAGAACTTAGAGCATTGGGGAATGATTGCATTTATCAAGTCTGTTGCTGCCCCCCCCTTTCCCTTTTGGCCAATTTTTCCTTTTGTGGACTTCTAAATCTATAGAAGACGCTCAGCTCAAGCATATTTTCTGGGCACTTATTCCAGAAAAATCCTCTCAAGATAAGTCTGCTCTGAATATGCTCCAGATTCGCAGAGCTCTCACAGAAAACTTTCCAGGAGCATCTCTAACAGGCAACTATCTATCCCAGGCACAAGAGTAATTTTCCAGAAGTCCAATTTATTTCCTTTCTTCCTCTCCCCAAATCATGCTAACACCAAGGAGATTGGAAGAGAGGCAAAGATGTGAGGAGTCCTTCCCTTTTCTGACATATAGTTTTTCCAATCTGTTCCTTGTCACTTCAGAGACAAGGAAGACATGCTCTTTTTTGGGATGGCAAGATGATAACCTGCAGAACCGAAACTGCTCTTCTCTCCAGCACAAGAAGGTCCTAAACTAGGCTGGGCAGTTACACTCTCTTGCTCAGAAACCCTAAAGTCATCCATTAACTCAGCAAAAGGAGTCATGCTAAGGATCTCTCTTCCAAAGGGCATTAACCAAAAAAGAGATGAATTGAGAAAATAAAACACTCCTTCTTCAACAGTAATCAAAAAAAGTCCAATGCAAGAATCCCGAATTCCACATATTCTCATTCATCACTAAAAAAATAATTTCCCCTCTGGAAGTATCATGCTTGTACTCCATATGAATAAGCACAGGACACAGTGTACTGAGAAGAAGAAATGCTGCCTAGGAGTTAAACCACAAAGTCAAAAGATTCCAATTCTATTCCTGGCAAATATCCAACACCAGCATTTGCAAACCAAATGCCTGAAGCAAGGCACCAACATCCATATTCAGGCACTTAAACACAGAGTGTTGTATGCAACAGCCTTCCAATGCCAGTATCAGTTACCCATGCTCCAAAAATCTCTGCCTTAACTGTTTGGTGTCTTGGTGTCAAGTTAACAGCGTTCAACTTGTGGAAATATGTGGGGAGGAAAAAAACAGACAAAACCCCGATTAGTCTCTCTGTGTCTTCTTCCTACTGGCCTAAGGTTTCCTCCCCACCTAACAGTTGGCCATGGAAAGAGCCAATTCCCTATTTAGCAGCTGTGGTGGGGCGGAAACCTGCCAGTGTGCAGCACATACCTGGGTTAAGAATTCCCAGACACATACTCCCACCTTCATAGCACAGAGAGTGACTGCTAGAGGAGGAATCAGAGGGTTCAGGTGTTTTAAGGCTTGGTTAGTGATCCCTCCACACAGGTGCACTCCTCCTCCAATATGACACTGGGCATCCCACCAATTACAGTGGGATTAAAAGCTAGAGAAATTTTTATCTGTCATGCTCTGGGAATCATCGGTTGGTCTCTCCTATTTAATCATCAGAATGAAAAGTCTTGTAGTTTCAGGTTCCCAAAGGAAAGATTTCAGCAAAAATAATCTGTAATTAAAATCTTGTCCTAAATGTTCAGAAAAAATTTTGTCTTTTCAAAGAATCGTAGCATCACTAAAGTTGGAAAAGACCCCCAACGTCATCAAGTCCAATCTTTGACTGATCACCTTGTCAATAAGACCATGGCACTAAGTGCCACATCAAGTCATTGCTTGAGCTCTTCCAGGGATGGTGCCTCCACCACCTGCCTGAGCAGCCTGTTCCAATGCTTGACAAGAGTTTCAGTGAAACTTCCTATGACCAACCTGAACCTCCCTTTGTGCAGCTTGAGGCGATTTCCTCTTATCTTGTCACTGGTTACCTGAGAGAAGAAGTTCCACTGTCCTGCCAGGGAGTTGTAGAGAGCAAGAAGATTTCCCCTGAGCTCCTTTTCTCCAGACTGATCACACCCCAACTCCCTCAGCTGCTCCTTCTCAGACTTGTGCTCCAGACTCTCCCCAGACTCTCTCTGTTGCCCTTCTCTGGATACAGACTCTCCCCCAGACTCTCTCTGTTGCCCTTCTCTGGACATTCTACAGCACCTCTATGTCTTTCTAGAAGTGAAAGGACACCAGATATGAGGTGGTACAGATTCACCAGTGTTGAGTACAGGAGGATAATCACTTCCCTAATTTTTCTGTTTTCTTAAAGCATTAGGATTTCACCTGGGTTTAACAATGTATGCCAACTGTGAGAATAAACAGAAAACTAATCTCCCTGGCAGAGCTTTCTCTCAGCACTATATGCAAAGAACTTTTCATAAGTATCAGATTTATTTATTTATAATAAATATATCAATAAAGGCATGTTATCTGTTGATAACAGAAGATTGAACTCTGCCCTCAAATTTCTTTGAAACAAACAGATGCTGAAGCCAGCCAGTGCTTGACAATCATGAGGTGGAACTTACCAGAAAAAACATCTTTTCAACCCTTCCAGCAGATGCTGCTTCTCAAAGAGGAACTGAAAGGTTCCCTTCATAGCCTGGGGAGCACAATGCCTGTAGAAGGGGAGGAAGGTAGGGTTCTGCTTTGGAAAAGCTGTTACTTACCAAAAAAGGCTGTGTCCTGATAGAAAATATCTTCATTTTAATGCATTACTTGCCCGTTCCAACGACTCCTGGTACCACAGATCAAAGCTTCTTCATTAAAGCTGTGCTATCACCCCAGAGCAGGAATGCAGCCCAGCCCAGCCAGCAACACCACCCTCATGCAGCAGGTGATGATGACTGGAGGAGGTCATGTTTCCAGGAGAGCTTGGACCAAGGCATCAAAAGACAAGCTCTAGTGAGTTATGCTTGTATGTGAACAACTTTAAATTTTGTCCTCTTTCATAAATGTTTGATCCTATTTGTTAGCTGGTCATTAGATGCAGCTACATTCCTTTGCATCTTACTAGAGAGAATTCCTTTTTTTCCTGAAGAAATAAATAAAGTGAATGCATACTAAATGCCTAACAGATGAAGCCATAACAAGTTGTTGCAAAGCATATAACTTGTAGATATTGTTAGAACAATGTGTATGCCTGTTAAAAACTGAAACATTTAATGCTATTATTAGGTATGTTTTAAAATCCACCATAATTTAATAAATATTATTACAGTATTTATAGATGGACTCTTCTGAGCTAAGCAACTGCTTACTACTGTAACAAACACGTAATGTCAAATCTATCATTTAGGCTTTTTAACTTCCCTGAAGTGTTTTTTCCCCTCCTATGAAAAAGTAGATGTTCTAAAGCAACCGCAACTGTAAACTTCCAATATGCACTCAAAGACTGAAATCTAATATTTAAAATGAACTGTTCTAGCACAAAATGTCTCCGTGGTGACCCTTGGTAGCTGAATGGGAACTAGATTGGGCAGCAAGTCCAAGCAGATGCAGTTACTGTTGGTGGCAGGCACTGACCAAGGATCGATTACATCTGGGCTCCAAACCAGGTCAAGGTGTCCATACTCTCACCAAAATGAACTAAAGAGGGTTTTCAGCAAACTGCTTCCACCAAGCAAACAAATAAAATGCTCAGCTTATCATTAATTAGTAGTTTATGTTATGAGGCTTTGTAAAGGGGTTTAACCCTAACAGTAAATCTCGCTGCAACCAGTAAATAACCAGTTTTTCTAGGGAAGTTCCCTCAGGGTTAGGAATACAAAATTCTAAATTGCTTAAATATCCATATACCTGTGCACTGTTAAAATTAAATTAAAGGTTTGCTTTGTTTTTTTAAATTAAGCCTCGAAAGTCTGAAAGAGCTCAACAACTAAACACAGTAAAACAATTTCAACAAAATATTTAAGCATCACAAGCTATGTTAGAATTGGAAGAAAACACCCCAACCCTGGAGTTCTCCCAAACTGTCCTGTTTTTTAAGTTTTAACTGTGGTGGAACAAAAGTACTAGGATAAAAATTCAATTCTCCTCCTCAATCCAGAATCTCAGTTCTGATGAAAGCTGGATTAATGCCAGTGGAGCTGACAGCAGTCTTTGCCTCCTGATGGGGAACACCAGAAAATTATTGTTACTGAAAATTTGAAACCCTACCTAATCTGGTTAAGATTTATGAACAAGTAATGTTTTCTCTAATAATAGTTTTCATAACAGATCCTTTCTCCCATTATGTATTTTTCTTACAAGCAGGATGACATTGTCCAGGGACTGGGGATGGTTGCCAGTCAACTTGAAGTGCTCAACACCCTCCAGGAGAGGGTGAAGGCACATGACTGGTCCTTATATTGTATGTAAGCTAAAGAGAAACATGGACCTTGAATGAAATTCAGATGCGGGGCTGGACTCTAAACCTGAAAGAGTTTATTAAAACCCACCTGGGAGGATAAGCAAGTTGTATAAAACAAATTCTTAACCTTTTGGATGCCCATATGTTCAGGTGGTTGAAGGAAGTAAAACATTTTTAAAAGCAAGTCCTTTCTTCTGCTTCCTTTACAGACTTCATCAAATCCCAGCAGGGTGAGAAGCACTAAAGAATATACTGTATTTGGCCAAAAGAGTCAGGCAAAATCTTTCCTGGGATTATCTGCAGCAATATATTGATTTCAGATACAAGACAATGGATCTGTACAACCCCCGCTGATTTCAGATGCAGGGTGACAGATTTGCCCCTAGGAATCAGACTCAGGAAAGGAAAATCTCTGTTGCTTAACTTTTACTTTTCTCTGGGACTTTCCCTGCTATTTCCTTACGGAATACACACACCAAGAAAAATAATCTTCTTTCAAGCAAGGCTCGATATAGTGATCTCACCATGAGGTTTCATTTCAGCAGAATTCTTTTATTTTCATGTTTATAAAAAAAACATGGTCATTTGGGAGCAGTTGAACATTTTAGTCACCAACATCCCAGGTTGAATAAAACTGAGCACCTCTTCATGAGGGAGCCAAGGAGCTCAGCCCCACTGCCAGTCAAGATGTACACTTCTCACACTGCAGTTTGGACAGCAACGATCTTGGCTTGAGCAGACAAGCAGGCAGGTCCAAGACAACAATCTGCCAACTAAAACAGACATCCCAGGCTCGAATTCCCATCCCTGCCATGCACAAGCTCCGTCCTAGCTCCCATCCCTATCATCACCTTGAAAAAGAGGTGGCTCAAATCCAGAAACTATTTCAGGGCCAGGGAGTGAATGAAAGCTGGAGCATCAACTCTTGCTAGCAAAGTCTCAAAGGACAAATGAGGCAGCATCTTTCAAAGCAGGAGGCAAGTCCTATTCCATTTATGGCTAAGATTATGACTGAGAGAAGAAAAAAAAATTCGGAGATCAGCCAGTACAGGAGGTTTGGCTGCTAGCACTCAAGGAAGAGACCATGTCTAATAGCAAACTGCCACATCCTGGACCGGATCCACTTCCCAAGTGGATTGTAAGACATAGCCCTGTATTTATTTTTGCAAAGCTCAATCATAGGTGTATTTATATTGCTTGGACAAAGAAAGTTGAACAGAAATGAGCAAAAAACCCCCACCTTCTGCCTCTGGCTCAGGTGGTCCCACTGGTACCACCATCTCTCAGCTGAAACTGCAGATACAGGCTGCCAGGAGTTTGTCTGATACCCATAAAGGACATTGCTCAGGCTTGTCTGGGCAAAAGGGTTAGCTACCCAGAGCTCTACTAGGTGATACCAGTCTATTTTTTTTCTTTTTTGCTACAGAACAGTAAGTTTGGCTCAGTGAAACATGTACAGTGAAGGAAACACTGTACTGGACAAGCACAACCTCAGCATGTCAGTCTGCACCCTCCCAAGGTAGGTTTTCTCCAGGTAACTCAAAAGTACCTCCTGCATCCTCAATCCATGTCAGGAGATACAGAGCCACATGCAGAGATGGCCAGCATGATGATATCTGGTATAACTGTAGGCTGGTTTACCACTCTGACAGGCTGGGGACCTTCTGAAGTCTAAAATCACAGAAAGTCCATCACCAAAATGTGAAACCTAAGTTACAGCAAACCGAACTGACCAGGCTCAGAGGCGGTATAAATGCTGGGATCAGTTCTGGAGCAGCTAGGCAGGATAGCTTCTACATTGAGAAGACTGAAGTGTGAAAATGAAATGATGCAATGCAATTCCAAAACAGGGAAAACTTAAAAATGAGGACTCAGACACAGTTGTGTGCTTAAAAACTTATCTAAGCTCCTTCACACACATACACACACCACTATGATGAATTTTACTCCAAACACTGGTGAAAAAGGAGGCTTCACCACCAGAGTCTGCCCTGTAATAGCCAGTGGGAATAAAATTAACTCTACACCAGTTGAAACCGGCACATGTAGCTTCAACTGCATAAGCCCTACAAGGGATGAATAGTGCTTCCAGGAAAGCTAAAAATTTGAAATTGCCTCTCTTGGTCTATTTTCCCCCTTCTTCTAAGGCAAACAAATCCAGACAAATAGGGAGAAACCAAACAGGTACTCAAGTACACAGAAGTTCTACATATATTACAAAAGAAAGTAATACTTGGTGTATAGAGGAAAGCGATTAGAGTACATTCTTCATTTCAGAATAACAGTATCTGGAAAAAGTTACAAATATGTGTTACACATTAACTTTTAGGATTGGTTTGTGTGTTTTTCCCTTGGGATATAATAAAGAAGGGAGGGAAAAAAGGAAAATACTATAATGAAAAAAAAAATCACTGATTTTGACACATAAATCAAAATGAAATCTACAGTATAAAATTTAATTTATGAAGAACTAGTGACTATTTGAGATACAAAGGAAAGTGGTGTTCCAGGAGAAAAAATTAACTTGCTATTCCTGTGTTTATGCTAATCATAACTTCACTAACACAATATTAGGGACTAAAAATAAAGTTTGGCTTTTAACAGATAGGAATTATATTTGCCAAATGCTGTAAATTTTGACAAAATAACTTCATTCAAAATGTATTTGTTAGCTCAGACAGAAATTCTAAAGTATGGCAGTAATAATATCACTTTATATAGTATTCTAAGGGGCTTTTTACTGTTCCCAGAGAACAAAAACCAGTTTATATACAAGTTTTTCTTTCGTATTTTTCCAATTTTTTTGGGGGGGGGCTTTTGGAAAAAACCAAAACAGTATTACAAAGTTAAAAGAAAAAAGATACTGTTTTTGTGTTTGCCCACAAACTGTGTTTGACTCATTGCTGTTGCCCAACGTAATAATAGAGTTAATGGAGAAAAAACCCTTGAAATCAATGCAACGACTTGTAAGGAGTCATCAAGACAAGCACAGGCTCAATTTTTGGAGCTGTTATTCTGATTCAGTTATTGTAGCTAAATGAAAGAGCATGATTGGGAGGCATGAAAGGATTCCATTTTGCTGCCTTATTCACATTCAGGGAACTGCTGAGACTTTCATGTTAAACTGTATCCTCATAAGGGCAGGCTTTGGCCCAAAAAGACATTTCAAAACAATTCAAACAGATGGTAGCACTTAATATATCCATGAGAAGTGTTTCGCACTCCCATGCAAGCTTTCTGAGTGCTCAGCTGGGCGGAATAGAGAAATCTCTCTTTCAAGTCATGTTTGTTTTTTTCATGAGCATATAGAGTTCTATAATGGGGGGGAAATTGGTGAAAACTATCCAGTATCACTCTGCAACAGGTCAAATTGAAAAGAAAAAAGGAGTTGTTGAAGACTCTGAGTGCATGTCCATATGCACGACTTTCTTTGGAGGCAATTTTAACTGCACAGTTCCCATTAAGTCAAATCTTCATATTTTGCAGTAGCTATTTATTACACTGTGAAACAAATGTGCTTTGTTCAGGGAATTTAATTCTTAGTGATGAATATGAAATAGTTTGTCAATTGACTCTTTTCTCAAATAACAATTTGTTATTCAATGTTAAAATCCCATTTTATCCTTATTCTCACACAGGCTACACATATGAAGAACTTCAAAGTGAGTATTCCTTAAATCAACAATTCTGCAGTAGGATTTTCAAAGAATTTTTGTTTGAGGTCTCAGGAGAGCTGCTATCTTTCTTAAAGCACAAAATTCATGCAGATTATGAGATTATGAGATTATTTAATCTGCAAGGCAGTTTCTAGCAAAAATGGTCATTAGAAAAATTAGGAAAATAAGATTTAAAGGTAACATGCAGAACAAGAACTGAAAGTTCTCTTCTGAAGCTCACTGGTAGCATGATTTCTAGGGCCTGACTCCAAAGTCATGGCTATTTGGAATCATTAGCCTTTTACCTATAAACTATACAAATAAAACAGCTTCTGCAACTTCACTGAAGTCCTTTCTTGTATAAAACACCCTCCTGACCTAAAGCTTCTTTCCTTAGAAAATGCTTTCCTCTGAAGCAAGAGACAGCTAAGGGACCCTTCAAAGCTTTCAGGAGACCCTTGCAATTATAAAACAACCAAAATAAAGTTCAAAGCCAAGAACCACTTAACTCTTTCTTGAGCATTTATTGTGTATGGACTCTGAAGAGGAAAGTGCATTAATATCCTTTGCAGTTGTTATTTCAATGGGTGGGCTGCCTTCATTCATGGAATGAAAGTCTCACAAGATACTGTGTCTCATTTCAGAAGATGGGCAGTTCTCCATATTTATTTCAGGTTATTCAGCAGATTATTTTACCTGGATAAATATGAGAATGGTCACCTCCTGCTGTGATATATTTCTGGCCTCCTGGTTGTCCTCTTTTTTCACAGATAAAGCTTCAAAAGTTATTTTCATTGTTATCTTTTTTTAAATAGAAACTTTGCTTCTCAGGCTGAAGTCTCACCTCCCTGAAGTCATTGAGTTTTACCCCTAATTTAATAGAGGCAAGATTCTGCCAGTTGCCAGACTTCTCTTTTCAAGACTTTATACAAACAGAGGAATTGATTAGAATGTCTCCTCTAATTCTGACACTGTTAGCAGAAAATGCATTATTGAGATTAATGCAAAGCTACACGAATTTGTGTAATTACAGTATATACCAATTACATATAATCCTGACTTTGTATATATTCCTTTCTACTTAGTGTTCAAGATTTTCCTTTAAGTCACAGGGTTAAAAGGTACCTTTCTCTGAACCAAAATTATGAGATTGAATCTTGACTGTAAGAAAAGAGAAAAAAAAAACCTTAAGAAGTCTAATCTGAAGTTAATCTCTTGTCCTTGAGATAGCTCCTCTCCAGATTTTCACGGGGTAGAGTGAAAATCAGCCCCCAAAGGGTATGATGATCACGCACTATTTTCCCACTGCCCGATGGGTTTCTTTTGGCTGTTTTAGTGTTTCCAGTGCTTGGTCTCCATATGCCACTAGACATCATGCCCCGAGCAGCCTGAGAACATGACCATTTGCTAAATCTTGCTGGCGTCAGCTCCAAATTGTGCCAGCTTGAGCCTTAATTTTTATTCAAGTGTAACTATTAGCTCAACTGCAAATAAGTCTTTGAAGAACCTCATCCTTAATTTGCATTCTCTGCTGAATTGAACACCAACAGCAACATGCACCCCCCCTCACACCCGGTGGAGACAGTTAACAAACCTGACTGTTGTGACACTTCTATTTCGGAGTTTGAACCGTTTTCCTGAATTTTACTGCTGTAGAGAAAACTTTGTATTAAAAAACAAACAAACTAAACAAGCAGTTAGACTCACTGGCCTGGATTATATGAAGTTCATTGACTGCCTATCTCTAAATCAGATTTTGTACTGAGTCACAAGCAGTGCTTATATCCAAGGGCCAAGATTTAATCTGTTATTTCATATCATTCATTCACACATTCCATGTAGGAGAAAATATCCTTTCAACTAATTGCAGTCCTGAGGAAAAGTCAATGGCTATTTTCACCTGCTCCCCCAGCATTTCCTTTTGGTAAATTTGAGGCTTTGGATCTGCTGCAGTGTTCAGAGAGCTGCAGTTATTAGATTATTTGGCTGATGGTGAGAGGCTGGCTTGTTCTCCCCTATAAGATCAGAGCATTGTGCCCAGGGCTCCAGGCACAGACCTGAACATAGACAGATTTTCTAAATACAGAATTAATGCAACCATGTCATCTCATAACCACTCAAGTAGCTATTTACCCCTTCAAGTGTTTCTCACTCATCTGCTAAGAATAAATTCAGAAGGGAGAAAAAGTCCAAACTGAATATGAAAATTTTACCCACCTCTTTTTGGGGCTCAGTCTAAACTACAGTAAATTCACAAATACAAGCCGCACTGAGTATAAGCCGCATCTCTGGGTGTTGGCAAATATTTCGGTTTTTGTCCATAGATAAGCCGCACACGAATATAAGCCGCTCTGTCGTTCGCAGCGAGGACCCGCGTGCAATTAGTAACAGAACCGCGGGAGGGCGGGGTTTACTGGCTGAGCTAAGGCTGTGCAGGCTCGGCCCGCTAGGGGTCGCTGACGGGACCAGGTGGCCCAGCCCGGTGCTGCCGCTCGGGGCCGGCCACCGCTGCCACTGGGCTCGGTCACCCCGGGTCGGCGCTGCCCCGCGGTGGCAGGCAGGGACGGAGCTTCCCCCGCTCCTACGGCAGCAGCGGCGGGCGGGGACGGAGCTTTCCCGCGCCCGTGGCGCCGGCGGCGGGCGCGGACAAAGCACCCCGCCTCCTCCCCGAGCCGCGGCAATGGCGGCGCGCACTTCCCGCCCCCCCCCCGGGCCGCGGCAATGGCTGCGCAGGGCTCCCGTCGGCTCCCGGAGCCGCGGCAATGGCGGCACCCCCCCCCCGTCGGCTCCCCGGGCCGCGGCAATGGCGGCGCGGCCCCCCCGAGCCGCGGCAATGGCGGCGCTTCCCCCCCGTCGGCTCCCCGGGCCGCGGCAATGGCGGCGCCCCCCCCCCCCCCTCCTCCCCTGGGCTGCAGCAGAGGAGGAAAGAAGAGAGCTCTCCCGCCTCTCTCCCCGCCCCCCGTGCTGCCTGCAGGGAGCCAGGGCAACACGGTAACACTGTAACAATTGCGAAATGCCGGCTTTTACTGGCCGGTGCTTGGCTCGGCACTCTGGCTGGCACGTCTGGGGTTGTAAATGTCAGAAAATTATTAATATATTAGCCGCACCCGACTATTAGCCGCACTTCTGGGTTTCCACCAAAATTTTTGTCAAATTGCTGCGGCTTGTATTCGTGAAATTACAGTACATTGATTTAATGGAAAGGCTCCACCTGGCTGCAAATCAAATCCAGTATGGAGGTCCTTAAGTGTTACTGAGTTATTGTAGCATTAACTGTACAACTGGAACAATTATTATAATTTTCGTATCAGTTCCTCAAAATATGAAAGGGCCTTTTGTATTATTTATGTCTCGTACTAGGGTTTGGTGAAGTTTATTGTAGCAAAGATATTAGTCATTGATTTTAATCTTTACCAGTTGTGATAGTGCTTGGGATTTCTATATGCAGGTTGAAAGAACAATATGATGAATTAACAAAAAACACAGAATAGAAGGGAGAAACTACAAGAGTTTCCCTCCTTGCTCAAATATATCAGAAGCCAAATGAGCTCTTTACCCTGCCAAAATGTATGTAGGAATAAAAGCAAAAAGTGTAAGTTTGGGGTAGTTATCATCCATGTATTTTGGACAAGCAGCATTTGTTTCTTGAGTTTCTATAAGTCAGGGGAGGAAACCAATGCCAACATTGCAAAAACACACACAAAAGCCTGGGGAAAGCCAACCCCACTGTGCACTTTTGCTGCTAAATTAGGGATAAAATGTTGGAAACCAGCCCTAACATAGTAAAAAAGAAACAAACTACCCAGTGATGGAGAAACTGCAAACAGCTAGATTCAGAGACAGGGTCTCAACTTCTTCCCTGTTCAGGTCCCATAAGGTTCTCTCAATAAATAATTCTGGAAATTCTGAAAACATGAGAGAGCAAAGGTGCAAAAAATAAATTCATTTCCCTCTTCTAATAGAGAAATTCCTCCTTTAGAATTCAGTAAATTCATAAATACCTTCTTTAATGACTTGCTTATCATCATGAACTATTGTTTTTTTAAACATGAGATTAATAAGCCATTGATAGGAAGTACTATAATAAATAGAGATTAAGAATAAATTCTTTACTGTGGAATAATGACAAACATAAAGACATGAAGAAAGAAACATGCTGCCAGTATAAGTTTTTTTGGGTTTGTTTTTTTTTGACCAGCTGACAGCTCTCTAAAATAGGAGGAAAAAACAATGAAAAGAGAAACCATCAATAGCATTGATTTGTGAAGAGGGAAAAAAGCTTATAGTCTTATGTTTAGTAACCATACATGAACAGAGATGAAGTGATATGCAAACACAGAAGAAACTCATTATTCTAAAGAAAACGCTGGAAAAAATCAACCTGACATGCCTATACATTTTCAATACCGTGTAGTTAATGAAGAACATGAGAATCAAACTGCCTTTAGCATGCGGTACACGGACAGCATCATTGCACAATCCTGTAAGTTCGGGAATTAAAAAAATTCAGTGGAATACCTATCATCTGGAGAAAGCAATGTGTAGGACTAAAAGGCAGCAGGAATGGTCTTACTTTCAACACTACTCCAAAACATTTCACACCATTACTTTATTTTTCCTCACAGATTCCCCCCTGCTACTGTGTTGTTGTTGAAGGTTGTCACGGTGTTCTAGCCTTCTGGTTTCTTTATCCAGACTCTTAAAGCCATTTTTAGAGGGACAAGTTAAGACCATCCGTCAAAATCAGTAGTTGCATATTTTTTCCCTAGATTTAGCCACCAGGTTTCCTCGTCATCCTTATTCAGCTGAATTAATCATGTCCTTCATACACCAGTACAATTGGTCCTTGGATCCCTTTCAGAATATCTTATATGTTAATTTTGTAATTCTACCTCAAATACTACAGCTACAAGTAAGTAACTGATGAGAGCAGAAAAATAGCACTAAGAGCCACGAGGAAAAAAGAAACTGTGTTTCCAAATGGCATTTCTATGAGAAAAGGAGGTGAAGGACACAGAGAGATAAATGAAAATTGTATTACATGGCAGAATAACAGAGAAGATGCTTCTGTGTCAAGGCAATGATTGGTGTGAAGAGATAGAATTTCGGCCAATACTGAAAATAAGGGAGAATCTTATCTCTGTTGTTTGGATGTAAATCTACACTACATAAATCAGTCTTACTCCAAACATAACTCCATAGGCTAACACCAGAATATAACACAGTAAGTTTAAGATTGTAAGGAAATTTCTCCATACAGGCAATTTTCAGCCACTATATGATGTCTGTATAATCAGACTGAATCTGTCATTTAAAACTTTACTGACTATAAAACTTGATACACAAACTGTTTCATTTATTTTTATCATATCCAAACTCTCTGTTCATTATAAATCCTGGTTTAATTCCAGCCCTAGATCTCAGAACATTTTCCTCACATTAAAATTCAACTTAGATTGATTGACTTTTTTATGCAAATCGGTTTCAAAACAACCTTTATCAGCTCTGGGAAAACATACCTTCATCTATCTCTCCAGACAAAGGGGAAAAAGTGAGAATTGGAGACACAGACTCACCTAACTCTGGGAGGAGGGCATGCTCAGTAGCTGCAGACATGCTCTTTTATAAATTTGGTATGTCATATGAATTCTTGAATCTCTTCCAAAGTCCAGACCTTAACATTACTGAAAGATACAGGACTACAAACACGTATGGTGTCACCAGGTACAAATCTATTGACTTCAGTGACCAGCTGTGGTCAATTCTGACAAAATGGTGTTGACTTCCACCTGGATTCCAAACAGGTATTATGGAATTCATTCAGAGTGAATTCCAGCAAGTTTTTTCACTGCTCTTCTGTGCCTTTTCCAGTTTGTTATCCCCTCATTCAATTGCAAAATACAACTGTTGCCTTCCTGCTCTCTGCCCAACCCTACTAACACCTTCTAAATGTGTTGTCCAGTTTCAACCAGATTTGCTACAGGGCTACAAACTTCGGTGATTAGGAAGTTCCTATAAATTTCATGAAAGTATTCTCTCCTTGATGAGAAAGGTCTGAATCAGCACCTGCCTCCTGAGGGAACAGCAGGCTCAGCTGTTACAAATGCTTCTTGGGAGCAGTCACCCAAGCAGCAGAGTCCCCTCCTCTGCTGAATTGTATGCACAGAGCTCCAGGTAGACCACACACCCAACAGCAACCAGAGGTGCAGCCACACAGGCTGGAGTCATTGCAGCATAACAGCATGGTAGATGTGGATAACGAGAAAATCCAGTTTTATTCATTCTGCCACTCATGGTACAAAGCATCCCCTCCTAAAAAAGGCCAAACCCAGCTTAGGCAGGTCATCCAAACTAAGAACATCAGACTAAATTTTTTTTGTTTGTTTTAGCAGAATTTATTAATGAATAGATGAAAACAGAGATACAATTTCTATTCTCCAGATAGTGACTGGACATCTCCTTTAGCAAATAAGACCCAGAGGCACCCCTTCCCAGCCACTGAAGTTGAAAACCTTTGCTTTATATAAGCCAGGCACACCACTCCCTCTGACTTCAAACAGACTAGGAATTCATTCCAAGCCTTCAGAGGTATTCAATTCGTGCTGACAGTTGAGGAGAATTACAGGTCTACAATTTAGAATAAAGGGACGTTTGAAATGTCTTACCCTTCACTAAGAAATAAGCAAGATCAGGTGGCCATATGATTCCATTATTTATGTAATGCCTCAAAATGTCATTTGTCTTTTAATAAGAGATGACAGGTTTCACATGTACAAGTTTTCTATAAGAGTAGCATGCTCATCTTGATCCACTCAATACACACATTGTTAATTTCAGATAAAAGATTTATCACAAAAGTCCTGTCGTTAATTGTCTGCAGTAGCCCCTTTTTTCTCATATGTAGATTTATTTGGAATTTCTTTATACATGTGCCAGTTTTCAAAGTGGATGTATTTGGACCACAAGCTTCTATAGGGAAAGATTTTATTTTTACTTTCTGTACCTCAGTACTTCACAGTATGTGTTTCTGACGCTTACTTGAGGTTCCTATGTGCTCCTGCATGCTCACACGAACAGAATAAAAGAGCATTTGATATAGAATTCACAGTTCTCTTTAAGCACAAATAGGAAAATTCTTCTTTTTAGTTATCAAATTACACTTGACAGACAAAAAGCAGTCTGTGACTTCAGTGAATTACGCTCTTGTACTGAAAGGAAGATGTTTGAAATTAAAAAAACAGGACGGTCCACCAGCAATGCTTTTCTTCTCCCACCTCAAGGAAGCAGCATCCATCATTGTCACTAGTATCCATGTATTTGATAGCAGCAGACAGTAGAGAACTATCTGTAACTGTGACTTGGACTCTCCTGAGAGCAAAGTCCCTGCTGAACTTCACAGGAATTTGGTTTCTTCTCTCTTCAGCACACTTCTGTTGGAAAGTCCTCTCCCTTTACCTGCTCTAGAACCTGGTGGGGTTTTAGTATGGTAGATTCCTCTTAATGATTTCTAGAAGACCAGCTCTCTTCTTGGACAGTCCTGTCTGCAAAGGTCAAGGATATCACCTGACTGTAGTTTATAAGAAGAGAAAGAGAAAATAAAAGTACAACTCACAAAATGTCAAAACACATGGTCAGCTTAAACTGACCCTTTTACCAATTCCTACACCTCAGAAGTAATAGAAATCAGGCACAGAGACACACATAACTATGGTGCTGAACTGCCAGAGGTGTAATGTTGTTTAGGCACAACTACTCAACTACAGAAACTCCAACAACAACCAGATCTTTGCTTGAATGAAATAAATGGTTGGACCAAGACAATGAGAAGCAGCATTGTAGGTCATTGCTGACTGTTTCCTGACCTTGGACCTCAGGCTTTGAAAGGATAGAGACAATGGCAACACTTTGTTTCTATCTTGATGATATAATCTTGCACCTGTTCTATGAAGAAACACATAGGTGTGGCCTGAATAAAGCCACCTGAAAAGTGCAAAGACAAATAGCAGAAAAAGACTTAAAGTGGCCAGTGCCCTGACACCATGAATTGTTTTGTTTCCTGCAAGACTGTTTGCTTTCTATCACTTTTATTAATGTCATTCTCCAAATTCTGTCACCTCCTGCATTTGTCCTCACTCTCACAGATGCGAAACAAATCACAATCATTTCAGATGGGAAGTCCTGCCCTCTTCCCCAGACTGAGGGTCGAGGAGGGTGATGACACTGCATTCACTGGACTCTTTAGATCATCTCTTTCTTGAGGAATCACTAGTTGGGTTCAACAAGAACCTCTCATATGAGGTTTGGAGAGTTTGATTTGGTCTGTTTTTGCTGAAAGTAATCTAGCACAGGCTATGCTTATTGGGACAATATTCCAATCTCATTTTCAGACTGGGTAAATCTCCTGTAGATGTACAAAAGAGAAAAAAACAGCACTCATATGAACAGAATGTCAGAGGTGATCCCACAGGGTCATTTTCTAAGACCAGGTTTTCAAAATTTGGCAACTAAAGTGAAGTCAATATGACCTTTCCCCAGAGGGGCAGATACAAGAAAGAAAATTGAGTCTTGGAAAAGACACTGACTCTTAACATTATGATAAAAAGAAGCCACCCTTCCTGGAAAAGAAACACCAAGAGGCCTGAGGCCATCATTTGATCTGTGTTAGGAACATTTGGATATTTTTATGAGCAGCAAGTTCATCAAGAATCTCGTCTGAGGTTAAACCTCACAGAAAAGACAAAATAAGGTTAGTAAGGACTGTTCATGTGAAAAGACATGTACTGGAAGAGGCCAATATGTTGATCTTGCATTATGGAAATCAATTAAGCATTAATTATAAATGTGCCTGAAGGTTAAGTGAAGTGTACCTTGCTACAGAGCCAGCAGGCTGACAGATCCATCAGGCTTTCTGACACAAACAGCTATGGGTTCCTTGGGCAGAGGAAAATACTGAGCTCCACTGCGCCTCTGTAGCTGATCACCCCACGCTGTAGGCATGGCAGGGATTTGCCATGGGCAACAGAGGGGTCCTGAGGAACAGCTCTCTGATACCTGCACCAAGCACTGGGGCAGCCTTGAACAGCGGGGAGACCAAGAGCAATCACCAATCCTCCTGGGCATCGCTCTTTTCCTAAATACCCTCACTCCCAGTTTTACTAAAATAACAAGCCCCTCCAAGTTGCTTCCATCAGTGAAACTTTTGCCTCAGCAAGACTAGAGTGAAGACAACAAGCTTTGAAATATTCCCTCCCTTGACAGCATTCCCAGGAGGAAGGCTGCAAGAAAAGGCCCCAGTGGAGCCTCTGTTTGCTGAGAACATGGTACAAATAAGTTGATCAAGCAGTTTCTGCCTTCCCTCCCTTGCCTGTCATGCAGTTTCTAAAAGAGGGCTTCCCCTGCTCTGCTACATCTGCAGAATAAGGTGGTTTGTCTTCACTACTCCGATAATGCACAGCTTAATTATCTACTGACTAATTGCGCTTGCCTTCTTGAATGTCTCCAGGTAACAGGAGTACTGCTTTCTTTTTGCTCATTGGGCCATGACAGCAACCAGTTTGCCTCATGCTTTATGGTACTTCCAGACAAAGGGTCTTTCAAAAGAAAAAAATCCTGAACAGATTATTTTAGTAATCCCTTTTTCCACGCCCCAAATAAGACCAATATATGTGTGTGCATGTGTCCATCCTAGAGTCAACCTTTAATGCAGAAACTTGACTGTACCACCCTGAGAGCTTTACCTGTACCTAGAGGGAGGAGTACCCTGCCCACAGTCACTTTCCAAGTGACTTATTTAAAGGAATTTTCTGGAATGCAGGGTTAATCCCGACAGCCATACCTGCCAACATCTTGAAGCAGCAGCATAAATGAGGGTG
The DNA here is from genome assembly GCF_009819885.2 of Catharus ustulatus. NCBI lineage: Eukaryota > Metazoa > Chordata > Aves > Passeriformes > Turdidae > Catharus > Catharus ustulatus. The sequence continues at coordinate 10,639,999 of NC_046223.1, forward strand.
TTGTCACTCATCATGAGCAGGTCAAAATTCCTGCCTTTTACCCAGGAATGGTCAGCTCTCATCCAGAGGAAGTGCCTGCCTATTCATCCGTCACAAACCAAGCACAGCTAAGTAGATGACACTTAAACTAGAGACAGAGATATGTGCTGGAGTAAAACAAGAATGTGGGATGGATGAGTAACTGGCTCACAACACACCTGTGTGATCAGCCCTTTCATGGGGTCATATCCCTTGGGACATTTGTTTAACAACACTCATCAAAAATGGGAACCCATCAAGAAACTGGGCGTTTCCAAGCAGAGGTCCCTGAGCCAACAGAAGTGCAGGTCTCAGCTACACATCTCCATGTGGGAATACTTGGCATGCTGGGGCTCTTTCAAGTGCATCTGGCTTCAGTAGACTCCAGTGTCTTCAGAGATAGTCTTGAGTTCACTGCAGCTGGGAAGAGCCTCTGGATAACAACAGGCAGAATAATACCTGCTCTGAGGATCCAAATGGATTGTGAACTCAACAGAGACTCAAATCCTATCAGGAAAATTGTCAGGAAAAACACGCATGTAAGTGTCAGTAAGCAAACAGGTAGATTGGCACTCTTGCATATTTTCTGCCATTGTTACTTATAGAAGCCTTGTGCCTTCATGCTGTGTCTATCCAAGAAGGAACATGTATAGCCAAACCAAAAGAAAAAGGCTGAGGCTGTAGTAGGGAACTTTGCCTTTTGGAATACCAGCAGATAACACCCATCTGCCATAGAAAATTTGCCTTTCTGAAACCTCAGTTGACCCACAGCTTGAATGGTGCAGTATAGGCTGGTCATGAGAACAAACTTCTGACCAGACATGCAGGGTATCAGATATTGATGTTTCTGCTTTTACAGCTATTGCAGCTAAACACAGAGTTTTAAAATCTATGTAAAAGGCAGTGTCTTGGTCAGTAGATATGAAGGATGATACAAAGATTTTCTTCAAGTGAAATGATACCACAATTGTGCTCCTAAAAATAGAAAAATCCTCTCCAAATGATGCATATTCCCCCACTTCCCCTGCTCAAATATATTTTTGACAATTGATTCTGGAAGACAAAAATTTGTGTAAACCTGTACTAAAAAGTATCTGAGCATAATACAATTCTGGATGCCCTGGGTGGTGCTATGAGATGGCTATTGACTAAAATGTCGACAGAGCTTTGATTTTATGGCAGCTATCAGCCTGATACTCCCTGGAAGCCAATAGCTGTGATTTTAACTTCGTAATTTTTGGGTTATCTGAGTTTCTCTTTCCTGCAGAGTTTTTAGGGGAGATTCCTTCCAAACCCCTCCAGTCAGATATAGTGAGTTAATACATTTAATCCCCTCAATTTCTGTCTCCTGAGAGTCTTCACCTTTGCTACGAGTCAAACTCAGCCCATTACTAATAAATGAAAAAGTCTTTCTTCACTCTTATGACTTTATTACCCCAAGAGGCACAAATAAGACTTCAAATTTTGTCAATCCCCGTACCACTCTTATAGCCTCTCTTGTGTTGCTTTGGACCATGGAGCTCAATCCTGCTCAACACAAGTGAAATCTTCTGAGCAGATCTTTGAAACAGGTTTCTCCTTTGTTAAGAGGAGAGGGCACTACTTCCTGTCTCTGGTTCAGATTTAGACCAAAAATCCCACAACCAAGGTTTTTTTAAGGATCCAAAGACAGCATGGAAAAGTACCCTGTAAAAAGAGTTAGCATGTTTTTCTGTGACTCACCAACACTTATGGAGGAAGCAAGGAACAAATTGCTCTGCATGGGGCAGTAGTGGGCACAGAGAGAAACAGATCTCCAGGTTGCTGAGGAGCTCAGAGGCCAAACTAACAAGAGTTGAAGACTATACACATTAAAACAGCAGCTACTGTTACAGAACCACCAAATAACTAGAGAAGAAAAGCCCCTCCACAGGTCTTCAGCTCCAAATTGGGGCAGCAAACTCTTTCCTGTAGATTTCATCTGCAACAACAGAATCGGAGAGGGAAAGCTTTTGACTAGACAGTACCTGCCAGGGAGTTTACTCCTGTGAAGGACTAAAACTAAGCCACAGCATCCCTCTGAGATTTATACCACTGAAAGAGAAAACATCTAATAGTGCAACAAATGTCTTATTTGCTTTCGTGCCTGAAGCTGACCAGAGCTACTCTCAAGAAGAGCCACTGCTACAGAAAATAGATATTACCAATGAAAAAATATTGCAACACACATAGGAAGACCATGCCAAGTAGCTGGAAGAAATGGAAAAATAAGGGAATTTTCAAATGGCATATGAAAAGACAAAAATTTCCTTTTAATACTTTGCTTTTACACCAGTCTTATCTAGACGCATCGTATGTTGGCAATGAGTGACTTTAGACAAGATGTTCACCTCTTCTCTGCACGTTGGCACTGATACTTATTTCAGAAATAAAAGGGCCATGTAATTAATTGGTAAGGCTGTACATGCTTAATTTTTGATGCCTTATAAATGCTAATTATGAAAGCAGATGTTAAAGGGTTCCTTAGGAAATCAATACTTTATTATACAATAATTGCATCTGCAAGTTTAATGTTCTCCATAAGACTCTGAAAGAATGGAAGAGGTTGGGAGGCCAGATGATGCAAAGGTGACTGCATGACCTGGAAAGTTATCAAGAATTCGAGGCCTAGTAAAATACCCAGATGTCATTAAAATATTTTCAAAATTTTCAAACACTTATTATGGAAAGCAAACTGTGAGTACATCTGTCTAGATGACACTCGGGCTCGATATAATCCTAGGCACATGTAGTTGAAATGGCTATTTTGTTATTCATCCAAGAGCTTTGAATATGCCTTTGCCTGAATGATTTGTTTCTCTCAGGAGAAGCATCTCAGCTCTGTCCCCCCTCATCTTCCCCTGGGTCACTCCCCACTTGTTCCAGCTTTCTACATAGGAGTCAGTGAGGAGCTACCGTTAGGGTTGTAAGCCCTGGAGACAGGATACAACTGAAAAATCATTCTTCCAAGAATTTCTGGGTCACTGTCTAATTGATACTAGCATTAGCATGCTTCATATTCATGTTCCAACTCCACAGGCAGTACTTACTCTGTACCCAGCCATGTGGGACTGCTCAAGGCAGTGAGTGGGAACCCAAAACAACACTACTGTATCAGCCTAAGAACACACCAGCCCCAAGAGATTTAGCACAGTGAAACAGTGTAAAAGAGTCTTTCACTGTGGTCATCAGTGCAGGAGTACATTCCTCTGGTTTTTATTACACACTTTTAAAAAGAAATATACAATGTTTCTTAGACCTTATTAATTTGTAAAGAAACCACAAGTTATTTCCTTACATCATGGGGTTTTATTTTTTTAATCCTTACAGACTATGAAAATCCAGGAACTTCAAAGGAAATAAGTTTAAGATTCAGTATGTTACAAAAGGAGTCCAGACCACATTAACAAATATGATATCTTTTGCTAAAAGCGAAGTATTTCACAGGTTGTATTGCAGCTTATACTTTGTTGAGAAACTGAATGAGAAGTGAGTAGTAATTCATAAAACAATCTGCACATTTAACGCACAATAGAATGAGATAGTATTGCACAGCTTTCTTAGAGAGGCAAAAGGTGGTGTCTTATGATCAGCAAACTACTCAAATAAAAACCCAGCAGGAGAGGATGTAATGCTGACTTGCTGCAACCACTCCTAATGATTCATCTCATCTCCAGCAACTCACCCAGTCAGCACATCCAAAATGCAACAGGGGAATTTAAGGGATGCCTCTGCCCACTCACCCCCAAAGGGATGAGTAAAGAACAATATGTGCATGTGCCCACATGTGTGCTGTCCATGAAGCACTTCTCAGTGAAAGGATGTTCACTTGTGTGCTACAGTGAGAATTTTGGTTTGGCTGCTTACAGACAGGCTGGAGGGAATCTGCCTCAATGCATCAGCTATATAGTGACAGAGCTGGTTCCAGGAATCTGGTTTTTCAGGAGAAAGCTTGGTCTTTGCTGAACACAGCAAACACACCAACAAATCTTCAAAAATAGGAATCCTGACACATTGAAATATCTTCTTTTCCACTTTTCCCCAATGACACAATTTTGTGGCACTTGTCTGTGACCAGCATGATGTAATATACATTCATTTATGAAGGAATGACACATAAGTACTTGACACTCATAACCAAAACATGCAAAAGAATTAACCTCATGTATACTGGAGAATTGGCAAAATCAAAAAGGAATTCTCTTTTCCAGTATGTCAAACATGACCTCACTCAAAACCATGAAGGATGAAGAGCTCTACCTGTATATTCCATAACCCCTGACTCACAGATGGTGCTAGATGGTGCTTTACTCAGTGCTTTGTCACCTGCAGATGTAGTCAGCACAGGGAACGGAAGTGAGCCCATCAACTTATTTCCAAACTTTTCTGAGGGTCTTACCAATATCTGGGACATGCTTTTTGGAGACAAATCAGCACCCAGATAGTCACCAAGCTAAGCATCCTGGTTGGCTGAAACCTGTTGAAAACCCACCCTTTGTGGACTGGAAATCTTTGGAAATCTCACTCTTGTTGTGAAACCTATTGAAAACCTATCCTGAAAGTAAGCTATACAGGGACAGCTTCTTCAGATTTAAAAACAACCTTAATGCCACTTTACAAGTCCAGGCAAGGGAATGAAATGCTTAGTTCTAAATAGACACTCAACCCAAACTAAAACAACAAAAAAAAACCCGAACAAAAACTAAACAAAAACTGAATAAAAACAAAAAAAAATCCCAAAAAAACTCCAACAAAACAAACAAAAAACAACAACAAACCACCACAACAAAAAACCCATCCCATAACAGAGATGAATAAGCATGCTTACCTCTAAATTTTCCTTTCTTCGGGGACAGCATCCACTGATATTACTCAATATCTTCACAGCTGCCTGGAAGTCTGAGGACCCAGTCCAGATTCATCCATTCCTGCCACAGGCACAACCTCCCTGCTGAAAAGCCACATTAGCTGAGATGACCCAAAACATATGACTGGAAATGGGTCCTTCTGACAATAAACACCTGTAGTTCAGTCAGACACAGAACACTGTGTGTACACACTCTGCCATTCCTTCAGAGTAGCAGCAGCTTATCTTTGTGCTGGTCTGGAATACGTAACCAGCATCTCTGCCTGAAAAAAGGAAACAGCAAGGTAAACACCTGAATGGGGTTTCTATTCTTCTACACAACGAAAAACACAATGGCATCTTATTGTCCTCACGAGGTGTGGAAGGAAATGATATTAGATTTATAAATACAGCGTCCATAAGGAAGAGTCACTAGCCACATTACTTCCTGCTGCCAAAACACTAGGCCAATTTCAGACTATGGTACAACTAGAGACATTTCAAAGATACAGGCAAAATAGATTTAGCAATGAGGTATTTGGTCTCAACAGTAAGATGAGGTGCGAAGAGGATGGAGGCATGGTGGAAGGGCTGCCCAAGCCCTGCCAAAACCAACCATATCATCACAAGCTGCTTATTGAATAATCTCTACAGATACAGCTTATGAAATGCAACCATCCCATGGATCAATTCTACCAACAGTGTTGCTTTCTAAATGGTCTCAGGGATTTCAGAATATGATCTTTTACTGTATTTCTGAGACATGCCCATTTTCATGTCCCCAGACACTGAAGAAGTGTCTCCAGTCCCTTCCAGGAAGATGATGAAGAATCACCAGCTATCATTGTAATCTTGGGCATGCTTTGGTTCTGGAAAACTACTATGAGGGCATCTCATTTAACTGCATCTACTGGACACAGCAGTTTGGCAAGGAATCAGGCTACAAGCAACAGAAGAAAGGAATGAACTGAAGTGGGGCAGCCCCCAAAGATATTCTGACAGTATGTAGGATTTTATCCTGACATCCCCAGGTAAGGCAGCTCATATCATGTCCCTAAGACAATAAGAATCTCCCTAACATACAACTATACTGCTCCTCAAGCTTTTGCCAAGAGTATTGTCTGAAAGAGTAACTCAACAGTGCTGTCTGCGGGTGAGCTGACTATGGGCTGCTGGCAGCCTGGACATGCTTAAAGAGGGAATAGTTAATTGGCTTTTAAATGGTTTCCTGCAGCACCTGACATTGCCACTCTGGGATGAAGTTCCAGTGATAGTGATCTTGTACTATGCCACCTCAAGGGCTACTTTGAAGTAGAAAAGCAGCACAAGAGCACTCCCACTAGAGCCAAGTGCTAGTCAGCATTCATAGGGATGAGTTACAGTTTGTCCAGAAGAAACAGAGGCTCCCCATGACTCTGAATTGGAATGGAGACACTGAGATCATTCCTGCTACTGACATGTGGAGACGCAGATCTCAGTGAGAAGACACATACCCATCGCCCTTAGCAGGGTAGGATGGTTTTACCCAAAGACAGAGAAAACTTAGGAGGGAAGAGAGTAAATAATTTATTTCAATGGGATGACACACACACACACACACACACACACACACACAGACTGCCTTGAGTGTTGAAAACAATCCTTTGAAATTCTTAATAGTTCAAAGAGTTCCTTATTACACTTCATTTAAATGAGGGGGAAAAAACCAATATTTTTCCTACTTTTCTGGGGGTTTTCTTGAGTCTTTGGGGTTCCGATTTTCAAGTTATCTCCAAAGCCCTGGGACATCAGGATTTAATGAAAGGTAAGATTTTCACATAACATCTTGACTTTAGAAGTTTGAATTTTAAGAAAACACAACTGCTGCCAGGCTGACAACAGGATAGTGATAGTTGGACCTTCTCAAATTTGGTACAAAAACAACCTGTTGAGGCACCAGCAGATGCTTCAGACTGAATTTGGGCAACTATGTGAATTTGCTTTGCTATGAAGTCTCTTATGCACCACTCTAAATGAGAAGGGAATATCTACTTCATCTTCAAATTGTCTGGTTTCTGTCGAGTTTTTTGTCACAACTTTACCGCAGTGTTGTCATCTCAAGTTTGGCTGAAATTATAGATTTTTGCCAAATAAGCTTTCCCAGCATGCTGCAAGAACCAACGCATTCCTATGACTTTAAAACAAAACTTCCAGAGCAAAGAATAAATAGAGACTTCTACAGTGCTGAGAACTTGAAGGTTGAACCAATTGTAGACAAAAGCAAAACCTACTTCAACACTATGTTGAAAAGTAAACACCGGGGGGTGGGGGGAAGAAAAGAGGAAGAAAAAAAAGTTAAGAGTATTTTAATTTTTCCCTGTTGTCTCAATTTAAAGATCTTTATAAATAACACATTTTTGAAGATTCACTTTCCTCCACCAACTTCTAAGTCTCCAGAAATTTTTCTGCTACACTAAAGATATGTTCTTTGCACTAAAGCAGTAGTTCAACAATATCTAGCCCTGATGCAATTTTTCTAAAGTAGATTTTAGAGTATTATCATCCTCATTCCACAGGTGAGGAAATAGCTTATGCAAATTGCTGAACGTCACTAACTAGTCAACAGTGCAGGCTCAAGGCTCTCTCCCCCCTCCACCACACTTTACAGGAAATGGAATTACAGAAAATTTCCAAATGAAAAATGTTATTTTTCGTTTTAAGTCCTGTCCTTAATAACTGACACAGAGACCACCAATTCTATGCTCTGAAACATCTGAGAAAGGGGAGACATGTCCAAGCTGATTTAGCTAGCAGGAGCTCGTATCAGTAAATGAGTGAGAAAAAACATTCAAACACACTTTCCTTCTGGCAGTGTGAGTGCTGAGGTTTTACTTGATATTTTCTTATTTCTATAGCTGTACATGCATCAACTCATAAATATCCAGGCAGCCCCAGTGCATTTTTACCGAGCAGAACTTTCCAGCCACTAGGTTTCCCATATTCAGGTCTGCAAAAAACCAGAGAGGGGACGCACAGCTCTTTGTCTTGACCAGAGGTAAAAAGGATCTCACACCGAAGAGATTCTCCTGCTCCAGCATGCCCCTTTAGCTTGAGAATTAACATAACAGAACAGGTTTAGTTCATGAAGACTTGACACCACATGTGCTTTGCAGTCTTCTTCTACTCTCAGCAGCTTTCAAGCTCAAGCAATGAAAGACCAGGGTGAGTGGGAATAAGAAAAAGTTTACTGCTGCCAGTGATGCTAAAAGCCCTCGTGAATACTGTGGTCTCCCAGCAGCTTGGGATTCCTTGCCAATTAGTTATCCTTCTCTCTTCAAAATAATTAGTCTTTTGCCCTTCACTTTATAGATTTTTGCACCAGAATTTTCTTCTATGTTTTTGAACAGTGTTTGGACAAACTCACAGTATTTACACAGCAGAGCTCAGTGGCATGAGGCAGCCACACTGGTTTGTGTCAAACCCATCTACTTAGGATATCACCTGCTCCATGCAAAGCAAGTTCTTGAATTCAAACAGTTTCAGCTGGCCCCTAAAGAAAAGTGATTTCCATAAAGCTTGCTCTTCCCATGATAGGTCAAACATTTTAACCTGCCAGCCATGCCTCCTGACAAATCTTGGCAAATACAGTTCATTAGGTGTTGATCACTCATTAGAAAAATAAACAAATGCATAAATAAATAAAATCACAGATAGCAAAATCAGCGTAGCATTTACAGAACACCACTGCTGGTGGCCTTACCATGACAAAAACCTCACACATTTAAGGACATCCCAAAGCAGAATGCTGGAAACTCATATCAGTGCGATGAGACTGACTCAATTTGGCATAAGTTCTAAAGGTTTTTTTAGGTAAGAACCTATTGCCTTCAGCAGGATATACCGATGCTCAGAATGTCAATTGACTCTGATTTCATGTCTTTTAACTCAAGTAGATGCCCTCAAAATTTTCTAGTCTTATTCTCATAGACTACATAGAACAGGTCAGCGTTCCCCGCATTAAGCTCTATCTGTGCTTCAATACAGTATGTTTTATGTTAGTAGCTTTTTCTACTTTCATTGCACTCTGCGCAGGGTTTTTATAACTAACATACAGTAATTTCAGGAATACAAGCCGCACCAATTTGACTAAGATTTTGCTCCTAAACTGGAAATGTGGCTAATACTCAGGAGCGACTAATATGTGAATAATTTTCTGACATTTACAACCTCAGAAGTGCCAACCAGAGTGCCGAGCCGAGCTGCTGCAAAGTCGGCATTTTGCGATTGTTACAAATTGCTACTCTGTTGCACCGCGGGTGGAGCCTGGCTGCCTGCAAGCAGCACGGGGGATGGGGAGAGAGGAGGGAGAACTCTCTCCTTCCCTCCTCTGCCGCAGCCCAGGGGAGAGACGGGGGGGCCCCGCGCCGCCATTGCCGCGGCTCGGGGAGGCGGCGGGGGACCCGGGCCACCCCTGCCGCGGCTCTGGGAGGCAGCAGGGGGCTCCGTCCCCACCTGCCGCCACTGCCGCGGGAGCGGGGGGGGCTCCGTCCCTGCCTGCCACCACAGGGCAGCGCCGGGCTGTGGTGACCGAGCCCAGTAGCAGTGGCGGTTGGCCCCCAGTGGCCCCGCCGAGCGGCAGCGCCGGGCTGGGCTTCCTGGTCCCGTCAGCAGCCCCTAGCGGGCCAAGCCTGCACAGCCCGAGCCGAGCCAGTAAACCCCGCCCTGCCGCCGTTCTGTTACTATTTGGCAACTTCATTGCATGCGGGTCCTCACTGCGAACGACAGAGCGGCTTATATTCAGGTGCGGCTTATTTATGGACAAAAAACGAAATATTTGCCAACACCCAGAGATGCGGCTTATACTCAGTGCGGCTTGTATTCGTGAATTTACTATACTCTGATTACACTGAAAAAGGTCACTTAATCCTCAGCCAACATTGCTGCACAGGGAGGAAGGGATACTCCCAAGCTTCACTGCAACCAGGACCCAAGTGAAGGCAGCACTGTTCATGATCTCTTTCCTGGGAACACTCTTGGGAAAACACAGGGCACCCTTTCTGGAAAGGAGAGGACTGGTGCTCTTTCCAATGAGTGGTTTTTAATTTACATACATTGACATAGACATTGTAGGAAATGGGTTTGTCTTCCCCAGTACAAGCCAGGCATAGACATACCGGAGGAAACCCAATGAAGAGCAACTGAAGTGATTAAGGGATTGGAGCATCCATCATGGAAAGATCCTGAGGCAGCTTGGGTTGCATGGGCTGGAGAAGACTCAGGATCTTATCCATGTGCATAAATATCTAATGGGGATTTTGGATGGCAGTAAAGAAGATGGAGCCAAGTTCCTCTCAGAGGTACTCAAGAGGCAACTGGCACCATTTGAATTACAGTACACTCCATTTAAACATAGCAAAAACATTATTACTGTAATTGTGGTCAAACAGTAGCAGGTTGCCCAGAAATTTGCATCATCTCCATCCTTGGAGATATTTTTAAAAAATCTCTATATGGTCTTGAACATTTTAAATTGAAATAAAAAGTTAGTTATCAGCATTCATGACTGTGAACATCCACAAAGTATGAATGTTTGCTTATTTAGATTGAGAAAACTTTTCCAGCTGCCTGGATGAAACCTCTCCTAAGAAGATTTGCCCTTCATTAGCAACTAGAGATGGTGAAGTACCTTAGCTTCCCTTACCATACATGCCTTGCCTGTGACCAAACAAGATGTCTCCTTCCAAAGGAAAGGTGGGAAGTCTGACTTCAGTACAAGGCGAGCAAAAGGGACCAGGACACTGGAAGTTCAGAAACAGGAAGGTTAGAGCACAGTGGCCTGAAATTCAGTGACACCTGTGTCCCATGGGGAGTCTGAACTACATCCAGAAGTCTGGGCTCCAACATCTCCAGTGCTTTAATACCACAACAGCTCGATTAAACACAGCTCAGGAGCTCTGTCCTATTGTAATAGCATTAAAATGAAAATCTTCCTGTGAGGGTTTCTTTTAGGATTCCTCCACACATGTCCCCCCACCAAAAAAGCCCCTGAGCCTTAAAAATCTCATATAAGAAGCAAAACTGTTCTATTCTCACTTTCCCCCCCTCCAGCACAGATGTATTTGTAGTGCTGGCAAAACCAGATTAGAGTATAAACAAAGCAAGCAGGAATTTAAGGTATACAAGCCTTACCTTGATGAAGGTAATTATTAGGTCAGCACAAGAAAAATTGATGAGTCTAACATAACACTCCCAAACAGATCAAGAGTCTTCATATAAATTTTGGTCCTGGCTCCTATAAAACCATTATCATTCCCTAGTATTGTAATTTACAGCCTGATGATGCACTGAATCATATTTTAATTTATCTGGAAGATATAAACAAACATTCTTGGGTGGAAATTAATACCTGATCTTTGGCTACCTCTTGTGGTATAAAAATCCAGAGAGAAATTACATTAAAAAAAAACTTAAAGGAAATCATTGCACAACTGATGAGCTTATCAAATAATTCTAAGGACAAAATTAGTTCTTAGGGGTTTTGTGTATAAGATGCCTAGAATATTTTGCTGTGAAAATGAATACCAGGGTATTCACAGGGTGAATATTTCTGTAAGTATATGCCAGGGATGGCATCTGTTTTCATACACAAGTGGAGGGAAAATAAAGAACTAAATCAAAGCCTCAACTCTTCCATTTTCCTAATGCTCACTGTTCTGCAAAATGTTTCATGCTCTTGTAGGAATTCTGTGTTTAGAGAGAAAGCTGTGAAGCACTGCTAACCTAAGGAGAAAAAACCCAAGGAGCTGACATGAACCTCTGCTATGCAACAGGAGCTCTCCCACATAAAACCAGGCTCAACAGCTCCAAGTAATCACAAGTATAGTAAAGATGTAAGATATACAGTTATGGAGAGGAGAATCATAAGTACAGCTGGCATGCTGAGAGAACATCTGTACACTCATTGTACCACAGTTCATCAACTGTTTATTCCAGCAAGTAGCAGATGCAAAGGAGAAATGGGAAGAGTGTGAACATGAATCAGAATTGGTTCAGATATAGAGATTCAGGTGGTCTGAGTCAAAGAAGAAAAGGTAAGAGATTCTCAAAGTCAGACAGAAAGTCTATCCAGCCTCCAACTGGAGAAAATCAGTGTAGCCCAAACAAGGCTCATGGCTCTTATAAGTTCTGGTCTGCATGTAGATGAACCCAAAACCTTCTTTGGTGGTTACAACAGAAATTCAAAAAGTGGACACACTTCCTATTTAACATAGGAACAGACACTTGTCCAAAGGAAAACAGAATTTGTGCAACTTCAGTGTCTTACAGGTTTTTAAAAAGGCCTGACAGTTTGGGTTCTAGAGTAGAAATTCAGGTCTGGCTCAAGTAATCTCCCACTACCACTCAACCAACTGGAGAACCAGCAAGATCCCTGGATCACATTAAATGGGGGAAAAACACACACTTCACTTATACAGTTTCTCTTCTGCACGACCAATTCAGTATAGAGAAGGGAGTTCTTTTTCCCGACAATTTAGCATTCTCTAGCACTCAAGAAAATGTTCCTACCTGTATTGTCAAAAGCATGGCTTGTGGAAACACTGTCCAACATGTCCTGCACATTCTGCCATGGAATTTAATCCAAATTCATAAGTACTACACTCCTCTTCATGCTGTGGGTGTTAGGAAATAAGCTCTTCTGAGAAGACTGCAAAGTGCCCAGTTGTGTACCAGCATTAACGCACCACACTAAAGCCCCCAAGTAGCTGGGAAAGTCAGTGGCAGTCTGTGAAACAAGATAGGCAACACAAACACTACCACAAAGGAAATTGAATACTCTGCTGGATGATAAGGAACTACAGGGAGATGACTCCTGAACTACCAGGAGCATACTGCAAAGGAGATCTCCACGTGGGATTTTTCAAGAAAGTAAAGTGCAAAAGGGAAAGTTCTCCTAAGGAGGAGTAGATCAAAAGAGTTCAAAAACATACTTATGTCCAAGTGGTCCTTTGTAGCCCCACATCCTACAGAAAAAGGCACAATCTCTCCTTACATGCTAACCTCTCCATGGCAAGCACTCACATTCAGATAGCTACAGAGAGAAATAAGATTTCATCACCAACTCAAAAAGCCATTATAAAATTTGCTGAGGAAATTGCAAGCCCAAAATGGAAGCCAGCTGAGACTACACCCTGCAGGGTCATGTATCATTAGCACCAAGTGAACCAAGTCCAAATGTCCAGCTCACTGTTCAGGAGGAAACAAAAGCACTACTATATACGTGGGCAAAAGCATCATCTTTTTCTAATCAAACCTGTCTTAGGCTTGGGTTCAGAAAAGCACTCAAGCATGTATTTAAGGCTCTCTTTTTTTATTTTATTTTCAGAAAATAGCCCAAAACACACATTTACCTGTGAGTACTTGTTAACAGCTGTGAATAACAGTGAAAACCATAACTAAAATTTTCTGAGAAAAAGATGTTATAAAAAACAGCAAAATGTGATGTGATTGTCCACTGTATTGCCTTACCTTTTGTCTCTCTGATAGGAATACTGTGGGGCAAACAATGAACAACACAAGACTGCTTCCACACTAAGACAGCCACAGACAGTAGGCACAATATCCAAGTCACAAAAAATATATAACCAGCACATAAGCATATTCTTGGTTTTATTTATGGCAGCACCACAGAGCCAGTAAAAAAGTGAATAAAACAACTCCAGGTTTGAGACCATTCTCAGCCATACAACTTCCAAAAGAGATCATTTGCAAGAGTCTGAAGCAAAAGTTATGACCCCATTTAGTGCCATTCACTAATAGCAGTAAACATGACACAGTTTTCTCACCCCAGCTCAGCCCAGATGCCTGCAGTACATTAATAATCCTGTCAGATCTGTCAAGGGGACACAGCACTTGCTGTTCTGGTGATGCTCTGTCCCTGTCTCCATTCAAATAATTTGTCTTTCATCACCATCAGAATTGTTTTCCAGCATTTCTGTTTGACTCAATGACTTTTGATCTTTGGCCTAATATTCCATTCACCCTTACCAAAAATCAAAACCCGCACAAATCTGAATAACTAGCTAGAAAGTTGCTGGCTAACAAATCCAAAAGATTGCAAAGGTAAACTGTAACCTATCTTATCATGTGATTAATACAAGTTGACTCACATTCCAAGGAGGCTACATTACCTCCCTGGGAAATACTCTTCTGCACCAGTTATTCTTAGGTGTTATTTCTGATTAATTATGCTCTCACTCCATTAGAAAACTGATGGCCAACTTTGCGTCTGTCTCTTTGCTTTGTACCTTACAGAGACAAGCAGTTATAAAAAATTCATAGGAAGGAATGAATAGATGGTCAATGTGTCCAAGGAGGTGCAGCAGCTCAGGTTTTCCACGCTAGGAGTATGAAAGTAAAGGTCATAGAAGCTTCAGTTTATACAGAACCATATTTCCCAGGTAGAGTTGTAGTTTTTCTCTCACAAAAATGCATCTGTAGTTTCACACAGTAGCATTATTAACAATTCTGTGAAAAAATACCAGCTGCATCCTCAGTTTTATGAATGCAAATAGCCCTATTGGAGCCAAGGGGAATACTCACATGTATTTTAGACACATGCATAAGCAAAGGCAGGACCATAGCCTCAGCTATAAATATTTATGTCTGCAGTACAAGACAGCCTCAAAAATGCATTCACAAAACAGAGTATAATGCAAGATCCTGACAATACAGGTTACTCCACAGAATATCAATGGGAGGCGTTTCTTTCTTGCATCCCTTTGAAAACCCCAGCCTCTATTCTTTTAATAAAGCTACCACTGTCATTTCAGCAACCTTGGTGAATAGTACCCACAAGATGTAAAAAGAAATAAAATAGAGTAAAAAATATAATAAAAATAATTTGCTAATGCCAATGTAAAAATCTTTTTAGCTCATTTATTGATTATTAAACGGGGTACTAAAAGGATCTGACTTTGGAGCACTAACATACATCTTCAACTAAGATTAGCACAAATCAGGCAAACTCCCACCTCTCTCTTCCTTAGAGATTTAAAATTAGATTCAAGTGACTAATGCAGATAAAAATATTCATTCATTTCAACTATACAATCTGGTTTCTTGGCACAAGTGTTTGCAGAAAACAAATGTTAAAGCAAATGCTGTTATTTAGTTTGGAAGAATATTTCTACACAACCAATAACAGAATAGAAATACCAGCAGGTGACTTATGCAGCCAGTCAGAAAAAATATCCCTCATGTTTGAAACAGTCACTTCACAGAGGAAGAACACTTGTGTAAAAATTTTGTCAGAACCATTTGAGCTCAGAACATATAAAATAGAAACCACAAAAGTACTGAAGGAGAAGATAGACTTAGTCAAAACAAATCCCTCAATCTAAACCCAAGCCAATAGATTGTTTTTCCCCTTCAGTTCAAAAGATTTTGGATCAGACTCCTCCAGCTCCATTCCATTTCAAAGGCTCACACAAACCTGGAAGCATCACCCTGCAAGCAAATTGCAAGCACTTGGTCTGTATATCTTTGCAGGATCAAGTCTTGTAGAGCATCACATACAAGTTGTAATTAAAATAATTTACATGCTGCTAGCAAGTCAGCTAAAGCAAGCACATCAGGTTCCCAGCATGGATTTCAATTTGCCTCAAAATTACTCAAGGATAGGAGCTCATATTTTCAACATCATCCTAGCTAGCCTAGAAAAAAATGCGAGACCCAAGTGACAGCTATTTGATTGGAAGGTGGTGGGGATGGCTATTACTTGGTAGGTGTTTACTCACTGCCTGGATTCATCATGAAAGCAAACATCCAGACTATGCATATGCTACCTACAAATGTGTCACAGGAAAAAAGAACAGGCTGGGTTGGTTTCCCATACAGAACTATATGCAGAATCAGAACAGCTCAGAAATTTGTAGTGGAATCTAGTGGAATTAGGAAGTGAGAACCTAATGGGAGTCAGTCCCAACACATGGATCCCGTCCTCACCTGCCCTTGCAATTCTCAGCAAACCCAGTCCTGAACAGAGCTGTTCTCTACTGACTTCTTTCTTCACCTTGATGCTGTTTCTTCACAAGTTGCAATCACTTAGTTGGTTGTAAAATCCAGAATGAGCCGCCTAGATGAATCTGATGAATCTTTTAACTTTTGAAATACTGAGATTAGGTCCAGTGGATCCTGAAAGAAGCAGCTATTCTTCTACAGGACCACTTATCTCTCCAAAAGGACAGTGGAAGTGGAGACAGAGTGTGAAAATGAACTGGTGTGTCAGAAATCCAATTTCTCCCTCTATGGGTAAAGAACCTCAGAGAAAATCAACTGATGATGGAAAATACCCCCACAGAACATCACCAAGGCGACTGCAGCATTTTCTAATAGCCATGTATATTACCTAAAGCATTAAAATACACATATACTGTTTGGGTATTTGGTTCAAGCTTTTATAAATCGTTCATCTCAGCTGAAGCATGAGTTCTTGCTTTAAGGAGAACTGGAGACAACTAGTTTTCATTTTTGTCGGTTGTTTTTTGGTTTTTTTTCTTTTACATAGGAGCAGCACAGTTGTTGAAATCTCTTTGTTTTGTTTTAGATCTGTTTGGTTAATCCATTGTGGAAATAATTATTTTAAGGTCAGAAACAATTCCACTCCAATATTTATCCTTGCTAACATTACAGCACAGGTGCTGGATATTCAGGGTGACTCCTACCCCCACAAGCCAACTGCCTTGTCTCTGACATATAAATTGTGACATGTTTAATTGCAAACATTTGAGGAGTTACCCTACGCAGGAGCTCAGCCTTCAGAGGTAACTGTGCCTGCTGCAGAATCGTCAGATTGGAACATCTCTGCTGGTGCTTCTGAAAATCCAGGACAAAGCTTGGAGTTTCTTCTTACAAGGACAGTAGTTAAATTTTAAAATTGAAACCCAGTGACTGGCAGAGACCAAAATTTTAACTTCCTTGATCTTTTTCTGGATCCTCTACTTTTGGACATTTCTAAAGAGGCCTCAGAGGTTTTGATAGATCTCACACACCTCATCTGCTGTGACAAGTCCTTTGCTTCTCAGATCAGTAATATAAAACTTTTTATTTAAGGTTTTGCAGCAGAATGGTTGGTGCATTAAGTCTCATTTATGCTCTATCACTTACTGAGCTGACAAGTAATTTAATTATTGAATTTAGGAAACAGCAAGGTTTATGTGTTTTCCTGAACTTACTAAGGATAATATTTAAGAAGCCTAATTCATAGGATGGCATCTGAAACCAGTAGATCAGGAGGGAAAGTTATTAGCCTGGATTCAAGGCTTTAACTGGAATAATGTGTGTTCTCGATCTCCGTGGATTGTGTAGTCAGAAGGGAGATATCTGGCTAGATGGGATTTTGCACATCTGTCAGTTACATCAGAGATCCAAATGCAAAAGCCAGCATGTAAGAACATTATGTGGATTTGTGTCCCTCTCCTGAGGATCTGGGGTCCATAAACCAATGACTGGATTTCAAAGAAACATGGTTATAGTATTTTCATCTGTGACAGGTACTCCTGTCACAACTCCAGAGTGGCTCCCAATATTTAAAGGGAAAACATACCCATTCTTCCCACAGCCCCTGAGAAAATGCAAAAGGCACTGCTCAGTATGAAGAAAACATATACCAAAAGTGGTTTAGCACCTGACTTGAAAACTCCAGAACTGGTCAGAACCAGCACAGTACGGGAGTATTTTTCTTCATTCATATGTGCTCTGTATATAAATCCATGTAGAAGAGTGAGTGGTTGTATACTCTGAATCACACATTAGAGATATGCAAGGAAGCTCACTAGAGGGGCTGGAGCTCCTAATAACCCAGAATCAGATGCTATTTAATAAGAAAACTCCATGACCCTATTTGTGGACATTTCCTATCAATCCAACCCATACCCCTCAAACTCTGCTTCAAGTATCTTAGCATGACAACATCTATTTGAATGCTCTCAGAAAAACCCAGGAAACACCAAGAACAGTTGAAACTGATGTGTTACAGAATAGAATTTCAAAATGCCCATGCCCAAATTCAGCAAATTTCCCATTTTCACCTAGGGAGAAGCTGTGAAACTAAAATTCCAACAGAATTTAAAATACTGAACAGCACTAAACTCACAAGTGAACCCATGTGAAACACAAATTTCCCCTTGAAAAGAGACAAATAAAAGCTAAATCTGGTACAAAGAGGTGAGACAACAGAAATCCCTAGTTCATGTAAGCCTGTTCATGCTCACACAGACAGCACTGGTGATGACTTTTCATCACAAAGGTGACCCCAAAATGTCTCAGTGCTTTGCTTTCAGTGCTCCTCACTTTGGAGAGTGAACTGCTGAGCAACACATCTTCTCTTGGCTTCTCCAGCATGGAACCCACTAATGCAGTTCTCCATAAACCAGCAGAAAAATCACATTCTCCCCACTGATCACCCTTCTTTTCTTTCCAAAGACTAGGTATTTTACAGTCACAAAGGTCATATTCTGATCAAGTTGCATCCTTTAAAACACTTCCCTCACTTTCAATTTTCTTTTTCAATGGTACACACAGGTTCCTAACAAAGCACAGGGCATACCAGCCAAACAGGAATTTGCATGAGATCTCTGAGGGTTTTACTCCCCAGAGTGATAAGCACATCACTGTACAGGTACTTCAGACTTAGAAAGCTAGGAAGGCAACATAGGAACTTCTTTTATTTACCCACACAATGTAAAAGTGTTTACTTGACCCACCGAATTATTCTGATTACATCCTTAGTCAGAGGGCTCTTTGTTCCTGTGATCTCATGAGGGTGGCACCATTAAAAGGAGTCCTATTTGTTTCCTTTGGATCTTGTTTGGAAAGGCAGTCATTTTAATTTGAAGCAAGGACTGACACTTTTTGCATCATGACAAGACATTTTCTGTTGGGTTTTCTCCTGAGTTCACCTGTTTATGTTTAATAAAAATGCTCTTTTGTAACTCATGATGGGCTAGAGAATTCCCAAACCATTCAAAATACTTTAAAGTTCTTTTGGGACACAGCCAGATACTTAATATTGTATTACATTTTATAGTTGTCACTTAATCAAGCTATTTAATATTATAGTACATTTTAAAACTGTCACTTAATCACATTTTCTTGACCCTTTTATGTGAATTAAAGATCACTGTAGATAAAAAATGGCATGCTTTAGTTTAAATAGATTCAGTATGTCCAGTTTGACAGTTCCTTCTGAGACATTAAAAGAATTTTCTGTGATTAATGTGACCCCCACACGTTAGGTAGTATAATGTTCCATTTCTTCAACCATTAGTGGAAACAGCATTAGACAGAAGGAGCCAAAACTTATCTGATTGTATGTAAAGCTTAAAAAGTCTAAAGATAATGTACAGCTCTGTCTGGTGTACTGTGAGACCAAGTTAAACCAACTAAGTATTTTCAAATGGGAAAAAAATGTTCAGCAGTAACGCAGTAACCCTACATTCCACAATGAAAGATCTTACTGCAGCTTGCTCAGGAAAGGAATAAATGCACTTTCTGCCATGACAGGTGAGCAGGATTGTCTGTGCTTAGTATAAATGATTGATATTCATGCATTCTAGTCTTGGAAGAATTCTTACCTACACATTTACTCACAAGAGTATTTACTCACATAAGACATGTCCATCTTCAGAACCATTTATAATGGCAATCATCATCATCATCATCATTTTATGTACAGTAATTTCACAATTATAAGCCACACCATTTTGACTAAAATTTTGGTCTGAACCCAAAGTGTGGCTTATAATCAGGTGCGGCTTATATACAGACAAAGAACAAAAAGTTGCTGGTTTAGTTTCTCCTGTTGAGAAAGGCAGGAGCTTCTCTTTGAAATGGAGAATGTAAACCCCCTCGCTCCAAATTATTATAATTTTGAAATCAAGGGGCTTTCAGGCAAAAATATGGAAATTAGGAATAACAGTTCTTTACTAGGGAAATTAAAATAGAAATACAGTAATACAAAGAAACAAACTCCAAACCCTGACAAAGTCAGAGTACAACCTGACACCCTGTCAGGAAGGGTGTTGGCAGCAGTTCCATTAAATGGTGGCTGCATCCTCCTGCAGTGACAGATGTGGTTCAGTTGAAGCAGTGCTCCTGTAGAAAGTGCAGTTTCCCTCCGGAGGTCCAGTGGTGATGTGGAGAAATCCCGTTTCCCTCTGGAGTCCAGTGGAAAAAGGGGCTCCCTTAGTGTCCCAAAACCTCTGTTTTTATTTTGGTAAGAAATGCTGGGCTCTTCCTCCTGGCTGGAGCAACTTCCAATGGGATGAAGTAATTTTATCAGTCACACAGTGGGACTCAATGGGCCATTAGCAGAAAATGACTCTCTGGAGGAAGGATGGGTTGTGAAAAGATAAAGAACAATGTCCTGCCTGGTTTCAATGGATGACCCACTAGTAGAATATCTGCCATTGAGATAAGGATCACTGCTCCCACCCTCAACAGATGGTGATAGAATAGATACCTTTTATCACACCCTGTATTGTAACGTTCGGCTTATAATCAGGTGCAGCTTATATATGGACAAAGAATGAAAAGTTGCTGGCACCCGGAAGTGCAGCTTATACTCAGTGCGGCTTATAATCGTGAAATTACTGTAGTTGATCCAGAACTGTGTCATTGAAAAATTTTATGCTTTGAAGTTATACATAGTAAATTACCTTCTCTTATAGGTATGTTTAAAACTATTGTCTTTTACTGTAATCTTGATCCTAATTTATTGAATTCTAATTGCTCTTCCTTTGCATCTTAATCTTGAATCAGATGTACCACATTTGTTAACAGCTGTGACTCTAAGTGCTGCCCATTTTTAGAACATTCTGTGTGCTTTGCTTGATTGTTTAATTAGAATAAATACCCTTTTTAATCCTTGAAGTGGGGCATAGTATAATAACATTGATCTTTCATTTGACAGCAAATTTGTTTGATAACAGAACAAGGTTTAATGTAACCAAATCAGCAACAGTAATTCATTTGGATAGTCAATTAAAAATACTGTGTATACAGTACCTCTGCAAACAGTGAATAGTGGGCTAAAATAATCAAGACTTGAAAAGAACCTGCACAGAAATCAGGATGTTGATGTTGAAAAATAGTTCAAACTTATTTACAATACCTGCCAATGAGATGCATGTGGGTATAAAAGCGTCTCTAAAAATGTGGTCGCTGGGACACAGACAGGACAGCCTTTGCCTTCTCCCTGGAGAAATTAACCAGCTTTTGCATTGGACTCTCAGCAGCTTGGGAAGAAGACACCTTCCCCTCCATCCAAGGGCAGGTATCATCTCAAGCAACCACATTGGCAACGGCCCACGATCTGACAGCAGTAGAGCCTCAACATGTTGGGCTACAGCTTACCTACACCCTTCTCCTATCACCCTGAATAAAGCATCTAAAAACTAAGGTACAAGCACGAGGTGCAGTAGAAAGTTAGATACACACTTTTCCCTCAATCCAAAAGAAATTCTAGCCAACCAGACTAACTGAAGACCTCAATGAACCCAAATTGCTGAGCCTCCACATTAATACACATTGTTGCTGTAGTAGGGATGTCACAGGCATTGAACAGTGCTTGAATGAAGGAGCAGAGGAGTAGAGAGGACAGGTACTATTGCCATCAGTAGGTAAATTGATATTATCATTTTCCCTTCATCTATTTTTTCCCTTCCTGTTTATCATCAGCATTCTTGGATCTTCAATTAGATTGTAAGCTCCCTGGGACATAAACCAGGTCATTACTGTGTCTTCAAAAAGCGATCATCACAAGGGGCCAAAACTGTGTCAATGCTGCTTGGAGCCTTTGGGCAAAATATTACTAAATTGCCCTTCAACTCCAACCCAAAATTATAGGCATGCTGTGTGCAGTATTTTGTAAGCCATTGTTTTGCAACGTGGAAATATGCAAGTGAACATGATACTTGAACAACATAATTCATTTTCCATTCATGAGCCACAATGGATATCTCATGGCACTGTTTGCTCTTCAGTTTCAAATGTGAACTTGCATACAAAGTCAAGCAAATGAGCTTTCCTTCACGTTGTTTTATTAATCTCTTGGACTACACTCTAAGCCCTAGAAGAAGAAATTACAGTTGCTGTTGTCTCACAAAAGCAGTGAAATTGCCAAAGAACTGAAATTGGCCCTAGGTTGTGTATGAAAATGGCTGTAAATCCTCTGCTGCTTTTCTAATCCTTCCTTATACCAGCACTGCATTTTGTTTAAAATTAGGTTTTACAGCAGCATTCCTTAAAAACCCTCATCTTAACTTTTGGAGGATATCCTTAATGACATTATTGGTTTGAAAAGTTTAAAGATAGCTTTGTTTTAATTTCTCTTTAGCTTTTCACTCAAATATCCCATGTATGACATTATTATAATTCTTCTGTTGGGTTTATACCTGCAAACTCCTCTCCTATTCTTTTGTTCTTGGGCTAATCTTTTCTTTTATATTAATGAAGCCCTTTGAAGTATCTCTTCAAATCTTCAACTAGATTCCTTTGTGACTCTTCTCCTCCCCCTAAAACTGATAGGGTCTTTTTATAATGAAAATTATTAATACTTCCCCCATTTCTGGCATTGTACTGTCAGCTTTAAAATGTTCTATTATTATTTCTGATCTTAAGCTGCTTTCTCCTGACCCAGGAATATTGGCAAATTACCGACCTATAGCCAAGCTTTTATAGGGAAAGTCTTGCATCAAGTGGTAGCCTTTCAAGTGCTTAACCACCTAGTAATAATCTTTATGACAAATGGCATCCAGGTTTGCAGTTATGCCTAGAGGGCTAAGATTGTCCCTTAAAGTGGTCAATGACTTTTTATAAAACCAAACCCTGAGTATCATGTCAGCTCTTACCCACCTTGCTATTAGCACACCTCGAGACACTGTAGATCACAGTAACCCTTTCTGATCAGAGGCCAGCTTATAAAACACACGAGGCTTTGTTCAATCCGAAGACATCAACTTGTCACTCCAGAACATCATTTATCCCTATCGAGCAACATGTATCATTTTCTTGTAATCAATGCAGAGTCCATTGCTCCTGAGTGTTAGTGCAGCTAATCATTAAGATAAATATAATTGTTAAGAGTACTGACACTCCTTTCAGCTGCTTTATGCAAAGAATTGATTTCTACACATACGGTTTGGCATTTTACTGTGAATCAGTCTCTTTTTTCTCTCTTTTTTCTCTTTCTGCGCCTTTATCACATTGCCCTAAGGGCAATGCAATGGTTTAAAATAATGGATTTTGCAACAGGAAGTGTTTATAAGTAGCTATTTTCCAGAATTTTGTTTTAGGTCATCTCTTGCAATCAAAAGCATTCCTAAATGCTTACTGGTGAGGTTCCAGATGACTGGAAACTGGTCAGTGTGATGCCCATTTACAAAAAGGGTAGGAAGGAGGATCCTGTTAATTATAGATCAGTTAGCCTGACCTCAGTACCTGTTAAGTTTATGGAAAAGTTTACACTGAGTGTCATCACGCAGTGTTTACAGGATGGCCAAGATATCAGACCCAACCAGCATGGGTTTAGGAGAGGCAGATCGGTTTGACCAACCTGATCTGTTTTTGTGACCAGGCGACCCACCTGATGGATGCAGGGAAGGCTGCGGATGTTGTCTATTTAGACTTCAGACAGACCGTCTCCCACAGCAAATTCCTGGAAAAGCTGCAACCCATGACTTGGGCAGGACCATTCCCTGCTGGGTTAAGAACTGGCTGGATGGCCGGGCCCAGAGAGTGGTGGTGAATGGTGCTGCATCCAGCTGGGAATCTGTCACCAGGGTGTCCCCCCAGGGGTCAGTGCTGGGGCCTGCTGTTCAGTATTTTCATTGATGACATGGATGAGGGCATTGAATCTTTAATTGGCAAATTTGAAGACGACACTAAGCTGGGAGGATTGTCAATCTATTGGAAGGGAGAAGGGTTCTGCAGAGAGACCTGGAATGGTTGGATGGATGGGCAGTGTCCAATTGGATGAAGTTTAACAAGTTCAAGTGTTGAGTCCTACATTTTGGCCACAATAGCCCCCTGCAATGTTATAGGCTGGGGATAGTGTGGCTGGACATGCCCAGACAGAAAGGGACCTGGGAATACTGATGGACATGAACATGAGCCAGCAGTGTATCCTGGTGGCCAAGAAGGCCGATGGCATCCTGGTCTGTATCAGGAATAGTGTGGTCAGCAGGAGCAGGGAGGTCATTCTTCCCCTGTGCTTGGCACTGGTGAGGCCACACCTTGAGTGCTGTGTCCAGTTCTGGGCCCCTCAGTTTGGGGCTTAAGCACATCCAGAGGAGGCAACAAGGCTGGTGAGGGTCTTGGAACACAAGCCCTGTGAGGAATAACTGAAGGAGCTGGGGGTGTTTAGCCTGGAGAAAAGGAAGCTCAGAGGTGACCTTACCATGGCGCAACATGAAACAAAATGTTCCTTAACAGGTTTTTTCCTGGTCACCCAGCTGAGTATAAGTTCTACAGGCAAACAGCTTTTCACCTCCTAACCACAATTCATTGCTTTAAAAAATTGCCTCATCATAATCAGAGGTTTTGTCATGGCTTTCATCAGAAAAACAAATCCAGAAACAAACACAGATGACAAGAACTTTGACTGTGCAAAATAGAATCTAAAACAGTGAAAACATGACAAAGTATTGGGATCAACTGCCTGAGGAGGTGGTGGAGTCACCATCTTTGGATGTGGTTTAAAAAGGACTGGATGTGGCACTCAGTGCCATGGTTTAGTTGAGATGTTAGGGCATGGGTTGGACTTGATGATCTTGAAGGTCTCTTCCAACCTAGTAATTCTGTGTGTAAAATTTACTGCAAGCTAGAAATCAAGACTATTAGCCATGGAGCAACATGAAACAAAATGTTCCTTAACAGGTTCTTTCCTGGTCACCCAGTTGAGTATAAGTTCTACAGGCAAACAACTTTTCACCTCCTAACCACAATTCATTGCTTTAAAAAATTGCCTCATCATAATCAGAGGTTTTGTCATGGCTTTCATCAGAAAAACAAATCCAGAAACAAGCCCAGATGACAAGAACTTTGACAGATGCCTTTGTTTGATGCAGTGATCCTCCCTAGGTGGATAAAGAACACAGTCAAGAGTGGTGAGTATTTTTTGACAAGTCTCATTTTGCTGAAATGGAAATATTGAGGGAGGAGGTGGCTGATGAAACTCGTTCTCTTAATAAGAAAATCTTCAGCTAGACCACAGACAATGATATCCTGCTGATTTTCTTTAACTTGGTCTCCAATTATCAAAAAGATTTTTTAATCAAAATTAGAACAATCAAGCTTATAAAGTGACTTTTTAATGTTCAGTTATGTTTATCTCCATTTGGTCTATTTGCTGTGTTTAATCTAAAAGATGAGACAAGTATCACACATGAATGACAAACATTTGGCAAATGCCCTGTTCAAATAGTCCTGTTCTCTCATATGCCCACCAGCACAAGACTATTTGCATATCCTCAGCACTCCCTAACACAACTCAAGTCTTTCAGCTCTCACATTAACTCCTACCCTGATCTCACAAAAGAACAAATTAAAAGGCAGTCTGTAGACTTCTCGAGCCTTGCACAAAGAGACTAGGACAGAACTAAGAGCGCAGAAAGCTGAAATCTGCTGGTTCCAGTAAAACCAATCTGAGTCAGCTGAAAGCTCCTAAGGGACTATCAGAGTTGTAGGTCAGGTTGCTGCTTACTCCCTTGTTTCAGTCCTTGGTCACTGAGAAACATCACAGGTAACAGTTCCATTTGCACACTCAACATTAATCTGAAAGTTCTGTCTTGAAGCTGGAGGGGAGCTTCACAATTGAAATACATTTGAAAACACACACACATACACATGCAATTCTGATGCTCCAAACCTGAACTTGGAGCATTAGATGCATACACCAAAGGACTCCAACACAAACCAACACTTGCTCCTGGCAAAAAGCTATTCATTGCTGAACTGGGGATTCGCCTCTAAGCCTGTATACAGTCAATGTTGATGAGGGAGGGGAGCAAGCTGAATATTAAAAACTGCTGCCTCAAGAATAATATAATGTACAGATTTAATCATAGTAAAAAATGATCTGCAAGTAATTGTAGTCATTACTACATCTACTCAGAGCTGTGGGTAATCATTATGTACGAGTGAATTAAATCAAATTCCATATCATGGGCCTGATCCTAGAATTTCTTCAGTAACTTCACCTCCTATTAATAATCTCCCTGAGTGTAGAGAGTCTATTTGCTTCTATGGATACATTTCTTACGTGAGTAATCTTGTGACCCTTCCACATTTTACCTTTAAATTTAATTAAAATTTAACCCCAAAAACTTAAGAAGTAGACTAAAACATAGATATCCAAAGATGGGAAATGAATTTGTTTCACTTTGCTCTTCTTTCTGTAAAGGCACTAAAGGGGGTAGAGAGAAAGAAGTTTCAGTGTGGAGCCTACATAATGGAAAAGGCAAAGCCTTCCAAAATGAAAAGCTGAGCTCAAATTCCTTCCTTTTGTCACTAAATCCAGGCATTAGCATGGTACTGAAGACACAGGTGTAATCTACTGCACAGAGTGGGAATGTCAAACCCCGACTCATGAAGATAACCTGTTTACAAAAAAGCTCTCGAAGGGTAGAGCTGGAGCTAAACTCAACCTAGTTCAATAGCTGTATGAATTATTAGTAAAATAAAAAAATTATAGGTGCAGTTTCTTCTCTGACACTTATGCCAAATGTAAGAGACTGAATTTTAGTATACTGCAGTGAAAATATATCCAAACCACAAAGTTTTACTCCAGTGGTCTTGTGCTGACCTCTGTGTATGTTTGAAATTAGGAATAAGAACTGAGGCCCCACACATACCCGTTGTGGAGAGGACAAATTTTAACCCTCCTAAGAGTGCCAGGCAGGCATCGTGCTCTTCCAAAGATGCAGGAGAGAAATCAAACTAGTCTGAATTCTTCCTCTCATGCCTGTGGTGAGGTCACGAGAAAATATGTTATAAATCGAGATTGGGGACATTTCCAATGTTTTTCTCATGGTGGACAATCTAGTAAAAATAGTGTTGAGGGCAGCTGGTGCAAGGAGAGACTACAGTGGTTTGCTTCTGAACACCCACAGCTAGACACGTACACTCTCACTACTAATACAGGTAACAGAGAGCAGCAACGCAAAGGATCAGTTTTTCTCCTGAAACAGAAATGAGCTGGCAAGTATAATCAAACAATGAGAATAATTTTTTTTCCAAAGAAGAGCGAGAGCAACAACAAAAAAACCCCAGTGAGAATTATGATGACAATGTAAGAATGCAATCAGTAGAGAAATCCTGATAAATGAGGACCTTATATTTTTAAATGCCTTAAAACCAGTACAAATAAATATAAATTTGAATAGAATTCAATGCACAATTGAATTAAAAGGGGAAAATTCATCCAAATTATTAAAATTCCACTATAGAACTTGCAAGTAGTTTATCTAGATAAAGCTATAAAATTAATAAAACAGCAGCAAAAAGGATTGAACTTTTGCTGTCAGTAAGAAATCCAAATCACGGATGAGAGTATTAAAAATGCTGCATAAAGAACCCTGCAAAATATCTTCCAGTGGAGAGGAACTAATGATAGATGAATGTGCACATGTAATTGAACATGCAGAAAAGAAAACCAACATTCCAAGAAGGAAAGCATAAAAGCTATCAGGGGTACTGTCTCTCATGTGAATATCCACAAGAATGAGATGCATACAAGGAGAAAAGGTACATTACAAAAAAATGCAGCCTGCTCTGTAAAATAATATACACGTTTGGCTCTACATATATTCTTCATTAGATTATGATGGGAGCATGTGTCACACACACAGTCGTCAGGAATGTGGGCAGGAACATTCAGCCACATAAAACTTGGCTGGTTTTGGGTTTCATTACCTACATCAGACCCCATGTTGTTCCCATGATGGGAAACTTCCCTTTGACTTCATGGATAACAGGATCAGGCCCTTGCTCAGCAAAGGGTTAAAAAATAAAGTGTAGCAAAATGCTTGAAGTGCACCTCAGCTCAGAAGCAAGTCACTCCAAAGAACTAATCCATTTTGCATTCTGCACCATAGGAAATATGATTTTCCTACCTGTGTTTTGTGTTAAGTTGTTGGGCTCAGCTAAATCAAAATTCAAGCAAAGCAAACCCACATGAACTTAAAATCAAATGAAATTTCACACTCCCCCTGCACACTCAAACAGCCCTACACAAAGGTACTTTCAGCAGACGAAGCCAGTGCACCTTCTAAGAGTAAGCAGAAATAGAGCACATTTGTAACAGACAAATTAGAAGTGCATCAAGGTACTGGATGAAAACATTTTTTGAACATACGCCAAATACACAGTAGGAATGGGTTAGAAGGTTAAATCCTTTCTAACCACAACTTAAAGAAGACTTCATAGTAAAAATATCCTTTTTTAACTCTTGTCTTTCAAGAACACATCACAACTTTTGTTTCCATTTGTTTTAGTCCTTATTTCAAAAGAAGCATTTGCTGTAACAGCTCATTTTTTCATGCAAAATACTGAATCTAATTGCGGAAATATGTCATTCCCTCCTCTCCGCCACATGGCATGAGTTAATTATGATGAATGAAAGTAATAAAACCCAAATCTTTTTCAAACTAAAGCTCCTGTTAAATTACTGGAAATTATATGCATGCGTCTACAATGAGGACACTGCAGAAGGTCAAAGATCTTGCTTCCTGCATTTGGCCAAACTATTCAACAGGCAGCTTGGCTGAACCTGCACAGACACGTTTTTGCTGAGCTCTGGGGGAGCCACCTAAGAAAAGCAGCTTAGTTCAAGGCTGGTGATTTCACTAGAGCATTTCTCCCCATCCCCATGGAACACTAAATATTGTTTACCAGAGTCTATGACCTGCCTTATATGTTCATGGCAAGCTATTTTTGGATGTTCGAGACCAGGGCTTGGAAGAGTAATATATCACCTAACGTGATATACATGTTTAATGGAGGGCCCAATTTCCCTAATACAAAACTTTATTCTGTGGCATTGACATGAAGCAGAAGGAGTACAGCAAATTTAGAGCCAGATGCTGTCCCTCTTATTTACTCTGCATCACACCCAATTTCTCCAGTTGGTCCACTAAGACAGGTAAACCATTAAGGCCTGTCAGGGTTTAACCCCAGCCAGCAACTAAGTCCCAAAGCAGCTGCTTGCTCAGTCCCTCCACCAGTGGAGAGAATCAGGGAAAGAAAAAAAAAAAATTGAAAACACATGCATTAAGATAAGAACAGTTTAATATTAAAAAGAAGTTTTAACGCCCCCCCCCCCACTCAAGTCTAGTGTTACCACCAATAATAATGACATTTTTAATAAAAGATGAGAGAGAGATGAAATAAAACAAGATAGACAAGGGATTCACAGCACAATTTCTCACCATCCACTGAACAAGTCCAGACAGTGGTCAGCCCCTCCCAGCCAACTTCCCCCAGTTTATGTACTGGGCATGAAGCTCTATGGTATGGAATATCACTTTGGCCAGTTCTGGTCAGCTGTCCTGGCTGTGCTCCCTCACAGCTTCTTATGGTACTCCTCGCTGTCAGAGCATGTGACACTGAGAAGTCCTTGACTTAGGGCAAGCACTGCTCAGGAACAACCAAAACAACAGTACATTAACATTGTTCTCATCCTAAACCCAAAACACAGCTGTGAACCAGCTGCTAAGAAGAAAATGACCTGTATCCCAGCTGAAAACAAGACAAGGTCCTACTCAATAAAAACACAACAGGCAAAGCGTATTCCTTTCCTGTCTGCAGACTCTGTTTCCAATTCTGCGTGCTGCAAACTGCATCAGCTTATTGCTGTTCTCCCCGTTGTTTGTTTCCTCATTTTTGCTTAACTGGCCAACAGTTCTGTGGCCCCCTCTTTTCTTCTGGGTATTCAGACACTATGTTCTCCTTTCATTTCCCCCAGCTTACCCACAGCTCACTTTGGAGTCTTTTTGTCTCCCTTCCTTTCATCATCAATTCATTGAGGTTTCGTTGTTTTTTTCTTCCCACTATGCTGATCTCCCACTCCCTATGCTTCCCTCTTATGGTCCATTTCACAGATGGACCACAGAAGACATGGAAAAACCAATAAGGAGAGGAATTCCTAATAATCGCTGTTAATGTATTCGCTTCCCACAGATGAGTTTGAAAGCTTTGAATCTTGGTATAAATCAAGGTGTTACTTTGCACAAGTCAGCAGGGGTTATTTTGCATTAAAAAAGTATTTGTGGGAGCAGGTTTATCAGCAGCAAAGCAAAACTTACCATCTTTGTAAGTTTACTTTCTCTAGCCATGATAAATGGCAGTTTTGCAAAACTGAAATGCATAGAATTAGAAACATTGGTTTTTCAGAAACAAAAGACCTAAATTCTGCACTTACGTTCACAATGAAGGATAACTTACTCTCTAAGCAGTACTCATTTGGAGTACTCATTTGGAGGGCTCCTTGAAGCCATCAAGAAATCAAGTGGAATTCAAGTCTCTAGTCCACTCATTGCTCATTCTTTTGTCTTTCACTGTATAGGCAAGAACAGAGATGTTACTAGCAAGTAAATAACATAAGGGTACAAGTTCCATATTTTCCACTCATGTGGATATGTGAGCAAGAATCTAAAAACCTTTCATTTGTTCCAGCCCTAGTCAGTGCACACTTGGCTTTCAGAAACTGGCTTTGGGATGGTTACCCAGAGCTCCCATGTCCCCACTACACTATTGGGAATAGCTAATTAAGCTACTAGGAGGAGGTCACTTAATTTTGAACTTGGTCATGCACAAAAGGAGGAGGAAATCTCAGACCCACTCCAGGTGGTATTTCACAAACTATTTTTGAATGCAATGGACAACCAGAAGTTTCAACAGCCTCCATCATCTTTGCAAAAGAAGAAATATAAGGATGAAAGAAAACTAACTACAAAACCCATCTGCAAGCAAAATACTGATCTCAATTTTTGAGGATTAGGTTTTTTGGTTCAGCAGTTTGGCATGGAGCTTATAAATATCATACAGAATATATTGTTGTTTTCTAGCATCCTATGTCCCCAAACAGAACTGTGTGTTGGAGTGGGATTAAATCCATTTGCAAGGCTGTAGTTTAAAAGAAGCATATTCTAAGCTTTATCTCATTGTAGGTTGAGACAAATACAGTAATTTCATGACTATAAGGCATACCCTTTTGACTAAAATTTTCACCCGAACCCGGAAGTGCGCCTCATAGTCCGGTGCACCTTATATATGGACAAAGTTCGGAAATTTGCCAACCCAGAAGCGTGAGCCGTGAGCTGCGGGGGGAGCCGGCAGGGCCGTGGGAGTCGGGTGGAGGCAAGTCCAGGGGCCCGCGGTGCCGTGGCTGCTGGGTGTAGGGGGGTCGGCAGAGCTGTGGCTGCTGTGTGCAGGGGGGCCAGCAGAGCTGCGGGTCCTGGGTACAGGTGAGCCCGGGGGCCGGCAGAGCCGTGGTTCCTGGGTACAGGTGAGCTTGGGGCCCCGTGGCTGCCAGGTTCAGGCGGGCCCGGGGGCCTGCGGCGCCGCTCCTGCTGGGTACAGGTGGGTCTGGGGGCCCATGGTTGCCAGGTGGAGGTGGGGCCTCAGCCAGCAACCACACGGGGGGAGCTGGGGGTGGATCCTTGCTGCAAAAAAAAAGTGCGCCTTATAGTCCAGTGCGCCTTATATAATGTACAAAGTTGCGAAATTTGCCAGGTCCCAGAGGTGTGCCTTATGGTCGTGAAATTACTGTACCCTCATCCTACAACTAGAGGCACCACTTCTGGACACAGGTCTTCAAAGGGCAGAATGACACCAACTTCAAGAAGTAGGTTTCATAACCAAAGCTGGGTCATGTGAGTTTTTACATTTTAGCTCAATATTTATAAGAACATGTCCTCATTTACTAAGCTTCTGGGAACATTTTCACAATTAAAAACCAAAACAAAACAAACTGAAAATAATTGTCAACATACTGACAACAATTGGCAGCTTTCAGAACAACTTACAATGCCATCTCCATGCCTTCAAAATCTCTCCCACAGTGAAACTTCATTACCATCCCATCCAGATGCTCATGTTAAGCTTTGAAGGTTCCCTTCATTCCCATGCCCCCTTCTATGTAAATGAAACTCTAAGAGTTGAATCACAAATCCTATGTCATGTTTAAGAGTCACATCAAGGCAGTTCTTCAGACTTGCTTCAACCTCATATAATGGGTTATTAGCAATGTCATGGCCTGAGTAGATGCAATAATTTATACTAAGGTGAAAAACAGATTTATGGAAACATCATATTTGTGATCCCTCCTGTCAAAAGGGAACTGCAGTGAAGTTATACTGTAAGTACTCCTGATGAAGTGTAACTTACCATCAAAAAGCTCCCAGGACCACCTCAGGAAAAGGGCAATGTGTAGCATCAAAACTTTTTGCAAATTTATTGCACCCACACAGATTCTGGCAACAGCAGCTGAAAATGGGGAACTCCAAATCACAAAATCATCTCCTCTAAAACCTCTGGAAAATGAAGTGGAGAAGCTGCCCCAATGATTCAGCCTTGGCAAATTCTACAGGAGCACTAGGACTCAATACCAGCACAGGGAAGCTCAGATTTAATCTGAGATGATGGGGGAGCTCAGATCATACTTGAGGTGATAGAAGAGGTAAGCCTGATGAGCCCATTTTGTATTCCCTAAAGGCAAGTCCAGCAAACACTGCAGCTCTTCAGAGCAGAGGCTACTCACACAAGAAAAGTAAAACCAGAGCACCTGGAATGGTGCCCTGCATAGACAAAAAAAAAAAGCCATTTCCAAAACCACACTATGCAAATTTCACCTACTTGCACAACATTCACTCTTTGTTGCAAATGTTTTGCATAGCTGAGATTTCACAACGTTCAGCGCATTTTAGGAAAGCAGGAGAGACAAATGTATTGGGCAGAAGGCTCACCTCTGGCTTTGGCACGTGGAACTTTGGAGGCATGAATCATCAGTCAGCTCCAGAAGTGCTGAGTTTTGGAGTCTCTGTGACCCGCACCCACAGAGAAATTATCTAGGAGGGATAGATGTCTCCGAGTAGGACCATGGCGAACCATGTAACACTTTTACCAATGGCACAGTCCTAACCATTAAACAGTTTTGACCAGCTTGAGTGAGAGAGTGAAGAATGTGAGCACAGGGTGATAAAACACACCCACTAAGTTGAGAAAAATATACATATTCTGATGGGTTCTGATGGGTTATCAAAGGTAAGAGAGCCCTCACTACAAGGCAGTTGGTTGGATTCTGAACTGTGGCTCACAGATTCACAAATGAACCCAGTTTTCTGGAGAGAGGCGGAGGGGCAGGAGGGGTGAGGGGGTGGAGAAAAAACAGCCCAGGTCTCTTTTAGCACAATGACTCTAGTACCGTCAAAAGGTTTTTTCTTCTCTCCATCCCTGACCCCATATAAGTGCTATCTTAAATATTCCTAGGTACCCACTGGTCTGCAAAGAAAAAAACTTTAAAGAAAACATAATCTTTCATGGGCTGACATTACCTAGCTCCCAGCACAGCTACAGACAAGTTGCTGTGAAATGCAACAACCTGGTGGGAATTGGAAAGCTCTCTTTTGACTGCCGTTATTATCTCTAAAGCGTCTCTAATAGCAATCCCAGAATACAGGTTTAAAGAAAAATCATTTTAATGGAGGTCCCAGTACTACATTTTTATGTTGCACCGAGTCAAACTATTGATTAGGTTTACATTAATTTTAAAAGCACAAAGAATTCGTCATGATTTTTCTCCCTTTGATATCAGCATCCATCAGCAATTGCATCAGTTTTCCGCTGAGCTGCCAAGCAAAGTTAAATAATGATGCGCTTCCTCTCCCTGACTTCTTATTCAGTTTGGTTCAGCAATCTTGACCAGCCACTTCCTGTCTCCCTTATTGCACCGTCTGGCACTTACTTCAGGCAAGTCAATATGTTTAAATTATACCTGTACCAGGCATAATTAATCATAACGCTTTCTGCTTTGTAATGTTATTTGAAGTTCTGCATGGTGTTCATAAGCAGAAACCAAAACAAAAGTTCAGTAGTGAAACCTGTGCCATTCCCCCCTGCCTCCTCATTGAGTTGGACCTCCTTGGATTTCAGAACAAGAGATGATTTCTCAGGAAGTCACTGCTCCCCAGAGGTTTAGAATTACTGAGTTTTAGTAGACTGACAATACATATAACTCTGATAATCAGAGACATTTTGTATGGGACCAGCCATACAGGGCAGTTTTTTTGAAGTCAGAGCTTGGTGTTCCATGTGTAAGAGAACGGCCTTAGAGGTGGTGAGCATGGGACCCACCTCTGAGTCACAGCTCTACCTTTATAGCTGCAGTTCCCCAGGGCAGGTAGTAATTTATAGTTGTTAGAGGCCAGCAGTAAATTACTCCCCCCAGTCTGGCTTCAAGTCAAGCTCTCCAACCAGCCACTGGAGACTCGGCAGGAGGGAAATGCAGAGAGCGAGAAGTGGTTGGCATCCCTCCCTTGTTCATTCCAGCCTTGTCTACTTCTAGAGAAGAAATAAATAGACAACTTACATGATTCAGCTGGACAGGGTGCTGGGCCACCTAGTCTAGACTGTGCTTTTGCGAAGAAAGTTTGGGCCAGGTGATTCTTAAGGTCCCCTTCCAACCTAGCACTCTATGACCCTATGAGAAGTACTGTTTTATCCCTCTGCTCAGGCACTCTGCTCAGAGGTCTGGACTACTGTCCCATGGTGGAGAAACAGGAGCTCTGTCCAAATCCAAACACTCATCCTGAGAGGAGGGGACCCTCAGCAAGAGTTTAGTCGGCCACTGAGATATTTCTTTTAGGTGTTTCAGGAACAAAAAGTTTTTTGTCAGCAAAAATGAATTTTCTATATAACCCATGGCACAGGCGCCTTTAAAACACTTCAAACAAAAAAATAAAAGCAACAACGAAACCTCTTTTCTAAGAGCATTCCAAGCAATTTTACAGGGATTAATTATCCTTATTCATTTTTGTCTTTCCATATATTTCAGCTCTCCCACAGAAAACTAATCCACTGGATTTCAAATTATGGCATAATTAGCATGAAATTAATTAGCATCTGACCTATCCCCTAGTTTTCCTCCAGCTGAGACTGCCAACTTTTAAAATAAGCCTAAAGCAAGAATTGTAAGAGTAATACAGTAAATGGGACAAAGGGTTTTTAAATTAAAGAGAGTTTCAAAAAAGGCAATTTACAACCATAAGTCTTTTCCTGACAACAACCCCAAAACTTCAGTCCTCAAACTAAGTGTTGAGGACTATTTCACCTATCCCTGACACAAAGAGTTCATTTGCAAAGTCCACAATCATCCCTTCCATCATTTAAAATTCTCATGGCTTTTCAAAAGCAGAGCCTATAGTTATCAATTAGCAATGCCTTTTAGTCCCATAATGCAAATTTTCTTTTTCACATAACCTCTCCAGATACCTGTAAGAATTTTTAAGTCCATCACATATATATAATCAGTCCCCCAACTGTATCTTAGACGTCACTATTTCCTTCATCATTTACAGACCTCTGCAGTGTCTCTTTTTGCCATTGTACATATTTTCTACATTCTTTCAGGTTCCTATTCACTATCTAGTACTCAAATTTGTCGCCCTCCTTCCTCCTTCCTCTTCAGATTTCAACCAAATGTCCCAGTCATTCTTTTTCATAGTTGCTTCAATCACTACCATCCCTCTCTTTCACATGAAGCCTCTTAGTCACACATACTCAATAACATTTAACTCTTTTGCTTTGCTGGGCTGGAGTGGCACACAGCATCCTGGCAGGATTCATTGCCTCCTGTGGAACACAAGTTTTAACCCATAAAAAAAGGACTGTGCTAAAAAAATAATCAAAAGGAAATTTTCCTCATTTTCTGCCATGTTCACATGTTGTTACAGCCTCTGTGAAGTTTAGTAACAAACAGTTTCCTATCTTGGAAGCACAAGAATTCCAGGTGCAAATGCCACTGCCTATGCACTAGAAGGAAGTACTACAGACACAGCTTCAACAGGAGGATTTTACAGCCCTGAAAGTGAAACATTCAGATGTCACCAACACCACAGCAGAGAAACTAACAGCTTGGATAAAGCTTGCAGCAAAAATTGGACTAAATTTTTAAAATTACATGTGCAGGAAAAAAGTACCAAATAAATGTAGGGGTATAGAAAATACACACAGTACATAGAAGACTTTGAGAATCTACACACACCCTTAGAGATTCCACGTGTAGAATGCAAAATACACTTCATTCTCTCATCATTAGAGGTTACATTGAAACCTAGATCTTGGTCAACAGAGCCACAGTATTGTCAGTCTTTGAGAACACTGCAACTCACTCAGAAACCACAGAGAACAACAACCAGAAAGAGAGGGAAGGAAACGTTCTGTACAAACACAATATATTTTCAATATTAAATTTTCATTTCACAGGTCTTTTGTTCACCTGGGCACTTACTGATATTGTGGTCTAACAACTCTGCTCTTATAGACTGCATGGGCTGTTCTTTCATTCTGTGGTTGCTAACATCGTTTTTTCAGTGGTTTTTCTTTATTTTTTTCCCAAAGATGAAAAGAGAGTGCTTTAGAGTTTTTTTATGGGGTGGCAGGAAACAGTGCCCCAATACACAACTCCCAATGCACTCCAAGCTGTTCTGCACTTGAGTTAAACAGCCCTGGACTCTCTGCTGCTGCTGTTCTTTTTCCTTTCAGCAATACAGAATCAAAAGAATCCTTCTGAACTCAGACAGATGAAGAGCCCAGTAAAAACTAGAGAAGGAAAACAGCAAAACAGCATCAATTATCACAGCTAGTCCAAGAGCAGGAGGAACCTGCCTCGTGGTCAGGTATATTTTGGTCAGAGGAGGTAGAAGTGGGGTGTAGTCCAGCTGCTGGGCTCTGCAGCTGCTGAGGTCACTTCTCATGCACACAGATGTCACCTGCTCTTCTGGACCAGGCACAAAAAGAGGGCAAACAGCAGGTCCTGCCCTGGACAGCTATTGCAATCCTATCTGTTGGCCCACATGTCACGTGTCAATGCATTTCCACATTGTTTGCCCAGTTCCCAGCAACAGTAGGCAATTTCAAAGACTTCTTTTATCAGGATGTCAAACTAATGAACCAAAATTAGGCATCCTTTAACTTAATTTCTCTTCTCGTATCCCTAAATAGTTCTTTCAGAATGGAACAGTTTTTGATAACACTAACCCTTTACCTCTCCAGAATCCACACTATTAATTCTCATAATAAAACCTATTTTAAATATATCTTTAATCCTCTGAGAAAACCAATTTCATCCTTGAATGTTCCATTGATCTACAGTAAATAAATAGGCATTAGGGAGAAACATTGTTTATTTATTTGCTTGCCACTTAGAATTTAATCCTGGGATTCTAAAGGGATGATTATAAATTTCTCTAACAGTCCCTAGGGTATGTTTTGAATGTAGTCATCTAAGATAGGACTCTTGCACTCCAGGATGCCACTGCATTACAGCTTACAAAGATTATAGCCAAACAGCACTCGTTTATTATAAAGAGGGATGAGTAGTAATTCCAGGACACACACTAGATGAGATTTCAGCCCTATCTAGTTTGTGTACAGTGTGGAACGTATTTGGAAGCTTTCCAAAGCCTGCTTTCATACCAAGCAATCTCACCAAGAGACTTCCTGGCAAAATCTTGTTGGTAAAGAGAGGGGTTTGGAGCTTCTTCAGTGAAATACAGTGTCTACCACTTATCAAGCTGAGTGTGTACAGCTGCAGATTTATGGTTATGTGGGAGGACTGCGGGCATCTGAACGCTTATACTAGAAAATCTAAGGTCAGTGGTTGCTTCTCTCAAACTTTCATTCTTCTTGAAAAATCAAAGGATGGGAGTTTTTTGGAAGACACAGGCCTAGGAATACTGTTCGGGAAGGGACCAGAAAAGTCATTGCAGCCCATCACAAGCCCATACAAGTGGAAGAATCAAGTCTGCTTGACCATGAGCTTTTACAACCACAAGCCATAAAACGCTCTCCTGACTCCAGAAATGAAAAGCTTAAGTTCAAAAGACTGAAAATTATGAAGACCTCAGCACATACCCAGGAAAGCAGTAGCTAATCACAATTTCAGGGGGGGGAAAAAGCAAACAAAACACAATAGAAACAAAATAAAGATACCAAAACAAAATCCTTATTTCCTATTTTGTCCAGCCTTCCCCTGGGATGGAAAAAAACTATCCACTAATAAAAAGCTCTTAATTCAAAGTACACTAGGAATCATTAGGTCATAGTGTTGGATAAACTAACTAGACTGAGCTTATCTGTGTAGGGTTTCCAGGTCTCTGATCATTTTCCTAATGTCCCTTTCTAAGCCCTTCCTGGTCTGTCATCACAACTTCAGCAAAACCAGACAGCGAGGAATGGTAACAAAATGAGTAAACTCTTCAAGCAATATATTTCTACTGCACTCTCAAGGAGTAGGAGGATGTTATTCAGCAGGGAGAAGTGAAAGAAATGGCTGCACCATGATACAATCTTTCTTAAACGCCTTGGAGACTCCAGATCCCCAGTGTATGTCAACACGCAGCCTGAAGGAGTAGCTGAGCCAGAGCCCTAGGTTGCACACAGCCAAACTAAATGCTCAACACAGCGAGGGTGAAGTCTGCTTTGTGTCACTGGAGAAAATTATGCTGATATCTAACAGATGACATTTGCCAGTAAAAAGGACTGTTCACATTGTGTTTGCTTCTGGGAGAACATTCCACATCTGACATGCATCCACAGTTCATTCAGGTACTGAGTGTAACCTTGCTGTAGATGGCTTCCAACCTGTTTCACTGGTCCTACCAGAACACAAATTCTCAAGATAACAGTCTTTTCTATTTAATTTATTAATCTTCTTCATGCTCATGCATGCTTCATTCTTTAATAAATATTAATTAAAGACTAATCATATTAATTGCATCCAGGTGCTGAACAAATTTGCCATTTGTCTTTGCAATGCAGAGCACCATGGGCCCTGGCCATGTGGAGAGAAAGGCAAGAATGGAGACCAGCTCTGTCCCTGCCTTGTATCTATTATCTCTGGGCTCCTGTTGCTCACTTTGCTGCTCAGAGTTACAGACTGCAGTCTCGTTGCATAAGGAGTTCTGTGAACACAGGACACTAAGGTGGTCTCTGCCTCAGAAGTATCTATTGTATCCTGGCATGAAGGCAAAATGCAGACCGCCAACACTCTTATTTTCCTCTCTTATTACAGATTCTGCACTGCAAATACAACTTCAGCACCATAATGCTTTACACGTAAACCAGTCAGTTATCACTTCTGGCTAGATTTGGGGGCAATGAAAAACAGAAAGGCCAATGACTTGCCCCAAATCGCAATGAAAATTGTCAACGTAATTGGAAATAGAGTCCTCATCTGCAGAGGTCTGCATGATGTTTTCAATTTATGGTCAAAATTAATCAAACTGAGTATTTTGCCACTGAAAACTGCACACAAGAACACAAGGGTTCGGTTTCCTTTAAGTCATTTGCAAACCAGAATTTGGAGAATAAATTCCTGTTTCTATGTTAACACAGACTTGGTTAACACTATGAATCACATAGTATGGAGTGAGACATTTCTGTCTCTTCTAGATCTTCTTTAAGTCAGACACAAAGAGTTTAGCCAGGCAGATCATGCACATAACAATTACTTGAATCTTATGAGAAAGCCCTCCAAGGGCTCACTTGCTTCTTGAAGAGCCAACACACAGAGGAGTTCCCTGCGATGCCTTTCATGATCTCTATTGTTCACAGGGTACTAAAGTAATGAATAGCCTTTATTTTTCCAAGTTTCAGTCACAGAATGCTCATGCTACCATTAAAAGGAAAACAAAAGCGCAGAAATGCCAAGAAACTATGTAACACACAGCCCTTCATCACTTGCCTTGATGCACAGTGTTACAAATTTTATCTAATCAACTGACATTTTAAGTAGTGGAGAATTTAACAAGAATAACAATGTGGTGACAATTTAGTCTTTCTTACCCCTCCATAAAAACACGGTCTTCTGTTTGGTCTAGATTTAGGTCAAGACATTTCACTAATTTGCTAGTCATTAAAAAGATATTTTTATACCCAGCCTGTAATATTATACTCTTCAGTGATTATGATAGTTCCCAACAGAATTCCAGACTTGAAAATGAAGGCTGGGAAGCTGAGCTGCAATTATGATACTTTAAATAATTCCACAAAAGTAGAACCACTGTTAAATAATTTATAGCCTTTGATCTTGTCACAGATCTACTGAAATCTTCACATCACTCAAGCTAAATATTTTCAAACAGAAATGGGATAGGTTACTTCCCTCCAACCCCTTCTGTCATGGTGGGAGCTGAGGAAAATAATGGTGCCAAGGGCCAAACTCTTCATTACTTTATTGTAAGCTCCTTCTCACGTGAAAATTCTTCCTCTGGGGTTCAAACATATCCAGAGATATGTTCTTTCATCACAGTACCTTGAAAAGTTGAGAAAGTAGTATTTATTTTAGAATCACAGAATTTTTAGGGTTGGAAAAGACTTTTAAGATCCTCAAGTCCAACCATCAACCCAGTAACACCACTATTGTCACTCTTTAACCGTGCCCTCAAAATAGATTTTCCTCCAAAATGACATAATTTCCAGTATGTTACAAAACAGAAAATGTAATCTTTCAACTCTGTACTTTGCACAGCTATAGAATCATAGAGTTGGAAGGGATGCACCAGGATCCTCACAGTCCCAGCTCCTGGCCCTGCACAGATCACCCCAGGAATCACACCATGTGCACGAGAGCATTGTCCAAATAACTCTTGAGCTCTGTCAGGCTTGGGGCTGCAACCACTTCTCTGGGGAGCCTGTTTCAGTGCCCAACCACTCTCTAGGTGAAGAACCTTTCACTAATATCCAACCTAAACCTCTCCTGACTCAGCTTCAGGCCATTCCCTCCAGGTCCTGTCGCTGGGCACACAGAGAAGAGAACAGTGCCTGCCCCTCCACTTCAGAAGAGATCAGTGCCTGCCCCTCCACTTCCCCTCACAAGGAAGATGAAACTGCAGTGAGGTGTCCCCTCAGACCTGTCTTCTTCACGCTGAACAGACCAAGTGACCTCAGCAGATGCTCTCAGGCCTAGAGAGGCACTGAATACAGCCACTTCACTCAGGTGTCAGCTCCTAAAGGCTGGTAAACAGGGACATACATGAAAATGTAGACTGCTGAACTGCATGGTTAAAACACAAAAAATAACTTGTAATTTGTAATCTGTTCAGTCACAATCCACCTCAATGTGGTCCTTAGCACAAGATATATGTGGGTCTGCTGGACTCAGCTCAGAGGAGATCACTGAAGATGATCCAAGGGATAGAACACATCTCTTATGGAGACAGGCTGAGAAAGTTGGGGTTGTTCAACCTGAAGAAGAGGACTCTCCAAGGAGACCTGATTGCAGCCTTCCAGTACCTATAGGGAGGCTTATGAAAAGAAGGGAAAGGGACTATGGGAAAATAGTAACAGGACAAGGGGCAGTGGTTTTAAACTGGAAGAGAGCAAGTTTAAATGACAGTAATTTCACGAATACAAGCCGCAGCAATTAGACAAAAATTTTGGTGGAAACCGGAAGTGCGGCTAATATTTGGGTGCGGTTAATTTATGAACAAAAATGTGATATCTACCCTTACCTAGTATCATACCAGTCTAGTCTCGAGCCGAAACAGTTTGAAATCCATGGTTTCCTGTTGTTCCGACGATGAACCAATCAGAGAACAGCTTCTTGCCTACCTGTGGATGGCGGCGTTACTGAAGGGCAGGGGTTGTTATCGGGGTGAGTTACCTCGGCGAGTTACCTCGGCAGTTTGATAAAAGTGTGTGATATTTCTCTGTACTTTTTAAAGTGTTTTCAGTCTTGTGCGGCTGCGGGGCTGGCTGGGCTCGCAGGGAGAGGGCTGGGGGAGCCTCTCGCCCCGCAGGGAGAGGGATGAAGCGGGCGATCGGCTCGCAGGGAGAGGGCTGGGGGAGCGGCTCAGCCCACAGGGAGAGGGGTAGAATGGCCACTCGGCTCGCAGGGAGAGGGCTAGAGCAGCCGCGGGCCCCGCAGGGCTGAGAGGGCTAGAGTGGCCACTCGCCCCGCAGGGCTGTGACGGGTAGAGCAGCCGCTCCTGTGCCAGCACGGAGATGTGGCTCCGCTCGGAGCTCAGCTGCCTACCCGCGCGGCTGAGCGGCTGTTTAAAGGCAATGCGGATCCATTGGGAATGCTCGCAAAATGACCACACTATTGTTCCTGTCTTTTTCAGCTTGT
This sequence comes from Catharus ustulatus, assembly GCF_009819885.2. Lineage (NCBI taxonomy): Eukaryota > Metazoa > Chordata > Aves > Passeriformes > Turdidae > Catharus > Catharus ustulatus. The sequence continues at coordinate 10,682,265 of NC_046223.1, forward strand.
AAATAAAGGGTGTGTCTTTTTTCACTTGGAAACAATGTTTCCAAGGTCGGCAGTAAGCCAGTAAGCCCCGGCGATCCCACGATTGCGTTACTAAATGACGACTTCGTGAAAGTTCGCAGCGAACTAAAGTGCGGCTAATATTCGAGGTGCGGTTTATTTATTGACAAAGACATCAATGTTGCCAACACACCGGATATGCGGCTTATACTCCGTGCGGTTTGTAGTCGTGAATTTACTGTAGATACTAGGAAGAAATCCATTACTCAGAGGGTGGTGAAGCAGAGGAACAGGTTGTCCAGAGAGGTTTGTGAATAGCCTATCCCTGGAAGGCAAGGTCAAACAGGGCTTTGAACAATCCAATCTAGTGGGTGGCATCCCTGTCCATGGCAGGAGGATTAGAACTAGATAAACTTTAAGATCCCTACAAACCCAAACCATTCTATGATTCTCATGTCCTGCTACTCAGAGATACAGACTGCTCAGTTACTATCAAGTTCAGTGGCCAAATAATCTACTCTCCAGTGAAAACTGAGGTTCTCAATCAAACACATCTTACAAAATCAAATTCAGAAGCGCTGGTGTAAATTAAAGGTTCGAGCACAAGATCAAGCTATGCTGTTGGAAAAAACTTACCTCTAATTAGATGAGCCCAGTAGCTAAGAAAGACAACATATCTTAAGTGCCTTTCACTGGAGGCAAACCCAAGTCTGCATCCCATTGCAGCCCTCAATGCCTACGTGCATGTTTATGTACAATAACAGCAGCTCTGCTGACTGATAACTTGTTAAATTGACACAACTTGACTGTCAGGGTCCTAAGACTAATGAAACATGTAAAGTATGCCAGAAGTAAACAGCAGCTTTCCAGGAAACACTTAATTTGCATTCTAATTAATGCAATGTGGGGCAGAAGTCATAAATAAAGGATTCAATCACGACTCACTGTATAATAGGCAGACTAGTTCTACACACTGATATGACAGGCAAGCACTAATGTGGGGTTATGGAAGATGCCAGACCTAAACCAGCTCTTCAAATCTGCAAGAGACAAAGAGGTGCAGCACCTAAAAAAAAAAAGGTTTAATGCCGCAAATGTCTTTTAAAAGTTTCCCTTCCTAGGAATAAATTACTTTTTTCTTTTCTGAGAAGATGAAAAGTGTAAAGAAAATTTCATCTAGAGGAGTCCCTGAAAGTGTGACAAATAGGATCTGTACACCACACCTTCAGGTTTATTACCACTGGTGATGAGTACTGCTCATACCCTGAATGCCCTGGTAAAGATTGGAGTCTCACTTTTCAAACAGCTTGCAGAAGTCTTCCCAAAATAGCTGCCACTACCAAGGAACTCTCTGCATGCTCCTTGGAATGATGAGCACCAGGTCTGAATCTTGCTATTACAGTAATTTCACGATTACAAGCTGCACCATTTTGACTAAAATTTTGCTCCCACACCGGAAATGCGGCTTACACTCAGGGGCTAATATGTGAATAATTTTCTGACATTTCCAACCCCGGAAGTGCAAACCGAGGTGCTGAGCCAAGCAGCGGCCAGTAAAACCCGGGTTTACGCGATTGTTACAAATTGGTTACTCTGTTGCACAGCGGGTGGCAGCGCAGGAGTAGGAGGGAGGCAGGGGAGCTCCCTCCTTCCCTCGTGTCCCGCAGCCCGGGGGAGGCAGGGGCTCCGTGCTGCCAGCCCCGCGGCTCGGGAGGGAGGCAAGGGGTTCCCTCCTGCCTGCTGCCGCGGGAGTGTTCATTCCCCTCCTACTGCCGCCGCCGCCATGGGTGCCAGCGGGCTCCCGTCCCCTCCTGCTGCCACCGCCACAGGTGCCAGCGGGCTCTGTGCCCCCACTGCCACTGCGGGGCAGTGCCGGGCCAGGGTGAGTGAGCCCAGAGGCAGCGGCCGGCCCCGAGTGGCCCCGTCGAGCGGCAGCGCCGAGCTGGGCCACACCAAGCGGGCCGAGCCCTCATGGTCCGAGTCGAGCCAGTAAACACCCCACCATGCCACGATTCTGTTACTATTTGGCAACTTTGTTGCATGCGGGTCCTCACTGCCAACGACAGAGCAGCTTATATTTGGGTGCGGCTAATTTATGGACAAAGAACGAAATGTTTGCCAACACCCGGCAATGCGGCTTATAGTCCGTGCAGCTTGTAATCATGAAATTACTGTACATTTTTCAGACCTGTCACACATAGCATATTGCTTGCAATAGGCATTTTTTGAATTAGGTAGAGTTTGAGGATGGCTTCCTGCTATGATCTCATGTATAGCCTCACCCTATCACAATTATGGTGTTCCAGCCACTCCCTTCTAGGGACTATATTATGCATTTAATGCTAGCTGGTGAGCTCTGAACACAATGCGGCAGCAGAAAAGGAGACCAGTTGCATTTAGCCACAATAAATTAATCCACATAAAACCATTCAGAAATTCAATTTTGATGTCCTTTTTCTTGTGGGATGGTGCATGTGGTTTACGTTACTTTGAGAACACTTTGGTAAGCCCTCTGTTGTATTTATTAAATGCAATCAATTCAATTTAAGAAAAAGAAATTAAATTACTTGCTTTCTAATTACAAATAAACAAAATTATTTAAACATCCAGCTTTTCTTCCCTGCTGAAACTACAGTAGAAAAACTAGCCTGTGTAAGCGACAGAAGGTTATTGCAAACCAATCTGATGAAATGAAAGGGAACAGTAAACATCAGCACCATAATAAAAGTAAAGTGCCTTTTTGCTTTTAACTGTTTCTCCTCACTTGCTTTGCATTTCCCCACTACTCCACCACAAGCAGCAAGTCTTTCCATGAAACCCTCTATGCTCATTTGTTTTTGTGAAAAATAATTTCCCAGTAACTATTTGGTTTTTTGCAACCATACTGATAAAATATATTACTGGCAGAACTCTCAGGATTATAAATAGGTATCATTCTTTGTTTAATTTCAGTAAGCCAGGACAAAATCACTGAGGACTTTTGCACACATTACTTTAATTAGGAACAACGTACAACCAAAAACAAATTAGGGTCTTGCCTTTTATTTGTGCTTATTTCTGTTTGTTGATGCCCTTCATGTAATTAGAAGGCTGAAAATTTTGGTGGTGTAATAGCAAAGGTCCCAGGGTCCTGACAAACGAGGAAGGGGCAAAGTCACTCACACTAGGACAGTAACTACCAATCTGTCAGAAAAGTGTTTTGTTTTGAGGTTTTTGCTTGTTTCCATTTTTGTTAAAATGTTTAAGATGTGTTACTTTGGTAAATATCCATCTAATTCAAAGTGCTACAAGTTGAGCATGCTGTCAACACTGTGCTTGAAGAAAGCCTAGTCTGAAAATTTAATACATCATTCCAGCTGAAACCTAACAGACAGTTACTTTCCTCCCAAATGTTCACAGTCCCTCACTGAAGCCACGAGAGACTAGAGCTGACATTTTATATACCTCGAAGTCAGACAAGCAGTGCCAAAAATAACCATAAAAAATGAGTGCGAGCTTTTCTTTGGGTCAATTCCTTCAAGGATTTTCCTTAAAATTCATGTAAATGATCTTCAGGTAGGACTTTCAGTCTTGTGGGGGCTTGCAAGCACTCTGTATTATGAGCAAACAATAAAACAACACAGAATTGATATGATAAAAAGAGGAAGTCCTCACTTCACATAGAGGAAGTCTACACTTCACATTTGGTACTGAATCCTGCCACCATGGCCATGGACAGAGGAATCACCACCAGGACTAGCAGATCTCCAAGGGTTAACCAGCGATGGGTGAGGGCGGGGTCATGTTCCAGACTAGTAGTGGAGCTAAGCCACAGTATTCACAAGAAGGGAGCTGGAAGGATTTGCTGTTTGAGAGCCGTTTCATGCCACCCTCAGACAAGTATCCTGTAGAAGCCAGCAGGACACTCCTCTGGTTATGGACTGCAGCAGGATTTGGGTTTGGCTCTGAAGAAAAGGGATTCATAGGGGGAGCTTCTGGTAGCAGCATGTACACAAGGGAAGTTGGGCACAGCAGCATTTTTCTTTCAAAATCTCCCTGCTCCTGAAAGGCCACCCATGGGACACAGCCATCTCTCATGTAGCTATTGTTTTCCGTGGACATGTGCCATGTATTAACAGCCTCTCAGGCCTTGAGCAGAGAAGACAAAGACTGCCCTCTGCCTTTCTGCCTTCAGAGGCCACTTGCAGCACAAAAAATGCAAGACACCAGAATACAGCTACCCTCCCAAAATAGGCTCCAGCAGCACCCAAGACAATTCAGGGCAGCAACAGAAGGAGCCTTCCTGGAAGAGATGAAGGGTACCTGGAGCAGATCACCTCCAACCATTGATTTAGTAAGCACATAGTCCAATTTAAGAGCCAGGGGTGGAATGGTAGTGAACCAGGAGAAAAGAAAAGGAACAGTTTCACGCAAACATTTTATTAATTTCACCACTGTCAAGTCAAGCTTATCTACTACAGAGAAAATGCTGAGAGTAGGGGCTGGAATAAGAAGGCTTGACTCCTTTCTCAAAGCAGTATTTTAAGGAGTGCAATTAGATTTCCTTGCAACCTTCCCCTTCATTGCTTCCTGAGGATTTTTTGGGGGGGGGCAGGGCAAGCATTCCCATCAGAAGCAGGATAAAATTTAACAACAGCAGAGTTATCAGAAGCTTCATGTGTCAAATAAACACTACATTTCTCACAAATAGAAAACATACAAGTCATAAATCAAGCGTCCAGCAGAGAGGTTTGTCACTGGGAAGGTGTCAGTGCACATGGCTTCTGCCCTCAGGCTGCCTGAAGGAAGTTTTGACCCAGGATATTAATACAGCTTATTTGATACAGAGTGAACCAGGCTGGGGCTCCAAGCTCTGTTTACATTACAAGACTGTGGGCCTTTGGGAGATTAACACCTAGAGAAAACACATCTGTGTTTGTTCTGGGTGAGGCTACAATTTAAATTCTTACGTTATCACACAAACTAGACATGATAGATAATCAATGTCCTGTGATAGTTAGTACTGAGGAACTGAGCTAGGTTTTTTTTTGCAGGGTCATTATTCAGCATATCATTCTTGCCATGTTCATTTCTATTTAAAGTCAAATCAGGCATTTATTTTCCTGAGACTTTTATGAATGCATTCGTATATTTTCATCTCTCAACATAAAGCCAAACTGCCTGCATTATGTCAGTTCTGTTCTTTTTTTTTTGCAGGGGTATAAAATATATTATATTGTTGCAAAACATTATGTCACAGAAATCATACAGACATCAGACTAAAAGGAGTCTTAAGAGAGCCTCCATCTATTTTGTTACCCAGAAGCAGTAGCAAGTTTACTTGCAGTCATGACATATGTCCATCAAATTTCTCAAAACTTTTAGAAGAGAGTGTGCAACATCCCTGGGTAATTTATTCCAGTGATTAACAACCCTATCGATAGAGTTATTTTTTAAACAACCAAAAGTCTTGTTTTGCTACTAGTGAAGCCAGTGTCTGGATTTTTTTTTACATCTTTCATCTACACCTTAGGTTAATCTACACTTTAGGAAACACTGACAGCTGAATGCAAAGCTATGGACACACTGCCCCTATAGATATCAAATGAAATACAGAGACACAATGGAAATCTGGGCAGAGAGAGCAGCAAGCACAGATCAGGGTCAGTAGCACTGTTGAGAGCTAAGTGTGTGATACACTTTTTCACATGCCTGAGCAAGAAAAGCACTGATCTGATAAATCTGAGTTCAGTTTAGCTTTTACAGAGAGCCTTCTATTAAACATGTGAAAATATAGTGCTTGCAATCCTACACTATACAGCCACAGTGACTGATAGATCTGCACTCCCTTTCTAACAGCAGTTGCCTACAAGACTTACACCCTTCCTCAGACATACCTTTTCTAGAAAAACACACACAAATCTTTCAATCTTTCAGCACAGATCATATTTTCTAAGTCTCAAATAATTTGAGTCATTCTTCTAGATTACATCCCATCTGTCTGCATCACTTTAAAAGAAAAGAAAAAACACAGGTCCAAAAATCCAGCTGCTGGCTTTTGGCCACTGGACAGAGACGTCCTGCAACTAAGAGCTGGTCTCTTAATATCTCATCTTTCATTCCTGTTCCACTTTCCAGGCACTAAAGCTCCATCTTCTCTTCTGATGCCAACTCTCTGTGCAGCTTCAGATTCTCTGACACATACCACTTTTTCAGTTCTATAATCTGAGTGCCTTCATACTGATATATTTTTCCCATGTGTCATGTTCATTTGTTCTTCTAATCCTGTGTGCTAAAGCACTTCTGTATTCTCAGTCTAAATTTTACATGTTCACTTTCTATCCCATCATTCAAGCCACTAATGAAAGTATGGATGGGAACCAGGCCCAAAATTAAGCCTCTTCAAGAGCAAAAGTGAATTCTCCTTTTAGCAGGGTATCACTGCTAACTGCCTTCTCAGCGTGGGGTTTTTAAAGAATCAGGTTGCCCCCTGTTATCCAGGCAAAATTTCTCCAGTTTACATGAGAGCATATAATCTCCCATAGTGTCAAAAATCCTGGTTTAAGTCAAGATGTATCACATTTACAACTTTTGCCTTATCCACTAAGCCAATTTCCCTGGGAAGGAAGGAAATTAGATTGGTTTAACATGATTTGTTCTGGACAAATACATGTTGACTCTCTTTTATCACCTATTTATCTGAATGGTGTTTACACATGGACTACTTTATAATTGGCTCTAGTATCTAATACCTTTTAAGATATCAAGGTTACACTGATCAGTGCATAACTCCCAAGACCCTCTCCCTTCTCCCCCTCTTATAGATAGATTCTACAGTCTGTTAAGAATTCAGTGCAGAAAAACATGTCTCCAGGAGAAGCAAGACTTTGAGTGCATGGTGATAGTGCCATGTGCAAATTTAGGCAAGAAACACTGAACTGTTTTCTAGAATACCTGGGAAAAAACGTTAAGTTGAATTTATCTTTTTATCATTTTGGGATGAGATAAAAAATAAACAGTCTAGGGTACATGACCAGAAATTAATATTGTATAAACAGAATCATTCATTGTCACAGAAATACGATCCCTATTATGCAACCTATTCCAGCTTCCTGCCAATGGGTGATTATTTCCTACAAAGTATTTTCCACTGCTTTGTTCAACAGAGATTTAAGCAAATCAGTAAATAGCTTCCCCATACTTCCCTTGGGAAATTGTTGAACAGCTATATAATAGTCAGTTTGGTCTCACTGAAAACAATAATACAATACTGAAACATATTTAATAGCAGCTAATTGTAACAATAAATATATAGTAGTAATACTACTCTTCCTGGCTTTGTCCCACAGAGACAACTGTTTCCATTCACAGATATTATATCTACTTTTTCTTCTGTTCCCCCTCTGATTTCCAAATACTCACACTTTTTGTGTTTTCCAGTGTACACAATCACAATGCACTTCAGCATCTGCAGAAGTGTCTGGAGCATCCAGGAATGCCTGACCTATTTTTTGGGTGCAGTTATCCCACACTCTTGTTGGTATCTACTATGGTTCTTGGTGCACAGAAAAGCTTTCATCAAGGAGATGATCTTGCAAAGAGGAAGAACGAGAACACTACATGAAACTCCCTTACAATTTCATATATAATGCCTCATATATAATGCTTCACCATTTATTTCTTTACACCAACCCTTGCATTTTTTGAAATGGAGGGGGATTAGATATGATGTTGATTTTGGATGCCCAGCGTATTGCTCTCTCTTTTGGGTAGTGGCTGGGACTGAAGAATACCTGTAGTACCACATGATAAACCCACTGTATTAATAAATGCTGTTTCACATTCTCCGTGTGTTTAAATCAGAGGCAGTTGACCTGTTTAGGATATGATCTATTCAGATAATAAAATCCACATGGCACATTGTAAAATGTTTTAATCCATGATCCATGAATCTACTTCTCTAGAAACAAAGATGGTTACAGACTATAGCATATAAAATTTGCCCTGAGCGAGAAAGCCAAAGCCCTTTAGCACAGAGACATTTTTGAATTGTGAACTTTATAAAAGCCAACTCATAAGTTCTGCAGATGTAGCTTATTGCTGAGAAAAATCTAAGATGTTAGCTGCCAGTGTTAGCTCATATAAGCTGGTATTTTAAAGTGTGCTGTATAACTTGTATTGTTTTTCTCACCTTTTCTATATAGTAAAACCAAGATATTGTAAATAAGGGCTTGGGGGGGTGGGGGGCAGGTGGGGTGTGGCAGGAGTGTTTGGGAGTTTAATGTGGGTAAGGATGTGGTTTTGTCCACTGCCATTTCTAAAACTTGTACAAATCGAAGCATATTTTTAAAGGGGATTTTACAACCTGTTTAATAACTTTTTTAAAGCTTCTAGTATTGCATCATGGGACTATGGATATGGTAGGTCTTTTCCTGCACAAATGAACAAAGAACACACCCAAGCAATGCTTAGTGACATTAATAGCAGTTGCCATCCAAAAATCACTTCTGATTTTTAAGCAAAGGAATCCAGAAAAGCTAGCTGGCTTGAAATGTTATTTAAAGACATGGGGTTTGGACACAGACCCACACAAGCTGTTCAGCGGCAGATTACGCAGACTGTATCAGTTTTCCTCAACATTATGGCTGCCTACTACTAGAATTTTAAGTTGTTCTTATCCAACAGCAAAAAGGCATAGAAAGTTATTCAAGGTCCTGCACAGAGGGATGCCTTAGACGGATGATGACTGGCTCTTTCTTTCACCTGGTTGGAGGCAGACACCACTGAATTCTGTGTATCCATGGTAGAACTTGGCCAGAGGCTTTTCCTTTTGGTATTTCATGCTTTGGAGAAGCTTCTTTGCAAGCTAATAAAAATAACAGAAAGATGAACAGCTTTAAACAGTTTACAGGAAGGCAGATATAATTAATTCACAAGTTGGAAGCACATTTGACAGAAAGAATTGTTTTGTTACCCCCAAACAATTGAGAAGCTCATATGTGAAATGTATGTACAAATATATCTGCTCACTTAAATCCATACATTTATACGACCCTAACTGAAGACACTGCAGCCATCCCTCACAGCTAGCCATGAAGATGATTTGCAGAATAATCTAAATACTGCTGTGCAAGGAAAAGCTTGATCAATAGGCCCCATAACTTAGAAGGTATGAATTTATGTTACCTTAATGGTATGTCTAAGAACGTTAAGACCAATCAAAGTCTATCCAGCTGGCCACATTTACCAGAGCTTTGTCTTTCTTTGGGTCATCACAATTGTGACTTCCACCAAACCCAATGTCCAAGACTTACAACAATGAGAAAAGGATTATTTAAGCATTTTCTCCTGCTTTTTCTTTTTTTTTTTTTCAACCATATTCACATAAACTTGTCATCCATTTGCATATATTTGAGCAGCCTGCCTGACTATAAGGTATCTGCATTTTTATGTTCATTTCTCTGACATCTGGAGTGCTATAAATTCAATGTTTGCCTTCATTTTTTCCTTTTCTCTCTCCCTCTATCCCCTAAAGAAGTACTGGCAGTAGCACAGATCAATCCAGTCACATCCAGATGCAAACTCAGTGGAGATTTCTGAGTTTGAATGCCTCAACTGGACTAGGAAGTTAAGAGTGGTGTGGAAAACAACATCAGTGGTGCCTCTGTAAGGAAAAAGCAGAATTGCCATCCACTGCAACCAATTCAGAGGAAAATCCTAACAGTGAACAACTGAAACAATTGAAGTTGCCTCAGGGCACTTTGGAAGAGAACACTGAGGCAGGTATGATGAGCTCCCACCCAACTTCTGATACATCCCTGCTGGGGAAGCAGGAGTTGATTCCAACACCCCAGGGAAGAACATGCCTCAGAACAGCTCCAGGCTGACCAGTTGAGCAACTCAGCCTCCCTCTGTGTTTCCCTCGGGATGACTAGATAGGTAAAGAACCACCACACCGGTGAGTGTGGGGACACTGGATATTGTACCATGAACATGGAAGCTGTGCACGTGTTTACTGGGAATGTCTGGAGAAGCCAAGTGCCCAAAAGGGATCCAGGAGGACCACTTTGCAAATCTCTGAGATATTGCAACACACAATACAAATGTACAATTAAGTTTTGTAAATCTGGCCAGACACCAAAGGCTTTGGAATTTGGCTGAACACAAAGTTCCCTGATTCTTCCCCTGACTCTCAGCTTTCCCTGCAGACTGAATCAAAAAGTACGGATAATACCAGGCTGCTCATTCTCCTGCTGCCCATACAGTGATATATTTTTCTTGCTCCATTGGGACAGATGAAATAAGGGAAATGAAAGCAGGGTCAGCCTGGTGTCTGTTGAGGGATCATCTCTTACTAACCAAGAAATGGCAAAATCCTCCTAAAGGTTCTTTGGGGAATATGTATTTTGTCCCATGCTTTTACTGTAATTGTGTTAATCCGATAGATTTGCTAAGCAATAAAGCATTGACTGGCATGTCTGAGGAATGCCTGTTGGGGAATGTGTCTGCACGGGAAGAGGACTAAAAATGCAGTTTACATAAGGGTGCAGACTGTATCTGACAAAGAATACATTATAGTATATGTTTCCTTCATGGTAAAATACGATGAGGTAATGGGGAACAGGGTTAAAAGCTGAAGTGACTATATTTATGTGTCAGGTTCAAGGGGTTGTTTAAATTTCTAGACCCGATCAATGACAAATTTCAGCTCTGCTTCTGTCCGTGCTTCAATAGCCAGTGAGGGGTGGCTACTGCGTGTCCAGCTAGCAAACATTTCTATGCTGGACTACTTTTATTCTCTTAAACTGGCATTTTGAGTGGATAGTGTGGTGCCAAGCATGACAGAAATGGCATGTAGAACAGGGAAAGAGTGAAGTTAAATTATGTGGAATCGATCATAATGAAAAATTTCAGAACTAAAGCAAACCTGCAGCTATTTTGTTTATCACTCATCTACACATCTTCCCTCCAATGAAGAAATCACCTCTTTGAACAGGTGATTGTCTTTACAAGCTGCAGGGCACATCAGGAGAATATTTTAACAGTTTAATTTTCTCTCCTACTGAGTTATGCTGCCCATAACCTCTGGAATCACACAGGATCCAAGAGCCCACAGCTTTTTTTTGCTGTTGTTGGCTGTTTTCATTGCTAGAGCTCAAGTCCTGTCAGCAGAAGCTTTGCAGCGGATGCACAGGGAACCTGCCTAACATGTTATATACTGACACAATTCCAGCAGTAGTCAGTGGTCTCACATAATGCAGTTATTTTTTCCAGGCCTGTTTTCTTCTTCCAGCTGAGTTCCCAAAAGGCAGCAATGCTTTAATGGACCCACACAGTGAAAAAATTAACAACAGCAGCATCCAAAAGGCTTTTGTTTGTTATTGCATCCAGCCCTTCTGGAGTTCTCAGATGAACTGGAGGGCAAGCTTGGCTAACATTTCCTGACTGAAGTACTGAGAGGGACTGTCCCAAAATTCTCACAGGCCAGAGCCACCCTACTTTCCGCTATGCTACTTAACTAATGAGAAATAAGTGTATCAAAGTATGTCACACCTCTCAGACACCTGCCCGCTTCCTCCCCCTTCATTTGCCTGAGGACAGCTGATCATCTCCAAAGAAGAGAGGGCATTTCTCTAGACTGTCACATATGCAAGGGGTTTTGTAAAGCATGAGAAGCACTTGGGCCACCAATACAACATGATGCAGCTTTGCCACTCTGAACAGAGGAGATATTCCAGGCTCAGGATTGATTGTTTGGTGGTTTGGAGTTTTTTAAGCAACAACCAAGTATTGTCATTTTCAATAGAATCTAAGCTGCTGAAGGTCCCAGTTGCCTCTGGAAATCTTTGCCATGAGGCTTTCAAATCCACATTGATCAATGTTACAATAAGCCATTTCCACACATATAAAGCTCTGGTTTACTGCAGAGCTGGTATCTCAGGACAAAGGCTTGTCCATGATAGATGCAAGAGACAACCTGACACCTGCCCAGGTGACAGCCGGCTTGATCCATGCAAAGCCTTGTCAAATGCAAAGCCAGTAATGGGAATTGCAAAAGTTCGCACTGGTACAGATATGCTGAAAAGCTGCCTACTCTTCTTACCGTAGGAACAAAAATGAAAAATATCCCTTAATTCCTCTGAGGTTTCATCCACGCAGTTACCTACAGGCCATGCATGCATGCTGTTCTCCTGTATCATCCCTTATGCCTCCCCCCACTTTGGCACAAAGCGCCAGATAAACAGTTTCAATTGCTTGAACAATGATCTTGGAAGTAAAGTATTTCCCTCCTTGCCACAAATCTTTATAAGTAGTGAAATAAACACCACAATGTGCCTTCTTCCAACAGCTGGAAAATTATGGTCTGACTGAAATGACATCATTGTGTTTTCCTATGGAATTTCTGCGCTGTGAGATTTCAGGGAGAAACTGTGTGGTGGCTTGAGGTGGGGTGAGAGAATGCTGTGGTGAAGTGGACAAATAAAAAAGGTGAAACTGTCCTAAAAAGGCCCTACTGTGAAATAAACGTTTACAAAAAAACTGGAAAGGTTCCTTAAAAACAGATCAGACAGGCTGATCCTTGGCTCACAGTCATTCCTTGATTCCAGCCTTCAACAGCCCTAGCCAGTCTAGCATATGATATGAAGTCTCTCAACTTCTTATATGGTTCTTTCCCCTTGTCTCATTACATTACTAGAAAAAAAAAAAAAAAAAGATGTGGAAGATATACCCCAGTAAGGGAATATCTCTGTCAAAGCAACATTTCAATTCTAACAGTTTTTCAAACAAGACAGCACTAAATCTACACCCTTAATTACATACTCAGTTGTGGATGGCAACAGAATGTGTGTGACTACACTGGGTGTACTGCAATTCCCTTTCAGGTCAGGTGCAAAAGGAAGACCGCTTCCTAGCAATGTGCCTCACGACTAGAATGAAGAGTGAGCAAACTGTTTGGTGGTAACAATGTTTAAAACTGAATTTGACCAGTTGGCAAGAGTAGAAACAACTGCCCACTCCTGCCAAGAAATGGTAAGTTCAGTTTTTCATTGTCATCACATTTTTTTCCTAAATTTATTTTCAATTCCTTACCATGCCAGGGCCACCCAATTTGCACTCCCTGGTCCAGGAAACCCCGGTGTCATTAAAAGGTTAGGTCACCTTCACTGAAACTCCTCTGGGCACAAGTCTCAGTAGCACTCAATGCAACTCAGTAGTACAGTTTGACGTACTTGATAGAGGGATTTTAAAAAAAAAGTCACTGAAACCTAAGAGAAATTCTGAATTTACTTTAGAAATCAGTGTTTCACTATAAACCAACCACTTATGCCAAGTCATAGCTGTGGGAAACCATCAGCAGCACTGGGGTTGACTATAGGCAGTAACCAGGCTGAACATGAAAATTAGAAATGAAACAGAGCATGCAAATAAGAGAAAGACAAAAGATATCTTTGCTGAAATTTCCTTTCCATTTTAACACATATAGAAGGCCTTGAAACACCTTCTTAGCGCTTTGGGAAAAAACCACAAACATTTTCAATAGCTTTGGTTTCTTTCTATTCACTTTCTCTTTTCAGTTTTCACTCTGCCCCTCCCAAATAACTATATAAACAACCATGATGGAATTGCTAAAAAGTCAGTGTGTGTGGTAAAACTTTCCCCAAAACAGAGATAAAACGCAATCACCTTGCAAAGTTTTTCCACATTCCTTTCTGTTACACAAATGAGTGAACATCATATATTCACACCTGGAATTCTGTGCTTCATTTGTTAATTTTCTTGCAATCACTGCTGTGATAAGCAATTCCATTAAATTATTAACTTTCAATTGCTCTATTTAGTGGGGTCAAGAACGAAGAGCAATGAGGGTCTATCTTCAATACTTCGACAAACAACAAAATTGATGTATAACTGTGCATAGGATTTTAATGTATCCAGCCCTATATATAAACATAATTTTGCGTGATTTATATCCCTAATTAGATTCCCATGGCAACATTCTTCAGCTAACAATGTGTATCATAATCACCTTTTCTTCATACAAATGATTTTCTTAACTTTGCATGCATATCTTAGCAGGTTTCATTTTTAAAACTCATGTTTAACAGTTTCTCTCTTGTTACCAGTAGGGGTGCTACAATAAGAAACTAATTTGCTGTAAAAATTACTCATTTGTCAAATAAGCATTAAAATAATTGCTCCCCTTTTGACTGTTACCCTGCTGTTTCCAGTCATTTCCAAAAACTAAATTATTTACTCATTTGAAAGTTCAGCTGTGCATATTTTAATTGATATTCCCTCATAGGACTCATATTGTTAATGACAATAATTAACCCGAAATGGCTGTTAAATAATTATGCTGAAAAGATACAAAGTATTTGTGCAGAAATTAAAATCAGCATTTGAGAAACCATCAAAACATACAACTTTCCTATTTTATGGGATAGTATGGTAATAGTTCATAATCAAATTAAGGATGAAAAGGAAAGATGTAGATTGCATGCTTTGATGCAGAATACTTTATGTTTCCAATATAGCATGGTATTCTAGCTAACAATTCGTACTCAGTCATTTTAATAAATCCCTAGTATTGCTATTCCAGATAGTAATATAATGTATTCTCATGAAGTCAGTGCAGTTAGGAACGTAGTAAACCATCCATTAATAATATTTCTCTGCCATCTATCTATTGCATTTCATTCCAAGGAATCAGAGCCCTGTAATAATTTATAGCTTACAGAATTAATGCTGAAGGTTTACTTCTGGCAAGCATTGTTGATTTCAGTGATGAGAGCTAAAGCCTATTCAGGCCCAGCTTCTTTCTTTGGACACATCCCAGGCCAGATGCATTACCGACCTATTGTTTGTGGAACCATTTATATCAGTATAAAATCATTTTTTATTTAGCTCCTGTGCTTGTCGATAGTGCAAGTTACAGATGAAGCAAGCTCTGTATGCCCTGCAAAACAGACACAGGATGGGTTTGTCTACACAGGAAACAATCTAAATTAACTAAGGATGTGATTTTAATGTGGGTTTCTATATACAACTATATTAAGCCCATGTGGACTCACTCATTCAGAATTAAAATAGCTCTAATTCACTTTAATCTAATTCACTTCCAAAGACCACAGAGGGGTTTAAAGTTGTTTAATCTATTTGAACAGCTCATTTGAATCTACATGCCCAAGTGTTCCCACAGACACTCACACAAGCAAACAAAAGTCCAACAAAGCAGTAGAGAGGTTAAGAGAGGTTGTCAGAAAGTTTTACCTCGTGGCTTTTTGGTGGAAAATTTGGTTTTCAACTACATATTCTCTTTGAAAAAGGTGTTGACATTGAGTGTTCCTAAATTTCAGCTGGAAACCAAACTCCCTTTCTTTTAGAAATAAGAACTGCTGCTGCAGTATTATTTGGTTGACCATCACATATCCCTATAGTCTGCAGTCCAAGTAGCTAGCCCGGAACACTGTGGTCAACCAGGGTGACAGATAAACCAAGATTCCTCAGAGAAATGGATTTGGAGCCAGAATACACATTTACTATCTTAAACCAAACCACATCTGGCTTTTGATTTGTTATTAATATTCAAGATTTTGAATGTAGAAATAACTCTCTCACCCCCTACAGATCCAAACAGTCCTACCTGAAAAAGGTTTTTGAGTAACTTTAGTAATAGTATACCAACAGAGCATCCTCAAACTGAAAGGTTAGGTGGTACTTGCAATAACACCAAATACTCATCATCTATTTGGAAACCATCAACTCTATGATCTTGTGCTATGCTCTTGGAGGAATACAGATGCAGCTGAAGTCACAGTTTAAAAGTCACAAAGTCCTGGCATCTTGCTCTTGTTAGAGGAAAGCGGGGGGGGTGCTGAAGGGGCAACAGGGTCTCTGTTCACAGGTTTAGTTGGGGGTAGGCAACAGGCATATTTAGGGGAAAAAAATGTTGGCACTTTTGAAAAAGTAATTCCTAATTACTGAATGCTATCATTTAGTAAAATGCTTCATTACAGCAATTTAAGTACCCCTGGCCAGAGAACATTAATATGAATGCATCTGTCTTATTCACTTGAGTTACCTCTGCAATTCCTGTAAGTTTTCACATACAGTTCTGGGGTTTTGCATGTGTAACCAGCAGCATTCACAACTCAAACATGCCTCTGTGAAAGTTTGGCTCATTTAGAGCTACCTTCCACATGCTCTAAGATATTTTGGATTTTGACATATAAGACAAATAGCCAACAGACAAAGAGCATATTTATTAAAAAAATAAAATTCTTCTAATTGCTCAACCTACTCCTGCCTGAAAAATAAGTGCAAGCTATTACTGGCACCAAACGACTCCTAGTTTTCACTGGCCAGCAAAGCTGCAAGTTCAATGAGATCAGTAAACAGTGTAGGTTAAGTAACTGATTACTAATATTTTCCTTGAGCTACAAAACTTTTAAATAAACAACAACAACTGTGATCACAGTAACCTTCCAGAGGTTAACAGCATGCAGGTGGTCAATTGGAATTAAATGCAAACCAGACGGCTGTGGCATTATAAACTGAACATCTCAGTTCACTTTGCTTCAGGAATTGGATCTTCTTTCTCAAAAGCCTCAATGATACAACACATAAATGTCAAAATGACAAAAATAAGGAAGTATGTAATAGACTAAGCATTTTAATGCATTTTCTGGCTCACTTTTGCAGGCTGAACTGTCTGTGTTGACCACATTTGATGGCATCAGTACTTACAGTGTCTGTGTGCATGAGTTTTTAACAGCTGACATAAACAGAGATGGCCCATCAACCAGCTGAGCTGTGCTGCAGGCTTGTTGTAAACCACTGGTATGATAGATTTTATACTTCATTCATGATGCCACTTCACTGTCCTTGAAAGACAGCTCAAAGTATTGGCAATCAGATGTTTAACTGGGAGCAGGTTCAAATCCAGCTAGTGATGGTATAAACACTGATAAGAATGGATTATTTATATCTGTAGACCCTTTTTAAGGCAGGTCTCTCTCTGTTCCTAAGCCAAGAGGAACAGCTAATACAATTATTGGCCACCAAGAAACTTATTTGAAAGGTTCCCCAGAATAAGCGCAGATTTGAGTTACAGGAGCTGAGAACGGTCTTGTCTGGAACAAATGCTTTCTCCAATATCATCAACAGGGGCTGTGAATGAAATCCAGATACATCATCACTGATAAGGACTCCTCTTAGAGGACTGAGCAAAAGTTACCTATGTGGTTGCCAAACACAATTAAATTGAGCACCTGAAAATTGGAACATTTGTTTGAACCACAGTGAGCACAGCCTGGCAGAAAAGCTCCTACTGGAAGGGAAAATAAAAACAGAGGTCAAACCTTGAAAAGACCTTCATCTCACATCAAATTTTGGGTAAGTACAGTGTACAAAGCATTTGCTTAAACAGCTTCTAGAAGAATGCTTTTCAAAGCTGGAGTCTCCTGCTTCCTCACTGGCCCTATTCCAGCAAATGAATGCCCCAAACCTACAGGCCCTGCAAAGAGCAAGGGACAGAAGTATAAAACACAGAACCATGACTATGTCCACATGCACCAGCTAGCACTTGGATTCTACCAAAAAGCACTAGCACTTCTGAAACTTGACACTGCTCCGAGATGCACATTCAACTTGAGCGGGTGCCAGTAAATAAATACAAATCCGTTGTCATGGTGTTTTGTAACAACTGGTTCCTTAAAGTTAGTTACACTCATCTCCTAGTGAAGCATTTTGCCTCTAGGTAGAGTTGCTTCTCAGGTAGCAATATCACCTCCCAATCTGTATCTTAACCCAGACTGCAAGTCACAGGATCTCCAATGTGCTTGTGTGCAGCAGTATGGACCCATTGAGCTCAGGGCACATGGCCCCAGTCAGCCTCTAGCAGCTGCTTCAAACCAGGTAGTGGAAATAATGAAGTTCAGAGATCTCTAAAGTGTGTCTCTAAACGTTGTCATTTGTGCAAGGTTCACACAGAATCATAGAATCATTAAGGTGGGAAAAGACCTCTTAAATCATCAAGTCCAGCCATTAACCCAGCACCACCACCATGTTCTCCATCAAACCATGTCATCAAGTGCCATATCCAGGCATTTTTTGAACATTGCCAGGGATGGCCACCACTTCCCTGGGAAGCCTGTTCCAGTGCTTTATAACCCTTTCCATGAGAATTTTTTTTTCCTAACGTTCAATGTAAACCTCCCCTGGCACAACTTGAGGCCACTTCCTCACAGCCTATCACTTATTACCTTGGAGAAAAAACTGACCTCTACCTGGCTGTAACCTCCTTTCAGGGAATTGTAGAGAGTGATAAGGTCTCTCCCGATCCTCCTTTTTTCTAGGCTAAACACCCCCAGTTCCCTCGGTTGCTCCTCATCAGAGCTGTGCTCCAGACCTTTCCACACCTCAGCTGCCTTCCTCTGGATGCTCTCCAGCACCTTAGTTCCTTTGTTGTGCTGCTTATGGAGGAGGCATTTCCTCTGTAGACACGTGTACCTGCTCACAGCTGACCCCTTCTCCACAGCATTGCACAGGCAGGTATCTAGGTATCTGCTGGCCCTAGATCAGAGCTGCACACATGCACCACACCTCCGTGTTTCTCCCAGCCAGCCAAGCTGGGTGGCCAAACCTAAGGAGGGAGCAGCTGAGCTCCAGCTGCAACCTTTCCCTTACTGGTAGTACCAGTTGTTCCCTCTTCTTTCTGCTCAGCCAAAATTTTTCAGAAAATTTATAGGAATTTCATAACCTCCATAAAATCTGGTTTAAATTGGCCAGTTCAGAAGTTATTAGGGAAAACAAACACTTTGGCAAGCTTTTAACACACTAACAAGGTCTTCAGCCTCAGCAAACACTTAGAAAATTGAGTGAACAATTGAACACTGAATATTTTTAACCTCTTAAAATGCAGGTTAACCTGTGCTGCAGTGAGTGTCCAACTCTAAAACAGCTTTCTAAAAACAGGTCTGTACTACTTGCCATGTATTTGTTCTGTGTATACTTAAATCAGCTGGTAAAAAACACTGAACCAAGATGTACCTCAAAAAAACTATTTCTATTACTAAGAAATTAAAGGAATAAGGTTTTGCATCTCACCTGAAGCAATGGAGCCTTAATTCTTTAATGATACAATGATTCTGTTACGAACAAACTTTGACATCAGCTCCGAGGAAAGAACATGTAACAGTGGACTGCATGATGCAGAGGAGAATTTTTCAGCCTCTTCAACTTCAACCAGCATTACCTGTGAGTGATACATTACAGAACTGAATGCCAGAAAAGTGGATTTTAGAATAAAAAGTATAGTGTTTCGTAATTTGATTTAAATCAATTATACCATCTCTCACTGGAATACTCATGAGCTTCAGAAATAAAATATATAAATGAAACCAGCTGCTCCGGAAACTCTTTCCTTGGGATAGATTTCATTTGAACTCAACTAGCTTTCTTCTGCAGCAAGTTATTGTGATGCAGCATCAGAGTGGAGAGCACACAGTACTGTACAAGTTACTGCGAGGTAAACAGTTTTGGTTAAAAAATGCAGAAGATTAAAATCCTTTCCTGCAATGGCTGGCTAAAATCTGAGGAATTATTAATTCCTCTGGGGCTGACAGGGAAACCAAGATAGTTACTGGCACCTCAGCAAGATCCATTCATTTATAGCTATTTACTATATCACATAATCTTTCTGATTTGTCTCAGTCTGGAGCCCCTCTGTGCCCAACAGCACTGAGGTCTGCAGTGTTTACAGTGAAGAATAATTACAACTGGAGAAGCACATGCAACCAAACCTCCATGTTCTTTAATCTCCAAGTCTAATGCATGCGTAGATTTTGGCATCACTCTTAAAATGATTGTTTGTAACTAAATACCGTATCTCAGCGCTTAGATACCATGATGACTGAGCTTTTCATAAATCAGAATAAATATATAAGGCAAAATCCTGGCTGTACTGAACTCAATGGAAGCATTGCCAGTTACTTTAAGGGAGCCAGGGCTTCATGCAAAAGGTTTTCAGCAGCCCAAATTGTCCAGCATTTTGATTGTAGTATTTTCAACTCCATTTGAAGGCCTCTTTTCCCATCCAGCATCTGCAGTAGCGTGACACTGAGATAAAATTGCACACTCAATTCCCAGTCAAAGTAACAGGAGAGTATCCTTTGTTAAAATAAGGGGCAATTCCAGCTTCAGTTGACAAAAGCAAGGTACAAAACCCTCTGAATTTGTGTAGATTCCCCAGGGCTTTTTCTGTTCCATATAGCAGACAGGGTCCTGCCTACAGCAGAAGGGAGCATCCTCACTGGATATAGATTTTGAAAACATGCAGAAACAAAACAAAGGAAAACTCCACCTCTCCCCCTTTTCTGATCTCTTCTTAAAGAAACAATCATCTTCTCATACAGATGCTTATGTATCTTCTCTTAACATGTTATCCAATTGTCTTAAATTCTTCTGTAGTGTTACAGTTAGAACATTTAGTTCTGTTAGTCAGCTTCCTTCAAAGAGAGTAAATGTCTCATTCTACAGTCAGAGTACTCAAAGAGAAGAAAAAAACCAGCTTGTAGCTGAAAACAAGATTATTTTCACAGCCACTGTGTGCTTAACTTTCCCCAACTCAAATAACTTAGAACACAAAAGCAGGTGTCATATGCAATAAGTGGTGATTTAGGACAGCCAAGTGAAATAATGATGTATGCACTGCTCTATCAGGCTAACAAACTCCATTCACATTGATATACTTAAAATACTTGCATTCCTAAGAAGTCAAAACCAGGAATCTGTTTGTATAGGATTAACAGTGTCAATTAATATGCATTACGAGACAGTAGCTTCTATAACAATAAAAACCAAAATAAATTTAAAATTGTTTATGTCTGTAAGTCCAAATGTTCTTGTGAATGAAGAGAGAAAAGGAGGAGGAGACAGAAAAAGACAGAATTAAATAGGTTCTTTCATAATGACGCAAAAAAAGTTAAAAATGTGATTTCCTTCCTTTTCCTGAAAATTGAAAATGCAGATCCTGTTCCTAGAATATATCAAAGTACAGTAATTTCATGATTATAAGCCGCACTGAGTATAAGCTGCACTTCTGGGTTTCAGCAACTTTTTGGTTTTTTGTCCATATATAAGCCGCACCTGATTATAAGCCGCATGTTACAATACAGAGTGTGATAAAAGGTATCTGTTCTATCACCATCTGTTGAGGGTGGGGACAGTGATCCTTATCTCAATGGCAGATAATCTGCTAATGGGCCATCCATTGAAACCAGGCAGGGCATTGTTCTTTATCTTTTCACACCCCATCCTTCCTCCAGGGAGTCATTTTCTGCTAATGGCCCATTGAGTCCCACCGTGCGACTGATAAAATTACTTCATCCCATTGGAAGTTGCTCCACCCAGGGGGAAGAGCCCAACATTTCTTACCAAGATGAAAACGGAGGCTTTGGGACACTAAGGTAGCCCCTTTCTCCACTGGACTCCAGTGGAAAACCAGATTTCTCCACATCACCACTGGACCTCCAGAGGGAAACTGCACCTTGTACACCAGCACTGCTCCAACTGAATCACATCTGTCACTGCAGGAGGATGCAGCCACCATTTAATGGGACTGCTACCAACACCCTGCCTGACCGGGTGTCAGGTTGTACTCTGACTTTGTCAGGGTTTGGAGTTTGTTTCTTTGTAGTACTGTATTTCTATTTTAATTTCCCTAGTAAAGAACTGCTATTCCTAATTCCCATATCTTTCCCTGAAAGCCCCTTGATTTCAAAATTACAATAATTTGGAGGGAGGGGGTTTACATTCTCCATTTCAAAGAGAAGTTCCTGCCTTTCTCACCAGACACCTGTCCTCCAAACTAAAACAGCAACTTTTTGTTCTTTGTCCATATATAAGCCGCACCTGATTATAAGCCGCACTTTGGGTTGGGACCAAAATTTTAGTCAAAATGGTGCGGCTTATAATCGTGAAATTACAGTAATTTCACGAATACAAGCCACAGCAAGAAGACTAAAATTTTGGTGGAAACCTGAAAATGCGGCCAATATTCCGGTGCGGCTAATCTATGGACAAAAATGTGATGTCTGCCCTTACCTAGTATCATGCTGGTCCAGTCCCGAGCCAAAACAGTCTGAAATCCATGGTTTCCCGTTGTTCCGACGATGAACCAATCAGAGAACAGCTTATTGCCTGCCTGTGGATGGCGGCGTTACTGAGGGGCAGGGGTTGTTATCGGGGTGAGTTACCTCGGCAGTTCGATAAAAGTGTGTGATATTTCTCTGTACTTTTTAAAGTGTTTTCAGTCTTGTGCGGCTACGGGGCTGGCTGGGCTTGCAGGGAGAGGGCTGGGGGAGCCTCTCTCCCCGCAGGGAGAGGGATGAAGCGGGCAATCGGCTCGCAGGGAGAGGGCTGGGGGAGCTGCTCAGCCCGCAGGGAGAGGGCTACAACGGCCGCTCCCCCCGCAGTCGCAACGGCTACAACGGGGCCGTTGCCCCTGCGGGGCTGCGAGGGCCAGAGCGGCGCTCCCTCCACGGGCTGCGGGGGCTAAAACGGAGTTGCTTCCCCCGCGGGCTGCAAGGGCCAGAGCGGCGCACCCCCCGCGGGCCGCGGGGGCTAAAACGGGGTCGCTTCCCCCGCGGGCTGCGAGGGCCAGAGCGGCGCTCCCCCCGCGGGCCGCGGGGGCTAAAACGGGGCCGCTCCCCCCGCGGGCTGCGAGGGCCAGAGCGGCGCTCCCCCCACGGGCCGCGGGGGCTAAAACAGGGCTGCTAGCCCCCGCGGGGCTGCGAGGGTCAGAGCGGCGCTCCCCCCGCGGGCCGCGGGGGCTAAAACGGGGCCGCTTCCCCCGCGGGCTGCGAGGGCTAAAACAGGGCCGCTTCCCCCGCGGGCTGCGAGGGCCAGAGCGGCGCACCCCCCGCGGGCCGCGGGGGCTAAAACGGGGCCGCTAGCCCCCGTGGGGCTGCGAGGGCCAGAGCGGCGCTCCCCCCGCAGGCCGCGAGGGCTAAAACGGGGTCGCTTCCCCCGCGGGCTGCGAGGGCCAGAGCGGCGCTCCCCCCGCGGGCCGCGGGGGCTAAAACGGGGCCGCTAGCCCCCGCGGGGCTGCGAGGGCCAGAGCGGCGCTCCCCCCGCGGGCCGCGAGGGCTAAAACGGGGTCGCTTCCCCCGCGGGGCTGCGAGGGCCAGAGCGGCGCTCCCCCCGCAGGCCGCGGGGGCTAAAACGGGGCCGCTCCCCCCACGGGCTGCGAGGGCCAGAGCGGCGCTCCCCCCGCGGGCCACGGGGGCTAAAACGGGGCCGCTAGCCCCCGCGGGGCTGCGAGGGCCAGAGCGGCGCTCCCCCCGCGGGCCGCGGGGGCTAAAACGGGGCCGCTTCCCCCGCGGGCTGCGAGGGCCAGAGCGGCGCTCCCCCCACGGGTCGCGGGGGCTAAAACGGGGCCGCTAGCCCCCGCGGGGCTGCGAGGGCCAGAGCGGCGCTCACCCCGCGGGCCGCGAGGGCTAAAACAGGGCCGCTCCCCCCGCGGGCTGCGAGGGCCGGAGCGGCGCTCCCCCCGCGGGCCGCGAGGGCTAAAACGGGGCCGCTCCCCCCGCGGGCCGCAAGGGCTACAACGGCCGCTCCTGTGCCAGCACGGAGCACGGAGATGTGGCTCCGCTCGGAGCTCAGATGCCTGCCCGCGCGGTTGAGCGGCTGTTTAAAGGCAACGCGGATCCATTGGGAATGCTCGCAAAATGACCACACTATTGTTCCTGTCTTTTTCGGCTTGTAAATAAAGGGTGTGTCTTTTTTCACTTGGAAACAATGTTTCCGAGGTCGGCAGTAAGCCAGTAAGCCCCAGCGATCCCGCGATTGTGTTACTAAATGACGATTTCGTGACAGTTCGCTGCGAACTAAAGTGCGGCTAATATTCCGGGTGCGGCTTATCTATTAACAAAGGCAACAATGTTGCCAACACACCAGCAGTGCGGCTTATATTCCGTGCGGCTTGTATTCGTGAATTTACTGTACTGTAATCACTAATAAACACAATTATTTTGGACAAGAACAGGTTATTACTATAAATTCCAACTAAATAATGATTTTTTTTTAAAGACCTACAAAATGTTTAAGGAATGGAAGGATAACTGTAAATGGGGGAAATTTCAACACCAGGAAACAACTCACTTGTGATAAGACTCATGTTCACATTCTTTGACACATTCAGTTGTTGTCCCACATGGCACAGTGGTCTCAGGATCCCTCATCTCTTTACTACTATGAAAAAAAAAATCTTATTAAAAAGGGCTTAAGGCAAAGTGGGTCAAGGAAACAGGTGTGGTATATTTTAAGTAACAATTTCTTCAATGAGAAATGGAGGCATGAGGTTTGACCCCAAACAACAACATCACAGAGAGAGGATGGGAAAGTTTAAAGTTTGAATGACAACTCCCCTGAAATGTGCATGTGACCTGGTAACCCCTGTGAGACAAGGTAGAGCTGAGTTAAGAAAGAGAGAGGGCTCCAAGAAACAAGCTTAAGGTTTTTGGAAACAAATAAACCACTCAAACAGGAAACTACCTTTAGTGTAACTGCAGGCATCTACAAACTCTCTCTACAAAAAAACATTTTCAACAGCTGGAAGAATTACCCCATCTAAAGCATACTTTAAAAATATATATCTGTGGAGAGATAGGATGACCCCCCAAAAACACATTTTATTTCAAATTTCAGCACTGGACACTTTGCCTTTCACAGTATCTAAGTCAAATACCCTTCTGGCTTGACTGAGCTGTCTTTTAGAAGACATCCTTACTTTCAGTCATGGAGATGGTAATTCAAGGACCATAGAGCAGTAGATTATGACAATTGAAAATATATTTCCTTAAAAAACACAAGTAGAAAATTGGGGAATATTATCAAGAACCAACTTGCAGAGGAATTGCCACTAGTAAAAACCACCACATGGATTTCATATCCACTCAGTTTCCTTAAATGTAATATGAGATATTAAACTTCTATTTCTTCTGGTCTGAGGCATAATAGGAATTAAGCTTTCCCTCACTTTGCCAACGGACCTGCAAAGCTGTTTACCTGGCTTTAAAAACAAGCCTACTCTCTCAGAAGACAGAGTACAGAAATTAAGTAAGATCAAGTGAGCATTCAGCATGACACCTAGAAATATACTGTAGAAGTAACAGGAGAAGATTGGCCAGATTAGGCACAAACGAAATCATGTTGATGAGACTACTCTCTTGTATTACCAAAGAAAGGGCTAAAGCTAATGCTTAAGGTGACCTGGGACCTCTGGGAAAGGCCATAGAAAAATAACACAGATTTAAGGATCCTGCATTCGCCCCTTATTTTTTCTTTCTCTTTTTTTAAATTTATTTACTCTTTGTTTTTCTGAGCCTACAAATTGCAGAGAAGCAGATGGACTCCTCTGAACCCCACATTTCAGTATTCGCCAACCATCACCGAAAGCTGTGAAAACAGTTCTTGTGCCCTCAGGATGCAGCTGAAATTAAAGCACACAACTTTATTGAGGTCGGTGCAAGCCTAGAGATTTCCAAGTTGCATGTCTCTGTTAATCAAAGTGACTGTGCCAACATGATTAGGATACCCACAAAGCCAAGTCAATCAAGCAGCTAACTGAGGGAGACCACAGAGCAGATAGCAAATACCACTGGAGTTGTACATTGTCTCAAAAGATTATCACTGCAGTTGTTCAAACTCTTGTGACCAACAAGGGATTTCAGTGACTCATTGCTATTGTGTTTCTGCAGTTCAACATTATGTCCCATGCATATTCTGGAGCTCTATAGCACCACATGTGTATAACAATGTGCCACTCTTAATAAAATATCTCTGTGGTAAAACAAGTACCAAAAATATTCGCACAATAGCAGAATGCCAACCAAGTCCTGAATTACATTAAACAACTCATTGAATGCCATTCCAAAACAGCATCTGCCATGGCCTCAGGAAGTAGCTTTAAAATATATATATAATAAAATAAGAGATTTTTCTGAAAGATCACAGCTTTTAACATACCAAGGAAACGTCAAGAACAAATTAACATATGACTCACCTCCCTGAGGTCTATCCCATGGTTTCATTATCAGTCAAGCATAATCCATTGTTGCAAAAGTAGTTCAAAGCATCGACTCCATCCATGTGCCACACTGAATACACAGCAAGTCTTCATGTATATACAGCATTGTTAAAAAAGGAGGATGGCAGGATAACATTTAAAAGGAAAACAAACAACCCCTCCCAAACTGGAGTTGGAAAGACCAGCAAAGCCCATACATGTCAGTAAGGGCTAGGAAAGAATATTGTCATTTTTCTGACAGTCTTAAAACTTTCCCAGGAAAATGATGGTCTGCAGCTGGGGCACACCAATCAGCTCCTCTGCCAAAGGTCACTGGGGGAAAAATTCCCTGTGGTGGTTTCTTAAATAATTTTGAAACGACAAATAGCATGTGAACATGAATGCTTGCTCCCTCAAAGGATTCCAGCAGCAAAACAGGGCCCACAAAATTCCTGTTGTTCTCCTGAAGGTAATGCTTCCAAGCAGAGCAGAGTGTCTCCTTCGGATCAGACCAACCAAGCATGCTGAAATGAAAACAACAGACTTAATTGACAACCTGGATAGGAATCATAGAAGAGCCCCCTCCAAGAGACACGGTTTGGGCTCCCGCCACAACTAAAGAGGTAGATGTAACTTCTGACACAGACAAGCTCTGAGTGTCATATCAGATAAAGGTAGGAGATAACAAGGAAACCCTCAATATATCAATCTGTCACAGAGAGGTGTCAGGCACAGTACGAATCTGGCTGAGTTAAGGTAAAAAAAAAGAATCAAGATATTAGGCTTTTACTTGGATTACTGAGAGAAGGGAGAGGACTGTATTTTTCAATTAAAGTCCTAATTTAAAAAATGCATGTGCAGAGGGTGCTCTAATGGTAGATTTTGGCTGTTGAAGAGTGGATAAGCAGTGGGGGGAGCCCTGCAGAAGTTTCTAGGGATGCTGCTCCTTCCTCTTCTTTCTCACAGCTGTTGACATGATACAGGTGCCTCTCCATGCCAGGTAGGGACTGAACTGAAAATATTCATGCTCTTCTCTCCCCATTTTCTTTTTTCCTTTTCAGAGTCCTGAACTGAGTTAGCAACAGGAGGAGCGGGGGAGCCTTATGGATATGATGGACAGCACACACGGGCACCAAGCCATGGAATGGCATCAGACCTTCCCCTCAAGAAACGGTCCTTCCTCTGCTTGAACTCCAAGCACCAACAGAAGACAGGAATTCCACTCTCCTAGGGACCCTCATCCCTGGTAGAGTCACTGTTTGCAATCACTGCACTTCAGGAAACCTGGAATTTGGCGAATATCTTTTGGTGAGAATCTGTTCTCTGCGATAAGTCTTGAAAAAAAATATGTAGCTGAAAGGATGGCTGCAATAGATTGGAACTTCCCAGCCTCTTTGTGGTCACTACCACAGAGACAGAGGACCCAACTCACAATGGTTCACAAAAACAACAAAATATAAAAAGCTTAAAATGAACTCAAACTTTGAAGCATCGCTGGAGTTTACCATGAAAGGTGAACTGTGCATATATATAGAACAGGAACACTGCAACACACAAAGTTTT
This sequence comes from Catharus ustulatus, assembly GCF_009819885.2. NCBI lineage: Eukaryota > Metazoa > Chordata > Aves > Passeriformes > Turdidae > Catharus > Catharus ustulatus. The sequence goes on from NC_046223.1 coordinate 10,709,875, forward strand.
CTACAGATATTCGAGACACCCTTTCAACTCTGATTCACTTAAGCAAAACATCACTGAAGCAATGTTAATCCTCTTGTTTACAGTTACACCCACGAGAGAATGGGAATTCACAGCTCAAGATCAAACAGATACACTAAAGGGAGCTATTTAACCTCACTAAGGATAGCACCCTGTAATTACTGTATTAGGGAGGCTGGATCTTTCAATACAGGTTTCGCTTAAATAGGGAGTTTTATTCAGCTCCAGTTTTGCCCCAGCCTCATATCTATTTCAAGTTAAAACTAAACAAAGTACCAATTTATCAACCATTTTTTCAGGACACCTGATCATCAGAAAAATATATGAAAGAGGCAACACAGCTAAAGCATCATTAAAAGCACAGAGTAATCAAATGCAAATATAAATATTTTTACTTTTGCACCTGCAAAGCACAACTGTTTCCAAGGACAGGGTGAAAATTGGAGAATCTTGAGGAGCTCAGGGCAAACATAACCCTTGATGGTGAGACTCTAAACATCCTACAGTCTATGTGTGAGGTCTTATTAACTGTCACAGAGAATTTTTTGGGCAACATGAGTGCCTGCTTTTCTGATCCTGTATTCACATTACCGTCAGGAGGTGGCTTTTCCACCTGTAGCTTTTTCCACCTTTTTCCAGCCTTAGCCTTAGGAAGTAGAGTGCCTTGGCTATATGGAGTAGATGTTCCAAAATGCAAATCTGGGGCCTTTTGTCACACTGAAAGCATTTCAACAAAATCTAGGCTTGGTACTTCAGTTCTAGTAGTAGCTCTAGGTTCAACATGAATGCCAGACTACAGAAAGTCCTCTAAACTATTTAAAAAGGAATTATTTAGTTAATATTCCTACTGAAGTTTGCAGTTAATAAATTATCCACAAGAATTCACCATGGAGTCTGCAAGATTTTGTGAACTCATTCAATGACAACACTCAACATACAAGTGCAGGATTCCTGATAGCAGAGAATTTACTCAAATCTTGATATCTTCCACAAGGAAGAAAAAAATAGAAGGAAGCCTGTTCCTGTGAAAACAAATGGATTTTGCTAGCAACTTCACCCGAATGATCCCTGTTGCATTAAAGTCAAGTAATGCAACTCCTCTGCCCTTGAGAAACCCCATCCACTTTTAGCAGCTGAAGCATTCGAGATCTACAACATGAAGCAATTGGATTTTGAATGCAGGTTGCTTCATTTTAAAACATTACTGCTCTTTGATGTTTATCTGTTTAAGAGAGTTTATTGCAGATAATTCACAGCAGGAGTGCCCTGTGGCATCCTCAAAAATTATATTAAAAATATAAAAGATAAGAAAGGAAAACATAATAATTATATAATCTAATTTTTTAGGGCTCACAACAAAAATTAAATCCTAATTTTGTAATGTGTATGCATAGAACTATTTCTGACACATACCAAAAGCATGAAGCCATCATACACAGGTCTTTTATTGGAAAGTCTGACAAAGTGAAACAGCAAGGGACTCAATACCATATTAGTTAGGCTTCAACTTTATTTAGAAAATGAGTTTCAAGGATAAGCCAGAAACATATGGATGGCAGGTTGTTATTCACAAACAGAGTTAATGCACAAATGGCATTTTTTGATGAACCAGTACTCCAACAACTTCTGCAGTCACTCCCCTGCATCGCTTAAATTAATTAATGTCAAAAAAAGACCACTCTGGTACATGGCTTGGTTTGCTCAAGGTGTTGCTGAAGGTGCCCATAATACACTAGCAAATGTAGTCAGAATAAAGCAAAGCCATTATGACCCAAAACCTCCATTGCGCCAAGCCCAGCGTAGTGTACAATTAGCAAAACACAAACATCATTACCATGCTTTAACTGTATCTTTTGGAGGCAGAAACTTTCAGGCTGCATCTTGAGTTGCTTCCTGAGTAGCTGATCTGGTCTAGCTGCAGTATAGATCAATTATTATGGATCAATTTACCTGTAACTTCACACACAAGAATCAGAGAGAGTTATTCTATACTACCATTGCAAGCAGAAGCAGTATTTGTAGAATCACACTGCAAAGGAGTTTTCACAAAGGAAAGCCTCAACTGACAGATCTTCCACTGAGTCATCCCTTTCAAAACAACCCTTCAAAAGAGTCCTTCTTTCCAGAGGTCTTAGGATTAGACTGAATTTTCTTAAAGCCTAAAAGTTCTTTTGGGGTTAGTGCCTTCACAACTCAGCCCCAACTCAGTCCACATTTAACTAGATGATCTGCAATTCATGTCACTCCACAGGACTGGTAAACCTAGAGAGTTTCTCAGAGAAGGGAAGAGTTTAAAGATTATCTATCCCAGATGCAGTGGCTGGAGAAAAATGGGTGATTCCAAAGGATAAATGAGAACAGATATCTAAGTCCCTGTTTCTGCCAAAATGAATGAGGATGGATTCACCACACATTCAAGGGTCAGCTCTGAGCTCCTAAGTTTCATAGTCTGAGATCCACATGTTGGGATCAATACAAATGCCTTTCCAGGTCAAGAAGGGTTAAGAATAAAGACTAACTCTGAAGAAATACAAACAAAATCAAAGATACTCTTCCACAATGACTAAAATTTCAGATAGCAATGCAGTTCAACAGAAAAAGGGCATATAATTCAACACACCTGAATGGGCTCAAGTAGATACCCTAGGAACCAAATTCTTTGAAAACAGACAAAAGAGTCTTGATTTAAACACCTTGGGAATCTGATGTGATAAACAGCCTAAACAAAAAAACCACACAAAACTGTAGAGTATTTCTTAATTTGAGGAGAAACTGTGCCATGGACTTCATTACATTCTCAGCTTGCCCTTTTATCCCAGTGCTGAAGACTGCTGATACAGTAAATCCTATTCAGTAAACGAAAAAATGCAACACAGACAGGTACCTTTCAAGAGAGGCATGCATAGGCAGAGGACTATCTGAGGAAACAGCCCTTGTTCCAGCTACTGCACTCTGCCCATGTGCCTCCTTTTTGCTGTTAATATTACTCTATCTCAAGACCAAGCAAAACTGAAGTATTTGCTAAACTTCTAGATGTAAATCCTCTTAATTTTTATGGCGATCAACCAAAAATTAGATGCTCCACCTTGCCAGACACACTGAAAACATTGCTTTCAGACAAAAAATATCCCTTGAATACCAAAGGTTTAAATATTTCCTTCTCCAAAATTATGCCTTTATGGGAAAACAACACAACAGACTATGTTCTGTCTAAAACTGAGTAACATTTCTTCCTGGACAGGCACCTCTGAGTGCTTACAGCCAGCAAAAGGCAGGTGGGAGGATCTAAGCCACTTGACTACAGCCCTAAGTGCATATTTAGCTCAACAAGTTGACCAAAAGACACACTTGTTCTGCAGAGGGGATCTGCAAAGGCAATTCAATCCCATTCTGCCCTTTGCCGCTGAGATATGGAGGCCTTTAATTGTCCTCTGTCACTATTTTACTAACACCACATGTATATACTGGCTTATTAGTGAGGGCTACCTCACTAATTTCTGCTGACCAGAAATTTCTGCAGAAAATGAGAATTTAGGAAATTTACACAAGTCTGATTTAAATGTACATATTTCTTCTGCTAGAATCCAACTCAGATTTGAAAAGAGAAACAAATAAAATTGGAGATTTGTTACACTTAACATTATCTCCATAAACAAAGGTGTGAATGAAAGACTCCAAACATGTATTGACTATTTTTATGTAGCTTCTATTTCATGACCATCACCAAGGTACTTCTCACACATGAGAGAGGGAGGGAGAGAGGAAAAAAAAGATTTAATATATAACAGAGAGGAAAATCCTGATGACGTTAATCTCAACCACAGAGAAACAATAGTCTGAAAGCACACCAGATCTCTCTCCAGTCCCAGGCTGAAGCCCAGCATCCAGCTCATTAAAGTAAATAAAATATAACGGTGAATGAAAAAGAAAAATAATAAGAAAGATCACATGAATAATAGAGAGAATCTGAGCACAAGTCCAACCAAATGTTGTCAACTATTATTTAATTTTTACTTTGCTCTCTCAGAGAAAACACCAGAGAGAGCAGGGGGAGGGGGAAATGGAGAAGTGTGTTAAGGAGAGAGAGGCAAGGATATTCCAGAGGGGTTTTGATAATATAATCACTAAAATAATATATATACATTTTAAAGCCTTTTGACATTATTCTCTTCCAAAGATAATACAATGGAGAGTCAGGAGGGAAAAAAAAAAAAAAAAAAAAAAAAAAAGGTAATGTTCAGAATTGCAGGAATATTTACACTGAAACACTGAAAAGCTCTGGGTCAATATATCCCAAATATTCACTTCAGTCAGGATGGAATTTGGCACAGCATGGACAGTTGTTTACATAATTATTATGTGGGTTGAATCAGTTCTTGACAAAATAAAGAAGATTGGTATTAGTAAGTTAAGTCACTCGTATATAAAATTGTTAGTATTCAACCAGAGATAAAATTTGGATGTAAAAAAGATGTATAATCTTTTTCTTCTGGTTTAGGAGGAACCTAATCATAACTGTTCTGAGAAGTCTTTTATGCCCAAATTCATGCAGATCTTTCCCAAACACCTAGGATAATTTTTAATACACTCTTCTACCTACCAAATCTCAGGAAAACATTATGACTTCTGATAAACACCGCCAGAACTTTTTGGGGCATGTTCAAAGACCCAGGAGATTTAGTCTGTCACAGACAACGGAAATCCTACTCCACAAGCTCCCAATTAACTCCTGGCAATGTTTTGCCAGGTACTGGCACAAAGCATCTATGAAAAAAAAATGTATTAATAGGTATTTGAGTAAAAAGTTTTGGATTCTCAGAATCCAGGTTGTGCAGGTTACATAAATTTAATTATTACACTACCTTGAAAATCAGTCCTTACTCTTAAATCCAGAAGAAAACCAAAAATCATGATGATTGCTGTTAGCTTCAGTGATGACAGATTTTCATCTCAAGACACAGAAAGGTCATGAAAAAACCAAAGGGTTACCAGGTACATTTTCATTTCTAAGCATTGAGGAAAATCTCCGTCACCTTTGTTATCAACCTGTGAATTAATGACTAATAAAGACTTTTATGCTGACCTGAATACGATTCTTGTAGAGCTGAATGGACAGTGGTAGGTGGGGAGAAACTGCCCATGACTATGCATTTCAGTACAGCAAAGCAGATTTACTAATTTTTTGGTTGCCTTTGCTGTCATTTTGGGTTTTGATTTGACTGACCTTTTGTATCACCCTTCCTCAGTGTAATATACACATGGAAATTGAGTGTATAAGTAGGCATTCAAATCCAAACTTTGATTCTTGGACACAAATAGCACAAGTGATCAAATATTGAAAGTACCATATTTTAAGTAAAAAACAAACAAACAAAACTATTTTAAAAATCATCTCTACTTCTACCTCAATTCAGAATTGCAATATTCACAAGTTACATTTATTAATCAGGAAAGCTGATTGTCCAACCAGACAGCAGGCCAAAAAAGACTAACAATTATAAAATATGAATTACAAATCACAAGCACACAAATGTATTTATGAACAATCTTCAAACAATGAATTATTAATTGAAGAACTTTGTGAGCAACTTCCTACAGCAAATAAATCAGAGAATTCTGCAATCTGCACAAACAATTTATTGAATAAATTATTAATTGTGATTCAAATATTCACTCAGATCTGAATCTTTCTTTTTTAGTTAATCACTATGAAGATTAACCAAAAATCTGCCTAATTCTATTACCGTGGTGTAAATTAAAATGTACCCACTACCTGTAGTTTTATTGAAAGTAGTCAAGCACATGGCAGGAAGATATTGAGGGCATTCACACCATAATCTCATATTCTAATAATCTATTTCACTATAAAGTGAAATTTGGGGGTTTTTAGAAGCACAGTGATATATGAGAAAAGTTTCAGGTATGTGCAATTAATGGACTTCCTGAGAAAATCGGAATATGACTGCATATATTTAAAGCCCTTACTTGTAGAAGCAAATGCAAAACAGATTTGAGAATAAGATCAGCCTTTGTTATCATTAAAAGCCGGGACCGGAAAGAGGTGCTTTGCATGGATTTGCTTAGCATGCCCTCCAAGTCATCCCCTGCCCTCCAAAACCTTCTGTGTGAATTTGGCAACTTTGAGCTCATTTGTTCTCATCCTGCCTCAGTTGCCCACTTCTGTAAAGCAGATAACTTCTCTGGGCTGGAAAATAGACACACTGGGCTGATCAGGGCTTAAGACGAACAGCAAATAGTAAGATTGAAAGCCAAAGCAAGGGACTTTGACTTCTAGGAAAGAGCATCACGTTTACAAAACAGGATCACAAATAGCAGCTTTTAACTTCCCATCTTGACTAACCTACACCTTCTGCCTTTGCAGCTAACATTTATGATTACTAAACTGATTTAGAAATACCACTCTAAGCTACAGTGAACTCACAATATGTTGGGTAATAACATAGAAGAAAATAATCCAGAAAAAAAAACAGTATTAACTGCATGATCCATTATTTGGGACATACAACGAGCACTCAACATAGAAAGAAGATCTGTGATGCTTCTGACTGTGGAACATGGGGATCCCTGAACACACCCCAAAGCCACACCAGGCAGCACAGTAACCCACAAAACATGGCTCTGCTACTCCCAGACTAAAGGCAGGGAAAGAAACTATGGCTCTGCTATTCCCAGACTAAAGGCAGGGAAAGAAACTATGGCTGTGCTCATAACATATCTGGCATTCCCAATAATCAAGGACGGACTGTCAATTTTTTTTTATTATTATGGGCCTTGAGGTTTCCAAACACTGTGGGATTTCATGGCGTAATTCTCCATGAGCAGCACAGACAAGCACATCCAGAAGAGGCTTGGGGAAAACAAGAAACTAGGGAGGCACAGACAGTTTTTGTTTAACAGAGCAGGCAAAACTTTTGTGAATCATCCTGTTTAACACAGAGGGACATCTTGAGGTAGAGATGTAAGAAATGCACATAGCTAATGAAGCAACAAGAAATCTCCAGCAAATTATTTCTTAATCTCACTTTAATCTCACTTTATTAAAAAAACCTTCTAGCGGGCACGAGTGTCTATTTCCAACAAAATCCATCTTCACCCACCTGGGGATAGGAAATTTGAAGCAGAATTTGCCCAAGTTACCTTAAAAACATTGTAGAGCTAGTGCAAAGCAAATTGCAATCTCAGTTTGATAGTAAAAATTAGAAAACAGATTTTTAGGTATATTGCTGCTAATTATCTTTGACCCTCAGAACATATTACTCAGTAACTCATGGCTTTTAACTAAGGTTTTTAATAATGGTATTAATAGATCACATTAGGAACTGGTTGCTCCAAGAATTTGTAATTTTACTGAAGCCAGTGGGGATAACTGTGGATTTATACTGGTACAGTTGTGGTAGTAATCCACTCACTGTCTCTGAGGGTTTAGGTTTGGTTTAAACAGTAGAGTATTATCATTAGTCACCACAAGAGAATGAGTTGACATAAGTGTCTTCCAAGACTGAATACACACAGAAATAACTGGGTGCTGTATCAGGAGGAACCACTTTAACTAATTTGGTGGGTTTTTTATAAAAAACCAGAATTTGATATTTTATTCACCTCTATTTTATGCATCCTGTACAACAAAATCTTATCTCAGAGCCTTGATACAGAATCCACTGCATTTATTCTCTCACTGCCTACAACTCACCTTCACATCTGTCTTGTTTGATCAGAAGGGCTAACCAGTACCAAGGAAAGGATGACCCATTTAGAGTCACATTCCTCCAAATTCTAATGCCCTGTTGAATGTTCTCTCACATCTGTCTGTTGCAGCTGCAAATGGTTTTCATGCTTATGTTGCCCTCAGAACAACAAGAATATTTGCTACAGTTACAGTGAATGCATTCATTTTTTCACTTCAACAACATTTTTTTAAACTACCTGGTTTACCCTTTCAGTATTTAAAATTTAAAAATAGCAAAGCCATGGTTAGAATAAATAGCATGAATTTGCTACCTAGATTTAATTTCTGCTTGTTTCATCAGATGACTTAATTTGCTGTAAAACTTTAACCACTTCTGATCCCGGATTTGAGCATCCTTAGCTCCCTAAAGAATTTTACTGCCCCTAATATAATAAAATGTAGTTTAACCTTCACTACTAATTTTAGAATTAACTACTACAAACCTGACTAAATGGCCTTTTTTATCCCATGCACATTATCTGCTCATCATTCACTTGAACCTGCCTTCTTTCCACAGCTTAAAGTTCAGTACAGGGTTCAACAGAAGATTTAGCATTACAAAGGGTTTCTAAGTACAGAAAAGCTTCCAAAGTAAGGACATCTAAAATATTACTGCAGGAGAAGTCTTCCAAATCTCACACCTCTACAATGCAAAATGATCACAAGTTGTTGCTAATCAGGAAACAGGTGAACTGTGCAGATTAAGTGTAATCTTTCTAATAAACAGGTTTGATTTATAGTAACAAAACAAATGATGCTATGAACTAAACCTCTGTAAGAGATAGAAAACACCCAACTTCTGGCACTGATGGTCCTTAAGAAAGAGATACTCACTAGTCAAAAAACAGGCCTTTGGAAAGCCAGGTAAAACACAGCAAAAACCTTTCCATGTCCTTCCATGCATTTCCTTTTGGCAGCAGCAAAACCAGACAATCCAGTAGTATTCTTTTCATTTGGATAGGCACATGAAAAGGAATATGTTGCTTATTGTAAAGGGAATATTGCAATATTACAGCGAGTTTATTTGCTGCAGGATTAAAGAAACAGAAATTTAATTAAAAATAGGAAAACAGTTTTGGTCTCCAAACCTGCTTCAGTCAGTCTTTAAAATCCCATTAATTCACATTTCCTACTGCCAGTGTCCTGTTGCATGGAATGCCATAGGCACTGTAATGGGCACTTGCAGTGTGGGTGCAGTGATGAATAAAACCCAGTTTAAATTCAGTCTTAAGCCAGATATTCAGCAATGAAAGCACCTAAGAATTAGCAGATATTCTTAAAAACCACCAGCTTTAGGGATCCACTATGCCTATTACTGCACTTTCTGTGCTATAGTAAGACTACATTATAAAGCTGAAGTAGGGATTAAATGACACAAATCTTAATACAACCTTAAACCTCACACTTCTCATTGAAACTCCCAGAGCTCAGTTCAGAGAATCACTGAGTGTATGGGAAACAAAGTTGGACTGATGGGCAATTCCACCACCATCCAATATTTTTCATTCCTCAGACATGCCAAATTGCTCCCTTTGGAGGCTATGGCTGGGTTGTGCCAGCAGCTCATGCTGAAGGCTTGAGCTGACCCCCACAGGAAAAAGGTTGCTTTGACACCAGACATCTTCTGTGACCTTAGTTTGCCTGCATTTCCCACAATAAAACATTTCAAGCCTGCCTTGACTCCCTAAAGCACATCTGTCTCCCACTTCTAATCTGGATAACACCCTGAAGTTGTCTGAACAACCCTCTACCGACACTCTTTTGTTTTCCCCTTCCCTTATTCTGCTCAATAAAGCTGGCTTTTGGCATATTAAAGCTTAATTTGTTTAAGAACAAACAGTTGGGGGCCTGCATCTCACAGATGAAAGTGACAGATCACACGAGGAAACCAAAGACTTCAGGGGCAGAAGATTTGGCAGGTTTGTGTCTCAGCGGAGATGCAGAGCTCATTGTCATGTTTCCAAAAGGCATTACACAGGGCTCCAAGGTGGAGCTGTTTACCAATACCGCGATCTCTCCCCAGATGCAGTTGCTACTGCAGCTAATTAAGAGAACAATTAAGACTAAGGCAATCAGTCAAGTACACAGATTCGAGTCATTTTCTCCACTCTCTGATGCTGTGCTGGCTCCCAGAGGGCTAAACCTTATTCACTCATTCAGAAAATGACAGGAAGAAGCTATTAAATATCTGAAAACCATAAAAATGCAATCATACTGTTCCTGAGCGAAGCCACTCACCAGAGACCAATGCCAGGCAACTTAAGAAACTTGCTGGCCCCCAGAATTCACATACTTACAAATAAGAAAATTAATCAAAAGCAGTTCAGATCAAAATTTAATTAAAAAGAAAAGGATTGCAGAAGACTTCCTGAGATTTCTCTGTTTTATGTTTATGACTGATCAATATTACGTGTTATCAGCTCGGTGTATGACAAATTCCACTGGGCATCTTTAAAGAGGAAGTAACAGATTAAATATTGAGCTAAACAATTTAATCTCTGCTTTAAAAGGTTTTCAGATATTTGTAAAGGTAAATCCTATTAGAGTATAAATGTCTCCATGTGCTAGTGCTGTAGTCTCGTCACAGAGGAATTTGTAAACACCAGGAGACAGGCCCTCATTAAATACAAATTTCCTTCTTTTGTAGAACTATTGATGAAAAAAGAGAAAGCATTTATGTCTTCAGTGGAGACGGGAAAGGGTCTTAGGAGTGAGATTTAAATGTATGTATAGATTTAAGTAAATATTTATCACATTTCTAGAACAGTCAATGCCAACTGGCTCCCTAAATCCATTTAAACGCAACTGAGAGCACTGATCCTTCACAGCTCACAGTGATGGTGGAAAAGACTCATCTCCTGGAAATGAAAACATAGTCAGCTGTGCCAAGCACATAAAAGAACAGAGAGCTACATGTGATAAAGAAACAAATTAAGGGAAAGGCTAAATCCAAAACATACTGCATGCCTATTACATACAGACACTATTATATACACATGCAGGTATGCAATAAATACAGTATGTCATGCACACAAAGGTCAGATTGACAACAGAGATGTTAAAACCATGTAACATCCAGGAAAAAAGCACAATGCACGTGCCTTCTCAGCTGCAGGGCAGAAATGTAGAAGGTGCACAAGGCCTTCAGAAATACTGCACCCTCTCTTCACTGGGGAATACCTTACCCCACTGACCAACATCTGTTCTGCAACATTTGCACACACGTATCTTCAGTGGGACATGGAGCACACACACAGCCACAGGAGGCATTGTTCCAACCCTTGCTGCAGTCCAGAAACTGGGTAACCTTCAACAAAGCATGCAGTCCACAATCTGTGCTTATCAACCTGTATTCCCCTGCCCCAAGGACCAAATCCACCTCTAAGAAATTAATGCCAATCAGTAATATACCAGCAGGAACATCACCAGCTCCTCAAAAAGCACTTAAGTGTTTTAGCCACCTAGGCCCATCCAACCACATGACTGGTGGAGCACCAGCCCAAGCCAGGCTCCTGCATCCTTTCACCCAGAGCCCTTTGGGTAGCTTTTCTGTTTCTGAACCAGTGGCATTCTTCATTTTGCATTTGGGAATTGGTCTATTTTTTCCCCAAATTTTATATGAAAAGGGATTAAAGTAATTAGAGGTTTCACACGGTTTCCTCTTCTATCCCTCTTCACCCTCACAACCATTAATCAGTTCTATTCAGTTTCAACCCAAGACAGATAAAGAGGCAGAGGAGAAGAAATATTTCAAATGTTTGTTGTGGAAAGCTGGGTGACTTAAGAAGCAGAAATACAAAAAAGATACAAACAGATCTATTGTATATAATGTCACTGTGACAAACAAGAACATTAATAAAATGAGGCAATTTTTCTATCAGATGAGAACAAAATGACAGTAATAAGGAATTTAACAGTTTCTCAGTCAAAACTAAATAAACTCCCAAGAGCTAAATTTCAAAAAACAATGTGTTTTAAGTTACAGTAAACTTCTTCAGTACAAAAGTCCAAGTTAATAATACATACTTACTACAGATTTCTTTAAATAAAATTACTAATATTTCAAAATTATGTCTTTGTTTCAGAACAAGCCTACATATGAAAGTGTTAAACTTGGTCCTTCCAATTCCCACTCTCCTGATATTTGCATATATGGAAAAAGAGATAAAATTTTGTCATGAAGATGATGACCAGGATGGTCAGTCTTTTCCAACCCTGAACTGAGGGATGCCAAGTGAACTTCAAAGGAAGTGGTATAAGATGAAAGGGAGACTCTCACCTTGGTGGTCCTGCCCCAGGGCACCAAGAACACTAACAGCCAAAGAAGGAATGAAAAAGTTATGGGAGAGAACACAAAGGGACAAAAGCTCCCCACTGGCGAGTTTTACATAACAGCTAGCACTTCAGAAAACCCCATCACAACAATCTGGTGAAGGCTAGGAGAACCTGTCGAGGAAATGCATGCTCACAGACTGTCTCCTGCTGCCTGAGACAAGCAGCTACACCAGGCTGAACTGAACTATGGCCTTGTCTGACTATCAAGTTTTATACAATTGATTTTGAGAAGAATATCATCATTTGCCTTCTAACTCCTGTTTAGTCTTAGATTCCTATATCTCCTTAACATCAGTGTACAGATGTTTGGGGGCTGTAGTTACATATTTTCATGAGTAGTGGAAAAGATCCATGGCCCTGTGTGATTATATCTCAATACAAAACAAGTAGTGCACAGAAAAATAAGGTAGTTTTCCCGCCCTGTCTTGGATGGAATCACCACAGGGTTTGACTAATTATAGTTTTAGTATCAATAGCACCACAACCAAACTGTACATTTAACACTTGGGATAAGAGACAAGGATACATTTCTACAAAGAGGTCCTCCATCCTTTACCCTCAGCTACATACCCGGTGCTGAACCTAAGCAGCACCCATTAGGCAAAAAATTCCTGGAACTCCTTGCAGGTACAGAGATCTGGCTATGAACAGCTGGTAAACCTTTGTATCCAGCTGCTCCATGCAAACTCTTACACAGGTTTGCCTTGACTGGAATGTGCATGGGAGCTGCCATGAACAGAATGAGCCCGACTTCTTCTTTCAAGATTAACATTTGGTCTGAATTAGGATTTTTACCTTAATATACTCTAACTGTACACATGCATTACCTGTCCTTATTAATCTCCCTTCATCAGCACACTTAAGTAATCACGGAACAAATAAGCAGTGGCGAATAGATGTGAAAATAGAGCTTCAGAGGAATCTCATGCCACTAGACAGTGGAAAAATGTAGAACTGGAAGAAGCAGATACTGTACAGGTTCATCACCTTCTTCAGTTTACTTCCCTCTGAACTATCTTATTTCTGTTTTTTGCCAGAGTATCTGCCATTCACAAGATACTTAGCAGCTTTACAAAACAAACAAGAACATGCAACTTATCCAGTACATTTAGACAGGCAAGTATTCCATTTGCTGCTTCTGCAAAGAGATCAGGAAGCACCACGAATATGTTCAGTACAGCATTTGAGGACATACCAGGGCTAATCTGCCTGGAATCCCAAGAATAAAGGGGAGCTTGCCCTTTAAATGAAAACCAGCTCATCTTCTTTGTTGTTTTAGAAGTGTTTGTTAAAATGTCAATTCCTTGATATAGTTTCATATTGTGCTATTGATTATTATGTGGAACCTCCCACTCCCTTCCAGCTGAAATTTTGCAGGAGTTATGCTTTATAATCAATAGCATGCTCTGCACTGAATGGACTTGCCAGTGCAGCAGTTCTCCTCCAACACCCCCAAGGACAGCTGCAAAAAATGAGCAGGCTACCTCCCGGAGCTATCTAAGGACCAGATCCAAACTTCATTGAATTCTATGGAAAAATTCCCACTGACTTCAATGGGCTTTGGATCAACCCCCTGGGGAGGAACACTTTTTAAAATAAACATTAGGGGGAAAAAATCATTAGGACTGTAAAGCCTTTCATATTATCTCCTGGATACATTTTAAAGCAAGAGGGTGGGAATGTGCTCTTTTCTCCTTATTAATGTGTGACTCCCATTAATGTCAGGAAGAAGTCATTCAATTGTGAGATTGCAAAGGGAGAAAAAGAAATATGCCCTGACTTATATAAAATCAACCTCTGTCTAGACCCAAGTTTCATTAGGTAATTTTTAAAAATATGAGTTAGCCACACAAAATTTCAAAAATCCCTTTAGAAAAAAAATAATTTTAAACCTCCTCAATTCGTAAAGCACTTTGACAGTAAATATAATCTTGGAACTGTCTAAAATAAAAGAAGAAGAGGAAAAAAGTTATAATAAATTACATTCCACATGAGCTTTTGATGAAAATGTAATATTATGAAGACTTAAATATTATTAAAAAAATTCATATTTGTTTCCTGTTCTTTGTGCAAATCATGCTTAGCAGTGCAGGAATAATTCCTGGGGTTTTGCCTCTCCAAATGTACTTCTACCTGGGAGCTGTTCAGGCCGAGCTCCCAGGCAGGTACATACACTATACCCTTCCAAAGTGTGCAACCAGAATGCACTCAGAGGAATGACACCCAGGGCTGAGTCTGAAACCAGTAAGTTCTGACAGCTTTGTAAGCTCTGAAACAAAGTCTGGTCATTTCTAGGATCAGGATCTGAGATTTACCATCCATCTTTGCTAGTTCCTGGACAGTTCCTTCCCAGCAAGACAGAGGATCTCCTATTAGCAATCTTCTACAAAAGTCTCATTCTGCTCAAGACCTGCAGATGCATTTGCTGGGCCCAGTCATCCTTTTAACCTCAGCTTTTAAGTTGCCCCTGCAGATTGCACACAGGAAAAAAAACCTCAGGCGTGGTCATGAGTGTTGACCAGTTTGAAGAGGTCACCCACAAAGGAGTGACACTGTCAGGACCACGGGGTGGATGGGCTCCAAGGTAGGTTTGGCTCAAGGTCCAGCTGGTTGCAGGCATGAGCTAATAAACTGCTTTATCGGAAGGAAGCTCCATGCTGTGAGAAGCTTCTGCAAAGGCAGTGTCCTACAACTCTCCCTTTCATTCAATTATCCCCATGATCTAACCTTGCAGATTTAACTACAGCTACATGAATATGAAAGAAAGTTTTAAAATGCGTAGGCTCAGGGTGACCAGAAACCAAATTTTTCTCAGCAAAAATGAATAAATAAGAAAATCTTTGGGGATAGAATGAAAGCGTCATATTGCACCAGAAGTATTTTTTAAAAATATATATTCTTTAAAAACTAAAAATGTTATTAAAAGAAAGGAAAATTTCCTTTAGATCTATATTAAAACATTTTCTTTATACTTTCTTGAGATTTTGTCCTTTTACTCAGCCCAAACTAACATTTGAATTTCATCCAGACTTGCAAATAATTTCAATAACCACAAAACTGAATTTTCATTTCTCTTCTGGGATAGCTGAGAATAATATTGACTGAAAAATAAAATAATTCTAACAGGAACACTAAGAAAGAGTAAGTCATGCTCAGGACCGAAGTCACTGCATGGGACATTTCAAACATTTGTGCAAGTCTGCATTTGAGCACACATGCAGTTTTGGTTCTAGGAATTCAGACACAATCCTTTCAGCTCTCCAGTTTCCAACAATTTGTGACAAATACAGTATATTTAAGGATAGAACTAGTTCTTTTTCTATAATTACTTCATGACACTAGTGAAATGATCAAAGAAGTTCCAGAAGCTGAAAATTCATTCCAATGCAGACATTAAAATAACTGGGCTAAAGAGTCATGTTTTAGCACTTTCTTCTCAGTTATGCCCCAGAGATTCGCTTACAGCCGACACCAATCTCAAATCCATACTTCTGGGGAACAGTACAATATAACCATAAAATTACACTTGATATAAGATTTCATTGTCATTCTCACCTTTCCAACTTTCGAGAAGTAATCCTTAAAAGCCTCACAAGAAATAATATTGCAATTAAAATTATAGCATGCAACAATGATATTAAAAGAAAGACAAACTGCTTTATAGGTTTTACAAGAGCTTAAGTTCAACAGCTTTATTCAAAGATATTACAAGTGATCCTGTCTGATGGATTTTAGATATTCACTCTGGGCCCAAGGATGTTAGAGCTAAATAAAACAAACTGACATTACACTCTAAGAGATCTTCTTATTCGCTTGAGTCATGAGGCTGAAGAAAGTCAGGGGAACTGCAGCAGGTGAACCATCACAGAGGAAGAATCATGTTCTCCTGTGGTTTCATTTCACTGCTGTTGGATTCACAATAAAAGCAAATGCTACTGTGTAACAGCACTACTCCATGGTACTAACTTCCTTCTCCCTTTATTCGTTCCTCAGCTAGCCCCTCTACTCCATGTGCTCTAGTCCATCAGCAGTACAACAGGAAAAAAAACAGAACAAATGGAACCACTCTGGACTGCAGGATGAGGATCACCAGCAGCTAACTTAGCCTTACAGTCTTAAGGCAGTTAAGTTGTCACACCTGAAAGATGTAACTTCTTTGTAACTTGTCTCTGGAGCAGAGCCCAACCAATTTGCGCTTGGGAGACTTCAGGCACAGAGGGAGAAAGCTTGGGAGGACAGCCAGTTCCATGAAACTGCCAGCGTCTCAGGAGGGCCAAAATCTTATGCTGTAGCTGTCATTTTGGTCTCCTATGCTCTCAGGGGATGTATAAATCGTTCTCCTACTGTGCAGGCACCTCAGCAGAAGGGAAAGGGAAGCACAGCCTGTCACGTATCCCGCAGCCCACATTATTTCCCCAGAAGATGAAAATGCTGGGGTCAGCTGGACCTTCCAGACAAAGGGGACCTGTGCCCTGTACACTCACAGCTATCTGGAAAAGCAGAATTATTTTAATTGCTGCAGGAGGAAGCTCTAATTTATGTTCCTAGGAAGGTAGTACTTCTTAAGGCAGGGAGTTCACTTCACTGCCTGAAGCATCAGACAAGATGAAAGACAAAACTCAGAAGTTGCTGGTGAATCCCTTAAAACAAGTATCTTCAGGTTCCTGAACCAAAGGCTAAATAGCAACTTTTATTCAACAAACTTGGAAATTAACACAGGGCAGGGGGAGAGAAAGGAATGGTCTGATCTTACTTTTTAACCAAAGGATGCAATCTCTTCATAAATATTCCCAGAAATGCTCCCAAATACAAAGGCTGAGTCTTCATTAATGATTATGCATGGAAGGGAAGGGTTCTATTCGTTGCCTAGACCTTCAGCAGAGGAGAAAGAGCACCTTCTAATTAGATGAATACCTATGAAAAGATTGAGTTAATTTTATACTCCAAATGAATTCATTGGGGTCTGTCAAACCAAGAATTCTTCCTCTCTTTCCAGAGCAAAGAAAAACCAAACCAAAACTATTACATTTTTATATACTTGCAAATAGAAACTTTCCTTTTATTCTTTCTCAAGCCCAAATCCAGCCAGTAGTACTGTTTTTAAAACTCCTACAAAGAAGGTAAGACTATTGAATTCAGAAGTAAAATCACTGCAAAGAATATTTTACATTAAAGCCAAACACCACATCCTCCTGAAGCAGTATGAATGCCTTCAAGGGAAGATGGAAAATGTAAATCACTGGAAACCCTGAATATCCAATAAATCACTGGCAAGCTGGCCTGGGTTTCGGCGCTGAACAGAAGGAAAGCAAAAGAGTTCCAGAGTGCAGCAAAGATGGAAAGAAAGCGTTCATTGTATTGAGCGTGTTACACGATCCATATCGGACCTTTGTGCACCATGCTGGGGCAAAGAATTTACACGGATGCAAGGAAGTGGGAGGTGTTAAGAAGGGAACAGCACTAGAGTTTATACAAGTGTTACCAATGTTAGAATAATGTTTATCAGCTTACAGTATTTGACTTAGCATAGCTCAAGGGAAAAGGGAGAGATAACAACAGTCCAAAACACGTTCCTTTACCTGAAAAGCCGGAAGGAGGTCTAAATTCTCCATTTGAAAGGGAGCCCAATTAACTTTATCTTGTATATCTGAGTTCCTGCTGGGGAGACAAGTTCACTGGGGGTTATAATAATAATAACCCATGTGTGAACATTTTGACTACTGTATATACTGAAACATCAGAGGAGGAATATAGTATTGTGGAGAAGGTTTATTGCATCAACTCCTTTTCAGCACTGTTCTTTGGAAGATGCTTGAAGTCAGGCACACACTTGACCACTTTTATGATAGGAAATTAAGCAGTTCCCATACACATCAAAAGACTTGGCTAACCCAGCTGTACTGCTTTTCTGTAATCAACAGGGCTGTGCAGATTTATATCAGCCCAAGAGCTCACTGTCCACAATTCATTCCTCTATACCAGCTCAGAGCAGGAACAACAAAAACAAAATATTCAGCTTCTCTGCAGGAGAACTGGTCAACAATCAACCCTATGATGATGTTGAGGGAAAGAACAAGAAACACTTCACTAATTCCAAAAATAAGCTGCTGGGAGTGGACAGGCATGAAAATGCATGAAACTTGGATTCAGCCACCTCCTTTGCAACAGCTTTCATACACAGCTTAGTCATCTGCAATAAACCAGAGGCAGAAAGCTAAGTTTCATCCACACACACCTGCACATTGAACAATATTTCTGTGCAAAACAAAACATGCTGTGACACTGCAATCTGGCAAGAGAAATTATTTTGGGTGTGGTAAGATCCTAAACAACTGCACAAAATCTCAAGAGGACAAAATCTTCCAATACTAGAGCAAAGGATCATCAAATAAAGCTTGTGGAAGCAAAATTCAAAACACACCAAAGGAGGTCTAAACCCTCTCTGGTATGAAGAGCCACCTGGAGAACTTCTTAGCAAAGGATGGTGAGACCACATGATATTTTCAGTAATTCAAGATGATAACTCCTTCTGAAAACTCTACACATTGATCAGGAAATCCCCTGACTAGAAAGTACTAGAGGATTAGGAGAGTATTGGTAAAGACACATTAATCTTAGCACTTACACACTTAATCTTCTCCAAGCATACATCTACAGCTATCAACAGGAACAGGACTCTGGATTTGCTGAACCTTTGGTCTGAAGAAATAGAGCAGTTTTTATTTTATTCATTTGTCTGTGGAGATTCTTATCGTTATTTAGTTTATCTTTAAATATAAAATACAGGGACAGAAAGCTGAAAGCTGGAGAAAGATAATGGATGGTGAACAATATCCAGTAAAAAGGACCAGAGGACATTAACATTTAATAAGGAGCCATTACACACAACCACATAGTCATTTAGGTTGGAAAAGACCTCTGAGAACACCAAGCCCAACCTCTGATCACCACCTTGTCAACTAGACCATGGCACTGTCTCATACAGTCATTTCTTGAACACTTCCAGGGACAGTGATTCCGTTCATTCCCAGGGTAGCCCATTCTGATATTTAAAATCCCTTTCTTGTGAAACAATTTCTCCTGATGTCCTGCCTGAATTCCGCCTTGAAGCAGTTCGAGACTATGTCCTCTTGTCTGTCACTGGTTGCCTGGGAGAAGAGCCCAACCTCTGCCCGATTACAGCCTCCTTTCAGGGAGCTGTAGAGAGTGATGAGGTCACCCCTGAGCCACCTTTTCCCCAGACTAAACAACCCCTGCTCCCTCAGCCGTTCCTACACCAGCCTTGTTGCCCTTCTCTGGACTCACTCCAGCATTTCCTACCTGAATTGAGGGGCGCAGAACAGGACACAGCACTCACCAGTGCCAACTAAAGAGAAAGAATCACTGCCCTGGTCCTGCTAGCCACATTATTCCAGATACAGGCCAGCTGCCATTGGCCATCCTGGCCCTCTGAGCCCACCTGGCTCATGTTCAGTCTGCTGTCATCCAACACCTCCAGCTCCTTTTCTGCAGGGAGCCTCTCCAGCCACTCTGCCCCAGCCTGTGGTGCTGCAGGGGTCGAGGCCAAAGTGCAGGACCTGGCACTTGGCCTTGTTGAACCTCTTACAGCTGGCCTAAGCCCATGGATCCACCCTGTCCAGGTCCCTCTGCAGAGCCTTCCTGCCCTCCAGCAAATCAGCACTCCCACCAAACTGGGTGTCATCTGCGAATTTACTGAGGCTGCTCTTAATCCCCTCACCCTGGCCATTGATAAAAGATATTAAACAGGACTGAGCCTAATACTGAGCCCTGGGGAATACCTCTTACTAGACCAGATTATAGGTAAGCAATTTAATAGGAAAGATGGTGAAGTCCTAGAATTAATTATAATGTCTGCTACACACTGCTAAGGTTAACAAGAATTGCAAATATTCACATAGGAGTTTTGGACCTGAGCCTATTTTCATCATTGAAAGTTAACACCGAGTCCACAGCAACCAGATTTTAGGTCTTTGGTCATCAGAGCTGCTGCACAGAGATGTGGGAGATGCTGAATATAAAAATAAAAGAAAGGCAATAATGAGAATTATCATCTTTTCATGCACTACAAATTATCCTCTCTCATTTAAAAGCACTATTCCACAAAAATAATTCCTCTCCTTTGGGTTAAATTGTCTATGGAAAAAGAGATACAGTAGCATTAAACATCTCTATGCCAAATAGGTCATTTGTAAGGCCCACAAAATTTCAGAAACAAAGTTTAGAAGTTTCATTTTCAGACACATAATCTTTAGATTATGCATGTGAAAATGTGGTATAATATCTACCTGACTGGTAAACTCATTCTTGCTGTAAATCTTTGAATCAAGGAATATTTTCCACCCTGCTACAGACGTAGCTTTATGTCCAGAAAACAAATCTGGCAGAGGTGCACTTGCCAACAGATCTTAAAAAGTTCCAGTTCTTTGATTAAACACATCTATTTCTGCAGAGTTCAGTAAATGCGTGAATGGAGCATGTGACAAGCTGTTGGCAGTGTATTTATTTCTACAACACTCTGTAAATCTTGTCTAGGCTGCCTGTATCCTCTCATTTTCTTGTCTCTATTACAGTTCTTCAGCACAGTAGGTCTGTGCCCTTCTTGGGAACTGAGATGTTTGGGGCCTGCTGCCCTTAACTTCTGAGTGAGATGTACAATGATTCCTCCAAAATGCACTGGCTCTTAGGTCATACTACTTAATACTTTTTAAATACTTAAATATTAATATACTACTTAAATATTAATATACTACTTAAATATTTTTGCAAGGAGTACTTCTGCCGTGTAGATCTTGCAGAAAGTATTGACATTGCTAGAAAGGAGACAGGATGGGAGTGGAGGTGAAGCAATCTCTAAACTCAAAAACTTCTGAGAAAGACAGTCAAGGGTGTGGATGAAGTTTTCTAGGGAGTCACTTTTCACTGTCATATGAATTTTCTGACAGGAAGAGACACCCTTAATGAAAAATGCCATAGTGTCATTATGATCTGATGTAGAAACAAATAAAACAGCAAATTAGGTAAGACAGCTTAAATGTGAAGAATTACCCTCTGGCCCTGAAACTCCAGGTTTATTTCCTGCAGGAAGAGGTAAAGCCACCAACAAAGAACAAAAAAAATTTTTTAAGGTTACATGGACAATGGGATCTGCAGAACAATGTATGTCAGCTGTTCATGGTATAAGAAGAATAATTATGATTTGACATTCCAGTTTAAAATCAAGGGAGAGCAAAAATTCATTTGTACAAAGTTTAGCCCATTTTACAGTAGCAGAGAGCTGGACAAAGAGGATTCAAATGCTTTGGACAAATCACAGAAATAGACAGAAAAAAAATAGGGCAAAATTAAACTAGGACCAGTAAAAAGTGATGTTGGAGTTTTAACTGCTCAAACACAGGAAGCATGTGGTTAAACAGCAGTTCTCCAGAAACATGTTTAGGGGTTATTGAATAAGAGTCAACATGGCTCTGCAGGCAAGAAAAGAGAAAACATAATGCTGGAAGAGATAAACAGGGTCTGTAGCCTGCAAAACACACAGAACAACCCCTCTGCTCTCTGCAGTGTCAGTAGACCTTCACATGAACTCTGCATCTTCTTCAAGAGCGGATGGATCTGAGCAGCAATAGGATGAAATTTCTGTTCAAGACACATCTATTAAAAGTAAAGACTACAGCAAACATCACAAAGCACCATAAAGAACTGCCACAAAAGAAAGGGCAGCTACATAACCTCCATAACTGATTGTCCTCAGAATGGATTGGGCAAAAATGCCACAGGAAAGCATCCAACCATTCTACCCAGATTGCTGTAACGCCATACACACAGGAGGGATACCTTCCAGCCCAACTTTTAATGGATTCTGTATCCCATGGAATTGGAGGGGAATTCCTTGAAAATGAGTCAAGGGGATTCTGCTTTCTCTCTAACATTACTCACACTTCCCACTCTTTTAGGTCATTCTTACCTTCACATTCAGAGCACCTTTTGGGTTGGAAAAGATCACTGAACATCATTTTCAGTGCTGTTTGGCTTGGCACACCTGTAGAATAGGTACATACATTTAGACCTGAATGTTTCTAGTATTCTGGGGCTGCATCCCATTTGCTCTATCATCAGTACAATTCTGAGACCTTTCCTTTATTCAGGACTGATCTTGCTTTGTGCTGGCTTGGCTTCACATATAAGCATCTCTGCCTTGTGCTGCATCATTCTCCATCCCCATGCTTCCTCCCTTGGAATTCCACTGGCATCATCTGCAGCCCTGCACCAGCCTGCTACAAACACTTCTCTGCTTTAGGAGCTCTCCTTTTCATAGCTGAAGCAGACACACTGTTAAAAAGGATCTCTGCTGCCCTCTTTCACTACTTTTAGTCTGGTTGAATATGACATAGCAGACAGAGAGAGAAGCCAGCATTTCAGGGAAAGGAGAGATGCAATAATAACATTGGAGAGACCTCAGGCACTCAAATGGAGATGGCTAGAGAGGATCAAGCAGAGAACTTACGGGGTTTATCCCTGCTGGAGAAATAAACTTGAACTGAAAACAAGCTCAGACCAAGATCTATTCTACTGATCCGGATCATAGTAAAAATCTTACTGAATTCAAGCCAGCTTCAGTCACAGCTAGACCCAACCCCAAAAATAAACAAGAGAAATTACTGTTTCATTTTCTTGATATTTGATCAGTGATGTGTAAGGTAATGCCAGAGATGATCCTAGAATTAGGATCTCAGCTGGAAGACTGAGAAGTCAGGAGGATGAAGATTTCCATTGCCAAATTAAAGGAAAAGAAAAAAACCACCACAGCATAGTATGGCACTGATGTCAGTAAGCAATCACTGACATGATTGTGCCTGAGGCTTAGGCTAAGACTCCTCCTAGGACAATCTTATCATCAATTAACAGGAGTGACAAACAGTCACTTTTTAGGAACTTTTTACAGTCTTTGTTTTGCCTTCACTGTCAATGTAGAAGGATTAACAGAAAAATCATTGTCTGGACATAAGGGCAAATATTAGGACTACCCTACCCAAGGCCCACAAGGACTTGTTCAGCACTAGGTGGCTGGACAATAAAATGCCACGAAACTCAAGAACAAACAAACTCACAACACATCCATGTCTGGAGGACTGCAGATAATTCTGATTGCCCCATCTGGAAAACAGTCCATCAGAACAGAGAAGGAGCAAAGAAGGAAAACCAGTTCTGGACCACAGGAGGAGACACTCAGAGTAGGAAGGCAATAATGTTCAGGGTGGAAAATAGCTATCTAAAGAAGACATAGCAAATTTAAAATCATGAAGGGGACACAGGAGGCAAATATGCAAGACAATATTTTTCACAAAAGAGCTCCAAAACACCCAAATAACACTAGGCAGGTCAAAATCCTAGCAAAAGGAGTAACATTTCAACAGCTCTCTACTAAACTGAGGATGGCACTGAAAAAAAAGGAGGCTGTGAAGACAAGAGACTGGTCTGGGAAGAAAAAGAACAGCTTCTTCAAGAATAGTCTTTGCTTCAACATGACAGAATAGAAACTTTAAGGTCAAATTGTTCATTACACTGAGATTTTGAGTACTGCAGAGAACACACAGGTGAGAAAGAAACAAAAATTTTAAAAATAAAGAATTGTTCCCTTCTGCAGGGACCACCCTAAGTACTCCTCAATTTTCCTTGCCCCAGCCCTAGCATTTGGGGATAGTCAAAACTACAGTAAATTCACGAATACAAGCCGCACGGAGTATAAGCCGCATATCCGGTGTGTTGGTAACATTGATGTCTTTGTCAATAGATAAGCCACACCCGGAATATTAGCCGCACTTTAGTTCGCAGCGAACTTTCACAAAATCGTCATTTGGTAACACAATCGCGGGATTGCCGGGGCTTACTGGCTTACTGCCGACCTCGGAAACATTGTTTCCAAGTGAAAAAAGACACACCCTTTATTTACAAGCCGAAAAAGACAGGAACAATAGTGTGGTCATTTGCGAGCATTCCCAATGGATCCGCGTTGCCTTTAAACAGCTGCTCAGTCGCATGGGCAGGCAGCTGAGCTCCGAGCGGAGCCACATCTCCGTGCTGGCACAGGAGCGGCCGTTGTAGCCATCGCGGCCCGCGGGGGAGCAGCCGTTGTAGCCCTCGCGGCCCGCGGGGGGAGCGGCCGTTGTAGCCCTCGCGGCCCGCAGGGCGAGCGCCGCTCTGGCCCTCGCAGCCCCGCGGGGGGAGCGGCCGTTGTAGCCCTCTCCCTGCGAGCCGAGTGGCCGTTCTACCCCTCTCCCTGCAGGTTGAGTGGCTCCCCCAGCCCTCTCCCTGCGAGCCGATTGCCCGCTTCATCCCTCTCCCTGTGGGGAGAGAGGCTCCCCCAGCCCTCTCCCTGCGAGCCCAGCCAGCCCCGTAGCCGCACAAGACTGAAAACACTTTAAAAAGTACAGAGAAATATCACACACTTTTATCAAACTGCCGAGGTAACTCACCCCGATAACAACCCCCACCCCTCAGTAACGCCGCCATCCACAGGCAGGCAATAAGCTGTTCTCTGATTGGTTCATCGTCGGAACAACAGGAAACCATGGATTTCAAACTGTTTTGGCTCGGGACTGGACCAGCATGATACTAGGTAAGGGCAGATATCACATTTTTGTCCATAGATTAGCCACACCGGAATATTGGCCGCATTTCCGGGTTTCCACCAAAATTTTAGTCTTCTTGCTGCGGCTTGTATTCGTGAAATTACTGTACTCTGTAGACACCACATCCTTTTGGTTGGGCTACAGACTGAGACAAGAGGCAACACTGTGGTTCCACAGTGCATTGTCTGATGGGCACCTCCAGCAGTTTCAGTAGGCAGCACGAAGTGGCCTAAGCAGATCAGAGAAATCAGATCCAGTAACCTCGCTAAGGCACCTTTGTTCTTTCTGTCACTAGCTCCAAGCACAAAACACCGGTTGGACTCAGCCACTGGTTTTAATTTAAAACATACACAGATTTTGCTGAATATTATCAAGTGGAGCTTTGAAAAGGGAGATGAAAAAACACCTTCTATTAGTCACATGTTAAAAGCTGGGGTTTTTTTCTCTTGGAATAGGTCTGAAACCCTGTCAGCTCCAGAACCTAATCTACTCTCTTGGGCTATGGGAGGTTATCAGACAGGCCTCAAGAAGGTACAGTAATTCCTAGAGTTATAGAGGCCCTCTAACACTGTTGCAACTAAATATGATTTACCACTACAGATAGTGTACCACAATGCATGAGGCAGCTTAGCAGATGCAATCCAACAGTGCTTTTAGCCGAAAGAATTTTTTTTAATGCCTAAAGGTCTTAAGACAACCTAAAACACACTGTCAGTCTAACTGAACTAGAGATTTGTGTACCCTTTGGCGTGGAATAGCCAAAGATGTTCCAATCTTGTGCCCTGAGCAGAGGCAAGGCAGCTCTGCTTCTGCTGGGCAGTGATGCCAGGTCACTGCCTCCCTAACCTGGCAGGAGCCAGGCACAGTGGCTCAGAGCCAGCTTTGTGCCCCCTGAGGACTTCCCTGAAAATGAGGCACCCTGCTGCAGTTTTTAACCCTGACAATTTGTAGACTCAAGTACGAGCAAAAGAGGGCTTGGCTGGGGCTGAAAGGCAGAAGAACACGATCATCTCAATCAGGAAAATCGAACATACCTGGCAAGAAAGAATAACACTGCAGCGCAGCCTTCAAGACAGATTTTTCAAGGGAGGAGAAGGAAAACAGCCATGAATCAGTAGGAGAAATACGACTTTAAAGCTCTAACAAAGGGGAACAGATGGGACCATAGCGAAGTGCGCACAAACTTGAACTGGAATAGCTGCCCTTAATAAAACCTCTCCAAATATGAAAGCTCCTCAGACATCTGCAATTAAATCCCCTATTAATCCTGACTATATTTTAAAGGCAGTTGAGGCAGGCTACTAATAGTGCTATCGACAGTCTGGAAACTATACCAGGAGGACAGAGGTGGTGAAACAGAAATGAGAAGAGCCAAAATATAGACTTAAAACCCAGGATGACAGCGCTGTTTTTCCACCTCTCTCTCTACATAATTAAGATCCTCCTGTAGGTTTTATCTCTAAGTGCTGGAGGGGGCTAGGGCTTTAGTATTTCTGACTCACCCTGATTTCTTACATGCTCACAGGAATGGAGATAGGGAAAGTATCACCACTTCTGTATTATGGAAACCTTGCAATTAATAATTGAGAATCTTTTTATCTCTCTCTTCCTTTTTCTTTCAGAACTAGAGTGCTCTCTTCAGCTTGTTAAGCTTAGTTCACTCCCACTGATAATTCACTAGAGATCATAATTTATGGACAATTGAAGCTGCAGAAACATCTCTTAGAAGGAATAGAGCAGATCCATAGCAACAATTCTTCAGGGGAATATTAATCCCCAGCTTTATGTAGTGCTAAGTGTACAATAGTAATCAGAACTTGAGTAGAAGCTGCTAATCATTGAGGGAAAAGGCTGTATAAAGAATTCATAATGGAATTAGCCTGCGGCAAACAAAGAAAGACAAAATTAAATCAGCCATCAAATTGCACCAAGGAATTTTAATTTACAGGTTAATGTAGGATTATGTAACTAATCACAGCTAACATTTTCAATGAACAACCAATAAAATTCAGCTCTTTTTTTATTCCTGCTAATAGTATTCCAATAACACACTTTTATCACCATATAATGTGTTAAGAATGATTTTCAAAAATTCTAAAAAATCTTCCAAAAAGCATTATGACCGAGCAATCAATGCAAAATGCCGGCTTTAAGTTAATTAGCATAAATATACATCTAGATGATCTACTGCTTGTTTCAATGCAATACAATAAAGTTCCTTGGAGTCTGCATGGGACAGATTTACATAACCAAATGTGCATAACTGTAGCCTTAAAATATATGCATGACTTCCAAAGAGGGAGATACAGCAATACAGAAAGTCTCCAAATTAAATAAGTCAAAACAACTTCTGAGTACTAAAGTGCACCACCTAATTCTAAATAAAACCCTTATTATAGTTTTTTCTATCAATACAGCATATATATCCTATGACATACGCACAAAGGATTGCTCTAACAGAGTTTGTGCTGTTTATAATATGAACATCATAAAAAAGAATAAGGTTTCTGGGATAAAAAGTTGATTTGCTTCCCCTAGAGAAAAAAACAAAGACCTTGTATTTGACCCAGTTATATTTTGATATTGGCCAATGCAAGGATATTTTTAAAAAGACAGAAAGAAAGGAAAATCTCTGTCCAAAAACATGTATTAAAAAAACCCACTCGTTCCCGTATGCTAATACATAGAAAAGACTCGCATAACTCTTTGCACGTTTTTAAAGGGAAACACCAAAATTATACCGCATGCTTCAAAACACATCAGCTTAATCAAAAAGATCTTTTTTGCAACATATGGCAGCATGAAAATTTTTATAAATGGAGTAAAAAGCACTTTCATAAGCTTTACTTCACTTAAGAGGAATGCTGGGAAGAAAGGCAACAGCATTCTTCCTGCATATGTTTTTCTTGTTCTGAACAATGTGGGAAAACCTCATTTTACTTTAATCTAACAGTTCATTTTATGGAAGCAGCAACATTCTGCCCATTTATTAGCACAGAGGGCTTGGGGTTGTGGGTTGTTTTTTTTTTCCCCCTTCCTTTTATAAAGTCTAATTTTAAGATGCACACTTCCAAAAAACATTATGGTGTCAATTGCACTACCCTTCAGCAATCCTGTAATAACTTTATTCAACCATTTCTAATTATAATTATATTTTCAATTCCTTTTAGCTATAGAAACTCTTTATCAATCAGAGCACAAGACAGAAAATTACTTTATTACAGCTACAGCTCGTTAGTCTGAGTGCTCTTAATGAAGCAGCCTCATAATCAGATGAAAATCATGCTGAAGAAAACTTGCATCATTAGTCTGGGCCTTAATTACCAAGAAATATAGTCACTAACAATGATACTCCATTTCATGATATGGTGCATGCACCTTCTACAGTACTTGCAATTAATAATTCCACAGACTGCTACAGAATCTTTCTATTTATTCATAACAATGGAGGGGAAAAAATTCTAAATTTAATTGAGCGGCTCCAAATGCACTCTCTCACTCTCTCCTGCTCAGATTAAAATGTCAAAAGGCTAATATTCTATCTTACAATAATTCATCATTTTAATTACATATTTTATGTGTATGGAATGTCCTTTTTATTTTTTCTCCTCTTGATCATTTAGGGCGACATTTTGGGGGGACATGTGTATGGAAAAAAACCTTTCCTTGTATGTTGGTGGACCATGCCACACAGAGTTGCAATAAAGAGAAGAAAAAAGCATTTAATTTCCTTGCTTGCCAGTGAACGAGGATAAGCTCCAGACATAAGCACAAGACATTCATTTAAATTAATGTCCTTCATCCAGTACACTTATCAGTGAGGATGGAAAGATTCTTGAGCGAGGAATATGTTGATCCCTAAAATCCTTTATGAATATGATCCATCGTAAGGTTAGTAAATTTTATACCCAAGCCTCTCCTAATCCACTGCATTTTCTGTATTCTTTCACACTGAATGCTCATCTGATGTCTCCAGTAAGCTTCCTGCACACGAGAGCATGAGGAAATGCCGTGAGAGTCCCCTTCATCCAGCTAATGAACCCGCTAAAAGATCAGATCACAATCCTTGACACCGAACACCTGGAGGATATTTCGCTCTAATTTGCAGCATGGCAAATGATTCCACAGCCGTCAGTGGGAACGTTCACACCTCACAGTAGTGCCCCTGAGATTGTGCCTGCTCCAGCTTTCTCCCTCCTCGTTCACGCTGAAGCCCGGCAGGCTCCCGAGGGGGACAAGGAACGCGTTTTCCAGAGGATCCACTGAGGTAGGGAGCAGGTCCTGCTGCTCTGCCAGCTGCAAAGCTGCACTTCGGAAACTGGGGATTGCACTCCACATCAAAAATACCTGACATTACGATTTTTGTAAAGTGCCCAGTCCTTGGCTGCTCAGCTGCTATCTAAGTCACATTAGAGCAGAAGAGATTGCTCTGGAGTTGTTACCGAGCCTATGATTAATCTCAAGGGCATAAGCTAAATAACTCCCTTGCACCATTGAATTTTCTAGCACTCACACGCTGCTGTGCTTTCATGCAAGCACTTCAAACAACAACTACCCATTAGACGGGCTAGATGAACTTGCTGTAAATATATTCAGCATATCCTGCTTCCCGGCACTGTTGCTGCACAAGGCATCCTCTCTGCATCTTCCCATGATCTGCTGTATCTTCCCATGATCTTTGATAAATCATTGGCATCTTTTGAAGCCTTTTGTGTCCCCTCCCAACACAGAAAGTGAGCTCCCTTCTCCTGAAACAGAAACTAAGAAGCTCTCCGCTCTGTTTTTGCTACCTCACATATGTGGCACAGTTGAGGGCTAGTAAACAAAAGAAGGAAAAATGAAAATCAGCTTAAAGTTCTGTAAAACAAATCCGTAAGTAGATTGAATGAATAAATAAATGAAATAAACAAAAAGGCTTTCTGCCCAGTCTCTCCTGCAATTCTTATTTTCCTATCGTCCTGCCACACCTCAGTATTTTTTATTTTAGCAGAATTTCTTTTACGTAATTGCTTCAAGAATTTGCATCTGGCACCAGCAGTTGACAGCGACAGGAGAGTGACAAGATGGACTGTTGTGGCAATTCCTATGTTCCTACTACATTCCTAAGCTGTGTTTTTTGGCACTGAATATGGTAAAAATAAAAGCCAGAATATTTAGAAACGTGACAACTGGAAAAAAAATATTCTTAAACCTTACAGCGCCTTCTAAAATTGCGGAATAAAATTAATTTATAGCATGACTATAGCTGGCCAAAAAACAGGGGCTCACAGTAAACCAAATGGGGTAAAAAACTGGCTCTGCAAGCGGTTCTGAGGTTTTGGCTCTGTCCAACACTTATAAACTTATTGTATAACTTACCGGCAAGAGAGCAGCATCAGACTGACCTCCACTTGCATCACAGAAATTACACATTCATTGTCTTTGAGGGGAAAATGTTCTTATGGTACCATATTAATATCCTTTGTGGGCTGGGTTATGAATCAGCATTGGCAGCCACCTCCGAAGCCGCCTGCCTGCCAGCCTTCCCAGCTGGAAAACTGGTAACGCAGGAGAGATGTATACAGAAGGGAAGTGATGGTTTCCCAATTCCGAATTGATTTGTACATGAATCCGCTCAACTTTAAAGTGCCCCAACGTGCCAAAAACCCGGTCCAACGATTCCATAGGATGGTGAGCGCACCCCGCGTGGGCTCGTGGTGAACGGCAGCGTTTGTGCACCCCCAGCCCACGCAGGCAGCGCTGCTCCTCGCGGGGGATGCGACGCTTCCATGGAGGGAAAAGTTTGGTCTGGCTAAAACTGGGAATTTTTAAATTATTTTTATTTTATTTTACTCTCCCCACACACTCCTCCACACACACGCACATACTCCTTTTCTGCGCCGGGCCCCTGCAGGGAGAGGAGAGGGCGGTGTCCGGGGCGGTGTCCGGGGCGGTGTCCGGCGCTCTCCGGCCTCGGGGCAGCCCCGGCCGCTCCTCGTGCCTGGGGGCCCGGCGCCCTCTGCCGGCCATCCGCCGCAGCGGCACGGAGCGGGGGACGTGGGTTCGAGCCCCGGCTCCACCGCGCCCCGCGGCTCTCCGGCCCTGCGGGAGTGCTCGCAGCGCAAGCCTAACTAGTGCTTCCCGAACAATCAATATAAACCACCGCGCCGCCACTCGGGGTACAGCTCTCAACCTCCATCTATAAGCATCAAGCAACTGGGACAAGCAATAATTTCTATCTGCCGGTGCCAATTATTAAACAGTAAGAAACTGCTTCAGTAGGTGCAGGTGACCAACTGTCCCCAGGCCACCTTCCCTGGCAGGAGGAGAATCACGACTGGGCTTCAGCAGGGCTGGGTGGCAGAGCTGGACCCTGAAAATCCTCCCAGACCATCCAAAGATTGGAGCAGCGGTGCCACAGGTTTCAAGCACTATTGTAATCTCAGTCACAAGACGTCCACCTTCAGATCTTCAGGCCTTAAACCTGGAGGAGGACATTCATTGATCAACACAGAGAGGAACTATTGTATTTTACCTGTCCAGGTGTTTTCTGTAGTCCAAGCCTCAGCTTCACAGCTCACATCCCTGAGCTACGGTATCAGTCTAAGTCCGGATTTCTTCACATTTTCTCTTCTTAATTCTTTTTCCAAGTGACAGTTGTGTATGCTTACTCCTCCTCTTCTTCCCCCCGAAAGATTTGTCCCTTTCTTAGAAATTAATCCCTCAAGGAGAAAACAGGATTAGAGTGGCAGAGCCATGGTTTTGGTAGTAGAATAGCTGTGTTTTCCTAAACTCATAAATCCAACCCACAGGTACAAGCCATTGGTCTGAGTTGCCACCGAGCTGTTCCAAATGAGCACCATGCTGCCCAGGTTCCTTGGCCACGCACCCTCCTCGGCTGCACTCCCTGTGAGCCGCCAGGGCAGAAGCTCCAGAAAAACACAAGGAAACTCCAGACATGGAGCCAGACTGCTGCAGCAGTAGGAAAGACAGTTTTTCCTCAAGTAAAGACATGCCAAGTCTCTTGGTTCCTGTGCCTCTCACTGAAATTGCCTGCTATAAAATACAGGTGGAATGTAAAATGCAGTTAAAAAAAAAAAAAACTAAACCAAGACAAACAGGATTTCCTGACTTTTCCTTGAGAAAGTAGGTAGGACTGCACACAGGGTCCTTTTCTAGGCAGAGATTACAGGTGAAGGGCATAGTCCACCTAAATGGAGAGCAAAAGGCAGCTAAGAGAATATGAAACAGTGACAGTTTGATCAGAAAAAGAGGCCAGACATAAGACATCTTGAAGAAATTAGAGTACAGCTATACTGTGTGAGTCACTGGGTAGATACAATCCACTTCCACATGACCTATTCCACCTTTAATGAAGGTATAGCAGCTACAGCAGCAGAGATGCCATGTGAGATGCCTGCACTTCCCACAGGAAGACCTTTCTTATCCCCATCCAGGTTTTGCACTTGACTTCAAGGCACCCCTGCCTGCTCTAAGACTGCAGGACATCCCAGAGACCAGGGCAGAAGGATGGGCCTGGAGGGTCCCCCAGGTCTACCCAGCTCTGGACAAACTCCCTGCCTTCTCAGGGCAGAGGGCATGGCTGCTCTCCTCTGCCTCCTCCCAGCTGGTGGCCACAGTCACTCAGGCTGTGAGCACAAGAGGGAAGTGCAAAACTGATCTACAGTGACCCCCAACCCGGCAAGGCACCCAAACCTCTCCTTTTCTCCAGCCTGCAAGAGGCATTGCACAGAGGCGTTGCAACTGGCCACCAGTCAACCACCAACAAGGTGCACAGTGTCTTCTCCTCCTACACCACCATTCCCCTACCTCCTCTCTTCCTGCATTTAGGCAAGATTCACTATTTATCTTCGCCATGTGCTCTGGGAGAAGGGAGCCATTGCAGGATTTTTTTGGTGGTGGTGAGATATTATTTTGTTTGTATGTTTTCCAAAGCCAGTGGGCAGAGGGTAAGCCAAGCCCATGCAAGTGTGCAGCCACACTGCTGTGAGCTCCCATCAGCCCAAGTGGCACATTGCTTGGGGACACTGATGAAATTCTTGGGATTCCGCCTGATTGCACAAAATGCCCCTGAAATTGCCAGGTCAGGAGAAAAGGTGCAGTGCAGGAGGTGACAAACAGCAAAACCCTAAAAGACCAGCCAAAATCCATGACCCTTCCTGTTCCTATACCGCTGCCCATGAAACAGGAAACCTACCTCACACCCTTCAACAACCAGAGATGGAGTGCACAGATACTGAAGGTTTATCAGCTCTTCCTTCACAAACATTGACAGAATCACCCCCAACCTATATCTTCCAAACACTTTTAAGACTCCTGCCATATGAAAACATTTGGGAGTTTTTTGCTGGCGTTGGATGATTGTTTTTTTCCCCTTCTTATATGATGACGTGGTTTATCTTATTTGCTCAATGGGATCGCTGCCTTTCCACTGAAGAGCCTATTTTAAATATCAACAGAGGTTGGTATTTTAAGAGTTATTTAAAATGTCACCAGTCACAGAATGTTTAATTATTGCAAACATCTTTCAAAAAATTCCACCGTGGGTTTCTTGCGCCAAGTGATTTATTTCGGATATAATTTCTGTTTAATTAATAGGGGATTTCGCTCTGACCTGGAGGGTGTGAGAACCAGCAGAGAAGCTGGAGTTGTGTCGAGTTAACATTAAACCTGCTTGTGCCTGTTGGAGACCGAGAAGGAAAAAAAAAACAACAAATCAGGCTGGCACTTATTCAGGTGCTGCGTCTACCCAGCAATATTCTCATGTTGATTGCAATGGAAAAATTGTAAAGGCAAACAAAACTTGGGGGAAAAAATTAATCACCAGGATATGAACACTGTGCTTTGTTATTTATTTTAACTATGTATATAATTTGCTATAGAGTATAATTATCCCTAATTTCAGGTGAGATAGTATCTGTTATAACTCTTTGTTATTCATATAAGCTCAGAGAGAAGTTTCTCAATCAGTCTGGCCTGAATTTCCATACACCTTGAGAACAATTGGAATCAAGGAATAAATGGCTATTTTGGGAGGGGCAAAAAAAATAAAAAAGCACCTACTTTTAAAAAAAATTACTAAATTGGAAAATGCCTAATCTATGCTGCTCAAAACACCAGGTTACATCAGAACCGACTTTAATATCCTGTAAAAATCTCTTAGTATGACGCATATACAGCTGTCTAATATTGCTGCTTAAAATGTCTCCGCGTTAAATAAGATTCTATGCTGTAAAATTTTGCAAGGTGATAAAACAAAAAAATTATATAATAAATATAAACCATCTGCATTTTTTAACAAGCCATTTGGAAATGGATTTAATTTATATTTAGAATTGTTTTGAAGTGTTCTCTTTTGTGAAAATGTCCCAGTTACAGTATATTAGGTTTTCAGTAGAAAGATTAAAAGAGCTGACGCACAAATAAACATGCATGCACACCCAGAGCAATTTCCAGAGCTATGAGAGCATTTGATTCTTCAAGGATACTACAGCTGGCTTTTAGTCACATAAAAAGGGTTAGTGTGTGCAATCGACAGCTCTGGAAAATGGATTCATGAACACAAAAATGCATTAAAACAACATTAAGATTTTGGCAATAATCAACATAAGCCAGGAAACTGAGCTTCAGGCTGAACTCGCATCCTTAACTCCTTCCACGGTGCTTGCTGAAAAGGTTGGTCATATTCTGCAGGAGGGGAAAGCCCATCCTGGAGCTTTTAAGCATCACAGCAGAGACACCAAGGGGAGCCAGGACTCAACACAGTCAGGGCAAAAGAGAGAATGATGATTTTTGGTATGACCTAGCTCCTGTGGCATTGTCTCCTTTAACAGACTCAAATCTTATGTCACAGGTCTGTTTAGCCTGGCATCGCCACTGACAAAGCTTTCCACTTAACTCCTTCGTGTTACTTCTGCTGCCATGCACTCCTACCTCCGCTGCACAGGACGCTCTCGAGTGCTTCCTGAGCATTTGTTTTCAGCAAACCTCCAATGTTGGTGAAACAGGGATGAGCCAGCACTGTTCAAGGATCTCAAAATTGTAAAAACCTTTGTATGCCCTTGCACTCCTCGCCGGCACCTTGGGCCCCCTTCCCTCTCAGCTTGCCATCAGATGCACATTAACCCCCCAAAGCTTAACTCAATCTGTGGGAGGCTGGTATTTGCCTTTTTGAACTCACTTCAGTTCAGCAGTCCCAAAAATCATAGGTTGTTTTTATTCTGAGGAATCCCACTCCTAGAAGAACTGATGGTTTTGGCTATTTTTGCATCCTATTAGTATCCTCCCTACAAATCCCTTCTGAAGATTAAAAATCGATTTTTTCCCCCCAGTATATGGATGGTGGTATAGTACAAACAAAAATCTAAAAAAAAATTTTTTTTAAAAAAGGGCATTTTGTGCCAGACCAAGCAGGTAATGTATAAAAAGGATGGGGCTGCAACCACTTCTTTTGCCATTCCTTCTCCAGTGGAGCGACATCTACCAGGAAGCACTACAAAGTACAAGAAGCTACTTTTTAAAATAACAGGCATTATCATGCCTACTAATAAATATCTGAATGGTCATTTGTTTAATTTTAAATCATTCACTCTATTAATAAGCAAATGCACTATTGACCAGATATCAAATGCAACTCTTCTGCCTAAAAACAGCTACTGAGAATGTTAAGTTCATCATCATTAAGAAAAGTCTTCTATTGGACTTTTATAATTTAATTACCTAGTGCTAACATCTGATCAATGACATCAAAGTTTAAAAACTTTGCCAGGGATTTTTCAAATACACACCTCTGGACAGAAAACTGCATCTACAAGCCCAGCATTTTGCCTTGTTTGGTGCCTAATTGCCTTCCTGCACAAATTAATGTATAGCTAAGAGAGATCTACTACTCTCTTTGCTGTAGGATACACAATCCAAATTCTCTATTCCCCCTCTTGTGTGCTCCTTCACAGCTTCTCTGTTAGCATTATCACAGCTCACTGTTTGCTTGAGTATTCGAGTTTGCTACTTGTTTTGGTTTTTTCTTTCCTTCACAGAAACCCTTCCCTGCTCATGCAGCCTCAGGAATGTCAGGACTCATAAGGAAATTTCTGAAATCTAATTATAAACTTGTATTTATATTTTCACCTTGCAGTTTTCAAGCTGTGAGGGACAGGAAGAATTCTTTTCTACCTCTGAAATTGGGAAGTTCTGCCAAAAATATTTACACAGCTGGCACCTCATCCCCAATGCATGAGATGGGGCAGTCATCTCCAAGCAATTCCTTTTTCCCTTGCTATGTAATTCCTCTGCTCCTTTTTCTTATTTCTGGGGACTTTGAGTTTGTGGTTTCTGACCTGAAAAAAAAATAAAACATTAGAAACAGAGAAACTTCATATCTCATTTCTATCTATTTCCTCTCTCAGTGTTCACTCACGCAGCCAAAGAGAAAGGAAATTGTATTTCCAGAAGAGAGGAAGCATTTAGAGAGTAAAGCATCATCCTTTGACTGTTTTCTTGATTACTTGGTTCCAGATAAGAATGCATGCCAAAGAAAGAGTAGCTGCCCAGGGAGCTGGAGCTCTTCAAACAGAAAAGACATTGGAATGGCAAGATGACAAGACATTTCCAGCAGGAAGTTAGTCTTACAAAGAACAGTTTCTCATGTGTTCCCTAGCTGCCTATTTTCAGCATCAAAATTCCCCAGAAGCGGTGATGTTACAGCACCCACAGTGTCAGAATACGAATTTTAGACAAGGACTGGAGAAGAGAGAAACTCCTATATTAGGAAACTATTTTGTCCTTTTTTTTTCAGATCTTCAGAGGCATACAGAGAGCAGGTTCCAAATAACAAACAAAATCATAGATCTTTTTAAAAAAAATACAACCACACCATCAGGGCATTAAGCAGGTTTGGAGGTGTGTAACACCAGTGGAAATCAATGAACAGGACAACCTAAACCTATTCTGAATAATGGACCAAGATAAGGCACAATGCTGTTTTCAAAGCAGGATTTTTTCCTTTGTCAGTAAAAAAACAAACAAACAAAAAAAAAGCCCGACGAAACATCAGTTACAGGAGTTCAGTGCAGAACCATTCAGCACAAGGCTGCAACACTCAGTGCAGAAAAACAAAACCCCAAGTAATTCTCATATAGCCTGGTGTTTCTCCAACACCCCAGATCTCCTCTCTCAAGAGCATAGACATACACACACATGCACACTCGCACTCTCATGACCTCACCAATAATCCCTGTCCTAAGAATGCTTGAGGCACCACGCTGGCAGCCTTGGCTCCTGTGAATGTGGGCTAAGCCAAGATCTAGGTCTCCTTCAAAGGCTCTGGAGGGACTCCAGCTGGGCTTGCTTCAGGGGGCATATCGGCAAATCCACATTGCCCATCAGAGAAATGTTGTTCAGGGGAACACACATGACTGATTTGCTCACACAGGTTGGGGTGTTTTCATGTCCAGCTCTACAGGTTTTATGTTGGAACACAGGAAAAAGCCCAAGCCTGCATCCACCAGTAGTAATACCTCAACAATAAGGAAACTGACATTTTTCCCTCAATATCTAAAAATCTCATTTCTAGAACACACACTGTGTATCAGTTAAGCTCAGGCAAGACTGAAGTGCAGCCTTTTTTGGCCCAGCTCTAGTTCAGTACTAATTCACTGGGGCTGCTGGCAGTCCACTGGACAGTCACCCAAAATTGGGATAGTCACTCAAATTCTCACAGATTCAGGCTCTGCCCAGGGACAAGTGGGGAAGCTGCAGTCCACTGCAAAAACAAAATGGGGAAAGATTGCTTATTACTTGCCTCTACATTCTTAATTTACAGAGCATTGCATTGTAGAACACTCTAAAGTCCATTGATGGACTGTTGCACAGGACAGAGCAAAAAAAAAAGACATTTCAGGGGCTTCCTCTTTTCTTGACCAGGACCAACACATGAAGGATTCTCCTTTACCTTTTCCCACCCTGGGTTCAGATCCAATAATGTATTATTCCTCTTCTTCTGCCCCTTTCTCCTCCGCTACGTCTTCTACTGGTGTTTTTCTCCTTCGTGCTGCAGTAGAGACAGAGGATATTGATGAGGTAGTAGTTGGAGCAATTCTAGTGAAGCAGCTTTTCAGATAATTTTTCTCAACCTTGATATTCAAACCATTCCTTTTAACACAGAAAATAGATCTACTTGCCCATATATCAGCATGTATTTTAGTAGTCACCGGAAAAGTCTGAGAGCTAGGAATATTTGACAGGAGCCCTGATTTCACTCTCTCTCATCCATTCTCTCATGAAAAGTTACTTGCAATCATTATCTTTGCTCTGAGAGTGCACATGTCTAATGGGCGGTCAAGACTGCAGCAGGAAAAACAAACGGTAAATTTCAGTAAAAGCATTATTACAAAATCTAGTCAAGCATTGTAAATAGAACTGCCATATTATTATTGAGAAAAGGTGTAGTGCCCATGCAAACTACATATTTGATTAGGATCTGAACTCTTTGCTGAACCATGAATCTGAAATAATTTAGGTGATACATATAAATTTAATTTCTTTGTTCAACATTCCACATCTGAAATTATGCACTGCAAATGTGCAGCTCTCACTGAAGTCTGCAAAATGAGTCTTCTTATAACTCGCCTATACTGTGTGGAGATAATCTGAAATAATCTTAAAGGAAAAGGAATAAATCTATTTTAAAAACAGCTGAGTCCTTTAGATCGTATACCATAACCAATTTATGGAGATAAATGGAATTCAATATTAAAGAAATACTGGGTTTTCCCCCTCCTGTGGAAAATTTAAATGCAGAAAGAAAAGGAAAGAAAAAAGAAAGGGAAAAAAAAGAGAGAAAGAAAAAGAAGGAAAGAAAGAAGTGGTAAGATACAAGTAACACTTGGTCATTGTTTCTATATCAGTGCCTGCTAGAGGCACTGCACCTTGTTTGTCCTGGCCCAAGCTAAAGGCAAGCTGATTGTGGAAATGACTCATTCTGTCTCTATAATGAAGATACACCAGCTATTGGACATCTTTATTTCTCATTCATTAAATGAATCCAGTGTCGACTGCTGTGATAGCCATCAACAGACACAGATGAGAAAATAAAAAAAAATGGGGGAAAGAGAAAGAAGGGGAATACAAATGAATATTATAGACTACTCTATGGGCCCTATTTCTAAAAATGAATACAAAATACTCGAAAAAAATACATTAAGCTGGTATTGGCTTACAATGAGGTCAATATTGTGATTCATTCAACTCTGGGGACAATAAATCTTGATATTGACTGAAAACATAAGTCAATATGCGTACTGTTGTGTGCATTTCATTATAAAAATGAGGAGGTAAGTGTAATGGAGAACACTTTTAGAAGAAAATTAGTTTTGTCAAAAGGTTTTGTCTGGTTTTTAAATTCACCACTGCAGACCACAATATCTGAATCCTTGGTCCTCACCTGTGAGGCTGTAGGTTGGGCTGGGTCTGGTGACCATCTCATCCCAGACCCACTGGAAAGCTCCAGCACAAATGAGAGCCTTAGAGGCCCAGAAAAGGTGACAGGTTCTGGAAGACAGTGACCTTAAAATGGCTGATCTGGCAACATTTAAGGCTATTTGTGCCATCTCCAGGGATAACTTCAATGAGAAGAAGTCATATATAATGAAACCTTTCATTCTAATATGGAAGAAAGAAGTCAGAGCATCTGTCTAGATTTCTGCAGCTTTAAGTTGTTTTGAGCCTGTAAGATTCTCCCTCTCTACCTCCAATGATCTGAAAAAAGGCATTATTTAAAAACAAAACAAAAACCCAAACAAAAACAAATAAAAAGCATAGAAACCCACGTACATGCTAAAAGAAAACTCTCACATTTTTAAAGACATCACATAAAAGCAGAGGCTATATGCCTAATATCCATTTATCCCATGTGGCAGCTCACCTCCCACTCTGAACTCTACCAATGCAGCCTGGCACTGACACAAGACCAGGCAGAAAAACCAATAAGGCCTCACAGTTCTCATAGCTCTGGAAGGCTGGAATAAAAAGCTCCATTTTTACAGAAACATTTTGATGTCAGCAGACTGGCTGGGCCAACATACTGTTTGCTGGAAAACCCTCACCTACACCTAACTGTAGACAATGGGCTTACCAGCCTGTGTTGCAAAAGCAATCATTCTCTCTTCCTGCAAGGTCTTCCTTCTCTTAAAAAATAGCTGGGCCAAGTACCACAGGGATCCATGCAGCTCCAGCTGATTACATTAGCACCTGACCTCCTGCATTCATGTACAGGACAACCTACTCTACAAATACTGAACATGTAGAGTGGGCACTTCCTTGAAGTCAAAGAAAAAGCACTACAGTAATTTCACAACTATAAGGTACACCCTTTTGACTAAAATTCTCCCCCGAACCCGGAAGTGTGCCTTATAGTCCGGTGTGCTTTATATGATGTACAAAGTTGCGACATTTGCCACCCCGGAAGTGTGAGCTGTGAGCCATGGGGGAGAGCCAGTAGTGCCACAGCAGCCAGGTGGAGGCGGGCCTGGGGGCCCGTAGCACCGCCCCTCCCGGGTCCAGGCGGGCCCCGGGGCCCACGGCACCTCCCCTCCCGGGTCCAGGCGGGCCTGGGGGCCCATGGCTGCCGGGTTGAGGCGGGGCCTCGGCCAGCAACCGCGTGGGGTCAGCTGGGGGTGGAGCCTCGCTGCAAAAAAAAGTGCGCCCTATAGTCCGGTGCACCTTACATGATCTACAAAGTTGCGAATTTTGCCAACTCTGGGGGGGTGCACCTTATAGTCCGGTCATGAAATTACTGTACACTGCTTTTAAAAGCCCTGCTCTTGTAAAAGCATCCTTTTTAACTGAAAAATGTTGTGCTACTATCAGTGAAATGCTTCAACTGTAAAATTAAGTTTTCCATGAGCTACAGGAACAATATGTGACATCCCAGGCAATCGTCTGGCTCCAAGTTACTGACCTCTGAACTCAATCAAGGTGAAGAGCAAAACTTACTGACTCAACATGTGACCAGTTTCAGCAAGTCAGCAACTGAGGAGGATTCCCTTTCTGACTCTGTATTCAAAGATGCTGAACCCTCATCATCACTGCCCAGATTCCCAGGAAAAGGGAATGCAGATAAGAGGAGAAAAAGATCCCACCCACCTGTAATATTGCAAAAGGAGAATCACAGGACCAGTACAGAAGTTCTTATGCAAGCCTGGATGACACCCA
This sequence comes from Catharus ustulatus, assembly GCF_009819885.2. NCBI lineage: Eukaryota > Metazoa > Chordata > Aves > Passeriformes > Turdidae > Catharus > Catharus ustulatus. The sequence continues at coordinate 10,750,831 of NC_046223.1, forward strand.
CCCTGTATGGGTACATGTGCACCTATATGCACACACATATCTGTTAGTGACAGTAGTTCAGCACACAATCAATCACAGGGAGAAGGAAATGTGAGTAGGGATACCTGTAGTCAGAGTTTTCTGCATAAAAAGTAGTATGGCAACATGCTACAATATAATGTAAAGGAGTAGACTACTTCTCACAGGACAAGCTTGATGTCACAGAGCTAGAATGTCACCCATGCTCATTCACAAGCCAGCACTGCCCTCTTCAACCTGTTTTCATCCACACTGGCTCTGGGACAGACGGCAGCGATCAATACCCACATGCTGAGCTGTAACGACTGAGAGCACTCCTGGGTTAATGCATCTCAGAGAGAAGTCAGGAAGCTCCACACTATTGGCATGCACAAAATTCAGAGGTTACAGAAACAGGGACCCTGCATAAGCAAGTGGAAAATGCCTGCAGTTGTTTAAGAAAGTGTATATCCAGGCAGGCTTAGAGACAGAGCACTGAGGCCAGGTACCACAAGCCACCTAACATCATCATTTCACTTAAATATCTAGGAAAGAGTGGCAGACAGTAAAATTACTGCTCCTTAGTCCCACCACTCCGGGCATGGTTTTAGTAATTCCTGCCTCTCTCCTAGTCCAATATATCGTCCTGGTTCCAGCCAAGACAGGGATAATTTTTGCAGTAACCAGGAGAGGGTAGGCCAAGTATGGTCAGGGCCCAAAGGTTATTCTATACCACCTCATGTCATTGCTGGGGCTGGGGGAAAGGGAGTCTCTTTCAGAGATAAGGGGTCTCTTCCAGTTAGCCTAGCATGGAGAGGAAGCAGTTGGGTGTTGTCTGTTGTCAGAGGGTTTCCTTTTTTGTTCACCTCTTTCTTGTACCCTCTTTCATTATTACTGCTGCTGTATATTTTCTTATCTCATTGCTGTTTCCAGTAAATTGTTCTTATCTCAATATGTGAACTTTATCTTTTGTCCCTCTAATTCTCCTTTCCATCCTACTGCAGAGGAAAGTGGGAAGGAGCAAGAGTCTCATGGTCCTCATGGTTTGGAGATTCTCAGTGACAGCACTAAATTGGGGAGTACTACTCCTAGACCATGACCTGTATTCTTAAAGGAAAGCAAAAAATTGCATAGGCAGTGACCACATCAGATTTCTTGCTTTATGTGACATCCTTCTTAATATGCAGCACTGATTCATGTATCACTATGGTACTCCTGACAAAGACCGCTCACAAGGATCAGGCCAGCAGCAGAAGCAAAGGGAAGGGCATCTCACTAATTTTAATGGACACGCCAGCACACTGCTGTCCTGCCAACCTTGTTGAATAAGATTTCTCTCAGTAGAGAACACATCCTTGCTGGGAAGGACTAGTCAGACCCTTGACCAAGACCCATTTCAAACCTCAAGTCTGGCTATAAGCGCTGTTGGACTCCAACAAGCCTAGATGCAGGTCTTGGTTATCTTACTGCATGTCAGCATTTTACAGACATGCTACTGCAACCAAAGCTTTGCCTGAAACCCACCCAAGAGGAAAACCAGCACATGCCTGTGTTTTTGTCTGTACGGATATTACAGATATCACTGGCTTGGATGCTTGCAAACAAACTCTGTGCCCTTTCATGCTGAGAGTTGAGAGCCTGGTGTCTTGAATAGAAGGCGACTTCCAGCTGAGAAGATCTTCAGGTCCCCCAGGCAGCAGCCAGGTGCACTCTGCCAGTGGGGCACTGGATGAGGTGGAACTGGGATGCAGCTCCACAGCAAGAGTATGCCCAAACATCCACATATGGGCAGGAGTTCTCCTCATTGCATATGGACCTTACAGTGCCTGCTGACAACTGGGAAGGAGGCTGGGATCCTAGCTCAGCTACAGCCCAGCCAGAGGACAAGAGTGGGATAGGGAGGATGAAGATAGTCACTTCCAGCTTAAAAGAGACACTTCACAAATTTTGTGTAAGCTTTGCTGGTTTGAGCCAGTGGTAAGTCAGAGGAAGCTGGCCACTCCCCTTCACTTATAAAAAATAACAACCAGGCAAAAAAAAACCCAACCCCAAAGACCCCTAAAATTGAACAAAGGCATAATATGCCACTGCTTTACAAATTAAAAATACTAGAATTTGTTACCATGGAAATCTTCAGGAGCCTTTATTCTTTTCCTGAGTAAGAAGAAATCTCTTTTCTGTTTTTAAAAGCACTAATTCTTTTGGACCCAAAGCCACAGAGAGACTCTGTTCAGTGTGTTCACATTTTCTCTCCCCCTGCAGTAAGTGCTGAGGCAGAGCCCCAGCCCCTGCAGCCAGGCTCTCATCTGGCTTGGAAGTCACTGCCAGTTGGTGCCAAGGTACGTTAGTTATGAGAACACTCTTCCTGCTGCTCAGGTGTAAATCCACAGGTGTGGATTTCATGCACAGGGGTGACACAGCAAGCCCAGACAACAATGGGAAGCCAAAGGTGAGCTCAGAGCCTGCAGGCAGAGCCCCAGCTATTAACAGATTATTGTAGGGACACTAACCCCTCCTCCTTCTTACCCATGTGGCTGGGACTTTAATTCCTCTCCCTGGGTTTGGCCTCCCTGCTCATACCTCCATCTCACACCACACTGCCCCCTCCCCTCCTGAATCTCTCCATAAGTCCAGAAACCAGGCACCCTGGCACAAAGCAGAGTGTTCACGCCCCAGACTGCGAGAGGTTTGGGACTGTTACATGTACTTCACAGCTCAAACCCAGCTCAGCATAAAACGTTCTGGTTTTCTTTCTCTCTTTTTTCTTTTCCCCTTTTCTGAAAGATTCCTCCAGAGATAGACAAGGAGTAAGCATTTCTGCCTCCAAGAAAGAATGAAAATTATGGCCCTATCTACATAGCAAACGATACTTTACCCCTGGGTGCAGAACAAGAAGGCTGAAAGAAATGTATGCTAACACAAAAATTATGAGCAACTTTGGATGTGGGTAGGTCTCTGGTGTGAGACTGGCATGCAATCCTTTCTTATTTCTTCCTCCTTTCTGTTTCTAAGATGCAGATAGATATTCAGATCATATAGTGGGCAAGACAGATAAATAAATAAAGTTTTCAAGATTGCAGAATACGCACAGCTCTGTGGTTGGGACTCTAATCACACAGGCAATGATGAAGAATAAGTCCTGCAGAACTAGTAAGTACAGGAAGATGAAATACATTCAGTGCTGTGATAATTAATTAAGCTACTTCAGTTAGGGACACAGGTTGGTGCCATTTCTTGTGCAATGTGTTTATAGGCATGTCAACCCAACAATGATGGAAAGTGAAACCTTGTCTGAAATACTGCTCTTCAGCAGCCAGATAAGCACAGTAGAACAGCTCTCATACATGTAAGCCAGCTCTTCTTCAGCTCTCAGTTATTCTCTTCCAGCTGTTTAGTCTTCCATAAAGAATACCTACATTTTTCCTGCATTCAAGCATTTTATCAAACTGCCATATAAAACTCAATGGATATTAAAACACTGTAGTACTGTATATTCTTGCTACAGCCCCGAATTCAATTATAATCCTTCAAGACCCCAGGGAAAAGTTACAAGTGGAAACACTGTGTGTTGAAAATATGAGAAATGATGGCATTCAACATTTGTAAGTTTATTTCTACTGCCTTTCCTCAGGAAAGCAGGTACAAATAATTTGCAGTCATGATATTGGTTTTGTTTGGAATCCCTACTTTGCTTTGCTGCTAACCACAAGTAATCTTTAGTTTAAGTTGTCTTGCATATGAGGATCCAAAAAGATTCCCCTCCCTACCTAGATGCTTCCAAAGCATTAGGCTTGTCACTAATCGAGGGAGTAGATTCATAAGATTCATAACCCATAACATTTGTTGCCCACACCAGTCACTAACAACTGCATTAGAAAATCAAACAGATCAAAAAAGGGTTTTTTTTTTACTTCCCCCGCTTTTTTTTTTTTTTTTTTTTTTTTTTTTTTTTTTTGGCATAGATACCTTTAAAGACTTTGATTTCGAGCAAATATGGGACTCGTCACTCGATGATTAATTTGCATGTTGATAGGCAGTCAGTGTAGCAGCTTTCAGATTAGGGACATTCCGCTGCACACTAAAAGGCACAAAGAACAAAAAGTGAATTTCAATCTTGCCCTTCTTTTCCAGTCAGTGCATTCCCAGCCCATGTCTATTGATGAGCAGTTGGAACAATACCAAAATGCAGTGTAAGATCAATCCTGCTGTTTACTTCGCTGAGCTGAAGGAACAAAGGACAGAAGAAAGGACTTAAACCCAGCTATAGTAAAAGAGTGGGGATGAAGGATGAAAAATGTGCCTGATGGGCAGTAGCACAGAGTAAACTCATTTAGAAAATAGGCAGCTCCAGCTGAGATAAAACCAATGATGATTTGTATTTTGTACTGTATCTTCAGGGGATAAAAGCACTTCTATCAGATACCATTGGAGGCAAACTTGAAACACTGCAGTAAAACACTATGTTCCCTACCAGGGAGAGAATAAAAATTCCCATAATTGCAAAGAAGTGTTAAATATCTGATTGTGCATGCCTTTTTCCTCCCATGGTGAGATAACTCAACCCGGTCCTCTTTTTAACTTCACAGGACCTGTCTAATAGAATATTCAGCTGGATACTTTTGTATCAAATGCAGCATGACACCATGTTTTACTTTGATAAATACTGATAATTTTAATTTGAGGGATTATTAGCCTTTAAGACCTTTTTTTAAAAAAAAAAAAAGAGGAAGCTATTTCAAATGAGAAGGCACTCATTGCTTGAACAGGCAGGAAGATGTGAAGAGAGAGGAAAAAGTTCTTCAAATGCAAATGCCTTAACAAACTGTAACTAATGAGAAGGAGAGAATAAAACACTCCCTTCTATTGCAAAACATAAATTATCCTAAATCAAAAATCTATTTACTTTAACTGAAAAGCAAGAATACCTGACACAATGAGCTACCATCCTCTCAGGCAAGGACAGAACAACACAGAATAATAGAATAGTAAAAATTAATAGGAGGAGAATTGATGGTATCCTTGTTGATATTGAAGTACAGGGGAATTTTGTTGTTTACTGATCACCATTTACAGGGTTTGTTTGCCTATTTAGCTCAAAGAATTACTTCTCAGAGGCCATTACCTGCTGATGGGGATGTGTTGGCTCTTCACTTACACTGATCAATGTACATTCTTCCAGTAAGGATAAAATTTGAAGTAATTTACTTGATTTTCTAGGATGCTTCAGAAGAATCTCTGACTGTCACCAAGCAGCAGATAAACAATGCTCCCCTTTGCAGGAGTAAACACTTAGAGACAATTATAAATTGACCTACCTAGACACCAGCACACAAGAGTGTGAATATTGTCTTCACACATAAGGACATACACGCATATATATATGTGCATTGTGGGGTAGGGAAGGTTGTTTAAGAGAATAAGAGGTAGCAATAGCAGAGAGTAAGAAGAAAAACCTTGAGAGACTTGCACAGACCTCACATTTGAGAAAAGCCTCTGTGGTACATCCAAATGCAGCTGAGCCAGCACAGCAGGAAGGATAAAAGGCCTAAAGTTAGGTACAAACATCTCTACTGCTGACTCAACAGCTGAGATTTTTCTGTGGGTTGATGAAGATCCAAAACATTTTCTCCATTTCACCTCACTTTCCAACCCCACTGTTTACTCTGAAGTGACCTGACGTGTCTCTTTTGTTCCAAGATACAATAGCTAAGAAACTTGGGCCCTGATTCTGCAACTCTCTTCTTTCACTGTTATTCAGCAACAGACGTCAAACCACTGCTGATTAAAAGCCAGCATATTAGAATTAGAAAGGAGGTACACTCTGTCTTGTGTTAACATCACTGCTACCAGCCCATTTCTGTGCTAGAAATTTAAACCCTCTTTCTTTCTAAAATATTACACCTGTGGGTGCTCTCCTGCAGTCTAGCAGCCTGCCAGAAATTAGTTCAGCTGGACAATAACACATCCACCTTACCCTGGTGAGAGAAAATTGCACTGCATATGGACCGGTTCCCAGAAGAAGGAAGGGGTTTAGGTCTATTTACGGCAACCTTCTCTGAATTCAGAAGTATTTCTGTTTAGTTCTGAGTGCACCCTCTCTCCCCTTACATAACAAACAGCAGAATCAGATAAACTGCTGTTAATTTTAACTCTCTCTTCAGAATATTCGTACAAGCACACCCACCATGTTTGGAAAGAATCCTCTATATTTATCCATAAGCATAAATATTTGGTACACTCATGGATCTTAAATTTTTAACTATGTTCTTCCAAGCTTGAGAGTTCATGTTTCTTCAGAGACAACACAAGCCAGTTTATAACCCTCTAGAAACTCACAGACTCTGATAAAGGTTCACAGCTGAAATAACCCTTACTACAGTGGTGAAAATACAACACTATCAGTATAAAATAAGGCAGCATTATTCTAAGCAATCCTGTGTCCATAAATAGTGCGAGATTAAAGTGCCTATAAATTGCAGAGTCTTATTTACTTCTAGATACAATTACAGTAATTTCACGAATACAAGCCGCAGCAATTTGACAAAAATTTTGGTGGAAACCCGGAAGTGCGGCTAATAGTCGGGGGCGGCTAATATGTGAATAATTTTCTGACATTTACAACCCCAGACGTGCCAGCCAGGGCGCCGAGCCAAGCACCTGCCAGTAAAAGCCAGCATTTCGCAATTGTTACAGTGTTACTGTGTTGCCCTGGCTCCCTTGCAGGCAGCACGGGGGGCGGGGAGAGAGGCGGGAGAGCTCCTTCTTCCCTCCTCTGCCACAGCCCAGGGGAGGACGGGTGGGGGGGCGCACCGCCATTGCCGCGGCTCCGGGAGCCGATGGGAGCCCCGCGCAGCCATTGCCACGGGGCCCGGGGAGGGGGGGGGAAGTGCGCGCCGCCATTGCCGTGGCTCGGGGAGGAGGCAGGGTGCTTTGTCCGCACCCGCCGCCGGCGCCACAGGTGCGGGAAAGCTCCATCCCCGCCCGCCGCTGCTGCCGTAGGAGCGGGGGAAGCTCCGTCCCTGCCTGCCACCGCGGGGCAGCGCTGACCCGGGGTGACCGAGCCCAGTGGCAGCGGCGGGTGGCCCCAAGCCCAGTGGCAGCGGCGGGTGGCCCCGAGCCCAGTGGCAGCGGCGGCCGGCCCCAAGCGGCAGCACCGGGCTGGGCCACCTGGCCCCGTCAGCAGCCCCTAGCGGGCCGAGCCTGCACAGCCTTAGCTCAGCCAGTAAACCCCGCCCTCCCGCGGTTCTGTTACTAATTGCACACGGGTCCTCGCTGCGAACGACAGAGCGGCTTATATTCGGGTGCGGCTTATTTATGGACAAAAACCGAAATATTTGCCAACACCCAGAGATGCGGCTTATACTCAGTGCGGCTTGTATTCGTGAATTTACTGTATATTTACAACAGATAAATGTCCAAAGTCTTTGAAATCTTAAGTCCCTGCTGTGAATTTCTGGATACAAAACTATACTGCGTGTATGCGTAATGCACATTTCTGGCAAGAATATAATTCACAGGGAGTCTAGTGAGAAAAAACCTACATGCTTCTAGGTTTTTTTGGTCATTTGCCCTCTGATGGAATCCCTGACAGTTGTCTTGAGTTTCTACAGTACTACAATTAAGAATAAAGAAACAAACAACCCAGTAATATTTTTTTTCCGTTCTAATTAAATGGTATCAGCAGGTGATGCTCAGGTCTGTGACGATGTATATTGCCACACCTCCCCACCACTTTTCAAGGTAAGAAGAAGTTCTGTTCACGTTTTGGGAACGGCCTGCTTGCATCCCCAGCAGGGTGAGCACAGCAGCTCTCAGAAGACCCACAGCTCAGAGCCAACAATGCGAACACCAAGTTAAATTTTTGGTAGCTGCCAGGCATTTGATGTTCCCTGACACATCAGCTGGATTCCTCAGGTCAAGGAAGTTGAGTATTTCTGCTTTTGAAAGAAGTTGTCCTTTTGCAATAGAAGGGCAGGAAAAGAGTGTTTGAATGCTTTATTCTTCCTACTAAATGAGAGAAGAGCCTTAAATGGATTGAGAGCTGCAAGGGGAAAGCACATCATGTGAAACACGGGCACACAGACCAACAGCGAGCACTGATACGGAACATGTTCAGCACACCAAGGACAAGTCCTCTGCACCCCTCCCCAAGTTCATGCCTAAACAGGCACAACTAATCATTGACCTACACACTGCAAAACAGAACTATAGCAAACAAAATACACCAAGAAACATCATTCAGCCTCCTCAAAGAATTTTTGAAATCTCAATGTTATTTAATTCCTTAATTACTAATTGCTTATATCCTAATTACTTGAATCCCATAAGCAAGATTTTTATGTAACACATTTTTAGAGATTATCCAAAATTTCACAGACCTTGCCAATTCACAGACATCAAGTTAGTTCTCTGAACAATTCCCTGGAGTCATAACAAAACAAAACAAAACAAACAAAAAAAAAACAAAAAACCAAACCAAACAAATAAAAACCAAAAAAAAAACCACCGAAAAAACAGACAGCCAAACAGATCTTCCAGATCTTGACATTGCACTAACGTCTTTAGAATTTCATCATCTTCCTCAGCTCAGTTCTTTTTTCCAATCAGTGCAAATATAAGAATACAAAGATAGAATGTAGACTAACATCTTTTTGAGGTTGGGCATGCTGGCATCCTTGTTTTAAAGGGAGGAAAAGTTCCCAAAACTTTAGAGACCTTATGATCCTAAAGATGGACTGGTGGCACGAAATCAGGCACAAAATCCAGACTAGGTGGCTTATCTTGAAAGTTGAACCACCATCTCCGTTTATCCCTGAATTTAAGTACAGTAAGGGGTATTTACTGAAGGAAACACTCCAACAGCCTCTGCACAGGTCTTGGTGATGCCAACAACACAAGTAGTTCTTGGCATTTCTCCAAGTGGCTGGTGGGCACAAAATTAATGCCCAGATATCAGGGGAGATGCTCCATGTAATCTTACCTTTCTTGCCCGATTCTAGCATAGATTTTCTCAACCTTGCTTTGCATTTCAACTGTCTTGGACCAAAGCCTATTTATTCCTAAAGATTTCCACTAACATTATTCTATCCCTGCCTCCCTCCAAAGAGCTCAAGTCTTGGAGCAGACACAGCTGGCCTAGTCAGAGCATCCTGCCCTGAAGCATTTTGCTGTCAAAGCAGTGGGCAGCATCCACTTTGTCTCAGTGACCTTTGTTCTTCAAGCCAGAGTAGTAGACAGACATACCCTAAGCAGGCATGCAATTGTTTTAAAAGGCAGGAAAGAAAATAAAATATCCAGTGCAAAGATGGAGAAATGAAGAAGGGGGAGGACTAAGAGTCTCTCCAATAACTTTCTACAATTTGCATCCAAAAAAAATAAAGAGTTTCACAACTTGAGCCTTGACAAGAAAACCAACTCCACAGGCTCTGTGGTAATTACAACAGTTTCCAAAAGCAGTTCTGGAGCACACAGATGACAGAACTAGGAGTCTAAGAATGGGAATAGCAAGTAACAACAGGTCAGAATACAAGGCTTGAACCTCTGCTTTAAGTGGTTATCATGGAAATAAATAAAATAATAAATAGAAACCTGAAAGCCATAGAAACCTGAAAGTCAGTGCTGACTTAAATCAGGGACCACGGTCAGTGCTGTGAATGACTGCTCTAAAAGGCTGGACTCCATCAGCCCTTGAACCGCTGACATATGTGGGATTTACAGATGATGGCAGTACACCTCAGGCTGATGCCCTGCACACCATGGCTCTGACCTGCCGGGACCTGCATTTCCAGAGCTTTTCATAGGACCAGCTGCCTTCCCCAAGACAAAACCAGTTTAGGCTCCAAGTATAGCCCATTAACCCTCTCTGTGCTCCATACCACAGCAAATCACAGGAGGTTTCAGAGCTAAAACCAATGCAGTGGGGCACATCTCCAACAGCTGCTGTTTGAGGCTGACTGCATCCATTACATTTGGGTGACATATACAGTGTTCTGTAGCTATAAAGGCTGGAAACTTTCCCCAAACACACATTTCAACACCAGCACCAAATGTTACTATGATTCCTATTTCTTTATATACCTTCCCTTGCTTTCTCAGCTTTCCCAAGCTTCTGTGTCATATACTCCATCCTAGTCCAGCTTTCCCCAGAATTATGGGGAGGATAACAGGTTCAAGGTGTTAAAAAGTAGCAATTTTCTAAAAGGCTCAGTCATACAATGGACTAAATCAGATGTTCAGGCTCTGCACAGCCAGTTCTCATGGAATGTCTGCTATGCAGGAATCAAAGGTTATCACTATCTGACTGATGTGATTAAATGAAACACGTCAATGGTGTGTCTGGCTCCACATGTTCAAATGTCGAAACCTCTTTCCACCCTCCTGAAAAACCAAACCAAGAAACTTGTCTCAAATTACACCTTCCACAGTTTCCCAGAGGTTAGGAGCTCCACAGATAAGAAGAAACTATTCCTTATGCTACAAGAGGTCTAGCGAGTATGATTCTGTATTTGCCAACTGAGCAAAAACTCATACAGATCCAAAAATAAGGTCTTCTAAGGATGTCAGGGAGGATCAGCTCAGGTCCCTAAGTGAGAATAGCATAGAGAAGTCTGCTCAGATGAACCATATACAGGCAATAGCACTAGGAAGACCAAAATAGTCTCTATGACATCCTGCACACCTCCAGATATTTACACATTTTCCCTAGAAAAATGGTGCAAATGACTGAAGTACAGAGAAGAATCTAATTTTCTAAGAGAAAGCCCTCACACTGCAAGCAGAAAGGGGGTTTGGTCTCAGACACATTTGCTCAGTTTGGAAACCTTAACAAAGAGTTTCACCATCATTAAAAAAAAATATTTTAAAATCCTGGAAAATTAAAAATCTGCAGCTGTGGTAAGAGCAAATTTACACCAAACTATCCCTCCACCCTTAATGAGAGCAGCCAGGGTCAAGGGGAGATAATTAGCAAAACGGGATTTAAAAAAAAAAGAAAAACAAAAAAAAAAAAAGAAAAGAAAAGAAAAAATAATAAATCAAGGAGCAGGGAAGAATGGATGTCTGAGCTCTTCCCCTTTCGTACTTGGGGTCAGTAGCTTAATTTTCTCTTACATTTGAGTTGTTTTTAATTTCCAGGAAGTCTTCTCAGATATCTTGAAACTTTGCCAAACTATCATTAAGCCAATATTTTATCTCCTCATAAAAATGCTACAGTATCTCCCCCACTCAATACATACTGCAGGAATAGATCTTAAATCAGGCAAGATAGGAATTTGTTTTTAAAATGACTTAACTATTTCAACCATCCTAGGGAGAAGGAAAAGCTTTAAGGGAAAAAAAAACCCTTTAGTGCTGTCCTCCCCAAATATAATAATTTTCCTGAGGCTCTATTTAAAATATCAGCACCACATATCAACATTATGTTTGCTCTTCACCTTGTACAGCTGACCACAAATGAAGTATCACAAGAAAAATAGCTACTAAAATTCCATGTGTGAGGCAGTTACAGACATGAGATCTACATAGAAGCTTCACAAATCCATCATTAGTCATGGTCTCCAGAAGCCCTGTAGGGAGGAAGCAAGAAAACCAAAAGCAACTGAAGTACAAACACTCCTTTGTGGATCATAACTTGAGAGAGAAAAGGGATGCTCAGACAGTTAACAAGTATGAGTCCAGCCCAAAATGGATGTTTGACAGTTCTTCCCTTTATTAAAACAGTGCGTTTTCAGAGCAGAGATTTTTTGCTGCTGTCACTACTTTAAACAAACAAAAAACAAGCCCACTAAATTTGGCCCAGCAGAATAGCTGCACCATTCAGTAAACATTTGGTAGGCAGTTTGGTGAGGTCCCTTGTCATCATGGAAAAACCTAGTGAAGAGCACAATTCCAGGTAAATGATGTATAGGAATTGCAGCGAACTTATCTAGCCCATCATTAACCTCACTCTCAGACAGCCCCAGAGGCAGTTCTTTAGCCACCAGCACAGCCAGCTGTCAACTGTGTCAAACCAGTAATGGGTTCGTTAGCTGGGGAGCAATCTGAAAAGCCAGCCATAGATCCAAATGCCTAAAAAATATTCTCAAATGTGGTAATTATGTCCTGCAACTGCCAAGAATGTCCTCAGAGAGTTCACAGATATTGGTTGCACCAGTGAATCAGAGCAGATAACCACTGTAGCTTCAGCAGGAGCATTAACAAAAGGCAAGGTTCCCTGAAACTTGGAGGAAGAGATTTTGAACCATCAGCAACAACTGGTATTGTAAGTGCCATGCTACTTTAAAAAACCTGCTTATTTTTTTTTTTTTAAAAAAAAGCATGCCAACCTAGCATCTTCATTGCTTAATACAAAATTATTTTTAAACATGATGTAGGACATGACATGGTAAGGATAAGCTACAAAGAGGGATCCAGAGAGATCCTGGAAAACGAGGTTCCCTTTGCAGTCCCATAAGATGGGCCACTAAGTGTGGATGCAGGTCACAGAGAAATCAACATCAGCTTTCAAAAATGCTCACACATTTTGAATGGTGACTGAAGGAACAGCCTGTGTGTAGCCTTCTGTAAAGGCTCCAAAGGGATTTACTAACCAGCCTGAAATTAGCAGGTGTTTCATGTCCATCTTGCAGTAGAAAAAATTGCTTGTGAGTGATATTTGGCAGCTAGTAGATGACAGAGTAAACTTTTGCTTGTTTCAGTGATAAGCAGCTAGCTAGCAGGACTGATAATGTCTGGCAATAGTGACAAGAAAAATAACTATTACCTCTGAGCAATTTCCAAAGGCAGAGACCAGAATAACCAGGGCAGAAGGAGCCATAACAAAGAGCAGTCCCAAGAAAACCAAATCCCAGATTCCAAAACCCACTGACAAAATGCAACTTTTTAAACACTATTGTGCAAAGCTGTTAACTTTATGTTTTCAGTGGGGAGGAAAAAAAATAATGGGTTGGTTTGGGGGGAGGGTTGTGTGGCATTGGGTTTTTGTGGGTTTTTTTTTTTATTATTTTTCTGTGGTATCAAAATGCTACATTTGCTAATCTGAAAAATTTTGATTCAACTTTTCATTTTAAGAAATAATTCAAAACAAAGTAACTCAAGGTTCTAGGTTTTTCTTATAAATCTCCCTTCTCTTTCCATCTGTGTTTTCATTCACATGCAAAATTAAAATTATTGTTTCTAAGAATTTGATTTTTTTAAAGAGCTCTTAAATGTAGTTTCATTTACCACAAACCAAAGAGAAAAATCATCCAGATTTGTCTGGAGTCCTCACATTCCTGAAGTCAAAATGGCCAGTATAATCATACACAAAGTTTGCCTATCATTCCACAAACCAGCTTTCCTTTAAAAAGTTACCACAATTGATTAGAGTAATAGAATGCAGACACATCTCACATATAACCCAAAGTACATCCTAAAACATTAGGAGATAAGGGCTAATGAAAACTAGAACTTCTGGGAATGGTCAAGTGAAAATAAAGTCTGTTCTGAGCATTTCAGAGACAGAGCCTGGAACAGAATCAAGATTCGATGGTCCCTGCTGACACACAGTTGCAACAGTTAAAACTAACAATTTTAAAAGACAGTATACAGGAAAATCAACTACAAGCAATTAAGACAATCTGGAAAAGAAAGAGCCCATCATTAAAATCAGCTAGATCAGGTTTGCTTTTCAAGTTTTGTTTAACCAGCAAGCGCAGGTTTATTTGGAAGACCTGGAATTAAGACTCAACAAAAACACTTACAAAGCATTTCTTGATGGCCAAATGCCAACGTTATGGCATTCTCAGAATGCAATGACCAACATTTGTCCAACTTTAACTGTGAGAGGCAAAAAAACTCAACAAAAAAACCCTACATGAACAGCAACTTAAGAAAATCAGTTGTGTTCAGAAGAAAGTTTATGTTTCATAGAATTTTCAAAACACATGGAACACTTGAAGTCTACACCAGAGAACAAAAAATAGAAAAAAGCCAGAAGCAATTTTAAACTAGATCTCAGAGTTTGTTGGTGTGACCACCACAAATAAGTGAGGAGCATCATCCACATACAGAGGCAACAGAATGCCCAACACCAGCTCTGACTTTGGAGCAGGCAGGTGGCCATCCATACCCTTTGAGGGATTTTCTCCTGCAACCATTTCTTTTTCATATGTTAATATAGCAGAAATTAAGCAGGATGATAATCCAGGAAAGAAAGGAAGGATTGACCATGACAAACTCAGGTAGAAGAGACCCTTAATTTTTAGTCCTTTCCTCACATTTCTTTCCAGAACCTCTCCTTCCTCTGTAGTCACTAACATCCTTTCCTCAAATTTAATCTCACTTCCATCACCATTACAACAGCCAAAATATCTACAAACCTCTGGACATTTGCCAACACTGGAATAGCACTTCCAAAGTATAAGCCAGAAATGTTTAATTGAAATTAAATAACAAAAGTATGGCATTCCCAATGGTCAAAAATACATTGTTCATTAGGCTGTGGCTGTTGCACAATGGAAACAGTTGATAATATTCATCTGTTTAAAAATTCTGAGCACTTTTGTTAGGTCAAAGAGATCAGCTACTATTCCTGTTCCATTCTTAAACACATGCACATCTAAAATGTTCTTGTCAATATTATTTGAAAAGACAAGGCAACATTTTCAAGTCCACCCAGGTGACATTATATTTTCAACACCTGTATTCATAAGTGACTTTGAACTTTTTAGTTTATCCAAACTAAAACTGTGAAATTTATGTAATTAGTATTTTCTTCTGTCGAGCTTTCATCAAGTTGGATAGGTAGACAGAACTCCTGAGTCTACTGTAACAGGAAAGCTTATTTTATTTAAATACAGAAAATGTCTGTGACTGTCATTGTGACGAGGTCATTAAAGAAGAGCATATATGGCTCTGGCTTTCCATTCTAGACACCTAGAATCTTGAAGATAAAAATATGCTCTCAAAAATCTTAATTTTAACTGTTCCATTGCTCATTATTTTAGCAGAAATATCCTGCTACCAATAAGTTTCTTGCATGCTTTCTGCCCACAGTGGTGGGGTATCAGCTGAACCATATAGCCTTTGAATACTTCACATTCTCCCTCAACAAATGTCAAAAAACTATGGCTGTGTCCTATCAGAGAAAAATAATCAGCACATACAAGTCAGGTGGCACAAAATGGAATGCTCAAGAGAAATAAATAACACATTCCACACTTCAATTCTCTAACCAGAACCAATGCCCTAGGAGGATTTGTTTCCTGGGAAGTGCTCATTTTGTATGATTTCTTACATCCTAATGTAATGTTCTTTAAACAAACTTTGTCATTTAAAGAAAAATTTAAATATATTAAGTCATCAGTAGTCCTCTGGTTACTTCAAAACCCTCAGGTTCATGTGATCTTATTGCAGGAAAACTAAACAGGTTACAAGGATTTTTCTGTCTATGAGGTCCTCATGAACCTCAAGCACTGTGAACAGTGCAAAAGCACCTTTTTAAAATCAAATCTTTTAGAACACTAATAAGGCCTAGAACATTGTGATTCAGCATTTCTGATGATAAATAGATCAGCAGCATGACCAAAGGACACTACCAACCCTTGCACCTCTCTCAGGAACCCCTTTCCCAACATTTATTGACTTGTCATTTTACAGGCTCACTCTATTTCCTAGGTCATCATTTCTTCTCAGGCTCCCCAGTAATACTCAGGAAGCCCAGGCTGCCTAGGGTTCCCTCAGGGAACACAGCAAGCACACAACTTTTGTCTTGTTTGTCAGGATGCCAGAGGTTCAAGTTTGGCACATGGCTGCACTGCTTACATAAAGATGAACAATTCTACAAAACTTGCATCAATTTGCTTTTCACAAGCACCAGGCATCTCTCTTTGACTCTCCAATACTTCACCAGACACTAATCCAAGGCACAAGTTTGGCTTCTGCAATGGTTCTCACTCCTCCCTCCTCCCACATTCCCTTTGCTGGACTTCTTGACCATGGATAAGAGACAGACACTGGTGGCTTACCACAGAATTTTTTAATGTATTCACCCTGTAAATCTGCAAGAAAATAATCAGCCAAAAAAATGTCTCCTCTTCACCCATGCCTTAGCCATGACATACAATATCTCATATCACAAATAACTTAGTGATGACCTGCTTTGGGTCTGTAAGTAAACAGTCTGTTTGCAGGAGGTATCAACACTTTTTAGCACCTGCTGGGTTTGGGGGTTTGTGCTAAAAGGGCACATGCTAAATTCCTTCAGGCTGGACCTGCCAGGCTGACTTACCCCATTTGCAAATGAGGTTAAACTGTTCTTAAATAACAGACTAAGTTAATAAAATTCCTGACAAACACAAATACCTTGCTGAGACTGAAGTGTTTCACAGATTACTGTCATTCACCAGCAAAGTACTTTGCAGCTGCCACTGCCATCAACCTCACCAGGGCCCATGCTGGATCCCACTATGGGTGCTCTCCTCAGACCAGATCTGCATCCTGCTTGGGTGGAGGGGGACTGTGTCCAGGTTGACAAGTCCCTGTCTGCACCCCAGTCTTCACCAGTTCCCTGCCAGCAGGTAACAGCCTATCCACACCATGTGCCCTGTAAAGCACAGGCTTCCTTGCAAAGAGAGGAGACACATGTTTGAACAGGTGCTTTAGCTTTCTACTCAATTTGCTTTTAAAAATATAGTGCCAAAAGAGTGAGGATTCCTCCACCAAAGCCAGTGGGAAGCCAAAAGAAAACTATTCTTTTACCAACAACATTAAATGGACATCTAATAGATATTCCACATACAGGTGAAAATGGTCAGTGCAAAGCTGTAACACTGCTAGAAATACTTTCATTTACAGGCTTGGCTCTCACAGTCAAATATTTAAGATGATAAAATAACTGGCCAAACACCAGATTTGGCTGTGGTTGCAATAAATATTTTTGTTTTCAGTTGTAGTTCCCTTTCCCAAATGCTGCTAAAAGTCATTATTTATGTCCCCAAACTGGATCCATCTCTCTCTATTTTTTTCTCTGGGTTTCCTACATTATCCCAACTATTGATTGTGGGAATTCATTTTCCAAGAAAAGGTAAACTACTATACATCAAACCAGATTTTGCATCTGGTACTCCCTATGAAAGCAACTGGCACTTATTCAAGTGTTCTGAACTGAAATCTTTGAAACTATTGAAATCTTTCACCAGGCACAAGCACCAAATCCCAGTTTTTACCCCAAGTTCCAATGTAGAAATGTATCTTTGTGTATTAAGTGGCCACTGCAACTTCTGCAGAGTGTTGTTTCCTACCATCTTTTCCCAAAGAGATGGAATCACTTCCTTAAACACTCACTCTGATTGTGCAAACCAGCATTCACCTTGAGATTGAAGCAGATGACACCATGTAGGTGAAAAGAAACATGACAGAGGCCACTGCTACTCAGCACTTCACAAAGACAAAAGCGGCCTCAGGGTACAGAACAGAACGAGAAACTTTTTTTTCTCCCCTTACCACTGATGTTTATTGATTTGTCCAGTTCATAGGGAGCATCCCTTAATGTTCTGCTTTCATGTTTCTGCTTTGTTGCATGGGTACAGAAAAGAATATTGCAAATTGATCTTTCTTCCCTGCCTTTGTTGGGAATGCACTCCTATTACGTTAGCTCCCCTGACCTGTCAGCTCCTGCTCACTTTGCCAGTATATAATCAGCATGGCTAAACACCGAGGGCTGAGCTGATTAATTTCCGTCCTTGGCCACTGAGCCCATTGATGCACTCCCTGTTTGATGATCTGTGCAAGAGAGGACCACTTTTGATTGCTTGACCCTTGCCCTTAAACCTCGAGCTGTCGGCTCCAGCACCTGTCTAAGTTAACAGAACACACATTGTGTTTATTTTCAGTTTAAAAGGAAACCCTAACAATGGATTAGCATTCTCAGAGCACAAAGAGCCTGATTTTCTGCTCAGCACTGAACTCTTGCAGCTCCCGCAGATGCCAGATGATTTCAGGGTACTTGGTACCACCACAGACACGCCTGGAATACAACTTTAAACAAAATATATCTCACTCCATATGTGGAGTGATACTGGATACAAATTTATAAGCCATATCCATTAAGTAAAATCAAGATGGAGAAAAAAAATCCCACCAATTAATTCACATCTTCATGCCTAAATTATTCACCTGAACTGGTTCTGTAAGCACCAACAGTAAAATTTCCACTGACTACATTTAAAATAAAGTGTACAGCATTCATTTTTTCAATGGTGCCAGAGATGTTACTGCTGTTTATTTCAAATTAATAAACAGAGTTGGTTTATATTCCAGGAAGGAGCAGTGATTAGTGTTAAGGCTGCAAGAATCACAACACCTTCCCTTACACAGAAAAGAAGTTTTATTTAAAGGCCCAACATCGATTTCAAGAATGTTGTCTTGGAGTCCTAGGGATGTTCAGAAGGAAAGAAGGGAAAAGAGAGCAAAAGAATGCCAAAACACTTAAAGGACAATTGGTTAGCCTGATTTTTTTAATGTAAATACATGTGTATAATTCTGTATCTAATTATTATAAGTGAGTATCTGCAGACATAAACATTATGGATCTTGTAAAATATAGATATACAATTTAACTGTAACAGCTCACCCTGGCAGCCACATTTTCACAGCAGCCTAGAATAACATGCCTGGTGCAGCAGGGGTGCACCTGTGAAGCAAGAAGAAAAGAAATCTCTATTCATGAGTGCAAATTGGGTAAAATTGGCAGACTAGTAGTAGTGAGATTTTGCTTCCCTTAAATCCCGTCTTTACTGCTCATCCTGCAAATGCTTCAGGTAATGGCTCTCTGGGAGGAGAATTTCTGCTGTTCCAGAGGTCCTGGTCAGTGACCAGGTCAGACCCTGCTGTCCTCATGCCAGCTGGCAGATCAGACTAGGGGAACAACACTTCTCTGCTGGAATGCCAAATTCACTTCCAGGTGCTGCTTTTAGTTTTATGTGTGACTTAACCCCTTTGTGGGTATTTGTAGAGAGGATAATGGGCTCCAAGGGCACAACCCCATCCACAAGCCTAGTCCCTGGAAGTGGATAGAGAAGACTGCTGACTCCTCACAGAAGCCTTGGGGAAATTTCAGAAGATACGTCACCTGCCAGAGCCCCATGGTAAGCCAAGGTTTCATGACGACTTCATGGAGGATTACAGAAATAAAAAGAGTACTCCCAGCCTATGAGTAACTGTTTATTCTTAATACTTATTATCCTTTATCATAAATAGCTACTCCCTATCCTGAATCTTTTCCTAATTTGTCATGAAAAGGTCAGATGTCCTTGATTTTAAATGGACTATGTAGGCCATTGTTGCCTTCCTCGTAAAAGGAAACTTCTCTTTCACCTCTCTGCATACGTTCCTGACTGAATTCTTCCTTCCTTAAACATGGATGGCCAAAATGGTGAACAATATTTACATAAATTTTCACCTGTGTTTTCCCACTGCAAAAATTCCACATGACAAATCTGAGGCTTGTGTCGCCCACGTTAATTAATAATGACCAGAAATTTGGTCAGGTTAGCACTCAACACAGGTAGGTCTGGTTCCACCATTATGTCCAAATGCAGCATTTTCCTGCTTGTGGTAGAAATTATTTCTACTCCTTACACTTGTGAATTAAAATTCATTGTAATAATATTATCCCATTTTTGTTCCTCCTCAATGACAATAGGCTGTCCAGTTCTTTATGATGAAATGTTCATAATCACTGCATCATCTGCAAACTTCAAGAACGAGTTTCAACAGTTTGGGCCCTATGACTCCTGAAGAAACCATTAAGTATGACCAGGTTTAAAATTCCATTCCTGAGGATGACCTCTCACAGGCTCCCTCCAGTCAAGCAGCTCCCTTTCAACTCTGCATTTTCAGTCTTCTATTTAATCAGCCTACTGTTGTTCTAATCCCCTCTCACTTCACTTGAGTAAATTCCTTCACAGCCATAATACCACACTGGATGGAACTCAAAAATTTGCCAATGCTTTTCCTTCTTTAAAATCAAAGTTACCAACCCAAGATATGAGGTTAGTCTTGTGCAAACATGAGTAATATTTCCAGATGTAATCTAATTGTCCAAAGGGAAGATAATCCGAGGTTTCACAAGCAATACCTACAGCTGCAGAGCTGATTCTGAAGAAATCATCTGTTCTCCATAGCTGCAGGTCTCAGGACCAGAAAGAATGGTCTTATGTTAGGCATAAAAACTTAAAATGGTATTGGGAATTAGAGTGGAACAGACAGATTGGGAAGCTCATTTTCATGCTGTCATACAGCTGAAGACCATGGATTTGACAGATCCTTGGAAGACCAAAACTGACTTGATTTCTTGCAAATTTTCTCTTTGTTCCCTAACCTTCTATTGCCACACTGCTGAAGTTTATGCTGAATAGTGTTTCTACCCACACATGTGTGCTTTCCTGTTTTTTTCTCTTATTCTTCCTTATCCTTTGGACATGCCAAGGTAGCCATTTTCTACCCATCACTCTCTGAAATGCAAATATGTCTTCTGCTTCTTGAGGTTTTTAGTTTATCTTAATTCTCACATTTGCAGAAAGCCAAATCATAGATTTTGAAGACACGGTGAGACAAAAATCACACCACCGGCATATAAATTCCAGTCAATCTCCCCAGCACCTACAAAAATTCTGAGATTCTTAAAGTTAAGACCAAGTTCACCCTTCCTTTAATGGGGAAGAGAGTCAGACCCAAACATGAGCAGAATCCAGAAGTGTCTGGTTCAGGATTCCTGTTTACCAGAATTCTTGATTTGAATAATCAGTAGTTTTTCTTTCCCTATCCCCCTTCCACTACTACTATACTGTAGACTAACTGTATTACTGCAGAATTTCAATAGTTATGTCAAATTACCATACAATTGGCTTTAATTCTACTTACCACTGTTTCTAATTAAAACATAATAAATAGGAAATTATATCACTGTCAAAACTAAAACTACATTGTTTTTTAAAAATCAGTAGGTACTTAAAATACAGTAATTGTCTTAATGCAGCTTAATTACATCCTTACAAGAAGACAATTTGAAGAGTGACCTATTTTATTCTCTAGATTTACATAACACAGTAAGCAATCAACGGTGTTCCAGATACATTAAGGAAATATTTTAAAGATTAAAATGACTGATGAAAAAGCTACTTTCAAAGGATTTGTTTTAATACTTTGTTGAGTTTAACCAGAAAACTACTCAGAGTGAATAATGCCCTATGATGGTAATGCTTCCAAGGAATACTGAATTTAAAGCTCTGGAGGAAAAGTCAACAAGACTTAGTAGAACACATAGTGAGAGACACAGCATTGTCCACTGTCCTGTTTGAGACACTGAACCAAGGGTTTGGGAATGTGGGGAGAACGCTGGGGGGGAAAGCACCACAACACTTTCTCATATTCCTCCCACAAAACTGTTCTCATGCAAAAACAGCCTTGATTTAAGGATATACTCCTTTCCATGAACCACATTCCTTGGCAGTCCTCAAAACAAGTGTTTAACTGCTTCTCTGGATGGGGTCTTTATTCCCAAACAGCATAGTATTCCACTGCCAAAGCCATCAGGAGCTCAATATTCATCTCCTCTTTGGTCCCCAAATCCCAGTTCAGGAAGAAATCGCTTCCCCAGCGCACTTGCACATGTGCTCAATTCCTTTGGGTGGGATGGTACTTTACAGTGTGCTGACTGAAGACCATTGCCCAGCAAGGATGGCCTTGGATGCATCAACTGCCACGGTGAGTTTTGGTACAAGTGAATATAGTAAGGCAAAACTGAGTTCTAAAATCACCGGCTTCCATTAGAGAAAGACTTCAGATAAACTAATCTCTCAAAGTAATTCTTTCTGTACAGTTCAACCCTCAAGTGTTTTCTCAGGGAAGTTTATGTTTCTATCAGCACAGGACAAATGTCCAGTTTTATCTACATTGATATGAAACCAAAGTCATGGAGATTTGAAACAGTTTTTAATATAGTAAATGCGACATGCATTCAAAACTCTCACCCTGCAGAAATCAACAGGCAAGAGAAGGCAATATTACCATAACTACTACCCACGTACATCCTGGGGAATTACTTGTATTTTTCCCAGAAGATCAAGGGTCAGGCAAAGTTACATTTAGCTAGCACACCAGAAAAAGAACATGTATGGCTCAAAGAGACTTTGCATCCCACATCAAAAGAAATTACTGATGCAGGTTTACCACAGTTTTGACACCATCAGAGGAGTAACCTCATTCAGATAAAATCTAAACTCCACAGTGCTCCTGGAAGCAGTAGTATAAAACATGAAGAAATTATTGAATATTCTTTATGCATTGAAAAGGAATCATACTTCTTCCCCAGAAAATCTATAAAAACAAAAGAACTGACATTGCTACACAGTCTTTGAACTGATCACTGGACCAAGGTCTATATTCTATCTAGATGCAGAAAATGGCTTTCTAGACTGACAACTGATTAGTATACAAGGATGATTATATGCAAATCTCCAATTTCTATTGACTTAATTGTGATCTGATGTAACATGTATAATTAACACATGCATTTAAAATAAATGTATGTTTAATTAACATGCATATTTATAAAATGAATATTTATAGTTAGCATATAATTTTGGGCGAATTTAGGTGGCACAAAATTGAGGGGTTATCATTACTGATGAGAGCTAGTCATAGCAGAACAGCTTTCACACCTCAGGCTCTCCTTGGGGATTTCAGTCCCAATTTATCTCACCTCTGGCAGGCCAGCCTTGGGCCTTCCTCCACTAAACAAAGTCTGCAAGTCACACCAGACAGATGCGACTCTGGTAAACATCTTCATTAAGGATGGGGGAGGGGAGTCACTCAAATCATAGTTTGAATAGGAATCTACAACAGTATGACAAGCTGAGTCCAAATTAATCTGAAGCCAAAGGTCAGGAAGCTGGGCATCAGATTGCAAAAAACTGTTTTTTATTTCCATGATGGATACAAGTTTTTTGACTCCAGCAGTTCACGTAAGTTTATTCCCATGAAATCCTCTTCTGTAAAACAGAAAATATAAAGCTTTTAAAAACAAATTTGAGACACTATTTTCATAGCAATGCAAAGACATGATGCCTTAAACACACTGGAGAAACCAGTGCACCAAACTCCAGCTGTAAGAAATGCTCATCTGGAGAGTCCATCCAAGCAGCCTTGCTCCTCACTACTCTCATGATCAACTGGGCCATGATACTTATCATCAGGGCACTCTCTGCCATGAGTACATGGCACCAAAAGCATAAGACGTGACAAAATATTTATGTGGGACAAAATATCAAAGATTACTTCTTTAGAATGTCTCTGGTGCACGCAAGACTTCCTACAATCAATACAAAGCTCTCATTCTCAGGTGTTCCCCATGAAATAAGCAGCCTCAAAAAGCAAGAGAAAGTCCACTGTTTTTCACAAACAAACAAAAAGAAACCCCAAACAGAAAATTAATAACATTCCCATGGCTCTGTGTCTATATTTCATATAATCTCTCCTTGAGGAAGTAATACTGAACAAGTACCTTAATACACTTACTGAGAGGTGCTCAGTTGTGCTGGTGATCAGCATCAAATGGAAACCTATGTGAAACCCAACCCAGAAATTCAGTCATGGGCTCCCTCAATCAGCATTCTGAGGCAGGGCTCATGTCAAGCAACCGTTTTTTTCCTATCAGCCAGAGCCAATATTTGTATGAAAACAATTATTAAATACCTAGTTTCCTTGGGAAAAATCAGGGGGAGAGTAATAGCACATCTCCAATTGAGTAGTTATCCATTTCTCCCCAGGGAGAACAGAACTACATTTTCTTCTGCACTTCCAAGGGGAAGTAGAAATTCTGACAGCTGTTGAATTGTTCAAAAATACCCTAGTGTGCTCCCCTTCTACAAAATGACGGTGCATATCCTCTTTATAAAGGCCTAGAACATAAATAGTTCTATCATGCTATTCCTGGAGTATTTTGATCAAATGTCATCAAATTCTAGACAAATACTTCCTCCTTGATATTATTTAAAAATCAGGTTTAATGGTTCCCATACAGTGGATGCAAGTTTCAGAAATGACAAAAGGGAAATTTCTGATTAGATAGACACTGTGCCTTCCAGCACCTATCAATGGCAAGGGTTGCAGAGCCAAAATGACCTAGTGCTGCAAACACCATGTTCGGCAGTGATGTACTTAGACAAAAATCAAAACTTACAAAGAAAAAAAAGGATTCATCAAATGATGCATTTCTTCATTAGCAGGATGTGATCTTTCTTCTATTGCACCAGATCTATCAAATCACAGATTTTGTAGTTAATCATTTGGATTGCACATCTCCAGGAAGCCAAGGAATCAATTTACAGTCGCCTTTGTCCATTTCTTCTTCTGCCCCACTCCCCACACTTTTCTTATGTGGTTTTATTGCCTGTCCCCTCAGACAAATCTTTTCCCTGCTGCCATGAGTCTCCCATTCTACAGCCTCTGTTCCCTGGAATGGTTTTTATTTCTCTCCCTGAATGCTCAACTTTCCCTTCCATTCTTTACATCTTTGCCTATGTCCCTTAACTCAAAGCAATAAAGAAGAACAGATTTAACAACTGTCAGGATGCCTTTGATAGGGGACCATGTACAAGAAATGAGCCAGCATTGTGCTGAGTAAAGAAGAGCAAAAAAAGAGTGTTAATATTTCTATTGGTATGAACAGGTGAATCAAAGCTTTGTAACACGGAAGGCAATATCATTCCATTATTGCCATGGTTAGTAAACAAAGCTTGTATACATAATGGAACTGAACTTGGATGCCTTAGGAATAAGTCTTTTTGCTGGCCTGGATATAATCTCAAATCATGGTCAAGGTTACAGTAATTTCACGACCATAAGGCGCACCGGACTATAAGGCGCACCCGCTGGGAGTTGGCAAAATTCGCAACTTTGTAGATCAGATAAGGCGCACTGGACTATAGGGCGCACTTTTTTTTTGCAGCGAGGCTCCGCCCCCAGCTCCCTCCACGCAGTTGCTGGCCGAGGCCTCGCCTCAACCCGGCAGTCATTGGCCCCCGGGCCCACCTGTACCTGGCAGGGGCAGTGCCGCGGGGCCCCAGGCCCGCCTGCATCCAGCGGGGCCGGGGTATGGCCGCCACTCCTCCGTGCTGCCTCTCCGGGGCCGGTGGGTGCCTGTGGAGGGGCGGCTCCGCCTCCACGGGGCTGGAGGGTGCCTGTGGAGGGGCGGCTCCGCCTCCACGGGGCCGGTGGGTGCCTGTGGAGGGGCGGCTCTGCCTCCACGAGGCCCGGGCGTGCCTCTGTAGGGGCCGTGCCGCCTCCACGGGGCCAGGGGGTGCCTGTGGAGGGGCGGCTCCGCCTCCACGGGGCCAGGGGGTGCCTGTGGAGGGGCGGCTCCGCCTGCACGGGGCTGGGGCGTGCCTCTGGACGTGCGGCTTCGCCTGCACGGGGCCCGGGCGTGCCTCTGGAGGGACGGCTCCGCCTGCACGGGGCCCGGGGGGTGCCTCTGGACGGGCCGTCCCGCTTGCACGGGGCCGGGGGGTGCCTCTAGAGGGGCCGTCCCGCTTGCACAGGGCTGGGGGGTGCCTCTGGAGGGACGGCTCCGCCTCCACGGGGCCGGGGGGTGCTTCTAGAGGGGCCGTCCCGCCTGCACGGGGCCGGGGTGTGCCTCTGGAGGGACGGCTCCGCCTCCACGGGGCCGGTGGGTGCCTGTGGAGGGGTGGCTCCGCCTCCACGGGGCTGGAGGGTGCCTGTGGAGGGGCGGCTCCGCCTCCACGAGGCCCGGGCGTGCCTCTGTAGGGGCCGTGCCGCCTCCACGGGGCCAGGGGGTGCCTGTGTAGGGGCGGCTCCGCCTGCACGGGGACGGGGGGTGCCTCTGGACGGGCGGCTTTGCCTGCATGGGGCCGGGGTGTGCCTCTGGAGGGACGGCTCCGCCTGCACGGGGCTGGGGCGTGCCTGTGTAGGGGCGGCTCCGCCTGCACGGGGCCGGGGCGTGCCTCTGGAGGGGCGGCTCCGCCTGCACAGGGCCGGGGCGTGCCTCTGGAGGGGCGGCTCCGCCTGCACAGGGCCGGGGCGTGCCCGCCCCTGCTCCGCCCCACCTCCACCTGGCAGCCATGGCCCTGCCGGCTCCCCCCGTGGCTCGCAGCTCGCACTTCCGGGTAGGCAATTTTTTTGAACTTTGTCCATCAGATAAGGCGCACCGGACTATAAGGCGCACTTCCGGGTTCCAGGGAAAATTTTAGTCAAAAGGGTGCGCCTTATAGTCGTGAAATTACTGTATTTTCATTCTGAACGATTTCCTGAATGTTCATTAAAAATGTGCATTTCCAATGCATGTGTTAATTTATAACATACATACTCAAATAGACCTAAGTAGTTGTAAAATGGCCCTTCAGTGACAGTGACAAAGAGCACACCAAATTCTATGCACAAAACTAAGTTATTCCAGGACAAATTCTCTACTAATACATATATATTGTTCACCATGAGAACAACTACACATTGAAATATGGTTTTCCTGAGAGGTGTGGAATCACCCTTGCTGGAAACTCTCAAGACTCAGTTTGACAGGGTCCTGGAAAAGGTTTTCAGTGGGAGGTCAGACCAGGTGATCAACAGAATTGCCTTCCAACATTTTTTTCATATTGTTTTCTATTTCTGCTACAGACCTGAGGTACAGTTTCTGGGGCACCCACAGATTTGCGTTAATTTACTGGAGGCAAATATCATAGAAGAGGCAGGGCTTAAACTGACAAGGAGAGAGATGCTGAATCCCCATTCATGCCCCCTGCAGCTTTCTGCTACGTCCTAATACCCTGCACTCCTGTTTGACTTATGTTTTCATAACAAAATTATTTTTGAAGAACCATATGGGAAAGGAAAAAACCCACAACAAATATGCATGAACATCTTTCCAACAAGAATATCGTCTGTCCCATATTACACTTTGAAAGAAGGTGTATTTACACAACATCACTGTTTACTAGTTTATATGCATCCCAGAAGGATCCCAGAAAATACAAGGGCTTCAAAGGATCATAGCAAAACACATCAGGTGGTGTACTGTGTTGAAGAGATGCTTCCGAGTGGCTGAAGATGCAGAGCTTTTCCTTTTGTGTATCAGACTCCTCAGAACATCTGCTGATCCAGCAGGTATTATTTTGGTATTTCAGGTTGGGTTTATGGGGGTTATAATAGCTGTTACTAAAAAAAAAAAAAAAAAAAAAAAAAAAAAAGCACCACTTGTTCATGTGAAATTACAAGTTACAAATTCCCATGATTCATTTTCTAATTAATGAAGTCTTCCTTTTCCTTTCTCTCCTCCCTGAATCCCTCCAAAACAACAACAACAACTACCAAAAAAAATAAAACCACTTTATAAAAATTGTCAACTTGTGCCAATGCCCCAGTGGAATTTCCTCTGCTCCATCAGGAGAGCTGGTAGCATACACAGCCTCTGACACACAGTGTATCTATCCTTGGATCATTTGTATATAAGATTACTGGATTTTACTGCAGTTTGTTACTTTCTGGGCACAGGAAATACTTTTTATGTGCAAGATGAGTAAATGAAACTACACAATGCGGTAATTCGTTCTCATGCTTGGAAAACAGAGTTATAAATAAAGGCAAGAAGAGAATTTATAAATAAAGGGAAGGGTAGGGGGAAAGAGCCATTTGGTTTCAGACACAGCACAGTGTTCAGTGCTACCATTTGTGTCAATATCCTGTAAACCAGTTTACCCTTTCCCTTCTTCATTGGTATCACTGCTAGTGGTGAATACAGCAGGAACCTTTCCTTGTTTGTCACTTGTGAGAAGAAACGGATGGGACAAGTGACCCAACAATGATTGCGAAGGCTCATCTAATTAGACAAGACAGAAGATGGATGTTCTTGAGTATTTCTGTAGTGAGAAAATCACAAGATAGGGAGGAGGAAAGTGAAAATAGAGACCAACGCCTTCTAAAGCAATTGCCCAAGAGCCTGCAGGTGAGTTTAGGAAGCTGAGTAACTGAGTAACTGATGCCGTTTTCAGGAGAGTGTAGGCACAGTAATCATCCACCAAAGCCCTTTGACTTGTTCCAAGTGTCCGCACCCACAAAGCAAGCCTCCACTCTGAGAACAACACTGTACATTTGCTTAAGAGTGAGCACAAGCATTTTTGCACAACAGGAAGATTAAAGCCAGCATGACCTTACCAAGGAAAAAATTCCAAGATAATCTCATATGATAATCTGTATTGAACAAAATGTGATTTTATGATTTCTAATGTAGAACATGTTTTTAAACACCACAAGCGAAACTCCACTGCAGCACCCTAAGCCAGGTTGCTAGTCCATGCGAGCAAGGCCCTGAGCAGCCTGCAGGGCAAGAGGTGACTGAGAAGAGCCTTTAAGCATGTCAGCTCTGCCTTGGGAATCTCAAGTGTTGGCACAAGACTCCTTAGCTACAGACACACACTTGCATTAAGTGTCAGAAAAATCCAAATTCAGCCCAAATGAAGTGCAAAAACTCCTTCTATAATAACTTGGCAGCAGAAAAATTCATTAATAATGAAATACGGGGCACAAGACTATGGCCTCACTTGCAACACTAATTACAGAATGTAATGCTGATTTGGACACTGAAACCTAATGGAGGTTATTCTTTCATACAGTTCTGTTATTTATCCTTACTTATTCATCTTTACTGCTACCATGCTGTTGACCCTATTTTCTGCTGGTGTTACTTCCTGGGTGGAGAGACTAAACCCATAATAAAATAACATTCAGGGTTTTTAGGCACTAGAGATATTTATCCCAAATACAAAGCTATTTGTATATGTAAGAATCCTCTGCTTCTAGAAACATCTACAGTAATTTCACGAATACAAGCCGCACCAATTTGACCAAAAGTTTGGTGGAAACCCGGAAGTGCGGCTAATATTCGAGGGCGGTTAATACATGAACAATATTCTAAAAGCTGCCAACACGGAAGTGAGAGCCCGCGGCAGCCCCAAGCCAAGCTGGAGCCCGGCCGGCCCCGGCAGAGGTGGGAAAGCCTGGCAGAGGCGGGGCCAGCAGTGTGGGGGGCGGGCGGCTGAGCCTGAGCCAGCAGGGCGGGGCAGGGGGGGCGGCAGAGCCCGGGCCAGCAGGGCGGGGGAGCCCGGGAGAACTGGGGCTAGCAGTGCAGGGGAGCATGGCAGAAGCAGGAAGCCCGGCGGGTGGGGCTGCCTGGCAGCGGGTGAAGCCCAGCAGAATCGGGGCCAGCAGCGTGGGGGAGCCCGGCGGTGCGGGGGCCTGCAGTGCCGGCCAGGGCGAGCAAACGCGGCGGCGGTGCAGACGGGAGGGGGCAGCCGGCGAGCCTGGCGGCGGCCGCCCCGCCGGCAGAGCCTGGCAGCAGCGGCAGCCCTGCCGGCCGGGCGAGCAAACATGGCGCGGGGCGGCCGGCGTGCCTGGCAGCGGCGGCGGCGGCAGCTGGCCCGCCGGCAGGGTGAGTAAACGCAGCAGCGGGGCGGCCAGCATGCCTGGCAGCGGCGGCGGCTGGCCCACCGGCAGGGCGAGTAAACACAGCAGCGGGGCGGCCGGCGTGCCTGGCAGCGGCGGCGGCGGCTGGCCCGCCGGCAGGGCGAGTAAACGCAGCAGCGGGGCGGCCGGCATGCCTGGCAGCAGCGGCGGCGGCTGGCCCGCCGGCAGGGCGAGTAAACGCAGCAGCGGGGCAGCCGGCGTGCCTGGCAGCAGCGGCGGCGGCCGGCCCGTCGGCAGGGCGAGTAAACGCAGCAGCGGGGCGGCCGGCGTGCCTGGCAGCGGCGGCGGCGGCTGGCCCGCTGGCAGGACGGCAGGACGAGCAAACGCGGCAGCGGGGCGCTGCTGACGGGAGAGGGCGGCCAGCGAGCCCGGCGGCAGCTGCAGCACCATACGGCCGGCCCTGTCAGCAACCGTGAGCGGGCCGAGCCTTCCTGACCCCGCCCGAGCCAGTAAACCCCGCTATGCCGCGATCCTGTTACTAATTGGCCAATTTGTGAAAGCTGCGCATGGATTCTCGCTACGAACGAAAGTGCGGCTAATATTCGGGGTGCGGCTTATCTATTGACAAAGACAGCAACATTGTCAAGGCACTGGAAGTGCGGCTTATACTCCGTGCGGCTTGTATTCATGAAACTACTGTAGTTTAATTATAAAATTTAAGCCTAGCTTAGACTGAAATTTGGGTTTACGAAGACCAAATGAACAGCAGATATTATTGCTACCCTCAGTGAAATGTAAGAGGGGAAATCCACCCATGTCTATCTCCTGTTTGAAGATGACAGGCAGCATTACCCACCTAGATGGCTATTCACAAACTGCTGGTAACATGTCACAGAGAAAGTAACACCTTATTGCTTTTATCTGTATTCTATCCTGTAGTCGGGTCTAATTACAGGGAATATGGACAAGCAATAAGAAATGAACACACGGTCTCAGGGGAAAGTATTAACAGCAGCAAGATCATATCAACAGTGACTCGGGAGGCATGACAAGAGCCAATCAATGAGGGATCGTGCAACTGGAAGCCCCTTCTTCAGACAACCTTCTCCCTTGCTATCAGTCATTGCCCGAGCCAAAGGTCAGCAGCTTGGTGCTTGTTGGAGGCAGACTTCAAATACCACGTGAAAAAGCCCGGAGCTGGGAGCAGGATTAGTGCAAAATGAGCACTGTGGAGAGGTAGCAGCTCCAACCACCCCGAGGCTCCTGCATCTGAATTCCAGGAGCTGATGCTTTCCCCCAAGGCAAGATACTGCTCTGAAGCCTAGGGTACAGCAAAATGTTTCTCAGTGAAGGACCATCTCCTGGCCTGCCCTGGGTTCCCAACTTCAAGCTTCACATCAAAACAGAGAAAAGCACAACCTGTCACAGTTTCCTTCCAAAGATGCACGTCTCTGGACTATGGACCTCACAATACATCAGTACAGGTCATGAAGAACACATTTCTGAGCAGTCCCTTTTCCAGACTGAAATAGGACATCAAAACTGAACAAACGCAGCAAGTGACTCTAAGCAGGAAAAATTCATGTACAAAGGTCATTTTCCCCCACTTCTGAGAGTATCACCTCTTGTTCTGATTAGTATGCCAAATCACAGGTTATACATATCCTTTGCAGGCTGGGAAAGGGAGTCAACTATGCTTATTCAACATTACAGAGTTGATTCAATTTTGCACATGCTATTTATTTAATTTTTTTTCTAAGAGAAAACAAAGAAAGAAAAAATACATTATAGACTATCAGTCCTGAATTACACTGGTTGGATGGGTCTGGCAACTATTCTAGGCTAGAAAGGACCCATTTTACAATGTACACAAAGTGAAATTTCAGACACTTCTTCAGCAGCAAAATTCCCTTTGACTACCCAAAGGATAGAATGTCAGCCAGATTCTCTTCCATAACCAAAGGTTCATTATATCAGCTATTTTCTTCTATTTATTTTCAGTCCAAATTTAGAGATGATCTTCTATTCCAAGCAATGCAAATTTCCAGAGGTGAATTCCATCTGTTTATCCGATAAGAGCCACCATATTTTGAATAATAGGAAGTTGGCTGAGAGAAACACCTGCCCCAGGCTCTACTGTGCTTCAAGAAATTCAACCAAAATTGTGTGTGTCTATTTTTTCATGGTTTTGCCTCTGTCTAAAGCCATAGAGCAGGACTGCTAATAATCATTCCTTCTCTCACACACCCACCTCTTGACCAGCTGGTTGCACAATCTTCTTTTATCCTTTTTCTCCAGGGTAGTTGCAGGAATCAGACCATATGTAAGAGTTGCCAGTGTTCCCTTATAAGCGTAGATATAAGTATACCAGATCTGCTAGGGTTCTGGTCAGGAACAAATGTGATCCTTTTTTTTTTTTAAATATTTTTGATAACTGAAAGAAAGTGTATTTAAATGCCCAGGAAGCATGACAAATCTCTAACGCTTACACCATAAATAGTGTTTTTCCAACGACATCTGGTTTATAAATGTCATTTTAGAGATGAGCATGTGTCAAATCCTTATAGTATTCTTAGTGCAATACAACATTTCTTCAACTAGGATGTTTTTTAAGTAATTTGGAGATCACTCTTCCCCGATCAGAATTTCCCACTCTGCTTTTCCATTAACAAATTAGATGCAAATTGAAGCCTGAAGATCTATCAAAGCTCAAGCATACAATGGAGGGAAAAATATTTCCTAAAACACTGATTCCAGTGAGACTGCTCATGGATCTAACCTTTGTTTTTTCATGGTTGTTTTTATCTGAAAAGGTCAGGTTTTGGGCATAGAGCTCCATGGCTAAGGACTCTCTGAGGCTAACAGGCTGGGACAGCCTCCATGTAACCTGACCAATTAAAGATCTGCTTCCAGCAGGAGCTACAGCACACAAGGCAGGAATTCACCCAGACATCTGGAACACACAAACCATCCTCTACAGCAGTATGACTTGTCTGTCCTTCTTATTGCTCTGCATCCAAAATTTCTACTTGATTTTTTTTTCCCAGAGAAAATAATGCCACAACACAGTTCCAATCGGTATTTGACACAGTATCAGATTCCTTGCAGTAAAAAATACTGGCTGAAAGTCTCGTACATGCTTTCTCCAAGAAGCCTATAGTAGCACGCCTTGCCTCAGCAAACCATCAATTTAAATGATTGGGAAAAAAACAACACATAATAAGTGACAGATTTTTCAAATCAGATAAAGATGGGAACCAGATTATCTGTCTGTGGGTGATAGATTGCAGCAATAATAAATTCACTTTAAGACACTGGATCAATTTTTAATCAAGCCAAGAATTATTATTGCAGAAAGATAAAATGACCCATGAGGAGATGCCTTAATTTTCCACCAATCAAATTATAGCCTTTCTAAATAAGATGTAATGAGATCCATGGAATATCCAGGTTACACAGCCTACCTAATTACCCATGTTCCATGTCATGTTGTGATATAGTAGTGGTAAACTGACCTCTGAATTTACCAAGATGAAAAGGTAATTAGTTTTTCCACAAGGCTGCAGTGAAAACAACAGCAATGACACGTCACCTCCTTCCACCAAGTCCTCCTTCACCAATCTCAGAGGTGTTTGTTCTTAAAATATATACAGGATATGACCTACTGGGTAATAAACTACAGTCATTAAGCGAAGCATACATCTGACAGAAAAGCAACCACTATCTCCAAGTTTAGAATACAAGGTCTGAAGGTAAAGCAAATCAACCTGTATTCCACATGAAACTTTATCAGTGTATTACCACAGAGGGTCTCAGGAGATAACAGAGTGCTTTCTAATTAAAGAGGTCACAATGACATATATAAAGGAAGCTTTCCTGAGACACAGGTATCACAAGTATAATTTTCCTTCCTATTGTCCTTAACCACATAGGCACTTGCTCCTGCAAATTGCAGCATAGCATCACTGGAAAACATTCTTTAACACATTCTGAGAACATGAAGGCACATCAAGATCAAATTTGGGAATCATAATCATAATAAATTGATAATTATTTCAGACAGAAAATTCCAGTTTTGTGCACACTGAACAAGACTAATCATCTCTTTACCAAGATTTTGAAAGTAGAATTAAGAACCACATTTGCAACAGCTTTTGGGGCCTGATATCTTCATCAAAGCTATTAGTAAAAACAGAGACTGAATTTTCTCTGGCAACCTCAGAAAGCAGGAAATCCCCTCAATGATTTGTCCCTGTCTATGTGCCCTTTCCTTTGGGCACCACTGCAGTTTAGAGATACAATGGCAGATGTCTCATGCAAAGAAAGCCATCATTAAATTAATGAACTACAACAATTCATTCCATCTGCTTCCTCTTTCTTGCTAATTTATTAATAACACTTACACAAAAAAAGGGTATGGATTATAAATTTAAATTTTTCCTCTTTACCTGAAAATTTAGTCTGAGAGTCTTAAAAATTATTCATATTATACCAAATAGATTTACGGCTTATTACTACTAATGTGGCAGTACCCAATTGGCCATAAAAGCTAACTATTTAAAAGTAACTCAAATTACCCCTTCTGAGCAAACTGGATATTTGGTTTACATAGCTTGCACTGCTTTTACAAGTGTCCCCCTTCAGTCACAAACCCATCATACTGCCCTTCTTGAATCTTCTTCAGCTTGTCATAGACTTCACACAGTGCAACAGCTTTGCAAGCCACAAGCCCATCAGTACAAAAGTTTTCCTGTAATGGCAGAAATGTAGTGATACATGCAGGACACGGAACATGGAATGGGTTTTCCAGGGGTTCAGATCAATTCCACCCCTTTATAAGACTGTCAGGCACGGACTTCAGAGGAAAAAATTACATGAAGACCAAGCACTGCAGAATGGCTCTTTTGTGAGTGAGCACAGAGGTAGAAGACGATGAACAGATCCATCGGTTTTCATGATACAGGAAGCATGAACTTCACAAAACCTGTGGAATTCTCCTGCAGACCATCTCCAAAGTGTGAGTGTGCATGAGCTAAGCAGGCTTCCACCACTACTGCTTCTCCATTTTGTACTGAGGCATGTGAAAAACCTCACAAAACCTTGCCCAGTCCCTTCAGGCTGGGTTAGGACACGCAGGAAAGCCTGACTCCCTTGTATCAGGCCAAAACTGGTATTTCATTCAGCTGGATTAGAGCTTCCCCTGAGGTCTGATCCCCACACCAATACTGCAGGAATATAACTCTCAGATAGTAAGGGTTTTTTACTTATTTTTCCAGTGTATCTCCTACTATCAATGCAGTTCTATTGCTATAAAACCCATATGTAATTCCCTTTACTGCAGAGAAATAGCCCTATCAATACAGCATATCTCTGCAACAATGTAAAGATCTATGCAATAGGCAAATTCCATGGCTTTTGTGGGACCAGGCAGTGGAGCAGTCAAACCTGAAGGGAATTTCACAACCTAGACTGATTTGCAAACACTACGGAAAGTTTGTTTTAAGTGGGATCACTGTGTATTACCTAATACGTGATGAGGTAATGCTAAAATACTAAAATACCCTCAACACTTTTTCCAGTAGAGATTACAGCTGCTGTGGGGGGAGCCTGTTACTCGGGAGTTCAACAGTATCAGAATGCTATCTGTTAGGATAGTTTCACTTTGTATCAATGGTCCTATTTAGATGTTTTGATCAAAACACATCAGTAAATTGAATGCAAAGGCTAAAAGTTGATTAAAAAAAAAGATACATTACACTAAGATTAAAGTCTTGGCATTAAGTAAAATATCTGAGCACTATTTCCTAGTTCTGTAATATTTCCATCAATACTATTATCTCCACGTAGTTAGGACATGAAAGTAAGTAAATTTAAAAGGAAATTTCAAACAGTGTTCTTGTTTGATTTTCTAGAAAATTAACACTTTTAAACCTCTAATGGGCATCTTCAAAAGAAAATGTTATTAACAAAATATGTGATAATTACCATAATTAAAACTCTCTAAAATATACATTTTTAATGGCAATTGTTTTGCTAAAAAATATGCAACAGCAGTGAATCCCACTCCCCTCATAATGTAGAAATGTATTAGATAGCATAAACATTGGACAATTCCTCATGGATATCCATTAACCTAGAAATTGCTAGTATTAA
Source organism: Catharus ustulatus (assembly GCF_009819885.2). Taxonomy (NCBI): domain Eukaryota; kingdom Metazoa; phylum Chordata; class Aves; order Passeriformes; family Turdidae; genus Catharus; species Catharus ustulatus. The sequence continues at coordinate 10,786,432 of NC_046223.1, forward strand.
CTCATAACAAGATTATCTTTTGTGGAACTGGATTAACTTTTACACACTCCCTTTAATCCCAAAAGGAGCTCAGCAAATGGTTGTGAGTGCTGCAATATTTCAAATTATGCAGTTATTAATTTAAAGTAGGAGTATTTTCTCTGATCTTATCGAAAATATTTTAATCCTCTCTTATTCCTCTTGTTAACTAATATCTATTCTGGCACACCAAAAATTATTAGTTATCTCTCACATTAGATCAAACTGGCAAAATAAGACAATTTTTGCCCTGTTGAAGTGTCTGAATTAAAAGATTTTGTGATTTTCAAAAGTTATGACATCAAGCTGAATAAGGAGTAAATATGTGTTCATCCTTGGGGTGTGTGGATACACCTCTCACCTAGGAAAACCATTCCATCTTTCATGGACAAACTCTAGGACTTCAATTACATCTTGTATGCCTTCTGTACTCTCAGAGATTTATGTGTTCCAACCAGCCTGGGATAAAAGCATAAAAACCTTTAGTTTCTTATCTGAGTTGTTCAAACCTCTAGAGTCTGCCCAGGGATTGAGATATCTGAGAAAAGGTTGTGTGCTTCCTGCTCCCAAACTGCTAAGAATTACCTCATGAGCTGGCACTCACGTCACTTCACATAGGATGCAGCAATGTCCTTTCATGTGGGTAAGTTCAGCACCAGGTGCAACAGCACTGCTGATAAGACAGAATAAAGGCAACTTTCTTCATGTTTGGCTTCCTCCCACATTTTTTGGGAGGGAAAATAAAAAGAAAAATATGGAGGAAAACAAGTGAACCTACTCCATTAATCTTTCCTGTTTTATGCTGAATCCACAAATGCAGAAGGGCTCAGGTACACCTGACATTTTTAATGAGCAGGACTAGTGGGGTCCACACCAGAGCGCCACATGGGTCAGCTTCTCCCTGAGGTACAGGGAATCCCGTGGTTGAGGCCTTACCGGCAAAACCCCAGCCCCACCACACCTTGGCACGGTGGCTAGGGCAGGATGGCACCCAGGGTCATCTCAGAGCTCAGCGAGAGGAGGCAAGATCAATCTGGGAGCACAAGTCAGAGCCAGGATCAGACATAGCCCAAGGGTCACCAGGGACATCCATGACGGCAAGACAGGCCCAAGAGAACAAGTGAGCCCCCAGATTAAGGATATTCATAACCAGCGAGGGGGCACAGCTGCAGCTGAACTGGAGACTAAAGCTCCTCTAACAAAGCTCAGCTCAGGCAGGGACAGAGTTTAAATAACGTATGTAGGAAGAGGGTGTGGTGGATGCTCCTGGTGATGTTGACCATGAAGGTCCGATGGTGTACTTGGGACACTGGCAACAAAAACGCACTTTCTTCTGAGACTATAGTGATAGGTGTCCCACAAACCCAGCACGCTCTTGATCCCAGGGCACAACATCACATCCCTGCACCTCTATGTCAAATCCATTTATATCAAGCTCTCATGTGCAGGTTCCAATATCTACCACCTCACACTACTGCTCAGGAGTAAAGTTCTATTGAGCTACTGTGGGGAAAAAAAAGGTTTTGTGCTGCCCAGTCTCTCAAGCAGGCTGAGTGCTCCTGCCCTGGACAAAGCCATACAGATGACAGCCAGGAGCAGAAGGCAGCACTGGATTCAGTAAGGCCCTTGTTAAACATGACCCCTCAGACCCCTGTGATGGGGGACCCCAATGGGGGCACATCAGCAATCCTTGTCATGCTGAGGCCCTGCTTCTGGGCAGGTAGGAGTCCTGCAGGACTACAGGAATTCTCACAATCAAGTAGGAAAGGGGGAGGGATATGAGAGAGTTAACAAGAAAAAAAATCTTGTTTCTCCAAAGAAAAAACATTTGCTCCAAGACCAAGAACTGGCTGAGTATTTGGTTTATTTTCTATTTCACTTGAGCCGTGCCAGCCACAGCTAATAGATATTACCACCTGAATCATGAGCTGATTTACTAAATAACAGCCATGACACTCTACTAGCATAACCTCATAATAAGGCAAATATTTGCCACCATCTGCAGTAAATTCAAAGCATCTGCTGTAACTTTTTTGATGAAAGTAAACTAGTATACCCCACTGTAAATTCTTTTGATATTGTTATTACGATATTCTGTGATAAATAAAACAAATGCGCAAATACAGCTCAGGCTAACAAAATAAATCAGCAAGGCTTAGCAACTGCTTTAATTATTATTAGAAACAATTTGGTGTTTTTCTCACCTGTCACCTTACAGAACTATTTTACTCAGCACTTAGAGAAAAACTCTTTGAATACCTAAAAAAGAAAATTGGAACAAAATCTCAGTGTTTGTTTCAACCTTGACTGAAATTTTTCAAAATAACTCAGAAGTTACTCAATCTCTGCTCCCACTGAAGTCTACATAGCTTCCTTCATTGCATGTATAGGTAGAAGCCAGAATGACGTGCTTCACAAAAATTCCAGCTCTAGGTATCAATGCTGTGTTTATCACCACATTATCCAGGAAAACTATCACTTTTGCACTAAGTATAAGAGATTCTCTCTGTCCACCCACTAATGGCAGCTTGCTGATTGTGGGAAAGCCAACAAATCTTGCTTCTTTGCTCTGTGGATGGATGAATTCCCGGGCATTTTTATCTCCTATGGAAGGGGTTCAGTTACAGCCGACTGGCCTTCATCCAGGTACTGATCTTTCCCAGGCAAGGCAGAAAGCTGGAGAAGGAGTCGGTTGCCTCTGGTATAAAGAATGATGTGCAGTAGTGTGTTCCTGGAGGTCCAGCTGTCACACAAAATCCACCACACATTTAAGAAAGATGCTGAGTAAGATGACATGAGACAAAAAAAAAAAACCCAAACAAACAAAAAAAAACCAAACAAACAAGCAAAAAAAGCCACAACAGAGTGCTGTTGGAAAGATGAATGAAATTAAATTGCCCATTACAAATTTTGCAGCTTTCTTGGAGCTTTTTGAAAGGAATAAAAAACACCATCTCAAAAATCTTCATACGTTATAGTAAAAAAGGCAGCTTTTAAACTAGTAGTGGTAACAGGAACAGTTGACGCAGCCATAGGACCGTAAATGACCATAAAATGTCAAATAGTCAAAAATAGTAAAAAAAAGACTGGACCACTCATGAATATAAATGTCATCATTTTGGATTACATCATAGCAGAAGAAGGATTCAAGACACCTGCAATAACCAGATGGAGTCAGAGTTAGCCATTTATTAGCTTTTTAGCTAAAAAAGATGAAAGTATTACACTGTTTTCAAAGCTTGGGATACATGGACATAGGAATTTCACCCTTAGAGATGATATTGGAGGCCTTGAAGCAGGCAGAGATCCAAGAAACAACATTCTGCTCTTGCTAAAGCTGGTTCAGGAAAACAGTCCTTTCCATACCTAGTAATCCCCTTTTACTTTTCACACTAAATGCAGTCTATATCTATTCACCTTCCACTAGGTATTTAAACTCATATTGTTAAGTTCTTCCAGGTTTGTTTCATGGTGGTGGTTTTTTAAACTCTCACTTCATATATAGCATTTTCATACCTTTTATTTGTGATTTTAGAACAATATTTTCCCTTTCAGCCTTGTTTTCTCTAGGCTAAACAAATTATACTCCCACAGAAGATAAACCCAGAGTATCCTAGGAACTCCCCTCCAAATTCCTCTTCTCGAATATGGTTTGCTGGTGTTAGCATATGGGAATATTTACAGAGGGTAGATTTTTTCTCATCCGATTTCTTATGGAGATACTTCACATATTTCAATCATCTCAAAGCAAGTACTACATTCCAGTCTCCCTCCTACTTACATGTTTCTAAATTATGAGTTTTCAATGGAAATAGGATATTTATGTGTGGCTTCACATTTTTCACTAGTGCATTTAATGCCTTTTATTTCACTTGCTTTCTCAGGGTTATCTTAATTTTCCCATGGGAGATTTAAGGCCTCCTCTGTACTGCCAGAGTATCTCATTTTTCTCTATCAATGCATGCTCCAATTTTCATGCCAACATCATTAAAGAAAAATCTTCAACCAAATCCAGTGCCAAAACTCACTCAGGAGACCCTCCTTTCATTACTTGCTTTCAGCATAACAATATTTCTTTTAGTATAACTGCTTTGTCTCTTACCAGTTCCACTCCACATTACTGCCAGTAGCTGCCTCCTTAATATTTTAAATTAAGAATTGCCTGTGTTACACCATAGAGACTCTAAAGATGCTATACAGCAGATCAGGCTGATTTCTTTTGTTTAAGTAATTAGTTATAAAGAGAAATTGATCCAAGGCACTTAGATAAAATACTTCTGGTAAGTTATATTTCTCTTTTTACTGATCCTTCCCTCTAAATATTTTTTCTTTATTTATTGCTGTCCTGGTTTCTTAAAACCATGACAATAACTGAGTCTGGAATTTGGGATACTCAGAATCTTCTCTGAGCAACCAAATAAAAAAAAAAAAAAAAAAAACTAATCAGCTCTATGGATATTGTTATCTCTCCAACTCCTGCTGACCTCAGTGTTTGATCATGAGTTGCTCATCTTCCGTCGCTACTCTTAAGCCAACTAAGTGTTTTTGAGACACTACGACACTGAAATTCCTTGAGTCTAGAGCATGCTTCAACAGTAAAATGTCCTCCCACAAATAATTTGCATTCTGGGTTGCCACCAAGATTTTCAGCTCGAACTACTATTGAGGGGTATGATGTCTGCTCATATGCAGACAATGACACAAAGTGGTCAGGTCCACAAAAGGGCTTATATGACTTTTGCCCTAAAAACATTTCTATTCATATTTCTTTGCCTCTAATGTTACAGTTGTCCTTACTTTTTCCTCAGATCACAATGACAACCAAAACCTGGGGACTTTTACAACATAAAGCTTCCAAGTACCCTGTGTGTCTACAGGGACCACAGCTAAAATTACTCTGGGCATTTGTTAAATTATTAAGAATTAACACCAATAAAAGTGATAAGTCCTCAGCTTCTGGAAGCACTAGACTCTATATCTATGTAAAAGAAAAAACAATGCTTTGAAAAAGCTTCCTAATCAGAAAGACAAACATGGCACTGTATTAATCTCTCTTCCAAATTTTACCTGTCTCTAAAGCCCAAACTTCTTCAAACTATTTTCATTACACTGTTATCTTTATATACTTAATTAATTTGCACCAAAGTCCCCAGTATTTTCATTCCTTAGCATCATGCTCAGCGTGGCCCCAGAGTAAAGAATACATATTCACTCTCTTAGAAGCTAGAGATCTTACCATATTTAACAAGAAGCATCTCTGACAGTAATTGGAGTTTCGTATCAAGGTAAATAAATGGTAAGATCATAAGAACATACTCTAGTGGCCACATGCATCCGGCAAACAGTAACATCAGAGACTGAATTTAACATACAGTCTCAGTGGATATGAATTTTCTGTAAACAAACAATCTGAAGAAAGCCTTACTTTTGTCATCTGTTATTCCCATTGAAGAAAAATGAATATTCTGTTTCATACTTTTCCTACCAGGTGGCTTCATTATTTACCACTAGTCTTTTTTCCCTCAACATGAGTGCAACACTGTAATATCCTCAATGACAACAGATTAACTTTTTTTCCTCAACATTCGATGTGAATTACCCAAATTATCCAATATGCTGGAATGATGGTAATTCATAAGGGTATGTTGGAAAGCCAGTTTCTCCTATTGCTGGGGAAAAAAAGCTCACTTCGGTCAAGATACAAAGGCCTCTCCTCACAGCATATATAAGTACAGGGCATATAGTGTACAGCAGTCAAGGATGAGAACAATCACAGAGGCTACAATCATCCTGGTCACTGAGCATATGAGGAGCCTTGGACAGGTCACTTACACTCCCTGTACACTGGCTATCCCTGTGCAGTACAGAGATAACACTGCTTCCTCCCTTCAAACAAAGTGCTGGAGGCATAAAAATTCCTAGACTGAGAGGTGTAAAATCCCTTGATGATGAGGTAAGTGCCTTGAGCAAATAGTGGCAGGATAACTCAGACTGAAGTTTGAGCACTGTGTTTAAAGAGTTAAGTTCAGAGCAGAGTAGGCAAAGACAGGCATGAAGGGGTCCGTTCTACATACCTAGAAATCAGTGGCTTCATCAAACACAGGACTGGCCTCTAAATGCTGAAGTTGTGCTAAGATGTCTGCTATAGAGAAAGAAATACTTATTCTGACCTGGGGAAAAAAAAAAAAAAAAAAAAAAGGCAAATGCCATGGCTTTGAAATAAAAGAGGAAAAAGAAAGAATAGGCTCAGGAGGGTTTATAAATCCTCTTAGGCAGCCTCTCAATATTCCCTTCCCTACAACTTTGGAGCAGGGCTTTAGAAAAATTTCAAGGAGGATGGTCAGACACTATGATTATCGCCATTTCTGGCTTCATCCTGATTAGAATGGCAGTCAAGTTTGATGGGTGTTAACTCATCAGGTCCAAACAAACCTCAGTATAAATATAGCCTTATTGTAGTTCCTCTGCTTTGGAACAGCCTTAGTTTGCTTTCAGGTTATCCAGTTATAGCATTCCCCAGTATCTGTGAAAACAAAGTAAAAATAGATTTATAGTGACACCAAGAAAGGGTCAGGGGGCAATATTCAGATGAATGTCATAATCAAGGTGAAACCCATAAAATATTTTTAGAAGAAATTGTTGCTATTAAATACTCTTGTACAAGACAAAGAAATTTAAACCTTTGGAAGGATTTTGAAGGGTTGAACCAGCAGGGCAAAACTGGGGATGTCCCCTTTTGTACAGCTCTGGGTTATGAAAGGGTCAAAAGCTCTCTTTCAGGGAAAAGACTATTGTGAAGGAAAGAACAGGCTAGGATTGTTCAAGTTGCTCCACCTTGTTGTAGGGGGCTGACACGATCCCCAGGCAGCTGTCAGGAATGAAATAGGGCAGTGACAAATCACAAGTACATTTGCCCCCTTCCTCCCTCAGACCTTTAACACTGCATGCCTAACCCCAAGCACTCTCCACAGCTCTGCTGCTAACTTGCACCAAACCATCCCCTGTTTATAAGATCCCAACAGCTTCCCAGCTGGGGAGTGCTCTTTCCCCCCAACTACGCAGCCTAGTTTGCAGTAGCTGCATTATCAATGGCTTTACCCTCGTCAAAGCCCACTCAACCTTTTCACAGCCATATCACAAAGGCGGGAGATGCTCTTGTATGAGCAGACGTGACAACGCCCCAGGCTGTATTTCCCCCTTCAAACACCCACCACAGACCGATGGCCAGCCCTTGTAGCCTCCAGGTATTCCCGGCAGGACAGGCATTTCTACTAACTCAACATTCAGGCGTGCATGACTGAGAAGGGGGGAGAGCAAACAAAGCATTTGAAATGCCAGAGTCCTTTCAAGTTTCCTGTGCTGGGCTGTACCCTGCTACATTACTTATAACTGCAAGTAGCTACTATCAGTAGCTGATTGAGCAAAAAGCTGCTTTGGAGCTTTAGAAAATTAAGACACTCTCAATATGCAGATAGAATTCAAGTGTGAGTTCCTGTCTGCTCCTCTCTATTTTAAGATCCTAGCTCCCTACAATCCCGATAGGAAGCTGGAGTCTCTAAACTACAGTTTACCCAGAGTGAAAAATAAGCGTCACAAATCCCTAGTTCCTGCTGCAAGTGTTGCAATATTTCTAGGAAGCTGGCAAAAACTTCTGCATAGAAGATGGCCCATCATTTATTTTGTCACTTCGATTGTCTTTGTTACTGGCGATGTCTAAAGGCTTTCTATGCAGAGCTGCCAGAGAAGCCATACTGAACATCTCCACATCTTGGGCCATGTCAGGAGTGTGCCAGATGCACATTTTAAAAAGCAGAGTGTGTATCAGTCTCCTCATAGAGTCCTGTCAGATAATTTGATTAATGGTAACGTGCTAGAAATCCTAAGCAAAAAACACAGCCCGTCATAAGCGTTCTACCCACATCAAAGCCAGTGGCCATGGATACTCAGCATCAAATGTAGCTTCTGATACTCTTTTGCCACTTGGAATGTTTCAAACCAAAAAAGATTTCAGGCTAACAGAAGGTTTGGGAGTCAAGTTTTCATAGCCTCTGAAGTTTCAGAATAAAAAGCACTAGACTCCAGTGGTTTGAAAAACCTGAAACCTTCAATGAACACAATATTTAAATTATTTGGGATAGAAGGAAGAACAGGCTTTCTACTCCCATTCTATGACCCACAGGTTAATGGATTAATGCAATAAAACAATAGGTTATAATAGGAGTCAATACAATGAAAATCATGAAACTAATGGTGATCCATTTCAGATGAAGCCATAGATGAAAACAAAGGATTAAATGTTTTTCCCCATTTGTTAACCATATTGAAGATTTCAGACATGCAAATCACACATGTAAAAGTGTGATTTACATGTATGCACTTGCGCACACACAGGCAAATCTATGCAAAGAGATTCATTTAGTCACTGAACCTTGTACTACCAGATTTCACTTACTTATACCAAGGAATTCTACTAATATCTACACCAAGAGGATTATTTTAGAAGCAGCTTAATATAGGTATCTAACAGAAGAAAATACCTGTTGAAATAGACTGTGATATGCTAGAGAGGGGTTTAAGCAGAATAAAAAGACCAAATAAATGACACACTACATGAAATGCAATTTGACTCAGCAGACTTCACTAAGGGCAGTAACACAACTGCATGCAGTTGGTGATTTCCAACCGGGCTTTCTACTTCTGGAAATAAGCTTTAATTAAAATGTGGGAAGTCAGTGGTGCTATCCCTCATGGATCCTCTGGATCCTCATGAGTCACATTTTACCTCTAAAATGAAATTATATGAAGAATTTTTCCCATTACAAGGCATATGTCTTGCCATTGTGCTCACAGCAAAACCTCATTTGCTGTTTCTTGAAGCAGTGTGATCTAAACAGATTTAAAAAGATAGAAGGAGACCAAGTTTCAGCTGGAATTTATATTTAGGAAGACATCTGCTGTTGAGGCTTGACTAGAAGTCAAGCATTTCAAAGGTCTTTATCACTGTCAATTCATTTTCAAATCCTTTCCTGTAAAGAGTGTACCCCTATGCAAGTGACCACAAACACAATATCCAGTATGTTGGACCAGCATTGAGGGTGCCATAAATCAGTTCAGGGTTTGAAAGATTGCAATGCAGGTCCAAACAGAAGTACCTGTTCCAAAGGCTTATTCCCTGCAGCTGACATTACAGCTGACCCTCAATAATCAGTATTAATGATTTGTATGACAGTAAAACTGAGGGATCAGCTGAGGAGCCATGGGACCTAACACCCATTGTGAAGGGAAAAATAAAATCTTGCAACCTAAGTAACACAATGAGAAAAATGGTTTTACCTTCAGACTGCAGATTGAGAAGCATGCCACAGCCAGAATGCAGTGATTTGTCAAAAAGGAACTAAACCAGGAACTGGTTTAAACTAAACACAGATTTCTCACCTCTTTGTCCATTCCCTGAACCATAGCTGATCATTTCCCACACAGTCTTGGAAGACTTTCACTTCCAAGTTCCTTTGAGGCTGCTGCATTTTGGCCCCATCCCACACAGCCCAGCCTGCTTTTCACTTTCCTTCATTTGAGCTGGCTGCAACAGATGCTCCTTCTGTGGCCTCTCTGAAGCATTTTGTGGACAGGCATCTGTTATCCTGCCAAAGACACAGGACCCTGAGAAGTGCAGCTACTTTCTGCTCCTCACACCAATGCTGACACCCCTGGTGCCCCATTAGTAGAGGAACACTGTTTTCTAGCCTCACAGATGCTCACAGTTGAACAGCTGTCCTCCCAAGGAACATGCAGTCCAAGCGAGTTAGACACACTCCTTTATAACGGCTGCAAGAACCACGTGCCTCTCCATTTTATCTGGAGACTCTGGCAAAACAATTCACACCTATACATATTCCTGTGCCTCTAACTGTTCAGAGCTAGCTCAAAGTCATCTCACTTCAAGAACCTCCTCCCTTATACGTGTTGTCTTCTCTGTCTCCCACAGTCTCCCTCTCCAGCCAGTTCCCTTTTTGCTTACGCAGCCTTAAATGACACCAAAGATGTCAGTAAAGCCAACCCGTCCATTCCACCTCTCTGCTCACAACCTCTTCATCTCTGCATGTGCCTCCAAGATCCCTTCCACTTCTCCCACAACCTTTGAAGCTCAAAATGCACCACTAGTACTCAATGTCTTTGCCTCTGCTTCTGGGGAAGTTTCACAGTTCCAAACACCTTTTCTACCACCAGATTCAGCTGGATTGATTTCCCTTGCCTTCAGCTCTCCCACTGTCCACAAGGGATCCCACTTGAACACATGCCAGACCCCCTGCTCGGGGAGCTGCATCAGCCATATGATGTTCAGCCTGCGCATCATGCTAAAAGTGTGATATTCAGCCATGCACCAAGACTTCAGAGCCACAGTCAGAATTAATAAAGTACATAGAGACACCTTCTCCCTCCACACCTTTGATTATCCCACCTGCATTATGTGTGGTTATGCAGCTATTTTCTTGATGCTGACTGAGATATAAGCAGTCTACAAACACTGCAGTATATTATTTTTCAACATTTGCTTCCATTCTGGAAAAAAGTTGTAAAAACTGTGAGTAAAATTGAGAACAGATCCTTTCAGCTGGTGTAAATCTAGATACTTCCGTTGAGTTTTGGTGGATTTATGCCAGTTTCAAAGTGAAGATTCAACCCTTAAAATAACAAGTCACATGTTTTACACATCTTCCATATTCTTAATAAATTATCTAACAGGTTTTCATTTAATTAAAACTTGACAGATATATTTTTGTATGGAAGGATATTAATGGAGATCTTACTAATCCTGGACAAGTTGCTTTGCATTTGACACTGATCAATACTTGGAAATTAGAGTGGAAGGATAGTATGGTCCCACTCAAGTAACTGCCCCACAAACATGAGCTTTACCCCAAAAATGAGCAGATGAGGTCACATACTAAGAATTTCACTCCATTAAATTACTATGCGCTGATTCTCTGCCTTGCTTTTCAAAAGTAAGGTGACAAAGATCACTGTAATCTACATTTAATGAAACATCATATCTCCTGTGTTTTCTCATTGATCATATTTTTTTTTATCATTCTTAAGAGAATATTGGGCTTTTGAAATGACAGAGGCTCCTTTCCTTTAAGAAGCTCTTGCTGCCTACCAGTGATCTTGTTGAGAGTCTGCTCTATTTGTAATTGAGTCAAACTATCAGGGTGTTTTTGAATCACAGAATACCTTTCCAGCAGTAAAATCTACTCAACCAAAAAAAGAAAAAAAAAAAAAAGGGTCGGCAGGGAAGGTAGGGAGGTACTGACAAAACTTTGTGAGAACCTGACAAAAAATGGCCAAAATTGCAGGCAAACTGAACTCCTTTTCCCGGTAGCACTTCTGAGTAATACAACTATAGTTTTTGCAAGGAGATACTCCAAATAATGATCACAGGATCCCCATTCAAGACAGGCATTCGTCCAAGACCTTTGCTGAACAGGAGACAGCACCAGGATATCTAGAGCCACCTTCTTTAAAGATTCTCCTACATCAGGAGAATCTGAATTCTCCATCTTCTGATTTAGAAATCTGTTCAGAATCTCCTGATTTAGAATTGCTGACATTGTAACTCTTCTGTATGCCACCATTTCTGCTTTTGCAAACACAATGATTGTATCTGGTTGGTTGTTTCAGAAATATATCAGTACTTATTCCAGGAAACAGGAAGAAATACTGCAAACTCCCTAACGTACTTTGCATGTCAGAATTTAACCAACCCCCAGTGAAACTGCTGAATTGTGCTTGGACGAGTGTTATTTAATGCTGTGGTCAGAAGACACGATGCTTGCAATGTCATCCTGGAGAGAGTCAGGTTCTAAGAGGACTGACAGTTCTTGATTTGCTTTCAATTTTGTTATGCTCACTAGTAAACCATTCTTTTTCTTCAAGTTTTCTGCACCTCACCCCTAAATCAATGGAAGCCAAAATCTTCACCCTTTTTTGGAATAAAGGCAGTATCTAAAACAAAATATCTCAGTACCTGATTCCAGGAACTAGGGCTTTATGGAAAAGACCAAACATCTGATTTTTCAGGCCTTTTTGTCATTAGCTAACCCAACCAAAAAAAGTGACCTTAGCAGTTATATCTAAACAATAGGAGGTCTTCTTTTCTACACAAAGAGGGACTAAGGACTGTTGAAATAAAATCACTCATGTCAGTAAACAGTCATTGACTTTGTTCACTGCTTTTTTGAGGAAGCAAATGCAGCAAGAATGTAGTGCTCAGTTATGTCAGTTCTGGTATTTGCCAAGCACTTGGGATCAAGTGAATCAGATGAGACACAGATTACAGTAGCTAAACATGAATTTCACTCATATAATCATAGAACATCCCCAGTTAGAAAGGATTCCTCAGGAGCATCCATTCAACTCCTGGCCCTACACGTGACAGTACCAAGAGTCACACCCTCTGCTTGAGACATTGTCCAAACACTTCTTGAGCTCAGGCAGACTCAGTGCTGTGACCACTTCCTTGGGGAGCCTGTTCAGTGCCCAACCACCCTCTGGATGAAGAAACTTTTTGTAATATTCAACCTAACCCTCCTCTGTTTCATGCTGCTTCCTGGGGTCCTATTAATGGTCACCACAGGAAAGAGATCAGTGCCTGCCCCTCCTCTTCTCCTCACAAGGAAATTGTAACTGCAATGAGGGCCCTCTATCTTCTCCAGGCTGAACAGACCAAGCCACCCCTCACACAGCTTCCTCTCAAGGCCTTTCACCATCTTCATATCTCTCCTTTGGGTTATCACTAACAGCTTTACATCTCTCTCCTACTGTGGTGCCCAAAACTGTCCCCAGGACCCAAGGTGAGGCTGCCCACATGCAGAGCAGAGCAGGAAAAGCCCCTCCCCTGAGCAGCTGACAGTGTTGTGCTTGATGCCACCCAGACAGTCTGTGCTGTTGTTTCAGGCTTTGAGGAACAAAGAACAAGATAATAGGGTCTGAGTGTAAAAACAGAAACGTATTCTAAGCCTCTGAAATGTCACCTAGTTAGAAGCCAAATTTGATGCCTACACAATTCTCTCAATAATGTTCCCTAAGGCTCTAAACCAGCAAATGCCTGCACACCATCTCAGACCTGACATTTGGGACCAAGTTCTTCCACTGAAAGCCATTTTGACCACTGCTCTCACCTGTCTTCCCCCACTATGGGCAGAGAACAGCAGCAGCCATCAGTCTGTTTTCTACACATTATTTCTGGTTTATAGGCTGGTTTCCTCTGAAAGGTCTTTGTAGGCGTTGCCAGGAGTTTGAGCATTGAGTCTCCCTAGACCAACACCTACAGAGACAGAAAAGGATTAGCCCCAGGGCTGGCTGGACAGGAGAGATCTTTCATTCTCTGTAACAAGCCTCAGGCAAACAATTACTACTTCTGGATAGAGCAATGGAGTCTTAAAGCACATTATGGTCTCCCCATCCTATGACCCCATATGATGGGGCTAAAAGCAACAGCAACCTTTTGCTACTCTTTTCCTAGGAGTACCAGATACTACAAAACCTTTTCTTCTGTGCTGTACTTACACCTACCTACCTGATCTTTCAAAAACGATCCAGTGCAGGCCTTTGACAAGCAAAGTTATTAAACTTAATGCAAAATCTGTGCAGGGATTCACAAATAATTTCAAAATTATACATATACACAAAACCTGTAACATTTAAACATTTGCACCTATGCCTTCACCCAAAATCCTGAAATATTTTCCCAAGGTATTTATTTTCCTAATAACTACATCTTGCCAAAAATATTAAATGGAATATTGGTAACTTCCATTTATGAGTTTATTATGGTTAATGGAATCATCAAAATAATGGGATTTTTCTTCTTTTTCACTTCATATTATCCAATCACAGACTGCAACAGCACAAAATACTTTATGCTTTATTTCATTCTATATAGTAAGTATTCTGAGTAGTCTTTAATAACAATCTGATTTCTCACAAAGGAGTATTTGCAAAATGAAATATGGATATTCTGTGAAATATTTTACTTGTCATCAGTTTTGTGTTCTTATATCTCAGACTGAGACATCCTCTGACAGATAGGTTCAGTTGCCAGAGGAAAGACTAGCAGTTTCTTTCTCAAAGGCTGCACCACAGTGCTCCCGTGTGGTTTCTGAGGAAAACAGAACGGGCTGAAATGACTGTTCAACAGAGAAACCCCTCCCGTGCTTCTATAAATCAGGCCCTTCATATGTTTCTTAGACGGCATTATGCGTTCTCTTGACACCTGACAAAAATTACAGTGGCAAATTTCAAGCAGGGAGTTTCTGGAGGTTTTTTTAAGTCTGCTGTAATATTCATACCTAGTTCCTTTAAGTAGCTCAACTCTTGGTAATTAGCACATGGCTAATCGTTTCACACCAAAAATAAAGGAAGAATTCTGCACCTGCTGAGACAATCTCCTCCGATACTAAAATAAGTGGTCTGAGCTGCTTCACCCTCAGGATAGAGACCCATGTCACAGGGCCTGCATTGAGGAAGCACCAGTTTCTGAGAAAAATGCTGCACTTTGGCACCCAGAGACATAGAACCATAAAATATCCTGAGTTGGAAGGGACCCACAAGGACCATCAAAGTGCAACTCCTGGCCCTGCACAAGACCACCCCAGGAACTGTGGTGACATTGTCTCTATCAGGCAGTGTTTGCCATCTGGCTGCTATTCTTGCACATCAGATAGTGGGAATGATTCTTTCAAAGGTTCAATCCCAAACGTGGCAAATATTTTTAGTAAGAGTGCAAATATTCCTCTCCTGAGAAAAAGTCAAATGCTATTGATGGCCAAATACCATCCCAGCAGAAAGCATTGCCAAGATCAGGTCCTTAATTTGCAAAGTATTTAATCCATAATACGCAGTTACATCAAATGAGGTGACAGATACATGTATTCTGGAATCTGAACCATTAACACCAACCATAATAGAAAAAGGATCTGAAAAATAATTGTCTGCTGACTAGACTTGTTCTTTGAATTTTTGTTAAGACCAGTAACATTTCCTGTAAAGAGGTGACATTTTCCTTTGATTACTAGGCAGCTAATTTTAAATTAATTCAGTGGATTCTTTTCCCATTGATCTAAATTGTTCCTTCATACCCAAACTGCAAATAGATGGTGAAAACCACTGTTACTTTTCATATTAAAAGTGGTTTTTTACCTATTTCATCAGAAAGGTTTGCCTTCCTCAAAGTCTAACTCAAAAGCTATTTACCCTTCTCTGGAGGACATGTGGACAGAAGAGGTGGGAGGTGGGGAGTGAAAGAGACCTAAAAGAAATAATTCCACATAGAAACAAGCCTTACAGAAGAAACCTCAAAGAAACCCCAAAAGCTGATTCTACCCAACTCCCCATTTTCCCTTTCTATGGAAAACCAGCAGGCCGACAGCTCATATAAATAGAGTTCAGCATGAAGGCAAGAAGGAACAGAAATTCCTATTGGATTGTGGAAGGAACAGCTATCCCAGAGACTGTTACTGTATCATCTCAGATTGTTTGCAGGCCCCATTCCAATTAAAACAGACATTTGTGAATCAGACAGAAATATGGTATCTTAGAACAGAATCAGAGTATCTGTCAGCATTCTGGAAAGTTTACTTTTAACATGTACCAGGGCTTAACGACATACACATAGAGAACAGAGCATAATGAACACAGACTTAAAAGTTCCAATGGTTCATAGACCCTCAAAAGGGATGAACAGCTCTGAAGAAGATGTTATGGTGCATCAAGCAAATCCTCCTTAGTTCACACAGTTACTGACCCGAGACATCACAATTATTCCCTCAGAGCCATTAAGGGTCAAATGTGTTAATCCCACTGCCAGCACAGATTATTTGTTACACATTTTAGGGAGTAGGACCAGGAGGATGTTATATGGGAACTGCACCTACTCATGATTTGGAGACTATCTCTCGTCCGTCTTACATTACTGACAAGGGTCTTACATTACTTGTTGTGTCATACAAGACACAACAAGGAGTGGAACAGGAAATCAGAGCAGCAGGGAGAGGTACAAAGCCACCAGAAGGCAACATGTCCTCTTGGGACAACCCAGCTGCTCTCTTCCCTAGGTTCAGCTGTGCGCTGACTGGCACAGAGCTGGAGAAGAGATATTTTCCTTTTTGAGGGCAATATGCCCACAAAGCACATAGAAACAGCTGCATCCCTTCATTCCCTCTGGTGCAGCAGAATCACTAAACTTTCCACCGGATTGCAAGGAAGTGCTTTTGTATCATTTTACATCTGCAAAAGCCAGTGGCAAGTGGAGGCTTAAGCAGAGACAAACCTAGAGCCGTACCAGCTGAGGAAAGGAGTTGCCTGGAATAATCAGCAACACTTGGTACAGCACTGCCAAATAGCCAAATCCACAAAAGCTAGTATTTAACTGCAGACATTTCTATGTGCCTTTCAGACCTCTTGGACGAGCACACAAATCTCACAGCTGTCTATTCAAAAAGGTTGGTGCACATTTTTCATCAAGAGACACACTTGTACCCTCCTTTGTGGGCAGCACCTTAAGGAAGCAGGTCATTCCAGCTCCAGGAGCAAAATCCACAGTAAAGAAATCAAGCCTTCAACAGCCTCCGATAGAAAAATGCTGGTATGTGGTAGCTGTGACACCAATCGCATAAATCAGCATTTCTGAAGTGACTCCTTTCTTCCAGGTGCCAAAACTGTGATAACTAGCAATTTCAGACTTACTCAATCTCCATATTGGAGCTCTTTGCCTTTAAAAAAAAAACAAAGAAAAACTAAAATAAAATAAAACAAAACAAAACAAAAAACCACCAAACAAACAAAACAAAAACAAACCAAAAACAAACCAAAAGCAAGGATAGCCAAGGTAGGAATTGCTTGAAATGCTAAAAAATAGTTTAAAACTATTGTTTAGGTCTCTCAAATTTACCCATGATTAATAATCTCCTGAAAAGCTATGCTAAACAAATGTAGGCTTCATTTGGCACATGATTTTCGATTGAACTTGCCTTGATATTCTTCCTAAAAGCAAGGACAGAAAGCAGCCTATGCAGCAGTGGAGGTACCTCTGTGGAGGTAAATGGGAACCCCACAACACACCAGCTGTAGAACTCTGCCCTTGGATGCAATATGCAAAATATTGGAGGCAGTAAAGAAACTTAACACCGTAGCAATATGCTCCACGTAACACCACGTAACCCAATCTATCACGGCTGCAGTCCTCTGCATCATTCGTGTGGCATACAGATACCTTTTAATCATGGAATAAGCAAAGAGGATATCTATAAAAACAGCACACAACATGAAGATGAATATAAACAATTTACTGCATCATGTCTTAGAAGACACAGTAAAGAAGTACAGAAGACTACCCTGAGGTTCCTGCTTTGCTACTTGTAAACTGGAAATCCTCATTCCACAGTAATGCCATTTGATACCTCCACTCATGTTGTACATTACTCTGTCCTGTAGGATACACACATATATGCTAATATATTATTAATATGGTAACACAGGGTCTCATTTTCTTGCCATTTCTTAATACTCAGTTGGTAACAGCTGCACTGCAGCTTCTGTTAAATTGTTTTCCAGTAGCAGAATACCTCCATGGGTAGGATAAAGAAAAAAATAGTGTCTTCATTTGAGGCTTAAATTGGCCTCAAAAATGTCATCAAAATATTGCTTAAAATACGTTTTTTTGCAAAGTGTGGGAAAACTCTTCAGTCTTTGGATTATTCATTTGGGGAAGGAAAACAGATTTGGCTATGTGCAACCTCAAATAGCAAGCAAGACAAACATTTGTAATTTCCTTCATAGATAACTGAATATTACAGAGACTGTGAAGGAGATGGCAGACAGATGAAGAGAAAAATATAGGAAGACAGTATTTTTAGTGTACACCATACAAAATTTTACATTTACTTAGCTTTGCGTGCCTTTAAGGGAAAGGCAAGTGAGTACTGCAAACCTGAAAGTAGGCTATTGACCTGTAAAGTCAAATTTTATAGCAGCACCAAAACATTTCACAGCTCCTTAATAGTGTAAGTGGAGAAACTGGATTCTCCATTTCCATCTCTCTTTGTAAAGACAGTGAAGCTCAGATTCAGCAAACTACTTAAACTACTTAAGTATTAAGCAAGAGCATTATCTCAACTAATATGTATGGAAGAAGTCAGAAGATTTGAGTTAGGCATGCCTTGAAAATATTTTTTTAATAAATATCACTCAGTTAACTGAGAACAGATGTGAAAAATGAATAAATACTAATATGGGGGCTATCATCCATTTTTCCCTTAAACCCACAAATCCATGTCTGTACCCAGCCACACTGGGCAAAGAAAGATCTTCTACTCACTTGATAGGAACAAGAAATTCAAAGCCATCTTTTATGTGTAACTGCTGTCCTGTGATGGGAGGAAAATTCTTCTATGCTTTTATCTTGAATTCAGTAAGTCCTATGAGAGGGGATTGTTTGCATTTGGCCAAATGTTTTCATATTTGTGCCAATTTCAAAACCACGGATTTGTTCTTTGCAGTGATTATCTATCCTGAGATGATCACCATGTTTTGTGTAATTCTCATCTACGTACTTACAAGTATATCTAAGGTTTCTACCAAAAAAATTCCTTTAAAACCTGTAAGTTAGACAATGTCTTTTAAATGCAATCCAAATAATATAAACAGAGGTACTTGGTAAAGGCCTTCCTCTGTGGCTACCATTATTCATAATAAATGTTTTTAGTTTACCCTAGATGGCAAAACTAGAAACCAGATTGCAGTTTTATATTCAAAACCTAGTCAAGCTCATGTCACTATTCATAAAGTAATATGAATATCAGTCCCCAGGTACATGCTGTTGGGAATGCTCAATAAAGATCGACACTTTGGATGCATTTTTAGTTGGTGAAATTACAACAGGGACAGGACATTCAGAAAGGGCTACTCTATATGTCCCATTCCCTATTTCCTCTTGGGAAACTGAGTCATCACAGCATTTTTCCCTTCCCTTCACTTTCTAAATATTTCAGGTTCACTTTTCATTACTAGGAGGAGTTTCTTGCTGCTCTTATCTACAGAAATGTTTCCTGGTCATGAACCTTTATCATGATATAGCTACTTTAATGCTGTTGATCACTGAAATCACCTGTTGGGTGTTTATTTATGAAAAAATGCTGGTCAGTAAGTTCTGTTTTTAGATACTAACATCTAACCATATCATTAGCATTATACACCCTCAGGTCCCTCTTGGTGAGCACAAAACACATTAAACTGCTGCCACAATGACAGAGCAGTTGGAAGATGCCATTCTTCAGATCTTCTATATCATGAGAAGTCTCTTCCTTAGTTTTGTCAGATGTTATGGGCAGGCTGGTAAAGCTGTTTCTCCAGAACACTCACTTCTCTAGGCTGAGCACCAAAAAGGATTTGATTTGAGAGCTTTTCCTGCTTTCTCAGTTGATCAGAAATTCAAAACAATGCATGTTGGTCCAACTAAAAAAAAAAAAAAAGGAGAGGAGAGGAGAGGAGAGGAGAGGAGAGGAGAGGAGAGGAGAGGAGAGGAGAGGAGAGGAGAGGAGAGGAGAGGAGAGGAGAGGAGAGGAGAGGAGAGGAGAGGAGAGGAGAGGAGAGGAGAGGAGAGGAGAGGAGAGGAGAGGAGAGGAGAGGAGAGGAGAGGAGAGGAGAGGAGAGGAGAGGAGAGGAAAGTAGAAATGGAGAAATGGAACCATCTCTCCAGAAAGTCTTGTTTCAATAGAAAGACTTCTGGTACATGCCAAAGTCTGCACAGCAAACCTCACTGGATATAAAGCATTGTGTGCATAAGGTCATAAGGTCTCAGAATAAATGTTTCTTTATAAAATGCCTCCAAAGAAAGTACAGTAAATTCACGAATACAAGCCACACTGAGTATAAGCCGCATCGCCGGGTGTTGGCAAACATTTTGTTTTTCGTCCATAAATAAGCCGCACCTGAGTAGAAGCCGCTCTGTCGTTCACAGCGAGGACCCGCGTGCAACAAAGTTGCCAATTAGTAACAGAATCGCAGCAGGACAGGGTTTACTGGCTCAGCTCGGGCTGTGCAGGTTCGGCCCACTCAGGGCCGCCGACAGGGCCAGGTGGCCCAGCCCGGCGCTGCCGCTTGGTGGGGCCGCTCGTGGCCGGCCACTGCCTCTGGGCTCGCTCGCCCTGGCCCGGTGGCAGGCAGGGATGGAGCCCCCCCCCAGCTCCCGTGGCGGTGGAGGTGGGTGGGGACGGAGCCCCCCGTCTCCTCCCCGAGCCGCGGCGATGGTGGCACGGGGCTCCCTCCTTCCCCCCAGGCCGCGGGGATGGCGGCACGGGGCCCCCCCCGTCTCTCCCCCGGGCTGCAGCAGAGGAGGGAAGGAGAGAGCTCTCCCACCTCTCTCCCTGCCCCCCGTGCTGCCAGGCTCCACCTGCGGCACAACAGAGTAATAATTTGTAACAATCGCGAAATGCCGACTTTTACTAGCAGGTGCTCGTCTCGGCACCCTGGCTGGCACTTCTGAGGTTGTAAATGTCAGAAAATTATTCACCTATTAGCCGCTCCTGCGTATAAGCCGCATTTCCGGTGTGGGAGCAAAATTTTAGTCAAAATGGTGCGGCTTGTATTCGTGAAACTACTGTAATCAAGTAATCTCTGCATCAAGAGGTTTTCTGCAGGATTTTCTGCTTATCACTCCTTTTGCCAACCAGCTCAAGTGGTTTTAATCTCCCTTTTCTCCCTGTCACAGGACATAAATGTTTCCACTGCAAGTTCTGAGACTTGAGTGTCACTCTGAGCTGCACAAAGCAGATGCTGAACTGACAAGTTCACTGAAATTTCTACCAAATTTCTGTGAAATGCATCCATAAATAAAGTCTGTCAACACTTGCTCTTCTACACTGATTGCCAACATCTCACTATTCTCAAAATAAATACCTCCTACAAATACTTTCAGTTGCCTGGAGTACTAGATGTTTAAATAGAAGTTAAAAAATACAATTTCCAATGTGGATTGATGAGCTTTGCTCACTCTTAAAGAACCAAAATCCATCAAACAGGTATGAAAGACCAAATCAGTCAGTTTCTCTTTCCACTGCTGGGCCTCAATGGCCTTCAAACAGCCACCCATTCTGCCTCAAGTTATTTATGACAGCTGCTTTATCATGCAGTTATGCACTCAGCAGTGCATTTCCAGGTTTTCTTAAATCCTAAGGAGAGAATAACTCTTCCATTATTTCTTGTTTCTAAATGTCTGAAAATCAGAAGCATTCAAAAACTAACTCAGGTTACATAAAAGCACTGCTTGAGCAAAATTCAAGCAGAATAGAATATATATTCCATCTCAAAGCAGGTTTTTTTACAGTTTTTAATTACTTTTTCTTAAGAAGAGAATAAGGAAGAGTTTTAAGGAGCAGCAGCATTCACTCTTTGTTATAAACCAATTGCCAGGTTATAAAATAGGAAGGGAAAGCGCACATACACCCCAAACAGCAGTTCGTGTCTCAAACCAGTTCATGTCCGTCAGGTATTAAGTCTCCTGACAGTGTTATAGACAAGCACGCTGATACTAAGTTGTCACTCTGAGGAGCGGTACTTCACTAAAGGTGAGCGACTCTGCAGTGCAAACTGGCTTTACCCAACTATCACACATTCAACGTTACTTGTGTTACTAATTACCTGAAGAATCCACGAGGTTTGTAATGAAGGAGACAAGCATCAAAATAGTCAAGAGTTTGCATTTTCTCCATCTATGGGCTCATCATACACAGTCTATCCCCTTCCTATTATTAAATCTGTAGAGCTAAGTGCTTGCAAAATCATCTACAACAGCAGGTTGATATAGAAAGAGGTGATTTCTACCTGCCAGTTTTTTAATTTAAAGTACAGCAGACTTTAAACTGGATTCAGGCTATGCCCCTGTTGGCTGGACAGTGACTATCAAACAGTCTGAGCAGCCATATAACATTTCAGAGAGACTCCTCAGCACAAGGGGAAAGACTTTCAAGTACAATCCCAATTCTAAACTCCACCATAAAAAGGCAAAAGTTAAAAAAAACAGTTCCAGTTCAGCTGCTGATAGACAAATAGGTCCTCTTAGATTAATCGGTCTCACTTGATTGCCCCAATGTTACTTCTAAAGCCAAACGAAACTGTGCTACAGATTGTGTCGTTCCCAGTCCTTAACTAGAAGCTCAGAGGCCAAAATCCCATCTCCAGCAAGAGAGGCATGAATCTTCAGATTCCAATTCTTATCCTTCTACTCTTATCCTCCCATTTGACAAAGCACAGAACATCATTACAGTAGTCTTTTCAATGAAAGGGAACATTTATTTCAGACATGCAAAACCAGGCAACATAGTTATGACCCTTCTGATGAGACAGTTCCTAGATTTTCTATCAACATGTTCCCAAGCCTATTCCCAGGGGAACTCAGTGGTAACATGAAGAGCATGACCGTTTATTTGGCTTAAGGAACACATTAATTTATCTGGCTTATAGAATTTAAACATCTGACGAATGACAGTGTGGTTGATTTTATTCATCAGCTAATTGCTTTGCCACCTGGAGCTGCAGCTTTATATATTCAGCTTATAAAAGATCTGAAAAGGATCTCAATTATTCTTTAATTTGTTCCTTGAATTTAAAGTAGGAAAATCTGGCTTAATCAAACATTGTCTCAATTCTATTGGGATATGTCTAGTTACCTTATAACAAGGTAAGCTTTCATTTAATCATATGATATGATAATTCCCCACTTTGAAGCCAAGTATCCTCTTAGTTACAATCAATTTTCCACTGAAAAAATAAACATTTTCCCTTTACTGAAATCCCTGTAGAGGAAAATAGTCCGTTTAAAGCAACTTGCCGTTAGTACAACCACCCTAGGAATTTTTGTGTTGGAATTCATTAAACCCCCTCATTTAGCCCTGACGGGTAAATTGTGATATCCTGTTTTTTCAGAAATGACTCTTCACACAGAGGATGGTTTTTGGCATAGTTGGAAAAGTCTGATAATGAGCATTTGGGCAGAATGGTGGGATAAGCAAAATCAGGGGGTTAGCTTTAATTTTGCTGTATTTTATGTAGCATCCTCTGAAAACTGACTGCCCAATAGTCCTTGTACTTATTTTGACAGCAAGCAACAAAGGGGTAAGAAGACATATCGAGCACAAATCAGCTTTTATCCAAAGTACAGTTAAAATTCTGTGTTTCCATGAGAAGATAGCACTAAAAGTTATTTAACTGGGTCAGAGCCCTGCATAGTCATATAAGATTTTCCCACAATTGCAGACCCCAACAAACCACTTGCCAACACCAGTCCCTTTTCATGCTTTACTAGAAAAGCCTAGATCTACAATGAGAGAGTGCACTGGCACCCTGAGTGTCTGGAAAAGGGCAGTAGTATGGCGTTTGCTATTTGGAAATAGCAGCTTAATTTAGGAAGCTTGAGATGCCATCACATGGAATGTGCAACAAACCTAAGCGTGTGTTTGCATAGGAATAACTGAGAGGAAAAAGAAAATAAGGAAAAGATTAAAAAAAAAACTTGTAGAGAAATTGCAATGAATTTGAATGGATGCAGTACTGATAGATATCCAACTTAAAAAAATGAGGAGTCCAAAAGCTAGTCTTGCTGGAAGAAACATCCTTCTGATGAAAACAGCATGACAGGCACTGGAAAAATAATTAGACAAGGAGATGATATGAGGACAAACAGTGAAACTACTTAAAAGTAAAATTGTACGAAATCCCAAAACACTATGGAGCCAGAGGCAAGAAGGGATAAACTGGCCCTGCTAGTGCTTCTACAGACACTGAGAACAATTCATGTTGTAGCCAGAGCACTGAGGACCTGTAACACTGGGCCTCAGAAAGGTGAGTAGCGACAGCAGTGTAGAAGGAGGAGTTTGGATGAAGGAGTAAAGCAGCTGACACAGCCCCATGAGGGTGGTGGAATGGTTTGGCCAGGGTAACATGATTAGGAAAGTTCTCTGACAAGGAAGACAACAAAAAAGTGACCCAATAGAGGAAGCAAGTGCAGGTCTACCTAATATGACCTATTTTGCATCTCTGGCTTTGATAATGTATGGCCCAGCTCCAATTCCTTTCATTTGCACAGGAAACTCCTGACTTTTCATCTCTGGAATTTCATAGTTCACTAATACACACTACTGGCATTAGCAATAGTGATTTATAGTATTAATATTAGACTATATATTAATTGTTTTCAACTTTTCTTTTTTTAATTTGTACTTAGATTTGAGCAATTGGAGCAACTGAGATGCACTAAGAGGGAGCAGACGCTGGTGAAGTATTTGGAGTATTTACATCCACTGAAAGTAATTTCTCCAGAAATTCAGATTCTCACTTTCTGTGGAAGACTTTACAAGCAGATGGAGATCTGCAGGACATGGCATGAATATAAACACACAATGGCACTTGGAATTCAAAGGCCATAAGCTTGAGTAAATACTCTAGAAGAAACTTGGGATTTTTATCATGAGACAAGTGTTTCTATATCCAAATGTTTTGTTCTGGATTCATGAGGCAGAGTGGAAGCATTCAGTGAAGGAGCCTGGTATTTGGCAACACTTCTTTGAGATCTCCCTGGAGCTCTATTCTATGGGAATGTCAACTTTGCTCTCCTCTAGCATCTGACACACATATGAGGTTGAAGCAACAGCTGACTTCTCAATCAGCTTTGTTCAGTGAATTCAAGCAACATTTTTAGCACTAAAAAAGTCTTTTAATCAGCCTCATTATGGCTTCAAACAACACTGCATCTTGGATGCACTCAAGCTATTGTGAATTCCCAGTCTGTTTACTCAGAATTCTGAAAGAGGGGTATACCTCCAAAAAGAGAAAAAAATAAATATTTCCAAGACTAACATTCAGACATATCTTTTGCCTTACAAATATCAAAGACCAAAATACGTTTCCTCAATGCAACCTGTGATTTATGCGTCATGCAACCCATAAACCAATCTACAAAATGGCAAAGTCTGAATTCAAACAAGTAGCAAAGTCACAAGAAGAATTTAGACTTAGGCAGTCTGCAAAAACTACATCTCAAGGCAATATCTGAACAATAAAGAAAATTGCAGCATGGGTATACTACCAGCTAAATATTCATTCTTGCTTTCCATTGAACTTGCTTTTTCTGCCAAGTAGAGTAATGGAATGTGACCTACAAAGTATCACAGAGAACAGAAAGTGATGAGGTCTGCCCTGGCTTTTATACAGTGGCAGCATAAGAACAGAGAGGCTTTTTTAAGAGTTTTGTAAGAGTATAAAACCACTATATCCAACAGAATGACTCCTGGCATGTATCAGAAATACCACCTATACTTACAACTATAAAACACTATAAAGAATAGAAATGAGATATCCTTTGCTACAGCTTTTAGATCATCTACCAGTGCTCCCCCCATATTTTGAAAAACTGCCAAGAGCCAATCCAGAGAGCCATATCTGTGTCATGAGGATGCATATGTCTGCATATGCTCAGGAAATACAGCTATTATATTGGGAACTCAAGTTTACTCCTTTGGCCTATTCCTATTCTCTAATTATGAAAATAGCAAGGGACAACAGTAGCCCCACTAGGTTTTGGCTAACATCAGAGAAACTGTCCTGGTCAGCAAGTAGCATGTATGTATCTCATTCTCCCAAACATATGTCAGCAATGAAGTGGAGCACTCAATTAGAGCTATTCCGTTCTCTCCTAACTTTTCAATGAATATATTTTTATTTTCTTAAAAAAACACCTACCCAAGGAAAACACATTTAATTGGGACAGCACTTCCCTTATAAAAAATATATACAGTAATTTCACGACCATAAGGCGCACCGGACTATAAGGTGCACCCCCCAGGAGCCAGTACATTTCGCAACTTTGTAGATCAGATAAGGCGCACCGGACTATAAGGCGCACTTTTTTTTTTGCAGCGAGGAGCCGCATGGCACGCAACAAAGTAACAAACTGCTGGCAGGTGCTCAATTTGCAAACATTTTTCAAAGATCGATGTAGCCTTTAAATGCAGCCCCAGGCGCCCTCCCCGTGCAGCGGGCCCCAGCACTCCGGCCCGCCCCCAGCGCCGGTTGGCACAGTTCACGGCACCCGGCTCCCACCGTGCGACGGCGCTGCGTCCTGGCTTCCCCGCGGCCGCGCCGCTTCTCTCCACTTCCCCGGGGCTGCGCCATTTGTCGCTGCTTCTCGGCGGCCGCGGGGGTTTCCCTGCCGCTGTTTCTCAGCGGCCGCAAGGGGTTCTGGTGGCGCCGCGATTTGGGGGCCGCAAGGGGCTCGACCGCTGCCGCGATTTGGTGGTCGCAAGGGGCTTCCCCGCCGCCGCTTCTCGGCAGCCGCAAAGGGCTCGGGCGGCACCGCGATTCGGCGGCCGTGGGGGCTCGGGTGGCGCCACTTCTCGGCGGCCGCAGGGGTTCAGCTGGCGCCGGGATGCGGCGGCCGCGGGGACTTCCCCGTCGCCGCTTCTCAGCACCCGTGGGGGCTTCCCCGCCTCCGCTTCTCGGTGCCCATGGGGGCTTCCCCGCCGCCACTTCTCGGCACCCGCAGGGGCCCAGCTATCGCCGGGATGCGGCTCCAAGCACTGCCAGAGCGAGCAGTATTTCCCAGGCTCAAATTAAACACCACTACCAGTGGTGACCTCCTCTCCCACTGCTCTGCTTGCCAGGGTGCAGCTAGCTCAGCCTTAGAGATCCTGATAGCACTAGCAGGAGATACTGTGAGCTGAAAGCCCATGGAGCTTGAACATTTTTTTTTTAATAACAATTACTCCACATAAAAGCAGAGACTTAGTACAGGGATGCAACTGCATCCCTCTTTTCTCTGAATTGGCTGTTCTCTGATTGAACAAACTGTACTCTTAAGCACATCCCTTAATTTTAATATAGCCTAATAATATCAATAGTGTAATTGTCAGGAGTAATAATAAACTAATGTTATGAGAATGACATGAAAATATAAGGAGAGAGGGGAAAAAAAAGCAACTGGGAAAAAAACCCAAATTTTCTCTGCCAACATCCTACCACAGTACATCCAGGCAGCTTTCCTACCAGCAGAGGCACATAACTGTAATTCCTTGCACAGCAGTCTCATTAAAATGGATATGTCCTGAATAGACACCACAGCTAGAATTTTACTCATGAATTCAGGTATACAGAGCTCAGCACCAAATTCACCTGGGTTGATCAGAGGAATTTATAATTCTTTCAGTACACCTCTTTTGATAGATACTATTATTTCAAGCTTAACAAACCTGTCTTCCACAAGAATTTAGTACCTTCTCACTCTTAAAGAGGAATGGATTTATCCCTGATATAAAGCAGCACAGGGAAAAAAATACATTATCAAAAGAGTTATTTCCAGTAGAGGAACACAGTTTAATAAATTCAAAAATCTCTTGAAAAAGTAAATGTTTCTTTTATGTCAACCTTACTGTGGATCTTTGTCAGAAACCTTGTTACCCCTTGACAAGGTAAGGCTGAAGACTTTGGAGGGAACATAATCTAAAAAATTACCTGTGTCCTGGAGAGAAGAAACCCAAGAAAGACTAATAAGACCATCTCAGTTAAAGCAATAGAAAGCAGAGAGTTGGAAAGACAATGTTAGTGCATGCACACAAGTCAAGCCAGTATTTTGTAGCAGACAATATCCCAGCAGAGAGCTCAAAATTCATAATCCTCATGCTATACAGCTCAGATCCAGGATCATTATATTCATTTGTGGGTGTGATATTATGACTTTAGTTATTAATAAAGAAGAACAGAGAAGTGGTCAGAGAACAAAGAAGTTAAAATGATGAGACTAGAACCTGCACAACCTACGAGTGGATAAATATGGATAAAAATTAATCTATGCCTGATTTATTCTTAACAACAAATTACTTTTTAAAGATAGCTGAAATGAGGCAAATCCTACCCTAAGATAAAATGCAAAAAGTGCGCTTGTTTTTGTTGTTGAGCGTTTGCAATATAAGCCAAGGAAAGTAAGAGTTGTGACCAACAATAACCTCAAAGATAGGATATTGCCACAGCTGGAAGCATTCAAATAGCTACTTTTACATGAGATGATCTGGAGTTCAGCCTCCCACCTCCGAAAGCAAAGGCATCTGTCCTCTGGGACAATTCCTCTGGGGTAATTCCATCTCTCTTGTTGACTGCATTCCATTTTGCAAGCCCTTCTTGAATACTCAAAGATTAAAAAAAAAAATTAAATTTTGAGAAGGTGATGAGGTGTTTTGGTACCTGGTTTCATCTTTTTTTTTCAGTCCTCTCAGAGAAGACGTCTAAATAAAAGAATTCCAACTCCTTTCTACTGTGATCTAAACTCACTCAGATTTCACCTCACAAACATGGGAAACTAAGCTGTCATTTCAGCAGTCCACACAAGCCTAATCTTGCAAGATAGAGCTCCCTGAGATCCATCTTCCCCTAACTGCTCAGACTAGTACCCACGCTGTCTTTAACCTTGCTTTGTTTTCTATCACTGCAATCCCCTTCCCAAATAGTCAGATTTAAATGCTTCAGGCATGGGATTAGTCAATTGTGGAGTTCACTCTCATAGAAAGCAAAAGTCATACTGCTTCAAGGTTTTAATATAACACAGGAAAGATACTGCAAGGAAAAATTTCACCTCTAGGAAAGGTAAATATGTCAGACAGTCCTCAAATACACTGCTGAAAATGATTGTTGCTTTCTATAACATATAAGATTTAATTTCACACAGGCTCACTGGTTTCCTCTGTTGAGGATCTACAGTAGTTTCCCGAATACAAGCCGCACCATTTTGACTAAAATTTTTCTCCCACACCGGAAATGCGGCTTATACGCAGGAGGGGCTAATATGTGAATACTTTTCTGACATTTACAACCTCAGAAGTGCCAGCCAGGGGGCCGAGCCGAGCAGCTGCAAAGTCGGCATTTCGCGATTGTTACAAATTGTTACTCTGTTGCACCGCAGGTGGAGCCTGGTTCCCTGCAGGCAGCACGGGGGGCAGGGAGAGAGGCAGGAGAGCTCTCTCCTTCCCTCCTCTGCCGCAGCCCGGGGGAGAGACGGGGGGGCCCCGTGCCGCCATCGTCGCGGCTCGAGGAGGTGGCAGGGGCCCTGTGCCGCCATCACCGTGGCTCGGGGAGGTGGCGGGGGCCCCGTGCCACCATCGCCGCGGCTTGGGGAGGAGGTGGAGGCCCCATGCCACCATCGTTGCAGCTCAGGGAGGAGGCGGGGGGCTCCGTCCCTGCCCACCTCCGCCACCGCGGGAGCAGGGGGGGCTCCATCCCTGCCTGCCACCACGGGGCAGTACCGGGCCAGGGCGAGCGAGCCCAGAGGCAGTGGCCGGCCACGAGCGGCCCCGCCGAGCAGCAGCACCGGGCCGGGCCACCTGGCCCCATCGGCAGCCCTGAGCGGGCCGAGCCTGCACACCTCGAGCCGAGCCAGTAAACCCCGTCCTGCCACGATTCTGTTACTAATTGGCAACTTTGTTGCACGCGGGTCCTCGCTGTGAACGACAGAGCGGCTTATACTCAGGTGCGGCTTATTTATGGACGAAAAGCAAAATGTTTGCCAACACCCAGCGATGCAGTTTATACTCAGTGTGGCTTGTATTCGTGAATTTACTGTACTCTTCAGCCTATCTGTTGATTAAGTTAGGACAAAAACCATTATTTCTTCTTAATCTCTGTATACACAGAGAACAATAAGACAAATATCATGTTTCAGCCCTTTCCTTAATTTCTACAGATTGTAACCAAGCCAGAGTCTAATTTTCCTCCAGCACATGGGGGTTTAAAAAAAAATCTAAGGTGGTCACACTTAAGTTAATGGAATTGTACCCACATAAAACTGGTAAAAATAAACTGAGACCTGAATCAGATTTTCAAGCTTAAACAGACTAGCAAATAGCTCATGCAAATCACAGTCCGTGGAATGTATGCAATAACTGCCTCATCAAACCAGGATGCTGTGTAGAAATAACATGACACTACAACCGTGTACTCGGTTGCAACAATACAGGCAGCACTGTAATTACAATAATGACCTCCCAGAGCTATTGTGTCTTTAATTAAGCCTTTAAGAGCAGGCGTTTGCCACTTAATCCTAACTCACTGTAACTACTGCAGTATATCATCTACATTTTCACAAAGAATTACTGTGTCATATTTCTGTCAAAAAGATGAAAGGGAATATTTTATTTCAAGTGGCATTTACAGAATGAAACTTATGAAATAAGTGGCCCATAGATGTCCTTTTAACAGCACTTCAGACCAAATAAATGTTCCCTTTCTTTCTCCTACTACTCTGCTTCTTCCCAGAGTAAACCGGGAGAAAGCAGGCAGGAGGGGCTACACAGAGCCAATATCACACCTGATTACATGGATGATAAAGCTGTGACAACAGATTTTAACCAGAATACAGCTCACAGCAGCAATGCCACAAACGCACAGTTTTCCAGTTTCATTTAACTCTTTATCACTCATCAAAAACAAACCATCAAATAGTTCTTATTGGTGCCCATCAACTCTGTCTCTGCTTTCTTTGATTGGGAAAGCTTTCCTGAGATCCCTTTCTATTCAAAAGTATTCTCAGCTAAAGTAATATACAGTTCGAAAGAGGGTCATTATTTTTTTTCAGCACCATTAACAAATTGTTAGGGGTATTTTTCTAATAATGGCTCTAATAATGAGGAATTCTTTCCAAAAACATGCGAGTAGGCAAAAGGAATTGAAGAGTTTCTGTCTGTTGTCTGACTGGCACCGCTGTTAACTCAGACATAGGGACACTGAGTAGTTCTGTCAGTTCTACTTGACTTTAACAGACTCAAAGTCATCAGAGATGAGAACAATTTTCTGCTTGTTTATTTGAGGGATACTTGTTCTAACCATGGAAACCTGTCTCAGCCTAATTTCCACATCTTTTCAGTGTCTTCTTTGATATGAGTATTTTCATTTCACTATACTATTTGCCTCCATCAACTCAAATACCACATCCAAACAGTATGATGAATGAGAAGAATTAAATCAAAAACCATGGAAGTTGTAGGGGAAGTTAAAAGTGATCATTAGCCCCTTGTGTATTTTTGTATCATCACAAAACACTTTCAACACTGCCTTGCCATTGCACACCAGAGAAGAAGCAAAACCAAGATTATTTTAAATTTTCTCCACAAACAAGGCAGGGTCTTTAATCAACAGCACTGGTTTAAACCAAGCACTCTGATAACTGTAGCCTTTCCAAAAGCACTATATCTCAGTATCCTACCAGACTTGAACATCTTCTCTGGGCCTTCTATTCTTTCTACAAGCAAGTATATTCAGTTACTTCCCTGGCTGCCCTGTAAAATACTGAAAAGAAAGCATTGTTTATATTAATATGCTACCTGAATGACATATAAACAAAAAAGAAAAAAAAAAAAAGAAAACCACTAAAAATATTTTTTGTCTCCAGAAACATGAATTTCTCTTCCACAAAATCCTATTTTATTATTGTCTTTCAGACCTTTGTCTTGCTTGTTCTACCCTTTTACAAGATCTTTCATGTCTGAAAAATACTCCCTGTTCACATCACAGGATAGATGTCAACTGCTGCCTGAAGTTTCTTTCTTTCTCCTTTCTCTTCCTTTCCTACCCTTTGCTGGAGTGTTAAAATCACATTACCTTCCCAAGCTGATCTCGATAATAATCCACAGTGGATTACTAGAGCATGAGAGAAACTGATGCTGAGTGGCTCTTTTCTGCCACTTCAGGTGTAAGTAATACTACTATATCAGGTACACAGAGGCAACCTCTCAGCAAATTCTAATCTCCTGCCCACACACTATGCAAGTCTGGTGAAGTAATCAAGGCTGACACTGACTGTTAAAAACTTGAACAAAATTAATTTGTATTATAGCACTCAATGCTTTATTCATATTACAAACTAAATTTTACTCACACAAGTGCAAAGACTTACTGATAAATACCTGTTGGCATAGACAAACAACCTGTAGAAAAATAGGTGTTTGAATGGTTAAAGGTGTTTGAAATGGTTGATAAGCACGTGTGGTTCTTTTCTGCCACTTCAGGAGTAATTACTATATCAGGTACACAAATCCAACCTCTTCTCTTTGTAAGGAAGTAATTCAAGCTGTTCTAAGGCATTCAGAAGGGTCTACAAGATTGGCCTATATCCAAAATTGTCTGGTGGAGCATCATTCAAAAATGTTTTTAGAAAACTGGCTTCCTACTAGCAATAACATAAACAAAATCTTTTATTTTGTGACTGGATTGACAAGGAGAAGGGAAAATATCCTTTTAATTCTTTGGCATCCAACCAAAGGAAAACAAAGATCAAAATAAAACTTCAATAGTTCTACTCTGTACAAGATTTTGTAGTACTCTGAAACAATTCAGTTTCATTTTTTGATTAACTCCTTCTTATGGGCAGATAATTAAATTAAATTAAATTAAAACACTTCAAAATATCCAAAAGCTCAAATGAAAAATATTCTACATTTCTCTAAATGAAAGGTATTGCTTCAACATTTCAGAGTGCATCTCTTTGTGTTTCTGCTTTTAAAAAATGATCCACCACCTCGTGAGGATACAGCAACGTGATAGACACATTTTAAATTACTTCCCTAAGGTGAGAGAAAGGAGGTTCAGCCCTAATGAACCAGCTCTCTTGCCAACACTTTTGCATATCACCCTTAGCTGGACCCTTCTCTCCAGGCTTGATGTGCAAAGGTCACTGGCCTTTTATCTAGAGAAGATAGACCCTGCGAAGTCCAACCATCTCTTCATTTCATTTGACACCAAAGCAACAACCTCTGCTTCACTGCTACAAGGCAGGCACCTCCACATGCCTGATCACATATCTTTCTACTACAGCTTGACAGGCTTACAGTGTGAAGGATGTCTTAGAGCTCATTCCATTTGGAAAAGAGCATCTTTGACTGATGAAATTGTATCTCTCTCTCTTTCTTTAGAAAATGTACTAAGTAATTGGAAATTCTTCGTGACAATTAGAATCACATCCCAAAACTTGTCATGGATTTCAGCAAGCTTTGGTTCAAGCATATATAGACCAAATGAGACTGTTTGAGTTGATTTCTTGAAGGAATTCAGACTGAGTCTGCAAATGTTAAAATAGGTTCAG
This sequence comes from Catharus ustulatus, assembly GCF_009819885.2. Classification (NCBI taxonomy): domain Eukaryota; kingdom Metazoa; phylum Chordata; class Aves; order Passeriformes; family Turdidae; genus Catharus; species Catharus ustulatus. The sequence goes on from NC_046223.1 coordinate 10,819,616, forward strand.
GCAGCAGCGCAATGTGACTGACATGCTCTTACATAGCTCCACACCTTAAGCAGCACGGATTTCCTTCCCCACACACAGACAATTGCCCCTGTTTTTAGAACTTGTTTATAAAATATAATAGTATTTTGTTAATAAAATTCTGTGCAGGACAGAGTTTTTCTTAATACCACTGGGCTGAATCAATCTTCCAGGTACTATTTCTGATCAAGCTCTGAGACAGTTTATTTGAAAGCCATCCCTGGAGTGTGAAATTAGTATCTTTACAAAGATGTCAGAAATTATATTCTCTCATTGCAAATAACCTTATCACAACAAATAATCTTATATTCCCCAGAAACAGAAAAATTCAATGATGTTGTTGTTGTTGCTGTTGTTTTTAAAGATCTTTTTTCCTACTACTTTGGTAAAAATATGGCCAGGAATTCAGTTGGTCAAATCTTTCTGACCACAGAAGCATCTTTCTCCTAAACACAAAAGGAAAGCAAGAGTACAAATTAAGCATATGACTAGTAGCAAGAAATTAACAGATATATTCAAGTCCAAACTCAGCATCAAGTTCAAGTCAACATGGATGGGTAGAGAAGAAGGTGCATTTTTGCTGAGGAGAACACAAAACCTGTGCCTTGAGAAAGCTGTGCAGCTCACTAGCAACAGCAGAAAAGGTGGGGAGTGGTTCCCACCCCTAGCATTCAGTGGCATACATTGTTATACACAGAACTGCTCTTGTTGAGTCTGCAGTGAGCATTGGAAAGCAGACAGAAGCAGGTACTGGTATTGCACCAGAACATATTGTCACTGCTAGAGCCAATGTACCGTCACCGAAGCTGCCAATTATCCCCAAGTCACTGATATTTATTTTTTTTTTTAATCCCAAGGAACAATCTTTTGCTGGAGGCTTTTTCACACCCATGACTGAAGTATCCCTAGTGGCATGTTGGCTAATTAAGAGCAAAATCCATCTCTTGATGAAATAACACTGCCACTGAAAGAGATTTCTACAGTTAGAAAAAAAAAATGTTTAATCAGGCTAGGAGGAGCAGCGTCCTAACACTTGCACTAAGCACAGGAAAGAGGTCTACAGCTAGCAATTAACAATGATGAAAAGGACAGTGATTTAAAGCATATTGCCATGACATTTTTATCAAAGTAAATGAGTTTGCTAGGCCCAGCGGCTGCATATGCTTATTGTCATTTAATGTTTGGAAAGCAACACATCAGGCACCGACTATCAGGAGGTGCCGAATTTAATAAGTCATTTTGACACTGGCGTGAAACGAACAAATCAGCATTCTGAGGAATGTGTTCACACTCTGAGCAGACAGGCAGACATCCTAAGCATGTGAGGTGACACCAATCAACAAAAAAAATGGGAGGCGGGAAAGAAAGGGAGTGAGAGATGAAAGCCAGGAGAAGAAACAGGCAGCGATACTCTGATGAAAAACTAGTTCTGTCCTGTCTGCTGGTTTGCCTGGTTGGTGTCAACAAGGCAAATTTCTTTTCACTAAGGCTGAGATACTCTGCATATCTTCGATGGCATAAATCTCATGTATAATTTAAACCCTACATGGATTATCTCAAATGAACTAAAATTAATGTCATGGAAATCTTTCAGGACTTTTCATTGCTTTAGTGGCAATGCAAAATTCTTGCCACGTGCACAGTTAATCAGAGCTTGTTTTTTAGCACAACAAGGCTGGCTCTGCACATGTACTTTGAGAGCCTCTCAGACACTTTCTCCCAGAAGCCCAGAGGAGCTGTGCCTGTGTGAGAAAACTAAGGCTCTGCCTTTTCATGACTTTCAAAGCACCGGCAGCAGTTTTGATCCCAGCTCCTCCACCCTCTGCAGATTGGCTGCTCACTCTGTCCCTCGCCTTCCAACCCTATTTATATTCTCTTTACCTCAGGGCATGTCTGTAGTGCAGAGGTACCTGAGTTAGCTATAGAACTCTCCAGCTCAGGTGCTGCTGTAGATGTGGCTGTGTGGAGCTCAGTGCAGACTAGTTTACCCCCACTGCCCCTAATTCATTTAAAGTTACTTTAACTAGGCCTACCTGAGAGACTCATTCCCCACTATCATGCCCCTGTCCTCATCTCTTCACTTACAAATACTCAATATTTCACCACCAGTCTTTTCATTGGATTTGACTACTTCTAAATTAATATTCACAACGCAAAAGAATTGTTGGTTCAAATTCAACAATCCATTTGCAAGTTGAACTTTATCTCAAACTTTGCTTTAATGGGCTGACAAATTTCCTTTTCAGCCAGTCCTGAATGCCTAAAAATGCACATTAAAAGAGTCTTGGAAGACAAATGTCATCTCCTTGTCTTGCAGAGCATCAGAAAACACATTAGGATATGATAAAACAACTGTTATGACTAAGAACAATGATGCATTAAGGAATATAACCTAGAGTAGGAGCAGCATTAAGGAGATGTGGTAGAAAGAGAAGAAAGGAGAGGGATGAAAGCATCCTATTCACGTTCTGTCGATTTCTGACCCACATAAGTGAGAATAAATCTACTTTCCTCACATATACTGTTTAGACTTACTCCCCTTTCCCTATTTGGACTTGTGCTCTTCCCTACAAAAGATAAAAAGTTTGAGTTGACTGCCAGGTAAATACATCAACAAAGCAAAGAAAAGAAAAGTAAGATATCATTGATACTGGAACCCAGAAATTCTATCAACCTGCATAACCCACATCTGATAGGGTATCCACTAAAAAATAAGGACAGTTGCTGTTTTTCTGGGCTGATGGGAGGTCTCAAGAGAATAGTGTTAGGTTTGCAATATCAAGTAAAAAACAGGCAGAGGTGATTTCCTTACTTGATAGAGGAACTCCCCATCCCCAGATACAGTTGTACCTAATCCAGTCACAGATTACACAAAAAACTGGTGGTTATTCAGCTTTTATCCCTTCCTTCCCTTCCCAAAAAAAAAAAAAAAAAAAAAAAAACAAAAAAAAAAAAAAAACAAAAACGTGAACAAAACAAACTATCTTCAGCACAGTTTCAGCACTGAAGCAGAAGATAAACATTTCAGCCATGAGCCTCCTGCAAGAGATGGTGCTTCATGCCCCAGGGAGACACAGGGCACAGCACTTCCCACTTCAGCAGGGTCATGCTCACAAAATTACACACAAGTGGGGCACAGGCTGGGAGGCATTTCACAGGCCTGAGGGCTTGGAATTCACTAGGATCTCTATGGTAGCATATGACGACTCTGGGTTAATAAAGTTAAAAGTGTGTTATATTGCTTGTTAAACTTTTCAATAAGGACTGAAACAAGAGCAAGAGGGGTTCTGGGACCACGAAAATCCTAGTAATAGAAGAATTGGATACAATGCTGGACAGGGAGCAAGGAACATGCAGCTGTGAAAGACCAGGGGAGCAGGATTATTGAGAATGCAGTCTTGCAAGTGTATCTGAGCCATCCAGTCACAATGTGCTACAAAAGACATAGGGGTGCACTGGTGCTCAGCCAGGTACGAGAATCTTCTCATGGCCCAGAATACATTCCCCCCTCCTAGGATTTAGTTGGCTAAGCAAACCATTTAGCTAGCTGAGTTCAAGATCAGCTCTGTCACTGATAAGACCTGCTATGAAGAAAGCCAGAAGAAAGGATGTGCCCCTCATTTCCCTTGGGAACCATTTTAAAGTTGAAGCTTTACCACGGGTCCCCACCTTTGCTAACTGTCAGGGAGCAGTGAGAGCAGGGGGTTCTGCAAGGCACAGGAAGCTGGGAACAAAGAGGGCTAATAAAGAAGGTTCCAGCACTGATCTCACCAACACAGAGTTGGGGCTAAAATTGGCAGATCCAGGTCAAGATGAGGGCAAGAGCCAGTGATCAGTCAGACCCAGTCCAGTGATCACACGGCAAGTATGCAGTGCTGGAGCACATCTGATTTCAAGCCAGGAATGCCAGTCAGCAGGCCTGAGTCTGGATCAGAGATGTATAAGTACAAGACCATCACAGATAGAGCTGCTGCAAGGCTGCAAGGAGCATGGGTAGGGCCAGCAGTAAAACCTCAGCTTTACAGCAGCTCCCAAAGGAAAGGAAGGGAAGGCCATCACTTCCAGCTTTCTTCACAAGAGCTCTTATCAGTAAAGGAGCTGACCTTGGACTGTGCCAGCTGAACTCTAACCTTGCCAGATGAACTCCTACAAGAGCCCTGTGCCCAAGCCTGACAGCTGTGATGGCTCAGGCCCTGCATCATCTGTCTCTCACTGCTACTCACAGGAAAGAACACGAGACAGAAAGGAGAGTGTTATAGACCAGCCTCTGCAACACTACTACTCAGTGTAAACTCCAGCAAGACTGAGGCAAAAGAGAAAAATTGCTGAATACAAAACCAATGTATGTTATAGCTAAGTTTAAAGGTACATATCAGCTGAGGAAAATAAGTTCTAAACCTCAGAAATGAGGTTTCTTCTCTGCAACCTCTGTGAGGTTGTAAATATTTTCTAATTTTCTTTAGTATTCAGAAGCTAGCTCATCTACATCCTAAGTCACTACAGGAAGAGGAACTAGAGTAAAAGGCAGAGCGAAGGCTTCTAAGACCTACATATCCTCCATTCTTGTTTAACTTTAGGGGACAGGGAGAGAACTAACTATGGATCCAACTGAACATCAGTTTGCTCTTTCATCCTTCTTGGAGAAGGTATATCCAAACATCACATCAACACCACATCTGTCTTCAGGAGGCAGCAGTTTGCACAGTCCAATTTAAAATTACTTGTAGCCCCTGGAATGTGTAAAAGGTACAATAATTTTTTTTTACTACCTGAAACTATAATAGACTTTTCTCTCTTGGTTTTTTCTTCCCACGCTCTCCCTTAGACCTCACAGTTCAATGTGTGGGCAGCAGAGCATTTTGCCACCCAGATACCACATTACAAATTAATATTAGGCAGAAAAGGCATATCAACACAAGATTAAAAGATGCCTTGGAATCCTTCATATTTCGTCAATATATTTTCATTCAATTTAGTTATGCTGGCACTAATTCCATGCCCAAGAGGGCAGTGCAGCTCTGGTAATCTGATGGGAAGCTTCCTGGTTATCTGCCAGACACAGTATAAACACTGTACACAGCCCTCATGGCCCTGCAGAAGAGTTTTTCCTCCCTATTCTCTGAGCTGATGCTGCCAAGCTTTAAATTCAACACTGTCCCTAAGCCTCCATCACCAGAGCTGCAATTGGGTTATACTGGGAGTAAATGCTTCAAAAGAGACCTATGACAGTTTAAGTAGGCCCCTTCCTGTTGGGAAGGAACACAAATACACAGATACATCCCTTTGTTCCAGATTAAAATTAAATAGAAGTGATACCAGAAACACTTTCCAAAAGACTTGTGGAGTCTGCAAACACCTCTACTTTGTTATGTGTGCAGCAACCCATTTTGCACCTCCTTTTTAAAATACTGGCTCTTCTCTATTCCTACATAGTTTGTTGTTATGTTGCCTCATTCCAGTCGTGTTGCACCTGCTAAGTATGTTCTAAATCAGGGACACCACCCAGAGAGTTCAAGTTAAATAGGAACAGGAGAACTAGGCCCCAAGGGAGATTTACCCTCTGTGTCTTCAAGCCCAAACAGCTCTATCTCGTCATTCTTTCAATTTGAGGTGGAGAAACCAGAATACTAAATCACATCAGGAGATGCCCAAGCCTGTCTGATATTTTTGCCTTCTCTTTCCCCCTTTGCCTATCATAAAAAAATAAATTAAAAAAAAATCAATAACAGTTTCTCTGTGATTGGAAAAAAAATCTTATATGATCCAAATGTTGAAACCAGATACAAGTGAGCCGTGTCAGGGAGTTTGTTTTACTTAAACAGGTACCACAGATGGAACAGAGGGCGGCTTCTACTTTTTAAAAAAAATATTCAAAAATCAGTAACAAAGCCACTGAATTACGAAGCCCAAATCTATAATTATTTGCATGTATCGGGTATTATATCATAAAAAAAGAAATGTAATGTAAAAAAGTGGCAGAAGGACAACCTTATGATCTCCTGTTCATTTTCCAGTCAAATTAGAATGAAAGCTGCTTGGTTTCTGTGCCAGGCTTGCAGGTTTTGGAGTCCCAAGCTGCAGTCTGGCCATATATGACACAACAAGGTTTAGCCTGTTTCTAAAGAGCAAGAGATTCAAAAGGTGTGAGCTGTAAAACACTTTCATGTTACTGCTGCAAGAAACCTGCAGATATTAGTTAAAACTTCTATAAGGACACAGCCGAGATAAGCAAGGTCAGTTTAGAAGCATCTACAGGTTCAGTCTAGAAATGAAAGAAACACCTTCTTTAGTGCTCTCAACTCCCAAAGCAAACAGTTGCTGGACTGTTATCAGCTGTTACTCTGGCCTCCACAGACAATTTCGCTGTTCTGACGTTAACTGAGGAACTACACTACTCAGTGGAGAGAAGACAGTGATGGGAGAACAGAGTTCACCGAGAAACGGAAATTAGGTGATGGAACTGTCATCATCACAAAAGTAATGAAAAATTAAAAGCAGAAGGATAACACAGCCTAAGCAATAACACAAAAAGACCTTTGTATTCTCTTCCTCTAGGTCCATTGGAGGTAAGAATGTATCACTTCTTCCTACTGAAACAGGCTGGGAACTGCCCTGTGTTCTTGAATTTTTCTACTAGTTTAATTTTGCTCTTTCCTTTAAAATATATTTGTTTTCATGGATACTTAATGCTGGTTGAGGAAGCTATATGATGGGAAATTACATTTTAATGATGAGGACACAAAACAAAAGAAAAACCTCATATGGCAACAGAAAGGCCAGAACTCCGAGTGGCAAAAGCCAGCATCCCACACAGCTGCTTTATGGGTCCAGAAAAGAATCCAAGCTAATGTTGAACTAATTATACCCAGGTGTAGAATGAGAGCTGGTTTCCATTTCTTTTCAATTCAAACCATGGGACTGGTTTCCAGCCTAGATTAATTTGTCCAGGCGTCCTTTAAGGGGTGTGGTATAATTTGCATCTGGTTTCAGTTTCAGTGGCATTTCTCTGAACTCTTATCAAATTAATTGAGTACTCATGCATAACTTAATTGGGCACTCATGCAAAAATAATTGGGCATGCAAGCATGAAGAAATTGGGTTCTCATGCATGAATCAATTGGGCACTGATGCATGAATTAACTGGGTGTGCAAGCAGGAGCTGATTGTGTGCTCAAGTAAGAGCTGATGGGGCACTTGGGCATGATCCCATTAGCCACTCATAAACAAGTTGGGTGTGCACGTATGAATGCAGAAAAGCCTGCAATTTCTGCCCTATACCTTCTACCCTTCACCTCTGTGAAAAACACATGGGAACCGTTTCAACATCTGTCCATTATAAACTCTACTTTCACCATCATCACAATCTTCATATACACTAATTACAAGCTCTACTCTTAGCCCCGTGGGCCAGGCACTAGAAATAAGCCCTGTGTGGTGCACACTGTGCCCAGCACAGCACTACAAGCACTGCTTATAATGAACAAGAGCCTCTCTTCTTTGCTGAGTGCTTGTTAACACTTCTTTTAGCAGGCTTCTTTTATTTTAACATAAGAGACCTTCAGCTCAACTCCACGTGTCTGCCATGTGCTTCTGGGGTCTCTGGAGATCTGTTTAGAGGATGCAGTCAGTCTCCCCGCACACCACAGCACAGCAACTTTCCTGGAGTTTCCCAGGCACACAGACTTTCCATGGATGGCATTCCCAAATCCCTGGCTGTAAGCCACTGAGGCAAGGGCTCAAAGGTGACTCCATCCTATCCTGTCCCAGTCACCTTCCCATCCCTCAGGACCTTGTTTCATTAGCCTTGAACTCTCCATTTCCTACCTGCTTACACACTCTTTGCACATGCCCCTCCAGACATGAAGGACATATACCACAGTACCCCAAATTTCCAGTATCACAATCAATACGCCTTCCTATATCTCGAAGTCACTTAAACTATTGCAGTCCCAGGCCATGTCAGACTTTGGTGCTGCCTGCATTCTCCCTTAATCACTGTAGTGCACAAAAACCGCCGATACTGGGGGAACATTTTTCTCAGAAGTTAATACAAATTACTTTCTAATCAGGCTCAAGCATCAAGAGAGAATAAAATACAATAAATTAAGCACTTAAGAAAGAACCTTTTCTCCCCCTTTCCTAGATTCCACTTAAACTAAACATACCTTCCTAAACTCAGCTCCTCCTACTTGCACCACAAGTTACACTTGGTTTGCATCAATCATCTCATTAATCCAGTGGGCAATGCAGAAAGTTGGGGTTGTGTACACAAAATTTCTTCTGTCTGCCACTCCTTCATGTGTCTTGCTAGATGTCTTTCAATCCTTTGGCTTCCCAGTGTCACTCTGCTGGTGTATGTCACCCATGGCCACATTCAAAGTCTCCTTGCCCTGCTGTATGTCGTCTTTGGGCTGCAGTGATTCAGGCGTGCATCCTTGGGTATGGAGCATCCTCTTTCCTACATGTCTTCTCTGCCATCGTCCTGATCATATGTCTCCTCCAGCATCTCCACATACTGTCTGCACTGCGGGGTCCTCTGAGGGCCTGCCATTTTGGGACAGCATTTCAGTTTCAGAGCCAGCTGCCAACCTGCACAGAGCAGTTCATGGCCACCTTCCATCCTGACTATGCTGGAACTCCTGGATGCCAAACCCCGCCAGGTGTGTCCAGTGTGGGACTGGGGAGAACTCATGGTGCACTTGGGGGATGAACTCATCGGGTGCTCATGCATGTACTAATTAAGCATTCATGCATGAGTAAATTGGGTGCTCATCCAGATCTAATTGGACTCTCAAGCATGACTTGATTGGGCTCTCAAGCATGAGCTAATTGGGCGCTCATGCGTGAACTATTTAAGCAATAAAGTGTGCACTAATTTGGCACCCATGCGTGAAGTAATTGTGTGATCAGGCATGAACTAATAGGGTGATCATGCATGAGTTAATTAGGCACCTATACCATGCATGGACTAAACTGGCACTCATGCAGGAGCTCGTTAGGTGCCCATGCACAAACAAAGTAAACCCTACAGCTTAATCTCAATACCTTCCACCCCTTGCCTCTGCAACACACATATTTATGAGATGTTTCAACACACAAACATTACTATCTCTACTTTCAACATTTTCATAATCTTAATGTACAGCAATTATAAACTTCATCCTTCCTTCCTGCAGAACAGACAGTAGGGATTAGCACTGCAGCAAGGTTCTTTAAAATCTTGTTCGTTGCCCCACAAATCATATCATAGAAATATTTAGGTTGAAAAATATGATTAAAACCATTGAGTCCAACTATTTACATAATATTATCAAGTCCTCCACTAAACCATGTTCTTAAGTGCCATTCCTACACAGCCAGAATACCTTATCCATCACAAACTCTACCCTTTATGCTGGTGGACCAGACTGTAAGGGATTAATATCATAACACAGTGCATATGCACTTACTAAAATTCTAGTCTCATCCCAGGGAGCCAAACTACAGGGCTTATCATCATCATCATCATCATCATCATCATCATCATTTTCATTTAGAAGCTATTCCAACCTCTACCCCTTCAGCTGGTGGACTAGATTGTTGGGGTCAACCTTATCACAGTCCAACTACACCTATTTTTCATGAACTTCAAGCCCCACCCCTATGGGATGTAGGGATTATATTAATCCTGAACATGTATTATTGTGCCCTTCATGGCATGTATTGCAGGGGGACTGCATTCATGCATGAGCATCCCATGAAGTCACACTGGGATGCCCAGCTAGTTCGTGCTTGAGTGTTCAATAAGCTCGTGCATGAGCACCCAATCAATATGTGCATGAGTGCTCATCCAGTTTATGCATGGGCACTCAAATAATTCACACCTGAGTGATCTCTCGGTTCATGCATGAGTGCCTAATCAGTTCATCCTCAAGTACCCAATGAACTCAAACACGGGTGCACAATTAATTCACATCCAAGTGCCAAATCAATTTATGCCAGGTCACCCAAGCAGTTTGTGCATGAGTGCCCAGTTAGTTCATGCATGAGTGTCCTGCAAATTGATGCTTGATTATCCAATTAATCTCTGCATGGAGGCACAACTAATTCATGCTTGAGCACCCAATTAGCTCACACATGGGCATCCAATTGGTTCAAGATGCCCCATTCACTCACACAAAACTGCACATTCAGGTCACACATCATCACTGGATTCATGCATGAGAACCTGACCATTGCATGTATGATGGCACAGCTCACAAGCACCCAATTTACTCCTGCCTGAGCACTCAGTTGGCACTCACATGAATGCCTAATGATCTCATGAGTGAGATCATCACACTGGACATGTGGCAGACTTCAGCAGGGCCCTGAACTGCTCTATGCAGGTGGCAGCTGCCTCTAAAGCTGACATAATTGTCCAAGGCATTCCTAAAGTGCCCCATCACACAGTTATTTACAAGTAAGTAGCAGACATAAGAGAAAGAGACACACAGAGGGAGAGGTGCCAGAGGAGTCACATGGAGGGAAACACAACAGATAAGGATGAAGTGGGGCAGAAAGCCCATCAAAACTGAAAGTTAAGGAATACAGACACAGGGAAAATAGACGGTTCAGTTAATGTTGCTCAGGATGTGGAGCAATGTCCAGAGCAGTTGAGCCATTTGGTACACCATTTTACTGCTCAGGCTGAGAAACACCTGTGTTGCATCAAAAGAACACTCTTCGCTGCACATTTTACATCTGGAAAAAGCCCCACAGAGATTTGAGTCATGAAGCTATTGGTACCTCCAATAGTGGTGGTGATCTTTACTTCTACTGTTGTCATCATCTGCTTTGTATGCTAGAGTATAGTAAATAAATGAAAAAATCTATTATATTGTTAGTTTTGTGTTTTGCAAGAAAAAGGTATTAAATTTGTAGCAAATGCTCAGCATATGTTAACTCAAATAACCCCACAGTTAACAAGTTCACAGGGGCAAGGGGTGGCATATGTAATACATATATATTCAAAATGTTATGGCTTGGTTAGATTTGTTGCAGGAGCAGGGAATGAAATTTTTTAAAGCATGAATTGAGATTGTTTTATATATAAATATATATATATATATATACATACAGTCTAGGGCACTGGGATGAGGATTGAAATTTGTGCAGAGTACATATATTCAGACCATGATAAAGTTGACACACATCCTTTCCTATTCATCTTCCCAACCCTAAGGATCTTCTTCACGTGTCTTCAAACTCTATTTCTGATGCACTTACAGTAAATTCATGAATACAAGCCGCACTGAGTATAAGCCGCATCTCTGGGTATTGGCAAATATTTAGTTCTTTGTCCATAAATAAGCCGCACCTGAATATAAGCTGCTCTGTGGTTCGCAGCGAGGACCCGCGTGCAACAAAGTTGCCAAATACTAACAGAACCGCGGCATGGCGGGGGGTTTACTGGCTCAACTAAGGCTGTGCAGGCTCGGCCCACTAGGGGTTGCTGACGGGGCCAGGTGGCCCAGCCCGACGCTGCCACTCGGGGCTGGCCGTTGCCTCTGGGTTCGCTCGCCCCGGCCCCGCTCCCGCCGCAGTGCCGGCCGGGCACGGAGAGAGCGCCCCGCTCACGCCGCGGCACCGGCCAGGCATGGAGCACCCCCTGCTCCCGCCACGGTGGCAGAGGGCGGGGGTAGAGCCCCCCACCTCCTCCCCGAGCCGCGGCAATGGCGGCACGGGCTCCCCCCTCCTCCCCGGGCCGCGGCAATGGTGGCACGGGCTCCCCCCCACTCCCCGGGTCGCGGCAATGGCGGCGCGGGGTCCCCCTGTCTCTCCCCTGCGCTGTGGCAGAGGAGGGAAGACAGCTCTCCCGCCTCTCTCCCCGCCACCCATGCTGTCTGCAGGGAGCCAGGGCAGCAGAGTAACACTGTAACAATTGCGGAATGCCGGCTTTTACTGGCAGGTGCTTGGCTCGGTGCCCTGGTTGGCACGTCTGGGGTTGTAAATGTCAGAAAATTATTCACATATTAGCCGCCCCCAAGTATTAGCCACACTTCCGGGTTTCCACCAAAATTTTTGTCAAATTGCTGTGGTTTGTATTCGTGAAATTACTGTACTCTTTGTTCGTACCTACTACCCCTCCAAAATAGAATAGCTTATAGCCCAAATATAGCAATAGCACACTTTCTGCTTCTAGCTAGCCTTCACTAGAGGGGTTTTTACTTAAGTTACTGCAAATTAATTCAAATTTCTAATCACTGACTTAAGTAACGAGAAAGAAGAAATAAAGCTATTAAATTCTTAGCAACTTTAATCTTTCCTCCTACTTCCCAGTTTAACCTTCCTTAGCTTTCACCACGGTTTACACACAGGCCATCCCAAGCTCTCTGGTGATGGGCAGTGCATGTGGATAGTGTTGTGTGCATAATATTTTTTAGAGAGTAATTTCTCTCTGTCACTGGGTTTCTTCCACACCTTGTGAACCCCAAGCTTCCAGCCCTAGCATGGACTTGATGAAGGGCAACATAGTATTTCTGTTCTAAGGACTAAACTAAGTGATTTTTTTTTTTCAGCCAGTGAAAACTGCACTTAATATCCTTAACTCTCTTTTCATAGCAATTATACAGAAAGCCTTGCAAATGTTCACAGTATTCACAGCAATACAAAAGGTCAAGGCCTCAAGAACATGTATAATGGTAAAGAATAATGTTCTATTCTAAAGAAACAGTGCAAAACCACAACTGGTTTGGTGCAATGTTCACCACACTGTATGAAACAAACAAAATAAAAAAGAAATACTGAGGTTGTCAAGCACATCTCAGTATCTCCAAAACTACTTTTATAGCACTCCTGCCACACAAAGCTTTCAGCAATGCAACCTGCTGATACCAGAATGAGAATTCCTTTGCAACAGGTAGCCTGGATTGCATTTGAAAGACTGGCCCATTTACTCCATGCTTCTGCCAAGATATATCTTAACTTGCAACTGACTTTGAAATGCAAACCACTTAGCAATTCATAATGTGATTTTTAATCTCTAAAATTCCACGCTACTGTCTAAAGGTAGGAGGCTTTGGCCTTGAAATGCCAAAATGTTAAAAAGTTGCATTGAGAGAAACAGCGTTTATTTTGAAAAGTCTTCAAGAGTATTGATACTAGATCAGGGCCCATCACAGTCTGTCAGCAAAAGTCACTTCTCATGTTCCACTCTGTGTTGACTGGTATACTTGCTAAGATGTCTCCTCAGCTATGCAAAGTCAGGAGAGAAAAAGCAGGTAACCCAGTTTTGTGGGTATGTCTTACCAGCATAGAACAGTGTGGCCATGGTGGTTGTAAAAGTACTACTGTGTGAGCATAGGACTGTCACACACCCAGAGCCCTCTCCATCAGGAAAGGGATGAGTATTTCCTGACAGACAGGAGAATATATTTCAGTCTAAGGTTTGGCAAAAAGTATCTTCTGAGTTAGAAAGGAATCACACTCCACTTTGTTGAGATTTAAACTCTGTAAGCACCATTTCCTGTCCAAATATGTACAAATTAGTTAAATGGCTGTCTACAACTGCAAATAATCATAATTTATCTCAGCTGGCATGTCTGTGTGTAAGGGACCCTCCAGAAGATACCTACAAGCAAGAATCCAAAAATGAAGGGCTGAAAAATGGGAACTGTTCTTCATGTACCATTGTATCCTCTTCACCTTGCAACATAACCAGGACTGACAGAGAGGAGGGATGGACAGTCTGGGCATACACTTAGAGGCAGGCTGCCTCAGAGGCTCCATGGAGAAGAGATTGCCCCTATTTTCCACCAGGAAAAAACATGATGTCACCCCACCACCCAAACTGTCAAACTACCTGAAAATGCTGGTAAGGGCCACTCCATTCCATGCAGTGCAGAGGTCTGTCCCCACACTGCAGCAATGTGTAGATACATGGAGGCTTTACATGGCCAATGAGTCTCCTGCGCTCTGGGCAACCACTCAGGGCCATTTAGCTTAACCACACACATCTACCTCATTACCCAGTTCCAAAATCAGCATGGAAAGTAAGCAAACACCATTCACAAGAGCCCGGTGTTTAGATGCACTCTTATTCCCTACCTCAATCCAAATTTTGCATTCTGCTACAAACTGACAAGATAATTGTTAGGTAATTACACTGTCTTCATTTTCAAGTGCAGTAAGGATACAGCAGCAAGAGAATGTACTAGCATGATAAAAATTGTATGTTTGTCTGTTTTTCAAAAATTATCCAGATAGCCTGTATATTATCAATAAGTAGCAGGTTTAAAAGAAGCACTGGCTGGAGAATTCTTCAAAGCTCTGAAGAACGTCTGAATCTGCCATGAGAACCTAACAATGAATGCACAATGCTACAACTTACAGGCCTAAATAGATGATAAATAATAGGGGCATGTATATATGTTCTATTCTTTGGGGCAAGTTTTGGATAAACTCAGTTTATGAACCTTACCAGCAACATGTCCAGAGTATCTGGAGAACACTCCAGCTCCATTGATTAAGATGCTCCAAAGCTTATTTATTTTGCACCAGGGTGTCTGCAGCTTTTCACCAACCTTCAGATACTTCCTTCATCAGACATAAAGTGCCAGAAGAGAGATATCTGGAGAACCTTATCAGCTGCAGGGCTGAAAAGGGCATTGTGAGTAGACCAGACAATTTTAGAATGCCTTTATTTTAAACAAAGGACTTTTGATACAGGACTCTAACCAAAATCGAATTGAGGAAGAAAGTTAAACTAAAAAGCCTGGCTGTATATTGCAGCAGCATAATTTGGCGTTCAATAGCTTTGAAAAATAAACTAAGATTCTTGGAGGAAATAGATGAAAAGTTGCAGCAGTGGATGATTTTAACAGTAACAGGATCTTTTTACTGACAGAGGAAGGATTCTTGGGACATCTCCCCAAAACCAGGAGACTATAGCAAGGCACTACAGCATGCTTAAGCCTAAAAACCTCACCTCATCTGCATAAGGATGATATAACTTCCTCAGCCTGCTTGGTATCACAGCCCAAGAGCACCTCTGATACCAGTGACACAGGTAAATTGCTGCCATGTTCAGATAACCAAGGGAAAGTCAACGCAAAGGGAGGTCCAAAATTCATGGCTGACATCCATCTTAAGACTTGTTTATATATTGCTTTCCTCTTCAGAGGACTAAGTGAAGTTGCCATCACAGAATGCTCTCGAGGTTGCCTTGCTAAAGCAACCTTGATGAACCTTGCTATTTATCTCAACAAGAACATTTGATCTCTGCAGTCCCCAGTAAATCAAAACATGCCAGGATGTCTGTAATTCTTAATCGGCACTCTTGAATTTACACTCTCCTCAAACACCCTTAGAAAAAAACCAGTGTGGACGCCAATTTCCCTACTGGTGCAAATGAGTGAATTTCCACTGAAATTGAGAAGCTTGAGCCAATTTAAACAAGCTAAAAAAATCAAATCTTGTGCTGTTTCTGCTCCTGCTTAGAGTGGTTTTGAGATCAAGCAGAGTTCTTGCAGGATGAGTAACAATGAGGTAGTGATCTCCTAAAGCAGCTTTCATGCATGGGTTTGCAGTCCTTGGCAAAGGAGATCTCAATACCCACAGGTTTTAATTCAGGCAAAGGAAGAAGTGACTTGTTCAAGTCTCTTAGCAGAACAGCAGCTAAACAAGGATATGCCCAAGCCCTGGAGACCAGGCTTCTAGGTGCCTGCTTCACAATTATGTTTAATCAAATAGCTTTTCAATGAGGGACTTGAAAATGAGGAACCTTTTCTTTTTTTTTTTTTATGTGCTGAAAACCACAGCTACCACGCTGAGACACATTTCTGAGCCTTAAAAAAAGGCTGCTTTCAACATTCCTAATCTTCATTGCTTATAAGCCATGACTTTACAGAATTATTTTTTTCCTGTGTAGTTGAATATGTCCTGTATCTAGAAGGTAATTTTGGCTTTAATCTGTTCTAAATGCTAGAATGTTGGACAAGTGAAGCATTTGATGGTGATGATAATGAGTAGCCCATTAAAGGTAATTTTTAAAAAGTTAATGAGCTCTCACCAAGGGACCGACACATACTGTAATGAAAAATGTTTGCATAAAGAATTTAGCTTTCTTGCTATTTATTTTACTTTATAGAGAACCTATAAAACTTTTTAATATGCCTTCAATTGATTCAGCAGTTTAGATGATGCTTGAGTTTTATTTTCATTCTTGCTTTGCCATAGTAGGTCACAGAAATTTAGTTTCCTAAGGAAAGCAACTGATATCTCAATTAATCACTCTTTTTTACCACCATATTCAGTATTGAATGTCCAGGGATTCAGTGGTTTTTTCCCCACTGCCTAATTAAGGGAACTCAACAACAAGGTGATTTAGTGATAATGACTCTTGCCATTTCTTTAGCTGTATGGTCACTGTTAGCCACTATTTGAATTTACCAGCATAAATAAAGACCTTCAGTGCCTAAACAAAGTTAAAGTAGCAATAAATTAAGTTCGCCATGTACACTTGGTTAAACCTTCAGCCAACATAAATACAAGCAGTCTTTTGCTGTGATTTGCTTGGTATAATGACATCATACATTTCCAAACAGAACATGAATACAACAGCCAAAAAGCTAACACAATTCCCTTACGTGAATCAAATTACGACAATCTAGAGTTTGTTGTTCTGACAGTTCAGTTTCTGGCTTCTACACCATGTGCTCTCATGTAACCACATTATAAAATAATCTATATGGTGATCTCAATTTTGCATTTTCTGCATGATTACATTTTGGCAAGGGGACTCCCCATGTCATCACTCTCTGCAGGAATGCTTTGAAAATTACTGAAAAGTCAGAATTTGCCAGCTCGGAGTCAAATCAAACCTCCTCCTGCTGAGCCAGATCCTAAGAAGAATAAAGGTTACAAAAGGGCTGTGTCCAGAAAGAGACAGAAAGGCAAAAATCAGGGGTGGAGTTAACCAGAGATAAACCTAGCTAGGGCTGGTAAAAAGGGGCTCTGCCTCTTCAGATGACAAAGTTTTTAGGTGGGGAAGAGATCAACATGGGGATGCAAGAGGACAAAATTGCCATGTTATCTTAGATTGTCTCAAAGCAGGCCACTAACCATAATTCTGCTCACCTCCTGATCCCTTAGAGCCACTCCCTGGGAATGTGCCTGCACTGCAATACAACCCAGAGTTCAGAGGCAGCTGAGCTACCTTTACAGAAAGCAGTTGCATTGCTGAATACAGTCCTACAACAGCGCAGCAGTCCTAGGAAGGGCTCACTCAGTCCATCAGCAACACAGCAAACCTGGGTCAGAGGCACAAACCTCCACAACAAGGGCAGGACCTGAAACCTTCTTCCAGAAAGGAGGCTGCTCCTCCTGAGGGTTGTTATGCCCTGCAGGGTGGACTCTGGCCAGCTGGGACTGGCCAGGTAAGCCGACGAAGAGCGAAGAGCGAAGAGCGAAGCATTGAGGTCCCATTT
The DNA here is from genome assembly GCF_009819885.2 of Catharus ustulatus. NCBI lineage: Eukaryota > Metazoa > Chordata > Aves > Passeriformes > Turdidae > Catharus > Catharus ustulatus. Next base: position 10,837,081 of record NC_046223.1, read on the forward strand.
GCATGAGAAAGGGTGATCCTCAACTGGCTCCCACGGTCAGTGCGGTCAGTGCCGGTCATCCTGCTCACGCTAGAGGAAGCATCACTTTTGGTATACGTGCAAACAACCTTTCCAAAAGTATAGCAGGCAGCTTTGCTGGACTAGAGCACAGATAATTTTATATTACTACTGCTTAAAAAAAAAATAAAAGCCAGAAGTGTTAGTGGATGTTGACTAAGTTTAACTCAGAAATACAATTTACTTGTGAAAGGTCCTGTTCTTGTATTTATGTTCTTCATTACAACTTCTTCACTAAATAGAGCACAAAAATTAAACTTTTTAAAGCAATAAAGTATAATCAAATAAAATATAGTATCACAGACATATTATTGCACCATATATTAACAAAGTATGAGAGGGAATACCTCTCTGAGCCCCTATGCCCCTATGCATGACAAAGGATTAAAAAGGGCAAAACATAATAACTAATTGGTTATAACTTTATGGCGTAGCCACGAAAATGGCAATACAAACATTTTGCCTCAACCAGGCTTGTGCTGAGCTGTAGAATTTTATGTCACTTTTTATTCATATTTTCAACATGAAAGCCTTGTTGAAAGAGAATCACTAGAAAAACTTGGTGAGCCTAGTCTTCACAACAGATAATACTTTTACAGTGTTTTAAAAATTAAGAGATAGAGCAAAGTCAGTCATATATCAGCTTTTCTCTATTCCTTCTTTATTCTTCTAAGTCTATGTTGAGAAATAATTCTTGCCTACTAAATCATGACATATTAAGGATGAAAAAGATTTCGCATTGGTTTTCTCCCCTCCCTTTCTTTTTGTTATTCCTTTTGAAAGATCTGTAAAGGGCTGAAATATCATCCAGGCCTCTATGAAGCCAATCAGCACAATGCTTATTAGCACAAAAGAGAAGATGTGATCTATTTTTAATTAAGCTATCTTTGAACAATGCAACATAAAGAACCTGGCTTTTGAATTGCAAGGCAATCAGTGAATGGGTGGCGAGTGAATTAAAAGTAAACAAGAGGAAAAATTCCTAATACAAGGAAAGTTTGTAGAAGTTTAAAAAAAAAAAACCCCACAACTTTTCTCAAGGAAATTAAAAAAATGTAGATTTTCTTATTATAATTTTGAGGGCACATTTCATTCCCTATTTTGACTAACTTTTCAAAGCCACATCAGGTTGTTTTTAGAAACAATTTGTTAGCAAATACATGGTTTGCCTCTGCCTGGAACATTAGAAACTGCAACATATATACAACACTTACTGATGTTTAAGTATCAATCAGATTGTGTATTATTTGAGCAGAGTACACATTCAAGTCCACTTTACACCATTATGGAACAGACTAAACAAACCTGACCTCAGGGGTGACCTTCCTAGGATCCCTAAAGATTGCAAATGTATAGTAGGTAGTCACCATGAGACTTTTACAGCCTGGTAATGGCATGCAAATGACACTCTGTCTCTGTAAGGCAGCCAAATTCTGGGGTTGTATATGAGACTAATTTCCTGAAGAATTTAGGGAAAATGTGATACTTTTCCTTTTATGTATGAAATTCACATCTCTTCCTTTTACTAGAGGACTACAGGGAAAGCACTCACAAACTTATTGCCGAGCCATACTGTTCTCTGTAGCAGCACCTCTCCAAAACCTGCCCTCTCTAAGCAGGGTGGCCATGTGTCCCTGGGACTCCGAGAGCCCAGTGTCCCAAGCCCTATTTCCATACCCAAGGACACCTGCTGAGCACCTCACCAAGTTATCTGTGTGAAGCATTCTTCTCCAGAGCCCAGCTCCAGGCAGGAGACAAGGAGATAATGCTCTGAATTGCCCTGTGGAGGATCCATTCTCCCTTTCCCTTATACAGGACACGTGGAAAACAGATATGGTTGGGTCCTTAAAATCAGTAAATAGGGATCCTACTCATAGCCTTCACAGCAGATTTTGTAAAATTTTATTTTTCTAATTGAATATACAGAATAGAAAGTCTTGTGCTGGAGGGGACCTTTAGAGGTCACTTAGTCCAAACTCCCTGCCATCTTTCACTGAATCAGGTCGCAGCTAGTTCAGCTCAAATGAAGTTGTCTATGGGTCTCATGCCAGGGCAATGGGTGAAGGCTTAGCTATGGTTGCAGCACCACTGAGGATTAAGCCAATTTTCACAACAGCAACCACACCTACATGTCATAGATGTAAGTTCCTTGTCCACACAGTTCATACCTCTCTTGGCACTTTCAGCACTGTAGCTGTGTTATTCCAGTTTTGCTTCAAGGCTTCCACTGCAGCTGTGTATACACTTGCCATAAATCAGCTTATCTGTTCCCACTGAAGCTCTTAGCAGAGGAAAAGAGACAAGAAGGAAAAGGTAAATGTGTCTTCCATAAGCCTTTGTACTTCTATGTACACTGGCTAGTAAAGGACCAGGATTATCATGGTGTAACACAGAGGAACCCACTTGTGGTTCCACCCTGGGCTTTGAAGAAACAATCCACTCTAGTCATGCTGAGTAGCAGCTCCCAAAGGACAAGCCTGCTATGGCCACACTCCCTCATTCTGTTTTTATGAGAGCTCACAGATGGAAATCTGTTTTAAGACATTCTTGTGACCACAGGGAATCAGGAGGGCTTTTTTCCTTCCTGCCTGGCCATAAGGCTTCTGCTGTCTTTAGGGGTCCTCCCTAACATAACCTGTGCTTTCACCAGGTTGCTGGTGTTTTGCCACAGTGTACTCCATGCACAGACACATCATGGATTGCTAAAAGCAAAATCTGAATCACTGAATCAGAGAATAAGCTGAGTTGGAAGGGACCCAATCAGGAGCGCACCAGCCCCACCTTTTTGCACCAATTTTGAAGGAGTGTATTTGTACTCACATAATTGCTTTCACCTGACCTCCCCTGTTATGAGACCCAGGCTACCACCTGGAGACAGGACTGTACAAAGGCTCACACCAATTCATTATTTGGCCCAATAGGTGATGATTCCTCCATTTGCAGTGATGGCATTAAATGGAGACACTCCGAAACATTGCCAAATGTAACAAAGCATGTTAATTTAACATATCTGCTCTGTGGGGCACTCAGGCAGACACGGAGCTTCATTTGGAATGTGCAACTATCCTCTTCAACATGCTGCTGTTTAACGTTAACCTTCGATGAGGACTACACCAGGGCTGCAGGGAGGAAATGTGTTGGGCTCCTGTGCTTTTTAACAAAATGGGTTGAGAGAGATTTCATCACTTTCAAGATCCACTGTAGTCATTTCTTCCTTTTCCTGGTGCTCCTCTTTCTTTCCTCTTCCCAGAATCACACTCTTAGTAAATGGTTTTCTTCCAATATATAACATTACAAATCTATGTGTATTTTCCTTTCCTCTGCAGTTCCGGCCTCTTCTAGGGAATTAAGTTATGCATACTGCATGAAAATAGGACCACAGGCTGGGCCCCTACAAGCTGCTAATTGAAAACCTTGTCAGAAGTAGGAGGAAGTGGCAAGAAACTTGGCAGGCCCTCCTGCTTTTCATGCTGTACTTAGCTCTTGGTACTTATGAATGGCAGCTCTGCAGTACTTTGCAGAGGTTGTGCCAGTGCTGTCTCTGCAATTATAGAACAACACATTCCTCTCTATGAGCCGAAAAAGAGAAAAGAGCATTTATATTCAGAAAGCCACATCCTGTGTTTTTCATCCAGGTAGCACTGCTGTTGAAATGGAAGTGAAGAAGACAGCAGACAAGACTTCACATCAAACTTATTAAACATGCGTGGCTACCAGCTACAGAAAAAGCTGATGAAGCAATATTATGCTTCGAATAAAAAAATGCATGTGCTAGATTCCTGGCAAAGATGATCTTATTATGGAGTAGGCAAGAAAGTGCAAAAAGGCACAGGAAAGATGTCTGGACCTGATCTTCCAATCCTCAGTCAAATCTTGCTTCAAAACACCAATTCACATGGCAGTTGAAGAATTCAGCCCCATAAAAAATTACTACAAATTACCTGATATGAAATGCTTGCATTATGAAAACAGGGATGATTTTGCATCTGTTAATGAGGATAATGACTAATATATTCAGGCACTAGATGTGACAGCTGTCTGTATGTTTTTAGGGGCATGTATTTTTAGATGCCGTTTATCTCCAAGCATATTAACTACTACATTCTTCCCAAGTGCTCCAAATCTCCAAAGCTTAAGAATGCAAGTTAAATTTCTTTCTGCTTCTGTATCACTTGATTACATCACTGTCTCATTATTTAAAAGCTCTCACAAATCTGCTACTCAGATCCTCAGCTAAGTGCCATGGTAAAGGGAAATGGCTAATGCCAATGTAAAACAAAACAAATTTTAAATCACACTCCAATGAAAAACTGCTTAAATGTAACTCCACTGCCTGCTGCTCCATTTTAACTAGTTTAATCGCTTGCTGACCAAGCAGGGCTTATAACTGCTAAGGAATATATGCTTGTACTTTTCTCCTGTTTTTCAAAACCAAAGATTTGCAACACAAACTCCAATTTTAAGACAAAAGTCACCCCATTAAATCTTAACAGATGTTTCTCAAGTTTAGAAGATTAAGAAAGATTTCAGCATCAAAAATCAAAGAAAATATTCTATGACCTTAAAAAAGGATAAATCTCAAAGCTCTAAACAAACCAAAAGTCCACTTTGACAGCTGCATCTGACTGAATTGATGAGATGCTATTGATGTTTGGATTAAACTATGCCTCTGTGATCAAGTACTCAAACATGAGATAAAAGAGGAATATATTCTTTAATCCCACCAACTAATTTTGTGTAGGTAGCAGTTGCAGAAAGCAGTGGTTACAGAACAAACGTTGGAAGTGGCTTCACTTTTGCTTATTGACAAAGCTATCTTTATTTCATTAATTCACCAAGTATACTACCAGCGTTTAAACTAACATGGGGAAATCTATATCAAGCACAGTATTCTCCACAAACAAATCACTGAAAATTTCAAAGTCATTAAAGGTAGGATCAATAGGATATGATTCTGAAGGGCTAGGAAGATGCAGTACTAAAGTATAATAGAAAAATTAGATATTGATTTTTTAATATAATCTTGATAAACAAAGTAAACAACACAGGAGATTCCAGTTCTGGTTTTATAGCATGTCTTCTCCAAAAAGAGAAAGGGTTAGAATACACTGAAGTCATTTGTTAATTACTGTCTTTATCTATCACTCTGCAACCCTAGATCTCTAGAGGAAGACAACCTGGCATGTGCTTTCCGAAATTCCTAGCAAGACAAAGTGAAGAAAAGCTATGCTCCAGATGCTACATTACTAGGAATCCAGATGGGAGAAACTCTAACACAAAACCAGCCACCTGGATACCTGGATCCTCTTTGACTACAACTGGGAAAGAGCTTTGGAGTAAACAGGAATCTGACCTGTATTGTACAAATAGTGGCATTACATCCACTGCTGTGCTCTGGAATGCTTCCTGGGGTTCAGCACCAAGGATAATATGTGAAAGAACAGGAATGATTCTGGCTACTTGCAGAAAGTCCAGTCCCACTGTGATGCCAGATTGCACCATGAACTATCAACATATGAAGCCCTGCAATCTCAGCAAACAGCTGGGTATGTAATTTTCTGGAGTGCAAAGGCCAGTGTTGAACAAAATAAACTCTCAGGACCTAGGGACCCCAGATCTGCAGAAGGCAGTCACAGAAGGAGGGAAAATTCAGGGGTAGTAAATTTGTGTTCTGAATAAAGATTCCCTGCTTATGCCCACAAAACAGTATCTGTGCATTTTTTCCACTTGAGGCACTCAAGAATGTGATTCTGAAGTAATTTACCAGAGAATTATGTCATTTTAGGGCTATTCTCATCAGTGCATATTTACTGTGAGAATACTTTCACTAAAGTAAAGGGCAGAAACACACCCTGATCCAAGCGGTACAGTAAAGATAGGTAGCTATTCCCAGAGCAAACTCTGTGGTGAGGTGCAAATGCACTGAAGTGAGTGACAAACTTCCCATCAGTTTCAAAAAGGATCAGACATCACCTCTAATTCTGTACTCTTCAGCCTCTTCTTTGTTACTTCTGTTTCTCTTAGCAGCCTCTCCTTCCATACAAGTAAGGAACATCTACTTTCAGATCCAGATTTGCATGCACTGTCATTTTATTGGGCATGCATTAGAAGAAGTAATGTTATTGTTCTGAGAACTGTTTCTGAGAAGAGCCAAGCACCTCCAAGCTGAACCAACTAACCAATATATTTGGCAGGAATAGGCCCAAATTAACCAATAGCAGCTGCCTTGCACTGTGGCAAAAGTGACAAATGATAACATAAACCACAAAAGTAGAGAATGAAAATAACAGATGGTCTCTGCCTGACTTAGAAACCTAAAAAAATGTGTATTCTCAGCTTTGGGGTAGTCTAGACTCTCTACCATTTCTTCAAGCACAGTTAGATGCACATTTGCAGGAAGAGGTTGGATGTAAACAAACTTTATATTGCTAACAGTTTAGTCTGTCTTTCCAGTCACATGATCCTAAAGATGCAAAACCACACAATAATATGACTGGGAAACACCAGATTAAAAAAAAAAAAAAGTATGTGGTAATATGCTATTTATTTAAAATTACTATGTTTCCATGTTGTAGAAAAATACATAGACTATTGGCAAAAAGTTTTACCTCATTTCTGGTTTTGGATTTTTTTTATTATTTTCAGTTGAGTAAAATAAATATTTGCAGTTTTTCTTCAAAGTCTTTCTAACTAACAAATAGATCTGCTAACGCTTCCAGAATCATAAATATGAAACCGAGCAACACCACTGGTTATGATTTATATAGCTGGTCTGTGACTATTATGCAAAGACAGGTTTTACCATGACAATTATACTTAGGTAATTCTGACAGTTTTCTTTGTGTTGCTAAGGAATTCTGTAAACAAACAACAAAAAAACCACAGAGTACTTCAGTAGCAGTGACAAAATTTTGTGGCCACAATACTGGGAATATGGTCTAATTATTCTATAAACACACTTTGATTTGTTTACTTCAGCATCAAATTAACTTCAAATATGTACCAACAGTCACTGATTTGATACGGTATACAATGCTGCCAATGGCTGCTTTCATTGTGGTGTGTGTAAATCTATCTCTTTTTAAAATGAGTTCATTTCTGAAAGCGTCTCTGCTGTACATTGTGAATACTAAACAGGGAAACACATATGCAACTTATTTTAAAGAAAATTATTTCCAATTAATTTTGTTCTGATCTAGCATATTTTGGCTCCATTTCATGTTTCTTTTTGAACAGTAGAAGGAATATTTTTTAGAAAGATTAATAAATCATGGCGTGGAGAAACAAATTATAATCTTACTTGGGGAAAATGAGCTGAACTAACCTCATCTCTATCCATGCAGTTGCCCTGAACAAGTAGATTGTGCTGCTTTAAAAGAAAGAACTTTGACAGTTATAACCAATCAATAAAACTGGGACAAGATCAAGTTTTTTGAGCAGTTGCAAAGAACACAGATCCTGAAGAAATACTCTAAAAAGCAAATTACTGCACTGTGATTTTCATTTTTTACAGTATTTGCGTAAACTATACTCCAAAGAAAACATCAATGGCTTACAAAAAATACTCTGATGTGGGAATTTTTGTTCTTTTTAGGGAGTTCTTTTCACAGGTTGCTGCATACCATGACTGTCAGTGGTGGCAAGTAACAAATTCAGTAATGGTAGCTTCTACTCTGCACAAATGACTTTGTGCACACTAAATCTTAGAAAACCCTGGTTTGTATTATGAAGTGTCTTTCACAGAGAAGGATCTCCAAATGGTTTATAAGCTCTGCACCATATACACAGGTGAGAAGCCCTCCCACCGAAAGGCCAGCTCAGGAGAGAAAGAGGCAGCCAAATGGCATCTGTAAAAGTAAAAAAAAAGATAATTAAGCAGAAAAAAGAAAGCTTGTTAGTTAGCTTCTCCCAGTGTCAGAATGCAAGTGGGAATGGCTTCTGTCCATTTACCCAAGTAGTACAGGACCTCTGACATTATCCAGTGGACCAATACTGCCAAGGTTGTTTCAGTCCTCTGGTCTCTACATAAACACTTGCTGAGGTGCCTTGCTCCTGTTCTGCCATGGAACACTTTAGGACCTCACAGAGATCCCAGTGACTGGATATTGTGGGAAGGATTTGGTGCCAGGGTGCTAATGTGTGTGCAGTATAATCATCAAGACTCCACAGCAGGCTCCAATGTTCCCAGCAGTGCACCTCAAATGGCACTGAGCAGGGACATAAGGACTTACACATTTTAAAGGGCTAAAATCACCAGGAAGAAAATACTGGATTTACTGTCATTAAGTTGCAACAATCTAGGGACTTGTGGAGAACTCAGAGTTTTAATACTTGTGAAGTAGAAATTGTGGAAATTAACAATGAAGTTGTGGAAATTAGAGGTTATTATTACAAAGCCTCTATTTAAGGGATAACGTTCTTGGCAGAGAAATATACAAGGCAATAAATTGCATTAGCAGGTGATTATATTCCCAAAGCAAAAACTGCAGCAGTGGCTGAATAAGTAACCACAAACACCATTATACAACAAGGGAAAGGATAAAAGCCACAACACTGCAACACTGTGCCTTCTAAAAATATGTGATATACACACATTATTTTCATCTCTTACTAGTGCATTTAAGAGTATTGTGTTTCACTGTTCTTAGCCTTTCCACTGTTTCTTACCCTGAGTAGAACAGATGAAATGCAAAGGAATTCAGTTCACAGGTGGGTCTTGGATACCTGGCCCATCTGATGTGCATGATGTATAGTTTGTAGATCAAGTTCATGGGCAGGGAAACATTTTCAGTTTCTCCACAAGTGTATAATAAGAAATCAAGGGGAAAGGACCATCTTCCCAGAACTCTGTAGTCCAATCCTCTGTGGGTGCTTCAGCTTGTGCAGATAATTCCTACCCTAGGACTGAGCTCCAGGTCAGCCCCCAGGCTGATTGGGGTGTGGAGAGCTAATCCTTCCTCCTCATGCTTAGCTCTCATTTCTTAAAAATCCTCTCCTTCCTCCCACTTATTAAGGTGAATATCATCCAAGAGAAATAGCTATCCCAGCACACAGCCCACATGGTTAGCTGAAGCAAAACAAAGAAAATATAGCAAGAGCTGTATTTTCATCTTTCCTGTACTTCATACTCTGCAGATTGGGGCTCTAATGGCTCCTCAACTATTCCAAGATTGCTAAGAAGGATTCTGTTCTCTCCCTCATTATGTATGGCTGAAAATTTGTAGCAGTTTCACCAGCCATGAGCCTTACTGCCATTATTCCTGCCACTGTCACTATATGCCTGCTTCATGTATATGGAGCACACACTAATCCCAGGCTACACTTCAACTCACTTGGAAAATGGGAGAGGGATGCAACATGCCATCACTACGTGTGAATTCATAAGAAAATTCTTCCTCTCCTACAATTTGCACTGACTGTCAGTAGGTTTCCACAAGGGGGAGGTATAATGGAGCTGGTTTGGTCCTATAAATATCTGCTTAGCTTGAAGTTTGTCTATCTAGCAATCTATCTACCTACACTCTTTCCAGAAAAAGAGGAGGGAGTGTGCTGGAGCCTCTGCAAAGACCAACTTCACGTTCAGGAAGATGAAGTTATCTGGTCAGCTTCTACAGCCAATACAGGAAGACTGATTCCTTCAAGGAACTGGAGTCTGATGCCTGGAATGAGGATCTATTCCTGTTTCCAGAGTTTGAGCTCCCTACAGTAGGGTTATATTCCATGAACATGCATCTGAAAACAGTGACAAAGTTGTGTGCACAGAAAACCCTAAGCTCCACCCCCACCATTAACTTCTCTCTAGCTGATATAACAATTTTAGGACAATGGTTTTATGAATGCAAAAAAGTGAAGGGCAGAGGTGCTGGGGGTCTGGCACATTTTACCTCAGCTGGCTTGGCTGAGGGGAGACCAGAAAGATCTATTAGAAAGAAACCTTCAGACTCAGCCTATCAAGAAGATGTAGAGCTGGTCCCCAGCTTCAGCAAGTGGCAGTTGCAACACTTCCTGCAGGAACAGCAGAAATACAGTGTACCAGCTGATATGGTCACCTCTACCAAGTAATGACAGGATTTGAGAGCTTAGACTTTCTCTTCATACTCTTGAGGGAGGATTGTCAGATTCGACAGATTTGTAGGTGATCTGAAATGTGTGTTAGAGGACAATGATTTTTAAAGAGCCTAATTCTTCAGATTTCTATTGACTCTGCTGTAAACATTCAGGTACTTGTTTGAATGTTTCCAGGGTTGGAGCATCTATGACCCCCCTTGACAACCTGCTTCAGTGTTTCACTACTCTAATCACAAAAAATTCCTTCCTTATATCTAGTCTAAATCTACCCTCTTTAAAACCATTACCACTTGTCCTATCATAACACACCTACTTAGAAGTTTGTCTCCATCTTTCTGATAAGCCCATCTCAAAGCATCATAAGGTGTCCCCAGAGCCTTCTCTTCACAAATCTCTCATTGTGTCCTCAATGGAGAGGTGTCCAGTCCTTTGATTACCAGATGCACTGATCTGCACTCCTTACTTCTGCAAACAAGCTCATCAAAAGCCCAGTTTTTCATCTTTCATTTATGTGGCTCATTTCTTATTTCTCAAGACGAAAGATAAACAACGTCGTCCTTCCCTTAGCAGACCAGAAGACTTCTTTGTACCCAGGTTTCCCACAGTAACTGTTTCACAAGAACAACAGGCTCTGCTAGTTTGGGCATTATACCTTCAAAACCTTTACACCAAAGCAACAAAGGTATCACTGCCAAAGTAAATTGAAACTTTATTATTTTTTCCTCCAGGAGCCTTTCTGAGAAGTCTGGTTGATTTTCAACTACCATTTGCTAACCCAATAAACTGGTCATTGGTTGACAAACTCATCTGGCTTTACCTTTAGCAATTTAGAGACAATGTATATGATGCCTTTTGCAGGCAGAGTTCTAACACAAGGAAAAAACATCTGGATTGTTTACAGGTCTCCCAGCCGCTTGCAAAGCTTTGGATGCAACAGCAGAAGTATTAAGTGAGCAAATCACTACAAGGGCTGTAGCTGGTCCCTTGTCAATAAGGATTCATTTTTACCTATGAATGGGTTTCCAGGACTTAAAATCTGAATCAGATGTGCCTCTGTTACCTGAGAACTGTGAAGAAACAAAGCCGAATCCAGAGTAAACCTACTTGGAGGAAGATCAACAGAAGTACCTGCAAGTAATGTAAGTGTTTAGAGTGGTTTTTAAACAATTTTCTTTATATTTTTTACTTATAATAAAAGCCTACAAAAAGCAATATGCCCTTGTGAGTGATCCTAACTAAAGACACTTTTACTTTTTTTAATATCTATCTCAAGGATAATTATAACTTTTTTCCCAAAGCTATAGACCTACAAGTGTAAGACAAATACCAGCAGCATTGACAGCTATGCCAGGATTGTGTGCAAGAACAAAAGGCTGGGGATTTCTAGCACATGCATTTGGTGTGTCAGACATTGCATGGAGTGCTGTAAACCCTCAGTGTAGGCTTTGAATTTGTGTATATTGGCCATAAACAAACACATTTCTGGTGGACTCGTCTGCTCACAGGGGCCTTGTGTCACTAATGTCCCCATGCAGGCTGACCAAACTGGCTTTATGCATATGTTGCATCAGGTTGTATCTCTGCTGAAAGTCATGCCAGGGAAAAAATAAATAAGTAGATATCATAGTTCTTTCTGTTCTTTTATCCTTAGACCAGATACACTCAGGACACAGAATATGCACAGACAAAAAAAAAATAGTGAAAACCTCTTTAAAATATTAACCCCCTTACAATGATAATGAAGCTTCTGTACCTTTCTCCTCACTTCACTCTGATCTGATGTCTTTCACTTTAAAGAGCACATGCCATTGCTATCAATGCAATAGGCAGTAACACACCTTCCAAATCAGCTGATGCCAGCTGATGGTACAGAAAAAAGACCTAAAAAACACTCAGTATGTTAAATTGTACTGGGAGGTATTGGGAGAATTGCTGCAGATTATTGTCCTGAGATTCAGAAAGGGGAAAAAAATCACCACCATAAGTAACAGGTAAGAATTTCTATTTCTGCACCTTCAGTAGAGCAATTTGTACCTGACAGGATCTGACAAGCATCCCACTAGAAAAAATTACTTCCACAGATGAGCTTCAAACCCACGGGATCATCAAGGTAGGGGATGAGGAGAAGCGTGTGGGGGTAGGGGGGACAGCAGGAAGTTCTGCGTTCATTGAAGTGCAGTCAGATGCAATAGGTATCAGCAACTGTGCATTGACAAGGTCTGCAGCTAAGATGAAACTCAGAATAATGTTAATAATTCAGAATATTCTTAATTCCTGAAAGAGCACTGTGGACTGTCCTGTTCCTATCCTGTCCTGTCCTACTGATGTACTCTGGGCATACATCAGTGCTACCAGATCCTTCCATCTATGCAAACTGAGATCTGATGTAAAACTGACTTCTGATCTCCCTCTAACTGAAGGGAAAAAGAAAGACAAGAAAAAGAAATCAAGACTATCCTGACTCAGTTCTGGACAGACAACTTCCTAGAATTTCCCCAAGACCTTTTCTTCTCTGCCTGCTCCTGTGTGAGAAACAAAGCTTGAGAGGGTGAGCTGCTCATAGCCCAGGGCTAGGAAAACAGCCATTCAGTAGGAAGGAAGGCAAAACATAAAGCATAATTGAGGAAATATGGTGGGTATATGGTAATGAAAGATCCCCAAGATAATGTATTGATGTCTGATACAAGGCTTACAAAACTATCCATAAGACTACAAAACTATCCCAAATGCTGAAGGAGCCACTTACACCATCTTGCACCACAGCAGGAACCATGGCAGGAGATAGCCTTCCGTGTCCAGATCAGGAGCAATTCTTTAGATTTAAAGCATTTGTGGGATGAGCTCTCCCTGAGAAGTGAGATAGGAAGCTAAGCACAAAGAACAGGAGAAAAAGAATCTGATCTTCCCAGAAAATCCTTTTATGAGATGTTGTTGGCAGAGGTTGAAGAGAAGAATCTGACCTTCTGGATAACCTACTCAGTGGATCATTCAGTCACTACCACTCACTCACTACTAAATCTCACTATACCAAGTTCAACAACTAACCACCAAAACAACGCATAGCACATCTCCAGTCAAATACCCTCAAACTACTGCAGGGAGGGACAACAGCAAAGAAAAAAGATATTACAATAATTCCACGATTATAAGCCGCACCATTTTGACTAAAATTTTGCTCCCACCCTGGAAATGCAGCTTACACTCAGGAGAGGCTAATATATGAAAAAGTTCAGAAATTTCCAACCCCGGAAGAGCAGCCGAGGTGCCGAGCTGAGCACCTGCCAGTAAAACCCGGGATTGCGCGACTGGTTACTCTGTTGCACAGTGGGTGGATGTGGGCTCCCTGACGGCAGCGTGGGGGGGGGAGGCGGGGGGGCTCCCTCCTGCTGGCCCCGTGGCTCGGGGGGGAGGTGGGGGACTCCTGCCCCTGCCTGCCACTGCAGGAGCAAGCAGGCTTCGTCCCCACCTGTCACTGCCGCCGCCGCAGGAGCGGGGGGGCTCCTTCTCCGCCTGCCGCCACCACAGCGGGTGCCGGCGGACTCCGTCCCTGTCTGCCACCGTGGGTCAGCGCTGGGCCAGGGTGAGCGACCCCGGCGGCAGCGGCAGCCAGCCCTGAGCGGCCCCACCGAGCAGCAGCGCCGAGTCGGGCCACCTGGCCCTGTCGGCAGCCCCAAGCGGGCCGAGCCCACACAGCCCAAGCCGAGCCAGTAAACCCCGCCATCCCGCAATTCTGTTACTACTTGGCAACTTTGTTGCACACGGGTCCTCGCTGCGAATGACAGAGTGGTTTATAATCAGGTGCAGCTTATGTAGGGACAAAGAACAAAATGTTGCCGACACCCAGAGATGTGGCTTATATCAGTGTGGCTTGTAATCGTGAAATTACTGTAATTAATTTTAGTGTCCTAAGCTCATGGGGAGCCCATCTTTCTCCTATTCCCTCTGTTTCTGTCTGCATATGATGCATGAACTCAGTATTTCAGAATAGAGACTGAAAAAGGGGTCTTATGGTACCATCTTTGTAAGAGGCTTGGTGGGAAACAGCAGAGAAGAGGGGAGACAAAAAGGCATAAGCAAATTAGGGGGTAAGGACTGGAGAGAAAATGTGCAGAAGAATCTTTCTGTCCTTCAGATACAAGGAAGAAGAAGTTCAATTTGGATGTTCTTCTATGGTAATATTTACATAGATACTTTCAAGGCAGATAAGGAAATATCAAAAAGATAGCTCAGAGATGTGGTGTCTCTTTTCAAATGGTACCTTAATAGACAGTGGATGTGTAAGACAGGAGTTGGCTCTGCTGCCGTACTACAGACATTAATGGTTTTGGAATACAGTAAAACACAAACAGAGATGAAAGTGAATTGGAAGACAGAAATTAAATTTGGGGTCAGAAATGCAAAGGGTCTCGGTACTTGGGAGGTAGAAGGGCACATTGAACTCAGCCAAGAGCCTGGAGTCACCATGAGATCCCACGCTAGAAAGAGGCTGCTTTGTCGGTGAAATTCTCTCAGTTGTGAGTCTACCTGCCGACTCCACAAACACATTAACAAAAGCAGACCAAGACAATTTAATAAGTTCACTCCTGCTGCCAATTCCTTTTCCTCCATTAAAAGAAATAACCCATCCCTCTGGTTCCAGTCTGCTAACCAGCTGGCATAAAGCCCAAGTGAGGCTCGGCTCTCTGGTCCTGAAAGGCAAGAGGTGAAATCCAGTCCTTGCTTAATACCAACAGTGCAAAGCCAATTTAAAAGTCTTTAAAAATCTATCTTTGATCGAAAAGAAGATGTTGTTTAATTGAAAAGTCTCCTTTTCTGGAACAGATGGATTTTCCTCAAGCTGCAGGCACTTCAAAAGGATTCCCAGTAATGTCAGAGCTTCTTAGGTTTAAACTGTCAGCATCGGAAGGGCTGCTACAGGCTTTCGTCTCCTGCAGGTTCCTAAAAGCCTCTAGTGTATAAAGATCCATTTTAAGTAATAAAAATGCTTTAAAAATACAGTAGGGAGGGAAAACACTACGAAAGGAAAATCCATCCAAATAAAAAGTTACCATGGTTTCTGCTGGGGACTAATTTCCACAGTAGTTAGGTATTTTTATAATATTAATACTTTTGCTTTTTGTTCCTTCATTCACATAATGTAAACAGTAATGAGGCACCCATTGCTGTAGACATGCAAACCCATGTTTTGGAATTGCTGCTTTACTTCAAATGCATTGCATTTAAATGAACTTGGAAAATGCACTTAGGCAGGCATTATTATTCAATAAAGTGTGCCCTGTCATATCTCATCATGCTTGACTAAAACTTTGTAACTCTAGCATAGCTGGCATAAAAATAGGGATATGCCAGTATCTGGATGGAGACATAACATTTTCCTCCAAGGAGTGCAGACAGCTGTTTTAACTGAATTGATGCCATACCCAAACTCCACTGAGCCCTCAAAATAAGATAGACGAAGGGTTTTTTAAATTTCAGAACTGCCTTCTGCACCTTAACTTTCATGACCCATATGAGGATTTACCTTTTCTGCATATATAGTTTTAAATTCCTAGCACACTCTTTAGAGATCAGCAAAAAACATAGGCAATTTGCTTTAAAATAATTCCTCCACACAGACAATGGCAAGGTCTATTCAAAATTAAAGTAGATGAACAGATACACCGCATTCTCAAATCCACAGGCCACTCAGGTTTAAGGACAACAGATCTGAGAACATTTCACTGTTGAACTGGAGAGACATTCTGACAAGCACCAGGCAAGCTCAGTCCCCCATTCCCTCAACTCTCTGCCAGGACTCACATAAACCATACTGTGCCCTGCTTTTCCTGCACATGGGCTCTAAGAGACTTCTTGTCAGCTTTGGGACTTCCTCCCTTCTGGATTTAGCGTCTTTAAGGTGACGTCCTCTGTCAACCTCACCTTCATGTTTCATTATACTTAAATTTCTCACTTGCACAATAAGACCCACAGGACTTTAAGGGATTATTTGTGAGGGAAAACAAGGCTGAACAGAGTCTGTAGGAATGGAAGTGGGACACCACAAAACATATGACAGGAAAATCTTCTAAAACATATGCACATATACAAGTAATTTTTGGGTTCCCTGTGCATCAAGATCCATAAGGAATCCTCTGTCATGTCACATCATATTAGACATAGCCATAGACATCCCTTCACAGCAACAAGGTTCACTGGTTTTCTGAACACTCCTGTTTGCTATCAGTAAATTTGGGAGTGAGGGGCAAGGGGTTAGATTAGGGCAATTAAAATCTTATTTTGTTACCGATTACTTCTATTGCTGTTGTTCTCCTGTGCTATCCCTGGTGCAATTCTATTAAGTTTTTGGAGTGGCAACAGGGACAAATTTGGCTCTGTGTACTTAAATATTTTTTTGTATTTGATACTCATGGCTGTATTTATATCCAAAGCAATATGTCTCTTATTACAAACATAAGTCTTTGTAATGGCATAAGCACTGAATGCATAGGACATTTAGCCCATAAAAGCAATGAAGGTCTGATTCAGTCTTCACTGAAATAATGTACAAAACTCTCATAATTTGTAATGGAACCAGAATCAGGCCCCAGTTTTTCTGCCCTTTAGAGGGGAGAGTTGCATTAAGAGTTAGTGGTAATATCCCCATATTGATGAGTCACTCACTTTGCAGTACATAACATTTTATGAAGTAGAGAATCACTTTCCCTAAGCAATTACAATTTTGAGACAGGATCTCGGGCACTGGCAAGTTCCTTTGTTTCACAGCCCACTCCTTTGTAATGCTACAGTCATTCTTAACATGCCTGCCTGGCTATTTGCTAGGGTAAATAATTTGTAAAATGTGGTTTCTGTGATAAGAAGAGATCCCAGCTGGGTATTAAAGTGTGGGTTAAGATCTCAATGAGTGATGGTTTCCCTTAAACTTCTCACCCCATTTCTTCAGCTTCTCAGCTAGGGGTCTGTCAGTAAGAACAAGAACATCCACCTCTGAACCATTATCAGTCCTCCTGAAGGGAGTGCCCTTTAACCCTTGTCCAGTGTTGAGTGTGAACAAAAGTAGCCTATCACACATGTAATAACACAAGCAAATGCAACTACTACAGAAATCTTTAAAAACTTACGTATGTGCTGTACCCCAGCACTGGCAGAAATAAAGACATTCCTTACACCACATTTGGGGGAAAATTGCAGACTACTAGAAAAATCCTCACATCTCTCCAGCAAGATTGCTAAGAGCTGCTGTGAGCTCTGCCCACAGGAACAATGGGCTGCACTAAGAGCATTGCAACAACTGAAATTTATGACTCCAGGAGTGGGAAAAGCATGTACTGATATCAGTAACTTTGTCATTGAAATAGGAAGATTTAGTTATTTAGGATGAAGGCTCCACACCTCTGTATTAAGAAAGAGAAAAGATGTAAAAATGGACAGGTCGTCTAACGGTGCTTGATAGGGTGCTCTGGGAGATGGCTGTGTTCTTTTCAACTCAAAAACGTTTTGCAGTACTTAAGCAGAGCATTAGCTTGGCCACTCGCTCTCTCTAGTGGCCACTGTGGAGAATAACCCGAGCTGCCAGCAGCATGTACAACGCTTCAAATGTTTGTGAAGGAGAAGTACTTCCAGAAAAGAAAGGCAAACTACAGGCTTTAAACGGAGAGCGTTAAGCACTTGATCTGCCACTCAATCGTTTGACATCTCACCATCACGCTGGGGAGAATTGTAGGGCTGATTTCCTTCTAACAAACCTCCTTGAACTGCTCACTGAACTACCTGCTTCAGTTTCTGACATGGTCAAGGTGTCCTTGAGACGCACTGCTAATGCACATACAAAGAATGACTTTCGATGGAAGAGATGTGTAATTCACACAGGGGAGATCCCAGTTCTGGTGAACTTTTACACGGTTTCTTGGAATATGGAATGGAATCTGCACAAAGTCCAATAGCAAAAATGTTGCTCCTATAAATGAAATTGCTATAGGCTCTGTAGGGTCTGCAAAAATGTAAAAATGACCATTTTTTCTTTTTTTTTGAAAGGTGAAGGCAGTCATTACTACCCAACACAGTCTTTTCAGACAGGCTTTCTGATAGAGTATCTTCCTCTTCTACTACAGCTTCTGCTCTTACAAATTTCAGATTGCCCAGCAGCACCGTAAATTCACTTCTAACATTTCCCAAGAAAGGGCTGTGTTGGCCTTTGGAGAAGATGACTTTTTAAATGTAGAGAAAAAATGAAATTTATAGATTAGAATTTAAAACAAGTGGAAAATAGATGCAAATTACAGTAATTTCACGACTATAAGGCGCACCCTTTTGACTAAAATCTCCCCCCAAAACCGGAAGTGCGCCTTATAGTCCGGTGCGCCTTATCTGATCTACAAAGTTGCAACATTTGCCACCCCGGAAGTGAGAGCCCGTCGGCATCGGGGCCTCCCCCGTGCGGGGCGGGTCCGCCGGCTTCGGGGCCGCCCCCGCGTGGGGCGGACCCGCCGGCTTCGGGGCCTCCCCGCCGGCATCGGGGCCGCCCCCGCGCGGGCCGTCCCGCCGGCATCGGGGCCGCCCCCGCGCGGGGCGGACCCGCCGGTATCGGGGCCGTCCCCGCCGGCTTCGGGGCCGCCCCCGCGCGGGCCGTCCCGCCGGCATCGGGGCCGCCCCCGCGCGGGGCGGACCCGCCGGTATCGGGGCCGCCCCCGCCGGCATCGGGGCCGCCCCCGCGCGGGGCGGACCCGCCGGTATCGGGGCCTCCCCGCCGGCTTCGGGGCCGCCCCCGCGCGGGGCGGACCCGCCGGTATCGGGGCCTCCCCGCCGGCTTCGGGGCCGCCCCCGCGCGGGGCGGACGCGCCGGCTTCGGGGCCGCCCCCGCGCAGGGCCGTCCCGCCGGCATCGGGGCCGCCCCCGCGCGGGGCGGACCTGCCGGTATCGGGGCCTCCCCGCCGGCATTGGGGCCGCCCCTGCGCAGGGCCGTCCCGCCGGCATCGGGGCCGCCCCCGCGCGGGGCGGACCCGCCGGTATCGGGGCCGCCCCCGCCGGCATCGGGGCCGCCCCCGCGCGGGGCCGGCCCGCCGACATTGGGACGGCTCCCTTGCGGGGGGCGAAAGCCGCAGGGATCGGATCGGCTGCTGCGCGGGGGGGGCGAAAGCCGCAGGGATCGGATCGGCTGCTGCGCGGGGGGGGCGAAAGCCGCAGGGATCGGATCGGCTGCTGCGCGGGCGGGGCGAAAGCCCCCGGAATCATGGCGGCCGCCGCGCGGGGTGGGCGAAAGCCCCCGGAATCACGGCGGCCGCTGCGCGGGCGGGGCGAAAGCCCCCGGAATCACGGCGGCCGCCGCGCGGGCGGGGCGAAAGCCCCCGGAATCACGGCGGTCGCCGCGCGGGCGGGGCGAAAGCCCCCGGAATCACGGCGGCCGCCGCGCGGGGGGGGCGAAAGCCCCCGGAAACACGGCGGCCGCCGCGCGGGGGGGGCGAAAGCCCCCGGAAACACGGCGGCTGCCGCGCGGGGGGGGCGAAAGCCCCCGGAATCACGGCGGTCGCCGCGCGGGCGGGGCGAAAGCCCCCGGAATCACGGCGGCCGCCGCGCGGGCGGGGCGAAAGCCCCCGGAAACACGGCGGCCGCCGCGCGGGCGGGGCGAAAGCCCCCGGAAACACGGCGGCCGCCGCGCGGGGGGGGCGAAAGCCCCCGGAATCACGGCGGCCGCCGCGCGGGCGGGGCGAAAGCCCCCGGAAACACGGCGGCCGCCGCGCGGGGGGGGCGAAAGCCCCCGGAATCACGGCGGTCGCCGCGCGGGCGGGGCGAAAGCCCCCGGAATCACGGCGGCCGCCGCGCGGGCGGGGCGAAAGCCCCCGGAATCACGGCGGTCGCCGCGCGGGCGGGGCGAAAGCCCCCGGAATCACGGCGGCCGCCGCGCGGGGGGGGCGAAAGCCCCCGGAAACACGGCGGCCGCCGCGCGGGGGGGGGCGAAAGCCCCCGGAAACACGGCGGCCGCCGCGCGGGGGGGGCGAAAGCCCCCGGAATCACGGCGGTCGCCGCGCGGGCGGGGCGAAAGCCCCCGGAATCACGGCGGCCGCCGCGCGGGCGGGGCGAAAGCCCCCGGAAACACGGCGGCCGCCGCGCGGGCGGGGCGAAAGCCCCCGGAAACACGGCGGCCGCCGCGCGGGGGGGGAGAAAGCCCCCGGAATCACGGCGGCCGCCGCGCGGGCGGGGCGAAAGCCCCCGGAAACACGGCGGCCGCCGCGCGGGGGGGGCGAAAGCCCCCGGAATCACGGCGGTCGCCGCGCGGGCGGGGCGAAAGCCCCCGGAATCACGGCGGCCGCCGCGCGGGCGGGGCGAAAGCCCCCGGAATCACGGCGGTCGCCGCGCGGGCGGGGCGAAAGCCCCCGGAATCACGGCGGCCGCTGCGCGGGGGGGGCGAAAGCCCCCGGAATCACGGCGGGCGCAGCGCGGGGGGGGCGAAAACCCCCAGAAGCACGGCGGCCGCCATGCGGAGAGGGGGAAAACCGCCAGAATCGGAGCGGCTGCCACGCGGGGAGGGGGCAAGCAGCTGGAATCGGGGCAGCGGCGGCACGGGGCAAGCCTGCCGGCATTAGGTCACCCGGAGCGCCAGGGAACTCCCAGAACAGCGAGGCCCTGGGGATGCTGCACGGAGCGGCGGTGGGCATAGCCCGGCCCTGCCGGGTACAGGCAGGCCCGGGAGCCAATGGCTGCCGGATTGAGGCGGGGCCTCGGCCAGCAAGCGTGCGGGAGGAGCTGGGGGCGGAGCCTCGCTGCAAAAAAAAACCCGGTGCGCCTTATAGACCGGTGCGCCTTATCTGATCTACAAAGTTGCAAAATGTGCCGGCTCCCGGGGGGTGCGCCTTATAGTCCGGTGCGCCTTATGGTCGTGAAATTACTGTAAATGTCTTACTGCATAACAGTTATGGAAAAGATAGTGCCAAGGCTTTGGTTTTAAATAGAATACTTTCCTTCCATATAATTTTCTTAATCCAGAGATTGAAATTACAAGGCACTACCTCAGTCTATTGTTTAATGACATTTATAACTCTATAATAGTATTTTGCGAAAATAACTGCTCAGGCTTAACATTTCTGACTATGGAATAGACAATACAGTGATGTCAAAGTTAGAAAATTATAATATGTCACTTGACTTTAAATAAGTGTATTTCTTCAGACAATAGGTATGATGAATATAAGTGCAAATGAACCATGAATTTCTTCAATTATTCTTATTTAGATTCATTTTCCTATGAGTTTTCACTTAATTCCTTTCACAATCTCTTTACCATAAATCAAAGGAAGCCCAGTCTTGTGGCAACATGTCTACTTAATATAATGAAGAAACACCCACAGCCATAAAAAATAGCATTTACATGATCCAAGTTTTTTAGAGTAGTAGAGTCTTCTGTTTGAGGCCAAATTCTGGAGTTCTTCTCTACCATCAGATTGTTGCTGTCAAGCACAGAAACAACATTTAAAGCCTTTTACCTTTAATACTAAATCCAGGTGACCTGGAGCAATAAGGATATGATCCTCCTAGAACTAGAACCTCAGCTGATCTACCTATTAGCACCCACCTCTTGCCGTGACAGCATGGAAATGAGTTGGTATTATCAAAACAGCCTGTTCTGACTCTTGGGATCAAGCCTAAGACCTGTGAGATTCCAGATCCAGGTTTTCAGTTCAGGCAGATTGTCAGGGGACAACTTAGGCCCTTTATTGAGTCAGTACTAAGAAAGATACTTATCTTTTAGCTGTCCCACACGAGTCTACAGTCCCCTTGAACCTGGCAAGCAGCTGGTCCAAGGTTTCCCAGCCAGAATCCTTGTGCTCCATCTGGCTCATACTGTCCTGAGTTGCAAACTGCACATCTGCAGCAGGATTCCCTTGTTGCTCATGACACCCTAATAGCCTGCTTCTGGACGTCATGCTCGTGAGCCCTTATGAGAGCACCTAAATGCATCCAAAGCTCCTGTCATGCCCTCTGTTGGGAGCCACTGATTTAAAGCCCCACACAAAGCCAGTCACAGGGTGCAAAATCTGTGCCACAGTTCCTTTATGTTACTTCTCCTTTACCTGATCGCCTCTCAGTACCACATCACGTTTTAATTTTCTGTTTTGCTAACCTTTGTGACACACAGTTGATCAACTTCAGCCTGCTCCCCAAGGTGATCCTGTTCCTCCGTGGAGCCTCCTATGCCTCTCTGCTGACACTCTCCTATTGGAAACCAGCAGAATAGGCAGAAGGCAAGGAGATAATCAGGCAGCCGATGTGGTCTGAATATGAGTCTCGTTATCTCTTTATGCATTCTCTCCTCAAATTGTAAGGCCTGCATTTCAGGCACCCTTGGGCTTGGGATTTACATTTTTAATATCAGGGGCTTGTGATGCTGTCCTCTTGTTGGTTAATTGGTATCAGAGAGCAAGTGTTTTCCCTTCCACTGAAATAAATCTCCCCTAAAGCTGCAATTGCTCATTCTTTTGTTCCATTCTCATTTGAAATGGGTTCTGCAAAGCCTCCACACCATACTAAATAATCTTCAACTCTCACTTTTTAAAATCTGTTGGTTTATGCCTTAATGGCTTTGATGGGTTTTGCTATTCAGTCTTGTTACTTAAACCACTTTCCTCATATTCCTAAACTCTGTGTTTTCATTCATCCTTACCACAGTGGACTCTTTGAAGCTGAAAGGATTTATTTATCATCCAGAATACTTTTCCCCCTGATTTTGGAAACATACCTTTTTAAAAGACAATGTGACACAGTTCAGAGTATTTCCTTGGTCTAGAATATTGAGTATAAAACAAATGCATTTTGTGTTCAGATTTGATGAAAAAATCCATCTGTACCTCTCAGGGAATAATTTTTCCACTGGATCTGTGTCATCTCCAAACAATAGAAATGTTGCACTCATCATCAGCTTAATGTGATCTGAAATAACATTCTGTCTGAATTCTGTAGTTAGTGGTCTTAATAAAAGCTAATCAGTAGCAATGGTGAATTTCTGGAAGATTACTGCACATGAGCTATAATTCTCTCTTCAATATGCATTGCAATTTTAAATTAAACTAATTTGGACACACATAGGAAATGTCAGTCTGGGCAACACTGTGTAAACAGACTGAAGTATCACACAGGAAGATCAGGAACAAATAAAATCGTCTGTGTGACTTTGTTCTTAAATCAATGTTGACACTTTTGCTGCTCCTACAGTGATAATGTAACTTTCAGGTCTTTCTTCATGTGCTGTCCTTATTGTGCAAGCATGGAAATACTGAAAAGAGTAATCATCATTTTGTCAGTCATTTATTTTAATATTGTTCTCCAAATATTTGAAAATATCTAAAAACAAGGGCAGAATTTCCGAAGCTCATGTATCAGTCGGAGGCAGTCTGCTCTTCCTCCAACCCACACACAGCTTCTTCGAAAACTGGAAAGACATCCATATATTTGAACACTCGCCAGCTGCTTCCAGGCCAGACAGCTGATGTGCCCAGATTCCTCCATTCTCTGGGGGGAAAAAAATTAATCAGAAGCCAAAGTTGTTTTGTTTCCTCTTATATTTTACACTGATTACAGAAAGAAATGGTGTTACCAAAAAAATTCAGTCAAATTACTGAAATTGTGATTCAGCCCCAAAAGGCATAAACATTGAGCCAACCTGAAACCAAAGATGTCACTTCATTCAGCTTCTATGGGAAAAGAACTGAATCCACACTGAGCCCAAATTTCTGGACTGATATGTAATAGCATTTGCCTAATTAGAGTCCAGCTGGAGGGTTATTATATAGCAGGATACAGTAGGCTTTTACTTCTTAAAATCAGTCATGGATACAGGCTTGGCTGAAGAATTTGGCTTCCAGGACATGACGGTATTTAATGGGACTGAGACTTTTTTATTACAAACTGGCCTCTGCGGAACTTTGACTTTCCCTGTAGCCATAGTCCTGACATGCTTCAAGCTGCAGGCTGAAATACCAGTTTTAAGGGTGTGGTTAAACACAGAAGCAAGAACCAAGGTTTGTATCTTTCTCATGTGGCCTGGAGTTAACCCACTTAACTACACAAAGGTCATTTTCCTAGTTTTACATGTCAGATTATACCACTTACTTTAGTATCTCACAGCAGGAGGGAGCACTTCCAGGTTTAGTCCATGCTTGCAAAGTGCTCTTGAGGTTGTAAAGAATTTTAAGTGCTATTTTGTAAAGTTGTGTGCAGAACATGACATCACAGGCCACTCCTTACCCAGTCAAGATGGATTTCTCCAGCATCATATTTCCAAGTGATAATGTTCATTGCTCATACTGTGTCTGAGGTTTCACCAGTGTAGAATTTGAAGGGATTCTGCTCTTGGGCAAACAGGAAATTTGAAATCTCCTGAGAGGAACTCTTCCAGTAGTCCTTCCAGATTAAAAACAGGTTTCTCCATTATTGGATGGGTTGGGAGAGAGTTGTCACCAAGACTTGGCTCCTTGCATGGTGAAATGTTCCACAAGGATCAGAATTATATTCTGCAAAACGCACCAGGGACAAGATGGTTTTGATGGTCACGGTTCTCTATGTTTCCAGGAGAACAGTAACCGGAATTTCAAAATGCTGTCTCCATACTCCAATGATACCAATCAGTATCCATTAAGACTGAGGACTTAATATTTGCTATTAAGTACAGCAAAAAGATAACTTGCCTACCACAGATTTTTCCCAATTTTTGTATGATGAGTGAGTCTCAGACATGAGACACACTTTCTAGACCTTGAGCACCAGTTTGGCTGTGGTAATTACCCATGCACAGATACAGAGTTGGAGTCAGGACTTGAACTCATCTGAATTAGATTCACAATCAACAAAAGAAATTAGCTATGTTCCAGGTACAGCTCAGGGACTAAGTGCTTGTACATGCATATTTACCACAGGTCAGACAACATGATTTAATGTATTATTCCCAAATCTGGTTGACACCCTTTGTCTTAATTTCTTTAGATACAGGCTTTATTTCATAAACGAACAAAAGTGACATCAACACACACCCCTAACGCTGACACTTTTATAGAGGAGCAATGGGTATAACTGCTACTGCTTTCATATACCCTCTTTTGATCACAGAAGGCTGACCCCAGTTACTGCCCACCCTTCTACCTCTGAGAGAAGACAGTAAGAGTGAGCAGGTCATGCCACAATTAAGTCTATTCTAAACAAGTCAGGTTAAATAATCCAACAGCAAGCCCTAGTAAAAAAATGACCCAAGTTAGAGGGATGAGCCTTGTTAACAATCACTTAACTGAACAGTGAAGACTAAATCTAAGTGGGGTTGCTTGGACTTAGACCAGTTCAGGCAGTGACCACTCATACTCTTCAGGCAGCAGATGGCATGGGAAGGAAAGGAAAGGAGTTAGACCCCTATCATTGTGCCAGAGGTATCAAACTGATGGAAAGCTGAGAGGGGAGACTTCTTCAGGCAGCACAACTACATACCTTGCAAAGGGACATCTGGGATAGCACATTTCTTAACTGGGAATATCAGAGGCTCCACCTGGAATCGGCACAGGTTACACACTTCATGACTCCTGCAGCCACGTCCTTCCAGTGGTTAGAGGCCAGGTACAGGGAGCTGATTCTTGGCCATGCTACTTCAACTGCCGACTCTGTGTCCTTGCACATTTCTTCTATCCCAGCACTATAAGCCCAGAATGCAATTCAGGAAGTCTGAATTCAGAAAGAAGACAAGCCTATACCACCCAAGAGAGACTTCATCTCTCTCCCTTTGCTCACTGATTAGTACTTTTTAGCTGCTTCTATTCCCCTTAAAACTTGTAATTCAAGAAGTGGAGAAAATAACTCTTCTCTTTAGCAATAACAGTCATATGAAAAGAAAAAACAACTTGTCTCACTAATTATGGGCATTGTGTTCACAGTCCATTTGCTCTTGATCACTTCTTTTCAGTTACTCCTTGTACTCTGTGTCATCTTGCTTGGTAAGACAGCAGCACGATGGGAATATAGTACCTCTTACTGCACAACTTCTTCATTTTTGCAAACCTTAGGGAGGCCTTTTATCTCTCTCTCAGAGGGTAATTAGGTACAGTGAGGGTTAATACCAGAAGTCCAGTAACAGTAAGTCAGGCATAGCATCATAAACAGGTAAGCCAGCAGTAATTTTTCTAGTACTACAGTCCACTCCACTTCCCATGGAGTTTTCTCTGTCTCAAAATAAAAAGAAACATATAAGCTAAACCCAACAAGCACCTTAAACAGATATCACAGTAATTTCACAACTATAAGGCGCACCCTTTTGACTAAAATTTTTCCCAAAACCCGGAAGTACACCTTATAGTCCGGTGCACCTTATCTGATGGACAAAGTTCAGAAATTTGCCTACCCGGAAGTGAGAGCTGCGAGCCGCAGGGGAAGCCGGCAGGGCCGCGGCTGCCAGGTGGAAGTGGGGTGGAGCGGCGGCGGGCACACCCCGGCCCCGTGCAGGCGGGACGGCCCCTCCAGAGGTACGCCCCGACCCCGTGGAGGTGGCACAGAGGGGCGGTAGCCATAGCCCAGCCCCAGAGAGGCGACATGGAGGGGCGGCGGGCATGCCCTGGCCCCGGAGAGGCAGCACAGAGCAGCAGCGGGCATGCCCCAGCCTCGCCGGGTACAGGCGGGCCTGGGGGCCCATGGCTGCCGGGTTGAGGCGGGGCCTCGGCCAGCAACTGTGCGGGGGGAGTTGGGGGCGGAGCCTCGCTGCAAAAAAAAAGTGCACCCTATAGTCCGGTGCACCTTATATGATCTACAAAGTTGCAAATTTTGCCGACTCCCCGGGGGTGCGTCTTATAGTCCGGTGCGCCTTATGGTCGTGAAATTACTGTAGTTCCCTGGTCATCCAAAGGAGTGAGCGAAGACAAGATACCACTGAGCTTAAGAAATTCAGTTAGAATAAGAGACAACCTCAACATCCCTAACTGGAAAGACAAAAAAAGACAATTTCAAACTGCTTTCTGTTCATGTCGTTTGCAGCCAGACAAACCTCATTAGAGCTGAATTTCTGCAGAGCATCATAGTGACATTCAATGGACCACTTGCAAAGTATGCATTTCCTTCAAGTGTCCACAACAAACTATCTGGGTCTGGAGCTGAGGCCAGATGTTTGTTTAAAAGCCAAGCTCTGGGCAAAACAACCATCCAAGCTTCCACACATGCTCCAATTTGCCAATTAAACATACAAAACAAATAATGTGAAAGGGGAGGAAGGAGGAGCAACACCCTGTTGCTTTGCCAGAAAATGTCAAAATAAGCCAGACATAGGAGCCAGGAGAGCTGCTTACACCACATTATAGCATGCAGAGCATTGCCTGCCTCCTGATGCAGATACTAATTTGTCACTGTACTGAAGCCTCATTGTGTTTGTTTCCTTTAAGGGAGACAGAAGTCTCATATGCCATCTTTGAGGGGGTGTGGTTGCTCTGCCCAGTGAGACATTTCAAAGGAAGACCATTATTCCCACCTTGGAAAACACACAGTTTCTCTGTGCGTGCGAAAACCTAACCAACACACCATAATGCGGAACAGTCTGCCCCAGAAAAGGGCTCAACTACTAATCCTCTCTGGTATTCACTCAAAGCAGCAAATACTCCTGCTCTGGAAGCAGAGCTAGGAATAGGTCTCAGCCAGCTCTCACAAGCAGTAAACGCTGCAAAGGATGCTTTGGGATGCCTCTCCGAGTTTCAGTATCTGCCTTCCTCCTGCACCTAGAGGCAGGTAGTTACACACCAGGCAGACTAAAGACAGGATTAAGATCTATATTACACTCCTCTTGAACTCCAGTTTCATTTGTGCACCAAGAACACAGCCATTGGACAGCATTACAAAAGATCAACACTGAAATCCTCTCATTTTGTCCATCTTTCTGGCACTCTCTAGGATGTTTCTGGCTAAGAACTGTCTCCTGCACGGCCTATGGAACCCAATGAGATATGTTCCAGAGCATGAAGGAATTGACTGGTGTAGTTGCCAAGCCACTCTCCATGATATTCGAAAAACCATTGATTGGAAAAGGGGAAAATTGTACTTATCTTTAAAAATGGTAGGTTGGAGGACCCTGGAAAATACCTACCTGTCAGTCTCACCTCTGTGCCTGGGAAGATCATGGAACAGATCCTCTGAGAAACCCTGCTAAGGCACATGGAGAGCAGGGAGGTGATTCAGAACAGCCAGAATGGTTTCACCAAGGGCAAGTCTTGCCTGACCAACGCAGTGGCCTTCTATGATGAAGTGATTACATCAATGGACAAGAGAAGATTTACAACTGCCATTTATCTGGACTTCTGTAAAGCCCTTGACATGGTTTCCCACAGCACCCTTCTCTCTAAATTGGAGAGAGGTGGATTCATGAGTGGACGGTTGGATGGATAAGAAAATGGTTGGATATTTGCATACAGAGAGTCAACGTCTCGGAGTCATGATGGACATCAGTGAGAAGTGGTGTCTCTCAGGGCTCCATATTGGGACCGATATCTTCATTAATGACATGGATGAAGGGATCAAATGTACCCTCAGGAGATGACACCAAGCTGAGTGGTGAGGCCCAGAGGGACCTGAACAAGCTTGGGAATTGGGCCCATTGGAATCTCATGAAATTCAGTAAGACCAAGTGCAAGGTGCTGTATCTTGGGTCAGAGCAACCCCACGTATCAGTCCAGGTTGGGGACTGGACTGCTGGAAAGCAGCTTTGAGAAGAAGGACTTGAAGGTGCTGGTGGTTAGGAGGCTGGACATGCCCTGGCCATGTGCAATGGAAGCCAGAAAGCCAAACGTGTCCTGGGCTGCAACCAAGGCAGTATGGGCAGCAGGTGAGCTGCTCTGCTTCACTCTGGTGAGACCCCGTCTGCAGTGCTGCACCAGATCTGGGGTCCCCAGCACAGGCAGGACATCGACCTCTTGGAACCAGTCCAGAGCAGGACACCAAGATGATTATAGGGATGGAGCAACTCTGCTATGAAGAATGGTTGAGAATTTGGATTTGGATTTGGATGGGATTAGGATTGTTCAGTCTGGAAAACAGAAGGCTTTGAGGCTTTGGAGCGACCTAAGTGTGGCCTTCCAATACTTGAAGGGAGTGCACAAGAAAGATGGAGAGAGGCTATTTAAAAGAGCGTGTAGTGACAGGACAAGGTAAAATGGCATAAAACCAAGAGGAGGTTTAGATATTAGGAAGATATTCTTTACTATGAGAGTGGTGAGGCACTGGAACAAGTTGCCCAGAGAAGTTATGGATGACCCCTCCCTGGACATGTTCAAGGCCAGGCTGGATGGAGCTCTGAGCAACCTAGTCTGATGGAAGGTGTCCTTGTCCACGGCAGTTGCATTGGCATTAGATGATCTTTAAGGTCCCTCCCAAACCTAACCATTCCATGATTATCATTCTATAATTCTACAATTTTTTTCCTTAGGAAAGATGTAAAAAAGATGTATGGAGCTAGTACAGTAGAACAATCCCAGCAGGTGAGAAATGAACCTGATATTTGCTAATCCCAGGAAGTGTAACTGTGTCAGGTGATAGGTCACGGTTTAACAAGACAGGAGATGGACAGAAGGGAGGAGAGTCCCAGAGTGACTCCAGCAAGATGTGTGTACCTCTGAGTTCTGCAGTACACTGCAGTTCTGCAGTACAGACATACATATTCACTGATCTCAGAGATGACAAGAAAAACTATCAGCAACTGGGATTCATCTGTAATTTCCCTTTCTAGCTACAAACATACCCTGAGAAACTGCTCAGGAGTCTCTCTTTATATGAATTAAGAATTGCACATACTTTGCTTCATTCATAGATTTCTTTGATTGTCAGGTGCCCATCTTGTTCTTAGAAAGATTCCGATTGTCCTTAAAATATAGTTCATATCCATCTTTTATTATTAGAAAAGCTGCAATCCTCACAAAAGACAAATTACTCCAACCCACCATTCTGTTGCTGAAAAAATGTCATTGGTAATTTGGACTGCTGTTGAATTTGCCAATAGGTTCATTTTGTAGCCTGAAAGGGAAATCAGATAATTGCTCTGGCAAGACTGCACATTGCTTATTGCATATGGTTGTTGCACAACATTCAGCAAAAATGTACTTAAAAATAAAAGTTTTCAGAGACTCTTAAGCTATCCTCGTGCCACCAGCACCCTATTTTTCCCACTCCAAAATCTCACAGTTTTATTTTATCTTTGACTGTAAAATCAGCATAAAAAGTGAAACTTGACATGAATTGGGGGAGCAGTTTTTAAGTAAAGATGAAATAAATTTTAAAAAATTTTTATAAAAATACAGTTTTGCAAGTCAGCTCATATCCATAATAAAAACTATCCCCTTAAACTACTGCTGTAAGGTCATTTGGCCTACAGAGTCTTGCCCCTTCCCCAGCACACTCCTGTTAGCAGAATGGGAATGACCCAGCATTCCATAAACCTCTAAGCCCTGAAATACCAGAGGCACCCAAGTTAAAGAGTAAGAAAAGCCATTTATTTGGCATTCCTTTCCTTTTTCGGTGTTTGGTTTAAGATGTTCCTGGACCTGGATCCTGAAGAGGGTCAAACACAGGTTTAACCTTTCATACTGAGTGGGGTTCCATTTACTTCAACAATTGCAAACGCTGGGAGGCTTAGGGACTTACAAACTGAAAACTGGGCTCCACCATCTCTTCAAAAAGGATCCTGTCTATCTGGAAAGCCCATTTGTGGGGGGAGGGGAGCATGGGGAGAGGAATGGCTGTTGGGGTTGTTAACTTACTATAATTACATTACACCATGATTAGTCCACTGAAAGAAAACAGCAGGAATAAAAAAAATAATAGCTGCTACTTCCTCTCCATCCCCAAGTTAGTTGGTTATGTGTATTTGATGGCTCTTCAGGAAGACGCAGTAAGACCCTGAACCTGCAATGACCTCTGCTTCCACACAGAACATATGGACTTCAGAGCAGGGGTTTGCCTGGACAGGGCTCGTTGTCAACTGAGACTCAAACATCCCTGAGCAAGCAGAAAAGCTAAAGAATATTTTAACATTCCCCTTAAAATAAATTTTTAAAAAAGGAATAATTAAAAAATAAAAAGGTCCAGCAGGTTTTTACTCTAATCATGTTGTTTTACAAGTGAACACATACATCCCTGTAGGTGTCAGATGGTCAGCAGGGACTGCACTATTTATATGTAAGGTACCATTCTTGAGCTATGTTATTCAGCACCTTCAACTCTTTCTGAACTCTTCTTGAGCTGGGGGCACTCAGCCCCTCTCTAGATGGCACACAAAACTAGTTTACTTTGATCTTAAGTGCTGGAATTGTTTGTGATTAAATCTAATTTCATTAAATCATCGAATTTACCCATTCTCCTAATATTTGCAACTTCACTGAAAACAATACATGTACAAATCACTAGCATCACACATCCTAGTGAAGATTAAATTAATTTACAGGATCTAGCCTCTAAAATACAAGGATTTCACAACAAATCTGTTGCTATAGCAACAGAGTAAGCTTATGTGAACTTCAGGCATTCATATTCATAGAAACTCCTGAAGCAAGACTCACTGTTGGCCATAACATCCCCACTCTTGCCAAGTTTCAAATAGTGCATGAATTATGCCAAAAATAAATGGGTGTGACTAATACAAGCACACAGAACACCAAGTCTAAAAAGAAACACCCAAGCTTTTGCCTCTAAGGCAACATTCGTTGATAGAAAAGATGGGCATTTGGAGAATATGGCTTTTCCTTCCCTCTATCTTTTTGTTTTACTTGTACATCATAAAAGCCCTACATGCACATTTGCCTGCCATAAATTGTATGACTGCTAGTAATCACACATCTTTTTTTAAAGACTTGCTCCCTTTGTACTCCCCTGGTATTTAAGGAGCACGTGTGTGCTGGAGGAGGAAAGTCAATCTGTTTTAACTCATACATTTCTCTCTGTCACATAGCTGTAAGCATTTCTTTTTGCAGCCTCTGAAAAAAGCATGTCCGGCCTTAGCCCGTGAGAAGCTCTGTGACATTAAATTCATCTCTCTCCATCCTCTCCTGCCCATCTCATCTCTGCACCTCAACCCAGCCTGCCCACTCTCATTTAGCAAGGTCAGATTTTTCCAAGAGCCAGACTGCATTTAATGTGCTGCATCTAGATCCACAGACTTCCTGCTAATTACTGTGGTCACACTTCCTAATCCAACAAGCATCAAACTGCACAGCAGCCTCTGAAGTGGAATAGGTCACCTGGCAATGTGCTGCAGGTCGTTCTGCAGTTGGCAGATTTTTCTTGATGAAAGACAGTTGTGTAAGGTAGCTGCCCCAACATGAACAGCAATGCAGACTAATTACATGTGATACACCCACTCTGACTCATGAGATAGCACTGAAGTAAGGGACGGAGAAGGGGAAGAAGATGAAGAGATAAAGGAAGAGTAAGCACAGTAAGGCCTTAACTCACCTAAGGAACAATCAGAAGTTTCACACTTTCCACTCTTCCCTATGGAATAAAAAAGTTCTGCAAATTTTGGATTCCAAGAATTTGTTTAAATCCAGAACTCAGTAACTTCTTCTGGGTCTGATGGACTCTATAAAGTCTGACACATTAAAAACAAACAAGAAAAAAGTAGAAACATCTCTCTGGCCATCATTTCAGCCCATGCTCCCACAGATGACTTTACAGTCTCTCACTTTGCCTAAATCCTGATTTTTGCTTAAAGATGGAATTAGTTCAGGAGACCAAGGCAGACCACCATGGTTTTGCAGTAGAAAAATATGAATCCCTATAAAAACTGATCTTGAAATTCAGTGTGGGTATACGGAATAAGGGTTTCTTCCTTGCATGTATTACCTCAACAGTCAGTCTACCTTTTCAAATCAAGTGTTAGGCCCTGAACCCATGATCTTTCCCAGTGTGTTTTTGACAGAATGGTGGCGTCCAATCCATTTTGACAGTCACTTGTGCATGATCAAGAAGGCTGCTTTCAGTTTCCAGGATTCAGGCCTGGAAGCTGGAAGATCTTGTATGAACACAACATTAAAATAGGGGAAGAAAGGGAGAAGTCACAAGAGCTACTCATGGTCCATGGATTATTTATGAACATCTGTGTTACCTGAACACTTGAACTTGCTTTGCTCTGGATTATCCATAATGCTGGCATAGAGTTGCCACTTGCCAGGAAAATCATATTGGGTTACTCACCATCACATGAGACACGCTGCCTCCAGACTGAGCTGATTCAACCAATGGTAAAAATTGCACGTATTCATAGGCCTTTGCCAGTTGACTGCCTATTTCCCAGCCATAAGGGTTTTAGTAGTTTGGCCTCCAGCCCTGTTGCTAACAGCACTCAACTGAACAACATCTCTTCTGAGCATGCTGGAGCACTAGCAGACACCACAAAGCCAAGTATGCCCCTGAGGACTTGCTCAGAGCTCTCAGAAAGGTTTACCATGACTGAAGTACACCTTGGATCAAACTCTGCTGCCCATATCAGGATACAGGCAGCTGAAGAACCAAGAAGTGGAATCAGCCACCAGATTTTACACCACCAGTCACCAGTGACTTACCCTAAATTTGTGTTGGAGGTCACTGAAATCTAACTCAGCCCTCCCTGTCATCTCATTCTGAAATGTTGGCTATGGACTTGGTTTTCTTGTTTCCTAACTACATTTTGGACACATTTGATGGCTTCTTGAACTCTCATACAACACTTTGACTCTGACTTGGTAACAATATAGTACTGTATCACAAGAATACATTTTCCTCTTGGAGTTTTTAGTAAAAGACTTCTGGAGGATAAAAGCCTGGTGTCCCTCAGGCTTTAGACCATCCATTCTTTCAGGACTATAATACCAGCACTCTGGGGCAGTACAGACAGTCCCTGGAAAGGACTAGCAAGAAGATCTGAAACATGCTTTCAGTTCTACCCATTACACATTTTGGGTCCCCAGTACCCTGTGGGAGAAACACTAACTACTGGAAAGCAGAAGCAAATTCCTACAACTTCATTCTAAGAGCAGCCTAGGCTGTGTTGGCAGGCCAAGTAGTGGCCGCTGCTTTTTAGAGAAATGTGTGAATCCTGGTAGAACAGGTGTTAGGATTTCAGAGCAGCTATGTTATAATTCTATAAGCTAAGCTTATAGAATTACAACTAATCCAGATGTGGGTCACCATGTCCAAACTGGTATTACTAATACCAGTTCCCAAAAACACTCATGACTTTGAGCCTAATTTTCTTCAAGAGTTGTGGTTGGTTGACTCCAGTGGAAACCTTAGTTTTTGTCCCAGTCAAGCTCTCATTTTTATTTTGGTCCTCTAGAATAGCTAAACTTATCTCAACCTGTTTGAACCTATTTCACTTCTTTACTTCTAACTCTTTTCTGTAAAATGTTGGTTGTTTATAGCCTGCAGTTTTTTGGAGGAAAAGAGGTTTCAGGACAAAAAACAGCATGTGAGAAGGTGGCAGTTATAGCCAGAAAGACATTATTCTGTGAACAATGAAAGGGCAGCCCCTGCAAAAGAGTAGGATGTTCTGAGCACCCTTACCAAACTGCCCATCAGATGATGTCAGAGCCGTCAGCCATGTCAGAGACTGCCTATCTATGCCAGCCAGGAGCACCAGCAGGCCTAACTATCCTTAGAAGAGACAGGTTTGCTCTTAAGTGCCTCAAGGCTGTCCTTTCTTTGCCATACAGGCAATAATCAAAGGTCCTTTGAAACTTTGCTCCCAGGTAAATGCCTAAATTCTTCTGGAAACTGAGAAGTCCTCCGCAAATTTGCAGTGTCAGAAGTTCGAATGATACAGGTCATGATACGTCTTAAGGCTTCTTATTTTCCAGCTCAGGGGATTGAAAAGGCCATGTATTAAAATTTAGTAAAGACCACACTGACTTCAAGATGAACCATTAAAGGGTCAATGGAAAAGACTGCCACAAATAGTTCTGGATGTGAAACGAAGCCACGGATAAGATTCTGTTTATGAGTTCGATTACTTGCCATAAAGGACATAAACTACATCTAGAAGACAGAAAGCAATGCTCTTGGTAAATGAAGGCTTCAGTTTTCCTGGTATCAACATGGAGAAACATTTCCCTCATTAATCTCTACAGGTCTGCCTGGAGACCCAAATCTTAAGCACATGCTTATGTACTTGATTGAACACAGAAAAAACTTAAGCACACAGTTAAGTGTTTTGATGAGTGTTGCCATATGAATTTCAACATGGATTTACAGATCTATGGCTTGACTGACAGACTCAACCCTTTCAAACATATATTATCTAATTAGTGCCTGAAGGGAAAGGCCTGGATATAGAACATTCATCTTTTAGCACACAACTCACACATCATTTCATGATATCTTGACACTTATTAATTGCATTCAGTTAGAATATAAACACTGTCACATGATCCTTAACCAAGAATTGGCTGAAATATCATAAACAAAGGACTACAAGCACAGAAGGGGGAGGATGTATCTCAGGGGATGCCACGGGGAATTTCAGTTGTGACCAGTCTTGTTCTCAAACAATAAGGAAAAGAAAATAAACAAGTCAGACTTTTTAGATGGTAGAAAACAGACACGAGAACAGCCAGAAAAACAGAAATGTTTGAAATTTTGTGGAAAGAGAGAAGAGAAGAGAAGAGAAGAGAAGAGAAGAGAAGAGAAGAGAAGAGAAGAGAAGAGAAGAGAAGAGAAGAGAAGAGAAGAGAAGAGAAGAGAAGAGAAGAGAAGAGAAGAGAAGAGAAGAGAAGAGAAGAGAAGAGAAGAGAAGAGAAGAGAAGAGAAGAGAAGAGAAGAGAAGAGAAGAGAAGAGAAGAGAAGAGAAGAGAAGAGAAGAGAAGAGAAGAGAAGAGAAGAGAAGAGAAGAGAAGAGAAGAGAAGAGAAGAGAAGAGAAGAGTGGTATCAGAAAGGAAGGAAGAAATTTCTATCTTATTCTTCTCAGCTGGAACAGAGATAATATTCTCAACACCTTCTGTCCAAAGAGTTAAAAAAACCTCCAAGGATTATCCAAAGTATGCACAGAACTGTAGTAGAGACAGTATGCCAATATCATACAGATTAGTTAGACTGGGTTGCTATCTCCAGGAAGAAAGGCAGAAGTAGAAAGGTTCTGTAAAACCAGCATGTCTTCTAAAACAACTCCAGCAGCAGGAATGGCACCAGTGTAAACCCCTGTCATGCCTCCCCTCCATCTGCCAACATTCCTCCCTGAGGCTGTTCCAGATTTGCCATCTCCAGCTTTATGGACTACACAGACTTCAGTCATCCCAGTTCCTGTTGCACGCTGGGACTTGTTACAGAGGCAAGATTAACTTACTTTCTTGGCTTGGTCATAACATCTGGGAAATTCCTCCCTTGCTCAAGCAATCAGAGCCTGGGACCCCAGGATGTGACTGCCACCAACAGGCAGTGCAAGAAGTGGATGACACAAAAGCATTCCAGGGTTTTAAAGTCTTCTACATGTATGTATGACTTTGAAGGCGCTCACAAGGTCATGGAAGATCCTATGGGATTGAAGGAGAAGAGACTAAACTTGCATAGAAAACTAAAACGATGTGCAAGTAAACTAAAATTGCAAACTCTGGCAACCTCTTTCTGAATATAATACACTCTACCCTTCAGCTAAGAGGAAGCCAAGTGCTGGAGCCTGCATTATGTATTTGTAGAGCTGCAAGAAGTTAGTCCAAACACATATTTTCACATTAGTCTGGCATTTGCTAAAAGCCACTACAGCTGTATTTGTAGCAGATCATTTTTTCAGATGACCAGAAGACTTATCTTCATCTGCCTGTCAATTAATTCATTTATCATTTCAACCTTTCCTTTAAGTAGAAGTGTTCTCTCATAACCTTCATACCACTGCAAATTTTTACCATGTGGGGGAATCAAGTAAAATTAACCAGAGCTTTCAATCAGTGTGAGAGAGAAAGAGATGAAGAGAAGTGCAGCAACAGTGTATTTGAGAGCGAAATCGTTTATTCTGCCTAACAATGAAGCTGCTATCTAGAAAGAAGATGATTATTCACAATGCTACCCTCTGCTATTACCAGAACTCTCTCCAACCCGGATCAGCTTTTATCCAACATGTTTAACATGCCAAAGTCAATTAGCCTTTCCACACGTATATTTCATAGCTTTAGTTCAGTATACAACCAGACACCCAAGTATCAAACTGAGTTCACATTTGTTTGTATGTATTTAATATTACCCTAGCTCTTGACAGCTTTAAAAGAACACACTTCTTAGAGATAACTGAGCTTTCTTTAGGAAAAGATCTGCCATGCAAAGTTTTCATTTCATTTCAAGCAGCTTCATGGTGCAGGGTTACTATTTTAAAGTAGGAAGACAGATTGTGTAATTGTATATCTTTATAGTTACATATTGCAATAAACAGTACAATTTATAGCAAGAGTAACAAAGGACAGGGACATCTCCCCTAACAAAAGACCTGCAATGGCAAACTCCAGATAACATGAAAATTAAGGGATACACCAAGGAGCAAGCAGCAAGCAAACTGACCACTCACATTTGGCTCAGATCCATCAGGCCTCCATCAGGCCTTGCAACAACACCCATCCCAAGCCAGCTACTGGAATCATTGATAATTGAAGTAACAGTACATATATAGTATAGACATAGGTTAGGTCCAGTACAGTCAGAATCAGACTTTTCAGTCCCAGTGACACAGGACCAGGCTTTCTCTGCCTGTGGTCCCACTTTTAGAGGCACAAGCTCTTTCAGCTAACTGCCCAAGAGCTGTTTAACAGCAATGCCACCACTTCTGGCATCAAGCTACTCTTGAAAGATATATAACTATTCTGACTCCTGCATCTGAGCCAACACACTCCCTATCTCTGCTCAGTTTGCCCCATGTCCGGACAGCCACTCACAGAACTCTGCCAACATCATGCAAATAGTTTCATCTGCCCAAGAAGCACCACAGCTTCACCTGGAGTACCTGAGGGTATAAAATCCACCATGTTCTCCTCACCCCACCATTGCCCACCACCAAACACATCCCCATCAGCTCCCACACAACCAGTGGAATTAACAAGAGCTCACTCACCCTTCAGAGAACAGCTTCTGCTGCCTGGTAGTCTCAGGACTGCACCTCAAACACAGGGCCCAATCTCCAGAACTCTCACTGCTCTCCCATTCCACTACAACTGAACATCTTTTTATAGCCCAGCCTCCTCACATTGCATAGGACTCTGAGGCTGACTGAGAACCTCTCAATGCTCCTCTGCCTGGTAGAGGGTGGGAATGTGCCTCCCCAAATGGCTTTAAAAACACTGAACAACTTCACATAGTCTCTGCAAAGACAGAGAAACTGTCGTGTCCCCTGTCAGGGAAACCAAGGTAGCAGCTTCAGCATTGTCCCCTGCTGCCTGTCAGCACCAAACCTGTGCCTTTCTTACATTAGCACAGGGAGTTGGGAGCAGCTGTGCAGGCCATAAGCAGATCAGCTCCTCACACACGAAAAGCTTGTCTGAAGTGCCCAGCGCCAGTGAGCTCTGAAGCCGATTTCCACACAGTACTAGCAGGGCTCCCTTTTGGAAGAATCACCTTCACAGCCAAAAAATGAAAGCCTGAGGAAAGCTTATTATCTATGAAATGCAGATTTGCCAAAAAATACAAAGCCTCCAGCATTTTGAAATTAGCTTACCTTGGAGCATCCCTGCTATTTTAATGGAAAGACACCTAAGCATGCAAACACTGAAGTACGGGTTAAGAAAAGCCAGCTGAAATCTCTGGCCCAATTTTCTTCCTGCTCACATTTCTGAAACAAGCCCATTTGGGGCCAGGATGTTCCTCTGCTTTCAAATCACCAAAATCAGCACAATCTAAAGTATCCCTGGACATTCAGCTTTAAAATACACATATCCCTCCTTCACGCTGTACACTGCATGCACCTGATACCAATAACAAAAATCCATGGTTTTTTGTGTTCTTCTGAATAAATACACAAAATACTGAAGATTTTCCCCTAAGAAAATCTTTGGAAAAGCTCCTGCAGTCATTTTTTTTGTCTAGTGAGCATTTCCTCTAATAAATGCAACACCCAGAAATATTGAGTTTGTGTCACAGAGACACTTCCTTACAGCTGAGAATCATCAGGCTTTGAATCCAGCTAAAAAGAGATGAATTAGCAAATACAGATGACATGTTACCATTTCCATTAAGAGAAAGCCTCACCAGCACACATGATTAATTCTGAGACCTATACAGTACATTTATAAATAGCCATGATTTCTTTAAATTATTGTTTAGAGTATCAGGCAAGCTTTCTCAGTTTGAGATTTGAACAAAAGGTATCACACTTTTTTCCATTTACAGCATATACCTTGGACAGCGCTGACAACAATTAAAAATGAGTAAAAAAAGCTTCCCAAAAACTTTGGCATTGTCTGGATGACCACTGAATTTTAATAACTACTTCAATTAATTAAGACAGGAAAACACCAGAATCATAACAACACTGCTATTTTTTTGGCAGGCTGTTGTGGGAAACTGTTGGCCAGTAATAAAAATCAAAATAAATGCAAGTAGCCTTGGGGCTAGAATGTGCTCTTATTTACACCACCTAGGTAATTCCATTTATTGCAGTGGGACTTCTCCAGGAAGATATTGTGGTTGTGCAGCTGTTCAACGCTTCATGCAGAATAGAGCCCTCCAAGGAAAATCTGGCTCTGTACATTTATGCTTTCTATCAGGCATATACTCATATGGGGCTATAATGAAATGTTAAAAAAGAAAGTAAAATAAAATTGGGGACTTCTGAATCAGGTTTTAACTCTGCCCTCCTGCACAAGGTTCCAACTGAATTACCAAATTCGTTTTGTGCCTGGGAGGCACAAGAAAGTACAAGGGGTAAAGAGCTCATTTCTCCATTACTAATTCCTATTATTGTTAACTGGAGTGAAAAATAAGGTGGATCAGACTGAAGAAGTCAGAAGAAAAAAAGATAAAAAAACTTGAACAGACAATAATAGTATATTGACTAGCTATAGCAGCTGGATAACAGGTGGTAGTTTTTCCTCCCAAAGAATGGTTGGCACAGGAAACAATTTCTGAGGTGAAACAGAGGACGCTGCTCAGGAGAGTAAGAGAACTACAGTCTTCAAATGAATCCACCACTGCATCTGCACTAAAGTAAGAAATCCTTCTG
Organism: Catharus ustulatus; assembly: GCF_009819885.2. Lineage (NCBI taxonomy): Eukaryota > Metazoa > Chordata > Aves > Passeriformes > Turdidae > Catharus > Catharus ustulatus. The sequence continues at coordinate 10,877,358 of NC_046223.1, forward strand.
GAAGGAGGAAGGTAGACTTGGCATTTTGCATGCCTTTATGTTGTCTCCTACTCCCTTGTGTTTCTCAGTAGCTGTGGCAGAAGTCTCCGTTGACAATGAATGCATTGCTGGAAAAGAGTGAGTGAGAAGGCTGGGGGTCTGTCCCCAGCAAAGAGCCTTTCTGTAAGGCTGCACATGAAGATGATGCCTTTGGTTGAGGCCAGTGCACCAGGAAATGTTGGCTTGCAAGATTTCTCACATACCTGGAATAATGCAGTATTTCAGTTTGAAAGCAGTAACTGTTTTGTACCTACAGTACCCACTGAAGGCCAGGCAGACCAGTTTGTCTTTTGTGGACACAGAAGGCGCAAAAACGTCTCAGGTAACCAGCTTAGCAGAGAGAAAACACTGTGTTCATTGCACAATAAAGATGGCATTTTTCTTTACAAAATATTTTAGATTGATTGCAGTGTATTGGCACAGAGAAGTTATCTGTGCTTGGTGACTAATTCACCTTCACAAGATGCTGCTTTTACAGCTGACAACAGACTCAGACAGGAGTCCTGCCCCTGAAATAATTTCCCATTAATTTCAATCACTCTGAAAGGTTCAGCCACCAAAAGTTTCCAAGTCAGTTGGCACACAAATGTCTACGCCTTGCCAATATTTTGTGATCCACTTACTGTAAACACATAGCTAATGAATGTTCATTCCCTTGATGATTATTTTGGAAAGTGGAGGCATGTCTAAGTGCATTTACAAGTTATGTATACCTCCAAAAAATTTATAAATATTCTGACACATCTTAAAACTGAGGCACCAATGCCTTCAGCCAAAGAAATAATGTTAATCATTTATAAAGACATGAGTTATCTCAGTAGCCTCAATGTATTAATTTCATTACCTCTGAATATTGCAGTTGTTAAATATGCTGACCTCATAGCTTGGAAAAGGACAGGAACAAGATTAATTCAGATGAAAATTGTTACCTGTTGTGGAAACCTTTGCATAATTGTGATGGCAGTTTTGTGCCAGTCTGTGAATTTCATACTTCCACCACAAGCAATGGCCATTGCTAACTCATAATGTCACCTTAGCAGGACTGCAGCTCTTTCAGCGAACAGGATGCTCCAACTCTGGGAGAAAAGCAGAACTGCAAGTGAAAATGAGATGTGCCAGGGTTGCTATCCCCCTTTCCACTGAGCTAAGCTAGAATTTGGCAATTTTGCATGATCAACAGCCTACAAGAAAACTTGAATCCTTGATGCCCAGAGGGGCTGATCTTCTAAACATCAAGGCACAAGGTAAAAATTGTTTCATAAATGCGCTCCTGTGCAAACAAACATGCATACACTTATACGGAAAGTTGAAAATTATGTTTTAATGATACTGTGTTAAGAATCACCAAGAAAAATAAAATTGATGGGTTTTTTCACTACAACTCCCTAAAGGCAGAATGACTATGAAGTCACTGAGAATTTAGCAATATGAAGTAACTTGCAGGTGCTGTCTGACACAGCACATCTCCTCTAAGGCTGTACGCCATTTTAGAAAGCTTTAAGGCGTCAAGGAAGTTGAATTCAATCTTCCAGTCCTCATTTCTTCTACAGGAGAGTGTGTCTTCCATGGAAGGGAACAGGAAACGGGCCTCTGTGTGTGATCATGTTGCCATCTAGTGACCGCAGCCCAGAGACCGCTCAAGCCCTGACACTGTTCCACAAGCACAGGCAATGCTGTGTGTGAAGCAACAGGGTCTTGTATAACTGAGACCTCGGGGGAAGTCAGAGCTGTTGCCAAAATATACAGAATTATTCCTCCTAAAGCTGCAAGTCTCACTTAGGCAGAAACAGCAAGTTCCTTGAGTAGCATGATAAGGAACTAAAAGCTCATAGAGGTTGCTGGATCATTTTTGTGCAACCCTTGAGCTCCAGAGCCAACAGGGCAGCTCCCTTTCCTGAATTCACACCAAGAGTTGGCAAGACCAGCCACAAAGAGTCGTGGCCAGCTGGTCTCTGCCATTCCTGTGAGATTCACTCAACTTTCCCTGTTAAGGGCAAAGAAGAACCAAACATCCCAGCCTGGGTATTAAGAGTGCAAGGCCTCCTCTACTGCTCTTGCACCTGGATTAAATGGCAGATTTTCTGGGACAGGGGAAAATACAGTTATTTTCTACAGCCCAAAGGATGTAGATACCCCAAATATGTAGGCAAATAAAATCTTGGTATTACACACAGGCACTTCTGAAATCCATCTCTCACATACTATTTAGGCACTTTTTACTAATCCTAGCCCAAGACACTCAATTTCCATCAATTATAGTGGTAAACTTCTTTCTTGGCAGTTTGAGAACACCAACTTTATTTCATAAACATGTCCAATCACGTCAGTAAGTGTAAGGATGTGTGTGTGTGCATTTGTGTCTTTATACATATTTACACACAAACAGAGCACCTTCGCCAGGGCCCAGTGCCCAGTCTTTTTATTCTTTTCCCTATATACACATTGCTACAAAATCAGTTGTAAACAACTGAACAAAGACATTGAGATGCCCTTACATGATACTTCCTACAGTATCTTTTGTGAGTTTTTCACCCTACCTAATCTCTACACATTACCACCCCAAAATCTCTGGATCCTGAAAATTTCTTCTTCCCACAGTATCAAGGTTTGTGGGATTTATCCTTGTTTCCCCCACCCCACCCCCCCCCACCCCCCCCCATTGAAAGCAGATCTTCTGTTTCCACCTCAAAAGAGTCACACATCAGTATGGATTGGTACCATCTGGATGGTTCTCTATAAATACACACACAGCCACAAAAATAGCTCAAGTGTCTTCTTCCTATTATTCTCTGTAATATCTCTCTCTTCTTCTTTAGGATCTGAAAAGCCACTGATTTGTTTTTGCTAAAATATAAATAAATTTTACTTCATATTTCCTGGTCAAATACTGACAGTGAAAGGCTAATTTCAGCATACTTTTCTCCTTAAATTGTTATGGAAGTTTCAGTGGTTTTCTGAGAGATGTGATACACACAAGAATTACTAGCAGATATTATTTACTGGCTCAAATTTATTACAGATCAAAGAACGGGGAAAATAAGCCTCATCTTTCTTGCTCTTCTTGACAGTGCAACTTTTGTATCACTTAGAAAACCAAAAGGCAAGAGGGAAAGAAAAAAACATGAGGATACACTATTGCCCTGGGGAGGAAAACATGAGCACACTGAAATACCTAAGGGATCTAAGGACAGCTTCCAAAAGCTATCATAATAATTAAATGAATAAACCAAGTCAGATGCTGATTACCAAGTACACTGACCCTTATTGTCAACAGCCATAAAAGAATCTTGTAGTAGCAATGCCAGTATAAAATAGCTGAAGATCTTCCTGCACTGTAACAACACTCTAGGATTTTGGATGGGATAGTTTCTACAGAAAATGGAGGACAGAATGCAGCCCCACACATCCTTCTCTGGGAATTAAGGAAATCACATTCCTCAAAATGCACTCAATGATGAAGCTAAGCTCTGCCACTCCTGCTAGATTTGCTCAGGTTTCCTGTTAAGCACAAAGGGAGAAAAAATAAAAAAAAAAAAAACAAGGGTGTAAGGTAGAATGAAGAATAGCCATGTGGAGGATTCCTAGTTTTGCTCTATTGGGCTATATATGACTATTCATGTAGTCAATTAATTTTCCCCAAAATAACACTGTAGATGAGACTAAAGACTGAAATTTTGTTCTATCATTTCCTATGGGAACTTACATTCCTCAGGCAATTCCTTAAAATCAGGTTTTCCTCTAGTCTTTAGCAAAGTGCTTCCTTTCCAGAGAGACCACCCAGAAGAAAACAGGAAGTTCCATAGTTTCATATTCTTTAAGGAGCAGAATGTTGAATTCCAGCCCCACACTTACCCAGTCACCAAGGAGTTAATGTGCCAAGCAGCTACTTCATTTTCTACAGATATGTATGCACTGATTAGCAGTGGTTGGAATAAAAGACTACAGCTCAAGGAAGGCGGAGCATTCTCAGAAACAGCAGTCTGGCAAGAAGCTGTCAAGGGAATAGATCCAGAACCCCCAAGAAGAATGAGACAGACTGACTGGGAGCAATTAAGGAAAATCATTTCATTCTCTATAAAGGAGAGAACACAGCAACTTTCTGAAGCTGTGGAGTCCCTGGAAATTCCCATTAACACAGGATGCAGAAGGGAGTAAAAGACCAGCAGACTGCACCACTCATAACCTCTCAGAGGATACCAGTAAAACCTCTCATGAGGAGAGTGGAAAGTCTTGCTTGGCCATTATTTCCCTGTCAAATATGCTAAAGATGGAAGCACTGCTTTTAGAGTTTTCATCCCAGTGCAAACCATGCAGCTGCTGGCTGCTTGTTTTGGGGGTCAGTCACACATTTTTACCTGGCTACACAATGTTTCACAGAGCAAAGCTGAATGCTCCAATGCCCATTTTCTCTACTCAAACTCTTATCTGACCAGAAGCTCTACCATGCAGCTAGAGAAAGCCATTCAAAAGACAAAAGAGTCCATCCCCAAGTCCATTAGTCCTTTGATTAGAGACCAACCTCTCTGTTCAAGTAGGGTCACCTAGAGCTGGTTGCCCATGACCATCACCCTTGCTCTCACTGGTCTTGGTGGGAAGTACTGGTGCCTAGAGCACCTTGAAGGACAGATCTCTTGCCTCAGACATTCATTTTATTGTATAAAAAATATATAGATTAGAAAAGCAAGTGATAATATTTTACAGAAAGCAGTGCTGTTTGGAATGGGTATAGACTCTGATACAAAAGACTTCATAAAGCAACTATTTCTATATACAGTAATTTCACGACTATAAGGCACACCCCCGGGGGAGTTGGCAAAATTCGCAACTTTGTAGATCAGATAAGGCGCAGCGGACTATAAGGCGCATGTGTTTTTTTGCAGTGAGGCTCCGCCCCCAGCTCCCCCCACACGGTTGCTGGCCGAGGCCCCGCCTCAACCCAGCAGCCACAGGCCCCCGGGCCCACCTGGAGCCAGCAGAGCCCAGGCATGCCCGCCGCCCCTCCGTGTCCCCTCCACAGGGCCGAGACAAGCCTATCGGCGCTCCTCCCCGGGGCCGGGGCATGCCTGTCAGGGTTCCTCCCTGCCTCCACGAGGCCGGGGCATGCCTTCCAGGGCTCCTCCCCACCTCCACAAGGCCGGGGCATGCCTGCAAGGGCTCTTCCCTGCCTCCACGGGGCTGGGACAAGCCTTCCGGGGCTCCTCCCTGCCTGCACGGGCTGGGCTATGCCTGCCATCCCTGCGTGCCCCCTCTCCGGGGCCGGGCTATGCCTGCCGCCCCTCCATGTCCCCTCCACGGGGCCGGGGCATGCCTTCCGGGGTTCCTCCCCGCCTCCATGAGACCGGGGCATGCCTGTCAGGGCTCCTCCCCACCTCCACGGGGCCGGGCTATGCCCGCTGGGGCATAGCCCCGCCTCCACCTGGCAGCTGTGGACCTGCCGGCTCCCCACGCAGCTCGCAGCTCTCACTTCCGGGTTTGCACATTTCCAAACTTTGTCCATCAGATAAGGCGCACCGGACTATAAGGCACACTTCCGGGTTTGGGGGAAAATTTTAGTCAAAAGGGTGCGCCTTATAGTCATGAAATCACTGTACATTAAAGAAAAACCCAGAAACATTTAAAATATTTCTGTTTAGGATTAATTCATAGGCAGTAAAACTCTGTCTGCAATCCTATATCAGAATAAGCCATCTTACTATTTATCTATCTTAGTAAAAGGGAAACATAAAATAGCAAACCATGTCCACCTTTGAAAGAAAATAGATGTTACTATCAGCATTGAAACAAATAGAAAAGCAATCATCTTTGCTAATTAATTAATTAATTAATTGGAATTCTTAAAGAACCAGTAGGAAACAGTTATTTTCAAATAAGGCTTTTTAGGCCATAGAAAAATTTAGTAAAGAGAAAATCCTGTTACTGCCTTTGAAAGGTCTTGAAGTGCTTTTTAAGAGAGTGCTATTAAAGGTATATATGGGAAAGCCAAGGCCTTATAAGGTCGTAGGATTTATCCAAGTTCATTTTACAACAAAGTAGTTGAAAGAGGAATATGAACAAAATTTCTTAATTCTCAGACCACCTCCAGTTTCCCTTAGCCTTATGTATATCACATGCACAACTGGAACAGCAGTAGATAACTAACCTGTTTGCTCATGGGCCCTCACATTGTGGTTTTGTGAGAATCCATGTGGAAACCTGGTTGGATGCAACAACAGCCACAAATCACTCTTCCTTATGCAACTAAAGTCAGTAAGATGCAACAGGGGCCCACTCCTGAAAAATCAGGGCTATTTCATACTAGACTTGAGTGAAATGACTCCCAGGATTCTAAGAGGACCAGCTGAAGGAACAGGGTTTGTTTAGCCTGGAAAAAAAGGAGGTTCGGGGGTAACCTTTAGCCCCTCTACCTCCCTGAAGGGAGACTCTGGTGAGGTGGGGGTTCATCTCTTCTGACACGTCTCAAATGAGGAGATGAGAGGAAATTACGTATTTAAAAAAAAAAAAATCACTGGAAGAGTAATTTGGCATTGGAACAAGTTGCCTGGGGAGGTGGTGGAGTCACCGTCTCTGGAAATGTTCAAGGGGCACCCGGACATGGCATTCGGGGATACAGTTCATTATGGTGGTGCTGCGTTGATGGTTGCACTTGACGATCTGGAAGGTCTCTTCCAACCTTGTGACTCTCTGATTTCCACCAGCGGCTCAGAGTCAGCTGTGGGGAGTCACCGCAGCAAACCCGCAGCCAGAGGCGGGGCGGCGGGAGCCACGATGGCGGCCGGGCCCTCAGCCCGACCCGGGGCCGCCCCGACGGCCACAAGATGGCGCCCTCCCCACAGGCAGGGCCGCGCCCGGGCCGCCACAGGGCCGAGCCCCGCAGGGCAGGGCCGGGCTGCGACTTCACCGCGCCCGAGGCGGGAGCCGAGAGGTCCTGGAGCACAGAGTCGAGAGCGGGGGAGAGACGAGAGCGGCGGGGGGGCGGCTCTCCGAGATCGTCGGGGAGCTGCTGGCTCCCGCCTGCCTGTGGCTGACGCGGGAAGGCGTCGCACGGCCGCGACTGCCATGTCGCGGAGCAGCTCGAGGGCTGCGGCCGCTTCTCTGCCCCGCAGATCCACGACCTCATGGAATCCTGGTGTCGTGTAGGTTGGAAAAGTCCTCTAATGTCATCAAGTCGAACCATTAATAGTGTCAAGTCCACCACTAAAGAATGTCCCTAAGTGTCACATCTACAATACTCCCAGGGATGGTGACTTTGCCACTTCCTTGGGCAGCCCTGTCCAAGTGTTTGACAACCTTTTTGGTGAAGAAATTTTTCTTAGTATCTAGTCTAAACCTTCACTGGGGCAACTTGAGGCCCTCTCCCCTCATCCTGTTACTTGTTTCCTGGGAGAAGAGACCAATCCCCACCTTGCTAGAGCCTCCTTTCAGGTTGTCAATAAACTAAACAGGAATGGCCCCAGAACGGAGCCCTGGAGAACACCTCACCACCTCCACAGCCAGATCATTCTGCTCTATTCCTGTGACATCAGTGTCCTTTAGCCCAACGTACTTTGCACTGTCTTCTGTGCAGTGAAAAACTCCCAAATCCAGCAACCTAAGAGGATTCCTGGTATTTCCGGTTGCTAGGAGAGTGGAGCAGCATCTTATGGTGACTCTAGGTAAAGTTACTGTCTCTACTGAATTCCCCATATGGGCCAAGCAATCCTCCAAAAGTGACTAAATCACAGAAATTACGAAATATTTTGAGTTGGAATGCACTCAGAAGGATCACCAAGTCCAATTCATAACTGAGTGGTCCATATGGTACATATCAAACCTGTGACCTTGGCATTGCTGGCATCATGCTCTAACCAACTGAGAATGCAAACATTTCATCCTAGAACAGGTCTCTTGCAAGGCTCAGCAGCCCCTGCTCCTTTTCAATTGACCCTTGGATGACAGTTGCAAGTCAGGACTGAAAGACCTGACTGGGAAGGCAACAGCTGCTCTGCTGGGAGATGTGTCCACCTCCCACTTATTTGTCAGCTCCCATCTGCTCGAGGGTTATCAGCTTCCTGACTCTGTAGGTGGGATCACCTTATCTAAGTGCTGCCTATTCCACTTCCGGCACAATCAGACAGCCCGGCCCAAGCACTCTGAATTACTGGGTTGAGCTCAGTCAGTGGATGTTCCTTGAAGTCTTTTAATGGACAACTCCATTAAAGTAACAGCAGCATTATCTTTCCATAGATACAACTGGGTGGATAGAAGAATGAATATCCTTCTAGGCTGTCACTCTCCAGTGGCTTCCCAAATTGAACGACCCTTTTCAAATGTACCACTAACCTTTCTCTAAAGATGTTTTGGTGATCCTGGATGACATCTCCTGTCCCAGCCACACACATTTAGATCCAGCCCAGACCACACACACTGGTATTCAGGTTGTGAAACTGAGAGTTTACACACACGTGACCATAGTGTACAGGAGATGGGAAGAAAGAGGTCACCCACAGCAGCCTCTGAGCAATCCTGAAATGATGGCATGCATGTAAATGACATAGGAGGGTTCAGACCAGGAATCTGCTCTCATGAAAATATTTGCCCTCTGTGACATGAGGAGTCCTGCTGATGTCAATGAAGCAGGAGTGGCAAGCCCTGATCCTCAGTAAGGAGTCAGATTTCCCTATTTTTTTGTACTCACGGGATTATTATGAACATCTGGTAAACAAATTCTTTCTTAATGGTTGACAAGACTTTGACAATTTCCTTTTAGACAGCTGGCTCTAGGGTTTAGATTCACTCTTTTTTTCCTAAGTAGCTTCTTCCACACAAGATACAAGCAAAGATTCTGCTTACACATTATTGTATTCACCAGCAAATCGTAACTGCTGAGGGGGAAAGGTTTCTCTAAGGATCTATTTATAACCATTAATCCCCATCTTTTACAAGACAGACACAATGATACTAACTTTGTACATTCCAATATTTGTTTGATACCTCTGTAAAATAAGGTTTAACAATCCTAAACTCTGTGCAAGGAAGTTAAAGAGTAGAGTTACATAGTGATTCAGTGCACAACAATGAGATAATTAAACCTGGCACACAGGAGAATTCTTTCTAATTGACTTCCTGGATCAGATTTTGCTAGCAAACATTGGAAGTGAAGATTAAAAGAGTTTAACAGCCTCCATCTTCAAAAGGTGATTTTTAAGGGGAAAATATAATACTTCATTAAGAATTTCATTGAAGCTGCCATGAATTATGTTATAAACAAGACATACTTCAATGCCGTCTTTGCTTACATTGGTTCTGTAGGTCCAAGTGCATCCTTAGGGGAGCTTATTTTTTGTTACAATGGTGAAAATTATTTTCACTCTATGTGATCACCATTGCCCTGTTTGATCATAATCTCTTCTATTCCTCCACTTTCCCCTTCCAAATATATAAGCATCAAGATTTTTTCCTTCTTCCTTTCACTCACAGGTAACCAGAAAAAACATCTTTCAAGCAGCTATGACACCTGTTTATTTACTGGTTTGGATAAAAACCATCTCTCTTAGTGTTCAAGTATTGAAGACAAATCAAAGACATGCAATAACTAGAAGCTAAACTCATTTTTAGCCTGCTGAAATGAGGCTTATGTGATCCTTCTGTCTGTTTTCTTCTCCTTTCCCACCCTCCTCCTCCATTCAAATGCTTTTAAACCTCTTGGCCAATTACAGCTAAATTTGGCAGATAGGGAGGAAAATAATATCTTTGCAACCTCACCAAGTCTAATGAGAATCAGAACTGAGCTGAGAAGAGATACCCAAATGATTGTCCATGTTTTAGGAAAGACTCTGTAACTCTGGAGTCACCCATTTGGCTGATGGGTGACCCAGTAGCAAGCACACCAGCCAACCTCCACACTGATTACTGGAGCTTTCCTGCCAGTGTCTGCTTTCTGGCCAGCTGGCACTGTGGCACAGGAAAGCAGGTGGGACTCATATGATGAGGGAACAGAAGGTGCTGTGGGACTGTGCAAGTCAGTGCATGAAGCTGTGTTTAAAGGGTTGTGTATACAAAGGCATGAGATAAAGATGCATAGGAAACAGCTTTCACTGCATCATCTGCTCCCAGAACAGCTACTCACAGTGACTGATACTACCCATTTGAAAATAGCCACCTTCAAATAGCACAGCAATCCAAACAGGCATGATTCTTCCCACATGATACATTTTGCTGTTCTATATAAGCAATTTGGGTAGGATACATACAAGAAGTCTTCCTGTATAAAATACCAAACAGAGTATTCCTTATCATTCATAGCCACTGCCTCCAGGCAACCTGTATTATGCCCTTTGCATCCCGGGTGGGAGCCAGGACTGCTAGAGTGATGAATCAGTACCATCCATAAGGAAAATGAAATGGAGGAAGCTCTTATTCAGTAGATTTTGCTTCTGTTAATTGTTGCCATGTTTCATTCCAGCCCCACATGCTTTCAAATGGCTGGAATTGTGACGCAGCTTCAGCGACTTACATCCTCAGCAGAGAGAGGAGTCACTCTCCTGGGGCTGATTTCACTACTGCATCATGGCTCCATTGCTTGGCAGGCTTGTCCATCACACAGATCGTTTTGCCGATCTCACACATTCCACATCCCTGTCTTGTCCCAGGTGGCTACCACAATTAGCAAAGGACAAGGACAGCTACAGCATCAGGGGCTAGCAAGATAATCCTGCTTGCAAGACAGCTGCATAGGGAAATGCTGGCTTTACTTACTTGGTATCATTGTCCCACCCTCAGCAGATACATCATCTAAATGACAGCTTGAACTTGGCCTGAAGACAGAGAGGAGCCCGACCAACTCTCCAACTCTGCCAGCACCTGATGGACAGGCAATCCAAATTAACAAGGGCAATTATTTCTTTGACCGTGGCACTTAAATCCAGAAGATTTGGTTTGTCAGTCATGAGTCAGCTCTGAAGTAAGCTTGTGCCTTCAAGGTATGGTATAGATGCTTCAGAGTAGACACCTCGTAAGTCTATATGTATGGAGAGCTTAACATTGCTGTTCCATGGTAGCAATTACACTCTGCAGCAGGTTGGGAGGAAGGGTTCACTGGCAACCAGAAAGAAGGAGTCTATGAGATTTCTTTTTAAGATAACTGTTGTGTCCTTTTTAAAATATATCAAGGCCACTTAGGTAGGAAGTAAGGGAAAAGCAAAATGAAAGCGAACTGAAAAAGTAATTAATAGCAACAGGAAAATAAACTAGAAACATATGTAAAACAAAGGCAAAACCAACTGGCCTTTCTAAGCCTTACCCTTTAAGCCCCAGGTCCCAGAACCAGGAGATTGCATGTGGTCCCCACTGTCTTTAAAGAAAGAGATTTTCTCCTTCTTGGCATCCTCTCCAAAGAAGATTTCAAAAACCTGACAGCTTTAAAGAAAAGTCTAGACAAGGCACCCATATTTGGTCAACAAGCATGAGGTCTTTAAAACCAGATCAATCTGGTAATTCTTTGAGATCCGCCCCACAACTTTTAAACAGCAAGGAAGTGTTCAAAATGCTGGTAATACTGCACTGATTGTATTATTTAATAGTTTGGGCCTTGGAAACACTAAACAATTATGCTGCTTTCTAGAAATAATGAGACTATTTTAATTTTGTAAGTGTTTATAGAAGGTGTTTATGTGTAAACATGTAGCTTTCAGGTCGAATTGAAATCCAGCACCGGAAGGACCATGAGGACTGAGATGTGGACAGACACACTGAAGCTTGTAAGCTCTGTATTGTAAGCCCAGTGTTTCCCAGTACTTCTGGAGACAATACATTTATATTGCTAAAAGACCCAGCTCACACCACAATGACAATGGGACACTATAATGACATTGGTGGGACACAATAACAATATTGGCAGTGGCCTGCAAGTCTTCTACTGCTAATGTTTTAGAATAGGTCAGACACCACAACCCATATTTAGAGCATGCTTTTCAGAGACTTTGGCCACCCACAATTCCTACAGGGCTGGGCACAGACACCAAGCCAGCAGCTGTAAAGTTCTTTTTTCAAATGTTGCATTTCCAGTCAACACACAAAGCTTAGGTAGGGAACATATTGTCAGAAATGCCTTCTGGCTTTGTCTTTTTTTACTTTTTTCAGCCTGTTTCCCACATAGTTTTACTGAGGAACAAGAAAATCAAATGACTTGCATGGAGGTCACAGAGTGAGTCATCAGCTCAGCCCAGTGACGGTCAAATAATGCCTATTTGTAAAACTATAATTTTATAGTGCTCTACTGCATAACTTTAAAAATGAATGTATGGGAAAAATACACCCACGTATGACAAACGTACTTATACTCTCTCTGCTTTGGGTGGACGTTCTGTTAGTCACAGGGAAGCATCTGTGTAAAGCTTTTTTGTTGCTGCTTTTTGCTTCTCTAGACATTTCATCAAATGGTCCCTGAGTCAGAAGAAGTGGGTTTTGCTATTAAAGTCTGTGTGGAGGCTGCATTCCAAAGTTGTTGGAGGATTCAAAGATAAATATTCCTACTTTGGGAAAAAAATAAAAAATAAAAAAACTAACATCTTTGATTTAAAAACAACAGCAACAACAGCCCAAACTGAATGTATGTTTACAAAGACAGCAAAAAACCAATGATCCTTCCTGATAGTCTCTGGGACCGAAACCCGAGAAGAGTTTCATTAAAGCACAAGTTCCTTTAAAATGGCTTTCAATTGTATAGCCTATGTGCCTACTGCGCTAAAAAAAAATTGTATTGATTCATGTTGAAACTAATTCCAACAGCAACAAAATATTAGCCAGCAACCTCACACAGCCACTGTGCAATGAACAGAGCTCTTTGGAGTAGGAGTCATCTCTGTTCTGTGATTTGTATTTTGTGAGGGTGGAAGTGCAAGCCTGTAATAATCTTTCTCAAGAAAATATTTGGGGGTGAGCATTTATGATATGGGTCTTTGGATGGCTACTTTGAAACCCTCGTGTATCCTTGCAGATCAAGAAAGTGAGGGAGATCTGTGCAGTAGAAGATGGTGGAATGACCCCATCCTGTTTTTCCTGTGTTTCCTATATACATATAAAACCAGCAGCTGCACAACATAAAGGAGGTGTAACACAAGAAGTTCAGACTTCAGCTGAAATCCAGGTACACTGCTCAGAGTGGAACCCCTGCCTTAGTTCAGGGCAGCTGCTGAGCAGTACTTTCAAACACACAGACCTCCCTGCTCTGGTAACTCATGAAGGGCAGAAGTGACAAGTAAAGTCTGTGCACTCTATGCTCTCTGTTATCATCCCTTCCATGTGGCAACTAAGCCTACATGGGCTTGGAAAGATTTTTCCCTCACACCAGAACACGTAGAAAGTACTTACTCTTTTGCCTGGTGTGTGCTGATGTGCAGGATGGAGGGACTGACTTGTTCAAGGACAGAAAAGCCCACAGCATAGCTGGGCATGAATATTGAGTGCAGACTTGTCTTCTTACCCCATCCCTCTTTGCCCATGTCCAGCAATACCCCAATATCTGCTTCATATTAAATGAATGTTCTGGGTGGTGGGGGGGAGTTTAAGGAATTCATCCAGCCTTCCTCACTCCTGTAGCTTTAACTCTTTCTTACCTGGCTCAGCAGTGACTGACTGCATAGTTTTGCCTCACTAGCTGCTCAGGGTGGAGCTGGAGGAGATAGCCTTTAAAAGTGGAGCTCTGCATAAGGAAAGACATTGAGCAAGACTGCACAAGAAGAGGGGACAATTCAGTTTGAATTGGTCTGGTCCCAGCTTCACATTGCCACTGTGATCACAACCTAGGGAAAAACAGTCCTAAAGTCACATTGATCAAAAGTCACAGAATCACAGAATATCCTTTGTTGGAAGGGACCCACAATGTTCATCCAATTTCAACTCCTTGCCCTGCACAGGACATTCCCAAGAATCACACCACATACCTGAAAGAATCATCCTAATGCTTCTTGAACTCAGACAGGGTCAGTGCTGTGACCACTTCCCCAGGGAGCCTGTTCCAATGCTCAACCCTTTGGGTGAAGAACCTTTTTCTAATATCCAACATAAACTCTGACCAACTCCGTTTCATGCTATTCCCTGGGGTCCTATAATTGGCACTGTCCCTCTGCTGCCCCTCACAAGGAATTTGTAGACTGGAATGAGATTTCCTTTCAGTCTCCTCCAGGCTGAACAGACCAAGTGCCCTCAGCCACTCATAGGGCTTCCCCTCTAGACCCTTCACTATTTTGAAGTAGCCCTCCTTTGCCCACTCTTTCATATATTGCAGTGCCCAAAATTGTCCCCAGCACTCAAGGTGAGTCTACCCCAGTGCAGAGCAGAGCAGGACAATCCCCTCCCTTGCCTGGCTGGTGATGCTGTGCCTGATGTCCCCCAGGACAGGTGGCCCTCCTGGCTGCCAGGGCACTGCTGGCTCATGTTCAACTTGCCACTGACCAGAACCCCAGGTCCCTTTCCGTGGCATTTCTCTCCAACCTCGCATTCCCCAGTCTGTACATCCAGGGTTGCACCATCCCAGGTGCAGAATTTGGCACTTGCCCTTGTTAAACTTCATATAGGTGATTGCCCAGTCCTATCATTTGTTGAGGTCTCTGCAGCATGTCCCTGCCTTGGAGGGAGTGAACAGCTCCATTTGTGTATTGTCTATGAACTTGCTCAGGGTCCCTCCCAGTCCTGCATCCAAGTCATTTATGGAGACATTGAAGAGCACAGGGCTGAGGATGCAGCCCTGCAGAACCCCAGTAGTGACAGGTCCCCAGCCCAAAGTCACTGCAACCCTTTGTGCCCCACCCGTGAGCTCACCCATCACAGGATGTGTTTATCCAGCTGGGGGATGGACATTTTGTCCAGAAGGATCCCATGAGAGACTGTATCAAAAGCTTTACTGAAATCCAAAAGTGTAACGTAATTGGCTTCTCTTGATCAGGTGGTGGAAATCAGGTTTGATAAGCAGGACTTGAAGCTGTGCTGGCTGTGACCAGTGACTGTCTTGTCCTTCAGGTGCTTTTCAATACCTCCCTCAATAATCTTCTCCATAACTTACCAGTCACTGAAGTGAGTCTGACAGGCCTGCAGTTTCCAGGGTCATCGTAATTGCACTTTTTGAAAACTGGGACAACATTAACCAGCTTCCAGTCAACCAGGACCTCTCCAGCCTGGTGCATCTCATTTCCAATAGCAAGACCACCAAAGCAATTATAGCTCACATCCAAGAAAAACCAAGATGAATGAATAAAAATGTTGAAATATTAGATCATCAACAGAACAATGAAAACCCCAAACAGATACAATGTTATTGCCTTTTTTCTTTCTTTCTTTTTTTTTTAACTTCAAGCTGAAAACCTGGTTGGGCCAGAATTCTTTGGAATCATGCTTCTGAATGTGCCTATAGTTAGGAGATAAAAAAAGAGGCGTTAAAGCTGTTAGGAGATGTGATCATCACAATGAGGGACTGGTTGCAGCCTGCAGGAACCTGAAAAGAAACTGGTGAGTGCAGGAGTTAGAAGGCATTGCTATGACAACAAAGCAAACCACCTCTGAAGATAATAGAAAATATGTACAGCCATGCCAAGATCATAAGCAAAGAAAAATATATTCTAAGAGAAGGCAAATGAAACACTGACTTGGAAAACAAAATTATGCCTTTAGCATGATTTCTTCTTTATGCATGGCACCTCTTCTGGAAAAGCATGCTTTTAGCCAAGGGAAAGAAACTTTCATTAAAGCACCTTTTTTCCTAGTCATTACGCTTTGAGGAGGTAGCAGAAAGATCTGTGCTTTATGTTTACACTCTCACATTTTGGTTATCTCTTGTTGTTTAAGTTATCCATAAGGAGGTCTCTGTGCTTTTTTCCAACCAACACTTACTCTGCTTTTGAATAAATTTAATGCTAACTTTCTTACCTTTTCCCTTCTAATAAAATTAATCACATTTACCAGAAGACACTTTTTTATTCACATTCAAAGCTCTGGATACTCCATGGAGGGTTAAACCTAGAAATTCCTCTAGCATTCTGGCAGAGAAGGTTTCCATGTTCTTCTACAGCTGCACATAAGTCATTAGCAAGATCGGTCCAAGCAGTTTTCTGGACCATACCTAGCAGAAAGCTCCCTGGTGACACTGATGCTTGATGACAGTCAGCTCTTGAAATCAGAGCCAGCATGGATGTTGACAAAATGGTGCACACTTTGTGTGCTCAGCCAGGAGGGGGAAAATCCTCTGTTTCCCAAAGTGAAGGAGCAAATAAGCAAGCCAGAGGAATTCACTATAGCAAGAGCCATTTGAAGAGGTGATGAGCACCATCCAGGGTTTGTGGGGAGCAGACCTGGGCAGCTTTATGCACAGGATTCTTCTGCAGAGGGGATGTCCTAAACTGAGGAATTGAACAGATATTGCTTGAAACAGAGCAGTATCAAGCTCTACCTGGACAGTCTTATGGTGACTTTTGAGACTTACCTTCTAATTTGGCTCTGGAGTGACAGTACAGAGGGTGTCTTATACACAGGCTCACGTGAGCTGTCCTCTGTCTCTATAAGAGCCTCATGATGCAGGCCCCTGCCCCCCTCCTAAGCAGTTCTGCACCACTTTCTGGCATAAATACTTTCCTACTTCAGCCTCAGAGACTTCATTCCCTAGCCAGAGCCTGAAACACAGAGCTCTACTGTTAAAAACATGTGCTGTACCCCGCAATACATCTGGAACATCAGCAAACCAACGCATGAAAACGTTGTCCTGCGCTAGAAGGTATCTTGCACTAACAGCAACAACAAAATAAGTGAAACTGTCCTTGTGTGTACTACTGCTGCGGAAGGACGTGGGCTCAATCCCCTAACAGAGACACGGCCTGTGCCACCAAAGGGAATTTCAGCCTACAGCAATGCCACCAACATACCCAGACATGCTAAACTGTCAGAAACACTCATCTGTCAGCACAGCTCTGTCTACACCAGCACCTTGCCAGCAGTGGAGGAGTTCATTTCTTTCCACACCCTAGAATTACACTGGCAAACTCTGTAGGTTACACTAAGCCATAGAGTGCAGGCCACATGTACATATACTTTATTGGCCTTCATTTGATCCTGTGCATCAAGGGCAGCTGGGCTTCCTCTCTTCCCCACTAAATAATAATTGTTCCCAGTGAGCAAAGAGACCCTGTTCACACGTATCCAGAAAGACAAGACATTTAATTAACTCCTTGCTGGGATAGAGAGCTTTTGTTCAGATTAGTCATTACATGTCTTGCAGCCTGAAAACAGTGCTTCTTACATTCACTTCAACTCACTTCCTCCCTGCCTCAGAGCTTACTCTTGCTTCTTCCTACGTCATTGTACATGCGTGTGTACAGCAGCAGTTCTTAGTAACCTGAGGCCAACAGCTTCATCCCCATATCCAGAGCAGGGAGTTCTGCACGTTGGCGAGTGCTAACACCAAACCCATTTGCAAAAAAATGGCAAAGGTTTCTGCCAAAGATACAAGGCAGAGGACAGCTCTCCTACCTCGAGACTTGGGCTACAGGAAGAAAGTGAGGTTACATGCAATGGATGGGCTTAAATAACAGTTCATTGCTCTCCTCTTCCTCCTTCCTCTTGTTCATTTTCCTTATCCCATTTCCATTGTCACTCATCCCATTTTCATTCTGCATTCTGTCCCATCCCTTGTACTAGACTCCACTCTCTTCTGACCAGAATGGTCCAGAAATCTCCTTTTTGTGCATGTGTAGATCTAGTTTTTTCTTTTTTCCTTTAGGTTTCATTTTTATCAAGCCCTTGGTTCAGTGCTTTCAACTGAAGGATCCCAAACAGGCTGAAGACTGGCACAAAGCGGGGAGCAGAATAGTCACAATTTAGGGCAGAAAGGGGTGCAGAGAGCAAGAGGGGATATGCTCCTCTGTCTAGCACCAATCTGCCATTAGATCAGCTCAAGCTCTCTTCCATAACTTTGCCATTTGTTTTACAAACACAGTGATTTGGGTGGCTGGTCTATGAGGAGGTAGAGAAGTCTGAACTACAACATTTTGTCAGTAATAATGTTGTGTAGGTGCAATTACAGCAGCAAACAATCCCTTCATTTTGGGACAAAAATTGCATAGCTAAAAGCCAGAGCAGGGTCTGTCTTTATAACATGAGCTTCTCAGGAAGAGAGCAGGAGCTGAAGAGCAGAAACTGCTTTGAGGAACCAGAACAAGAGCAAAAGCCAACAAATTTGTCACAATCAATACAGGTTTGGGCCACTGAGTGTCGAAGGAGCAACTGTGGCTACTGCCTTACAGCAATAGGTTCCAGCAGCAGAGTTACCAACACCCAACCCACAGGCATTTGCATGTAGCCAACATTTCATCATTTCAGTTCAAGCTCGGTCCAGCTGGTACTACCTGATTTGGCAAGGTCTTTGCAAGCCCAGGGTGATGTTTTGCCCAATGATAGCTTTAATTATAAATACCCAAAGCACCATACCAGTACAACCTGAGCAAGAAGAAGCACTTAGATCAGCTAAAGACACCTAAGTACCAAGTTCCTTTGCAGGTGTCAGTGCCTGGTGCCTGTCATCAACATGAAGCTAGAGGTCAGCTCTGTATCGGAGCATTCTGAAGTCAGTTGGATTAACTTAAAACCCCATTGTCAGCTCCATAAACTAACATGGTGCACATCTGGATTGGTAGCATATAACATTTTCACTGCTTCAACGTAGATAAAGCAGCACTGCTTCTTTGAGGAGAAAAGGTCTAAAAGAGACCATTTCACATCTGTACTAACTTAATCAAACCAAAAATAGCTGTGTTTTGTAAATGGAAAGTGCAGCCACACTCATGCAAGCCTGGCAAACTAAAAACTCCTGTAGCCCACAGTTCAATCTTCTTTTGCAGCCTCTAAATCCAATGGCATCTGGTTGCCTTGGGGTTTCAGCCCTTCCAATTAATTAATGAGTTTTATCTCCCACTGATACAACTGAAAGGTGATTCTGTGATCACACAAAATATTAATTGCTCTTTGTTTCCCCCCTTGCCCTAATTGAAATAACATCAGTCCCACCCTATCAAAGAGCCAGGTTAAGGAGCTTCACAGAGGTCTGTACTTAGCACAAGGAGATTGCAGCAGACAGGTAAGCAATCAGGCAAAATACAGTAATTTCACGAATACAAGCCGCAGCAATTTGACAAAAATTTTGGCGGAAACCCGGAAGTGCGGCTAATACTCGGGGGCGGCTAATATGTGAATAATTTTCTGACATTTACAACCCCAGACGTGCCAGTCAGGGCGCCAAGCCAAGCACCTGCCAGTAAAAGCCGGCATTTCGCGATTGTTACAAAGTGTTACTCTGTTGCCCTGGCTCCCTGCAGGCAGCATGGGGGGCAGGGAGGGAGGCAGGAGAGCTCTCTTCTTCCCTCCTCTGCCGCAGCCCAGGGGAGAGACGGGGGGGCCCCGCGCCGCCATTGCTGCGGCTCGGGGAGGAGGGGGGGAGCACGCGCCGCCATTGCCACAGCTTGGGGAGGAGGGGGGGAGCCCGCGCCGCTATTGTCGCGGCTCAGGGAGGTGGGGGGGGCTCTGTCCCCGCCCTCCGCCACCGTGGCGGGAGCAGGGGGCACTCTGTGCCCGGCCGGTGCCGCAGCGGGAGCGGGGCTGGGGTGAGCGAACCCAGAGGCGGCAGCCAGTCCCGAGCAGCACCACCGAGCTGGGCCACCTGGCCCCGTCAGCAGCCCCTAGCGGGCCGAGCCTGCATAGCCTTAGTTGAGCCAGTAAACCCCCCGCCATGCCACGGTTCTGTTAGTATTTGGCAACTTTGTTGCACGCAGGTCCTCGCTGCGAACCACAGAGGGGCTTATATTCAGGTGCGGCTTATTTATGGACAAAGAACGAAATATTTGCCAACACCCAGAGATGCGGCTTATATCAGTGTGGCTTGTATTCGTGAATTTACTGTAAGTAGCAAGTTCTTCTAGTACAACAGCCATGCAAAGGTATAGTTCACTTTATGTGACTTCTGTATCTTGATGCTGTAGGATGTTTAAATGGATTTGACACATAACATTTTGTTAATGATCCCTGGTTGCAGACCTCAGGTGCTGTAGAGTAACATGAAGACCCTTTGTGTATGTACCCCAGTGAAATTGGTAGGACCTAGACAAGCATCTAAAACCAACATGACCCCAATAGCCCTGAAACACATAGTGGTATTATTGAACTATGATTTGAAATGTTATTGTTAGAACTAACAGCTTAAAGCCTGATGTAGCAAAAAACCCAAACCATAACAAACCAAAACAAACAAAAAAAACCCCCAGCTTCAATTCTCCTTATTTTCCAACGCTATACTCAACAATATTTCAGCAGCTGCCTCTGAGGCTAAAATATCACTACAGGAGTCAGGCACTGCCAGGAGAAGGACAGAGAGTACTGAAGATGCACATTAGTTCCCCCATTTCATGAGGAGATCCAGGGCAGCAGCCAAAGGAGTGTTATTTTGTAGCCTTCTGTAGCAGCAAGTAAAGAAAGTGCCCAGTGGGACAGGCAGAGGCAGAAAGAATTTGTCCCAACTGCTCCAGACACTCCTACTTTCTGAGGAAAGCATGGGAGGTCCGTAATCTGCTCTTGGCTGCTAATGGCTGGAGATAACAGCAGTGGCTTTACTGCCTTAGGCTTTTTTTCTCCAGGATCTCATCTGCTCCCAAGAGTGGGGACAGTAGATGCACTTCCCTACGTCCTCGGTCCATTGCCTGGACAAAAAGTTACCTACTGTCCCAGTTAACTCAAAAGGACAGATCTGGGAAGTGTGGCTTAACGCTGGAAAAGGCCCTGCTGTGACGAGACAGGGGAAGTAAGATTAAAGGCAAAAGCAGCAGCAAAGCAAAGCAAAGCAAAGTCACATCATCTGATTGAAATCTCAGGTTTTACTCACAGTTTACTGAAACTTTCCCCCACTTCCAAATTTTCTTGTGACAGAATGAATTGCTCTATCAACAAGTTTAAAAGGAAATGATTAATTTACCCCTCCCATCCAAACTGATTAGCAAGACTTCCATATCTTCAGGACTTGCGTAACGAATGAGCTTCCTGTGATTATAGCCAGGCACACCGAGAGGACCCTGGTGCTGGCATTCATGCCACTGGATCAAAAGCTGTGAGGACCACACAGAGCATCTGCACTCATCAGAGACAGCAGCAACTTCTTAGTAAGGTGAATGGTAGTCCCTGTAGGTCTTTGACCTTGTAGACATTAGTAATCTGGACTAAAAAACAGTTTTAAAAATACACATTTCACACCACATGATGCACTAGACTAATGGGAAAACGCTAGAGTCCTGGATTCCCTCATGCAGACCAGAGCAAGGGGAGCAATGCCAGCTTGGTCTTCCTTTACAAAATGTGAGGCACAGCTTGCTGAGAGAAACACAAGAGGAATCAGAAGCTTCTATCTCTCAAAAAGACAAAATGCTGCCAGCAATTAATGGATGGTATCTTGCTTTCTTACACAACAAGCCTCACTCCCAGTGAGATGGGAATTCAACATGAGCTGGAAGCTGCAATTTCTGACAGTTCCTTCTCTTGTGGTGGCATTGTTCCCAGTTGCTGATCTTACCATGTGCCAGGCAAAAATCCATCCTCCTGCTATCTTTGGCCTCCATGCTATCAAATGCTGACCTTGATTCAGAGCTGCTCTGGTCTGAGTTAAGTGACATTACAGCCAGACATCAGGGCTTCTCTGCATTAATGTACTCCCTGTCGCTAACAAGGATGGGAAAACCAGGCTGGAGGTCCAAGCAGGGACATGATGGTCACCCTTCTCTGTTCTGTCCTTCAGATCAGATGTTGAGCCAAAGCCTCTTCTCCAGCTGCTTTTCAAGGTAGAAAATACAAGCTGTCACTATCACTCTCAAAAGAATAAAAAACAAAGCTCAACCTTAACATACAGGCCAGCTTCCCCCTTCCCCCTGGAGGAAAATGGTTTCTGTGTTAAACTTTCACAACCAAACCCAAAACTCAGAGATGTTTGTTTTAGGTTTTGTTACAAAGCTAGAACACAGGCCAAGTTTGGGAAAAAGAGAAAAAAAAATCTGGGCAAAGTTTCAAGCATATCAAGACCGATTTATGGTTTTGAGTGGAAACCCTACTCAATTCACTACTTTCACAGAGGTTTGATCTGAAACCAGGCACAAACTGGCAGCTTCAAGCTGACTTTTGCTTCAAGTTACACTGAAAATCAAACCCAGCACATCTTCCCAAGCATCCAAGCCCATAGGATCCTTATAAGAAGGAGCAACTCACAATCACCAGTGCTCTAGAGATCCCCTAATTGCACAGCAGTACCTATAGACTAGTGTCACTTCAGTCTCACATGAGCAATGGATCTGCCATCAAAACAATACTGGAATATATGGGAAGGGTTTTTAGTATAAAATGTGTTATACAATTCAAATTCTAGTTCATAATTTTTAATTTCTTGGAGTTTCCCCCCCTCCATTTCCTTTAATTGTTTATTTTGCTTTTAATCTCTTTGTTGCTTTCATACAGTTGGCTTTTTATCAGATGGCAGACCAAAATTCTGGTGGTCTTGTATCAAAGATGATAAATTGTGGCAGTAATTGAGAACACTGTTGTGGCACTGATAGTAATTCACCAATTTTATTAAATGATAAGGTGCATGCCTTACTATGTGCACATACTGCATTATCTCTGAGCTTTCTCCTGCCTAACGCTAATACTTGTGGATTTGTCAGACCTGCCTTCAAAATATTAAAAAAATGTCCATTTGTAAAAAGTGATGGCAACTGCACCATTTTTAGATGAACAGCACAGGAATCAGCATTTCACAGAGGCAGAAGGAAGGCTGAAGTAAAAAATGAACAACCAAATCCATTATTTAATGATCCTCTGCCTGGCTTCTACCATTATTCCACATCATTAAACGTAACTTCTTGCCTATTTATTCCTGCACTCCATTTTCCACCTTGTAGATCCAGACAGTGAGGGTTCAGGCCTCCCTGAGTCTGAGGATATGCTCCAGACATGGGAACATTCACAAGTGACAGCTCTAAGTCAGCACATCAGTGTTAGGGCTGTGCAGTCCGTGCCTTTATACAGATGTACATCTGTGCTTGAGTACAACTGGGAGTAGACTTTCATGGGATTAGCCACTGGGAACACTAAGTGCATACTTAAGTTTTTGTGGGACTGGAAGGCCTATCTATTAACAAAAGAAACAGATACATAAATACTACTTTGCACATATCCAGTCCCCCATCCTAATTATTTGTATTTTAATCAGATTAAATTTTGCAGAAACATATTATTTCATTACAAAAACATCATAAGGAACAATCTTTCTTACAGGGTATCAAAGAACCATCTTGAGACATGGCTCCAGTTGAGTTGGCATGGAAGAGGTAAAGCATCCCAGCCACGAATCCTCCCCAAGCCAGCAGGAAGCCACAGAGAAGTTTACTTGCTGGAGCCAGGCTTCTGGAAATGTGCTGCTCTCTGTAGTGGTTTCAACAACAAAAAAACCAACAAAAAATACGACACCAAGTATGATGGGCTTAGCATATGAGTCGTTCTCCGTGCCGCCTCCTTTCTTTGCTTCAATAGATGCAGGCAAATTGTTTTGTAGCCCCCTTTTTCCCAGGTCCGTGCTGAGCTGGGCTTTGCCTCCCAAGAGCCCTTTCCCAGCAGAAGGATAGGGGTGGAGCTGCCCATCCTCCTCCACCTGCAGGTGTGTCGCTCAAGTTGCTCCCACCACCAGGTCCTGCAGGTCCCTTGACCTGGTCTCTTCAAAATCTGCCCTTTAAGCCACTTGTCCATTTTCACCTTACTGTGACAAGGAAATGGAGAGAGGCTGTGAGCAGCAAACATCTGCCTGCATTGTCATAGGCACATCTCCCACTGGCCAGGGGAGCCAGATGCTTCAGTTTCTCTCTCTGGGACACCTTGAGCCATGACAGCCACTTCTAGGCAGTCTTCTCCTTCCCCAGCAGTGGATTTTGCCTGGAATTCTTCACCTCCCTTGGACTTCGTAGGGGATTAAATTGAACTAGTGAATAGCCCAGCACTGCCAAGAAATCTGAGTAACCCCAGCCCTTGCTAGCCATAAGGCAGTTTGTGTTGCTAGTCTTTTATGTATCCTTCCCCAATTTACCAGTGTGTGTGATCTTTTCAAGTGCAAATCACCTGAGGTGACTAAGGTTAGGAATGAGTTTCTAGATTTTAATAACAACGGCCAGTTTGTGCACGGAGCTGCCAAGGAGCAGACCAAATTCCTCCCTAATATAACCCCAATGAAAGGAAGGTTATTCCAGCAGGGGTAATTCTTACTTCTTCATGCTAGGCATATGCCATTTCTTAAAACAAGTTTTCTATTTACATTTTAAGTATCCTCCTCAGAAGACAAGTGAGTCAGGCAGCCACACTGTCTACTGTAAAGACTTACTGAAAAAATGAAAAAAGTAGTCCAGCTGAAGCACAGCTGGATAACTTTTCTTGTTCTTATTATTTGATGCCCTTCAGGATATAAAGAAAGTCTGTGCTCCATTGTTCCAGTGACAGAATAAGGCCTGCTGAGACCCCACCACTTCATTACAAAATACCTCATGGTGGAGCAAACAGAAAAAGGGGTTTCTAACTTAAAATTACTTGAATTCAGAATGTCTGTGCCCTGCTAGTCAAAGCACACAGCATTATTTCTTGGATGGGAAGGAAATGTCTGTCACCTAAGCTGCCAGTTAGCCTACATCTGGTTTTAAAGGGCTACTGCCTCCACAGAGGACGTTACAACTGGAAAGAGAAGCTCTAGGACTTTACTGTCCACTCAACATCATAGTGCAGTACAGTATCTCTGGACCAGTTCCCACCTGCTCCTGCCTCACAGTGCCAACAAGTCAGGCAAACACTTGCACTGCAAACCACATTCTGCTTCAGTCAGTTGCTTGGGCTGTTTCCCTCATGCCTATCAGCATCACCTCTCTTATCTGGAGTAAGCACAAGGCATTTTGCTCCTCCATACAGTCTGAGAGTGCTTGGAGAACAAGCAAGCCCACATCTAGAGTAGAGGGGTAGCAGCTCCCTATCTCCACAGCCCTAACAGGGCAAACCCACTGAAGGACAGAGCCCTGCAGATCCCCCACAGGAGATGGGGTGCACAAGAATAAAACTAGCTCCCAACATCCCTGGCATGACCCGACACATCTGCCTCTCTAGGGCCTGCCAGCAAATTGAGAAAACCTGGGATGCAAGGCTTGTGACAGTGATCTGGCTGATAGAAAATCAATCTCCAGTGGCACAGCCACTTAAAACTGAGCACCATAAAGCTGCACACATCCATCCCCTGTTGCCTCAACTCTTTCCTCCCTGCTGTTTCTTTAGCTGGGAAATTAGAGAGCGTTGCTTATGCTTTTGCCTTCTGCCGCTGCCCCAGGTATTGTTGTGAGCCCTGTCTTGTTCCCTGAAATGTCCCATACATCTCCCTTTTGTTGTTTCTGCAAAAGCAATTCCTTCAGCAGGAATCAAATAAGGCAAAAAAAAACCCCTAAAATGTCTAGCGAAAAAAAAAGGACAAACCCATACCATGCAATTTTGGAGTTTCCAAAATGAATGAAACATGGCAAACATTTTCAACTGTACCCAAAAATTTATGGAGGAAATACATACATATCTACATTTCTTGAAATAAATTGTTTTGAAAATGCCACAGCATTCTATTTCACTGCCTCTTAAACACAACCCTCTGATTTGCTATTTTGAAGAGGCATTTTCCACTCAAAAGAGATATGAAATAAAAGAAAGTGTGGGAAACAAGAGGGGTAACTAACCTCAAAACGAAATGTTATATTCAAAATGCAATTAGGGCTGACCCAAAATAACACATTGCTTTTTTCCCATTTCCCCCAAGCAAAAACAAGTAAAAAAAATGTTAAAAAAAGAAAAATTCCCATTTATTTTGCTTTGACGCCGTCTAGTTCTTCCACTCTCCATTGTCCAGCTCAATCCCTGAACTGAGGCAGCTATTATTTCCCCAGGTCTTTCAGAGGTTTTATTCTCTGCTTTGTGCCTTCCTGACACACAGTGCATGGGCAGACATGGAGAGAGCAGCAAACCTTTGCTCCTTTGGGCCAAACTGAGTCCTCAACTACCCCATTTTACTCCATTCTTAACTTGTACATAAGAAGTGAGTCAGTATTATCCAGGCCACCTGATTTCAGAATTTCAAGAGCTTCTAAAATGCTCAATGCAGATTCTGTGTTCACATGAGTGTGTGAAGCAGGCAGGGTAAGGGTAATCTGTTCGTATTTAATCTTTCTACCTCTGTCACATTTACAGTGTGGCTTTGGCGAGTTGATTTGCTCCCAATGGTTCAGTTTACCTAGCTCCAGAGCAGAAATGAGTTTTATCAGCACATGCCTACTCATGGGTGAACTCTCCTGAAAACATCACGTTAATCACTGTACTGGTGTGCAGCGCGGTTTCTTTCCTTCTACTTCACCACCTACAGACCTCCAAAAGGATTTCATGGTCTGAACCTGCCTCACCATGTGTCTCTTTTGTGATGTTACTCTGCTTGCAAGGGCAGCCAAGCTTTGAGAAAAACAGCTTCTTCCCTCCCCTCCTTTCCCCTTTTCATTTTTGGTTTTTTATTTTCATCTTCCTCCGTGGGTTTCTGGCAGTTCCTTGCAGCCCCACAACAGACAGCTGTGCTCACTGTACCTCTGTGTGTGTCTGACTTTTCTCCCCAGGAGATTTGTCTATCAGATAAGCACCAGCTTGCGGAAATCCTGGTGTCACCGACCTTATGGCAGCTTTTTGTAATGGGGATCCCAGTGACATTTTGTCCTCCTAGAAGTCTTGCTGATAGACACATCCGTGTATTTTGCACCCTTTGAAAATCTGAAGTAAAGATTTGGGTGCTTTACACCATCTCCATAAACACTGGAAGCTTCACCACCACTCTGTGGTTTTGCTGTGGCCAAGCTTACTTTCATTTTCACATGGTGGAGGGGAATGTGGTGTTTGGGTTTTGGCCAGGGAATCCTGGACTGAGGTCCTGTGTGATGTATCCTGAAGTCACTGCACACACAGGAATGATCCGTCTGGGTGGGATTGACAGGGAACTTATCCCTTGAGATCTGGGAAAGCAGGGGTATAAACGCACTTTAGTTACAAAGCTCTTAATTGGGTGATGACTCTGAAAAGAGGAGGGAGGACGAGTTGGGGAGGATGGTGAGGTGGGTGAGGCACAAGTCTCCTGCATGGGAGACTTCTGTCTTCATAATGTGGAAGATCAGATCACTGCAGATGAAGAAGGGCTTGCTGGGAGAAAAATCATATCCAGAAAAAAAAATGGGGCAAAACAATATCCTAAAGATGCTTATTAGCACCTCAGAACAGACCTGGGCCTTGGACATCTGGTTGTCCTGAGTTAGAAAGAAGTGGGGTGCAAGAATCCCTGTGGTTTTAGAGGAGTTCATGGGCATCTAAGAGCAGACAGCCACATTTCAGCCTTTCCAAAGGAGCCATCTCAATGCTTGGAATTGCAGCCTTCTCCTCAACATCACAGTAAAACTTCCCAAGACTGACTCCTAAACATTGGTAACAAAGACACACAAATACACTTAAGAAGACAAAGCCAGGCTCTCCTTTTCCTGAAGCTGGGACTCCATATGAGACAAAGATTTTCCAATTCCACTCCAACTGAATGGGTATACACATGCATTTCTTTTCCTAGTTTAGAAAAGCAAAAAGTATTTCTTTTGCTTTTGTTTCAAAAATCACTATGCTGTGACAGTTTTCAGCAAAAATGTTTCAATTTGGGTTTTATTGTTCCTTCTTTACTTTTTTTTTTTCCCAAGTAAGATGGATTTAGTATCTTGTTCCACAGACTCAACAAGAGTAAATCAGAAGTTCTAAGAAACTGGGAAGTCTCAAGTGAAAATACCTGAGTACAAAGCAAAGATGTAAGACTGGGGACATGGAAGTAAATACATTTCCTTGCATTCATGGCTTCCAGTTTAAACAGAAATGTCTTCCCTCAGCCATTTTGCATTGTTGACAACCTGGGAGATGTAGTGCAACTAAAAGAGGCAAATCCCTAGGACTAAGGAATTCCAGAGACCCCCCCACTACAGGAAACAAAAGTCAAAAAATGAAAAGGAAAGAGGCCAACAACAGCTTTCAGTTAAAAACTCTCTGTAAGCCATTGCTTTATGGACAAAAATGGCAAGGAAGAAAGTGTCTTTTGGTAGCATATATTCCCATATTTCCTCTTCCTTGTAAGCTTGGGTAGGATATTTGTGTCGAGCTCAGGAAATCCACAGGAGGCTGAATAACATTCACTGCAATGTCTAGACACAGGAGAGCCTTCTGCCTCCCAGGTTAGCCCAGGATACTCCCCAACCACATCACTCCAGGAGAGGGATTGCCAATAGCTGATACTTGAAAGAAATTTCAAAAAAAATCTTTCCCCTGAACAGTTATAAATAAAATTGACATTGAATAGAGGCAGGAAAGGAAGTCTCACTCAGGTTGAAGTTTGAAGTTCTCTCTGTATAACCACAGGCTAATGAAGCTGATGGCTCTCTGAAGCTGCTGTTTGGTTCCTGGGAGCCATGGATGTAGAGAAAGAATTGGGCATTAAACCCATGAACCCTGAAAGGAGGTCTCTGGGTCTGCAGGGGTGCACAGTCTGTGGAAAGGTTTTCATAGCAGCAAGGAGTGAAGACCAGCTGCTGGTCTCGCCACGGCATATATGTCCAAAATAAAGGTAAAGTGGTCTACTCCTGGTGTATACCACCATACCAGAGAGGAAAAATTTTTCTCCAATAACCTTAATTAGGAGAAAGACATCTAGAGCTAAGCAAGTAATTCTTTAGCAAGGTGTGACCAGCCCTTCTCAGCCTGCAAACCACTAAGTAAAAATTTTCATGTCATGGGAAGCCACCAGATCCTGATCTCTAAGCCTGAATAACATGTGGAGGAGGAGCTGGGAGGCAGAAAGTGAGAGCTGCCTGTCCCTGAGTTCTGCATCTTCCTGGGTCACACTGGGTGTTGGACCACAGGGGTTCCTGCACAGGCTCACATCCACCAGGTAGTCAGCCACCCCCAATCCAGCACCTGGGCTTAATTTTCACAGTCACACACATCATCAAACATCTTTAATTCAGTGGGAATTAGAGGTTTTAAGATCTGACTTCCATGATTCAGAAGCTTACAATTTTGTGGGACGTGGATGCGCTTCCCTCACGTGGGACAACTGAAAGGCCAAGGCTTGCTCATCTTCAAAATTACATGTAGTGTTTGGGTATCTTTCATGTCACAGTGCAATTTCCAGGATGAATGCATGTGCTGCACCCCTTTATGGTAAGTGTGTTTTAATTTAGGCCTCTGTGATGTAAGACCCTGAAAAGTGCATTTAAAATTGAAAAGGCAGCTGATCCTCAACACTAAAGGCACAAAGACGATACCACAAAACATCTTCTGAAGGGTGTGCCTTCTTCAAACACACCTTCATTAGGAAGATTAAAATTCAGAAGAGAGAAGGCACATGTCTTACAGTCATTATTAAAAAAAACAAAACCAAAAAAGTCAGTGGAAGCATTATAACTACAGATCTAAGTTTAGTTCTGTATCCAAGTTGCATGTTGGCACAAGTGCAAAGAAAAGGGCTCTTGTTTAGGCAGCAAGTATTTGTAGGTGAAAACACTACTTTAAAGGGTGAAAAACGTGTTTCATCTCTAGAGAGTTATTTTTGAACTGGAAATCAGGGCATAAAGGATTTTCTTAGGGCGGAAATGCACACTGGAGCACTTTTACTCAGGCCACAAAGCAAACGACTGCAAGCATGTTCTGTTTGATGGGGCACCTTCACAGCAACATTTAATTTTAATCCATGATGATACAAACTATAAGAAGAGAATCAGCAGTGTGCTATTTAGGCTTGAAGCATTTAACTTTACTCCAAAATTATTTTAAGTTTGGAGTAATTCTGGTATGTCTCACAAATATGTTAGAATGCATTTCTGTCCTTTCCAAAAGTAATGAGGAATGGAGAGTCTCAGGTGATTTATGCACCATTCACAATCAAGCAACTAGCCATTCACAATCAAGCAACTAGACACACATAAAAAATCACAGGGAATTAAACCCCAGTGGATGTTATCTTCCTGTCTTAAATAACTCCCAAATGCTCCTGAGTTTGAGTCCCCTTCCTGACACCCAGGTATCTCCTTGGGCTGTAGTTCCTTCTGCTGTAATGGAAGAGCAACACTCTCCTCCACCCCTAAAACTGACTGTGAAGGATACAAATGAAAATTAGCATATAAGATCAGACATGGTTACACAGATCTAACTAAATCAATTTATTACATTTTTAATTTTTTTTCAAGATTTCATGTTTCTCAGTGACTATCTTCACCCCAATACCTGAAAAATCAATATAAGAAAACACTGTATAATGATGTGCCATTGTTAAAAGGTCAAAGCCCCTTTTGGGTTAGTTGTGTGCAGCAAAGTTACTGCAGAGTTTCCACGGCTTCCTGCAATAGGAGACATTATGATCAAAGAAAGCTCTGGGTGTGATTTTGGTGACAACTAAATGGCAGTGGCACAAAGTCCTTACCACTGTTTGCATTCTTTAGAAAGCACAGGGCAACAGGGTCTGGTGACCTTTCTCAAAAGGACCCTTGCTGATCCTGTTACAAGGGTAGGTCCATCTCCAGAGGGGATAGAATTGACCGTGCCACAGGAAGGTGAAAATGGTCTCTGCTTTCTGCCCTCTCAGAATTTTAAAGAAGACAGCCATCCCTGTTTCTTTCAAGAAAACCAAGGCTTGGCCCACTTTGCCTGCAAGCCAGAGAGGGGCCAAAATTTAGACTGCTGTCTCACAAGACTTGATCAAGTCTTGTGGGGGAGCTTTCATGTTTGTAACTTTCTTAAGACTGAAAAACGTCAAAATCCAAATCTCTTTACAGTTGATTGGGAACCAATTTATAGGAAGTGTTTCAATGTCACAGCTATCAAGAGCATTTTGTGTGCCAACAAATAAAATACTGGTAGTGTGGCAAAGTTTTTGTTACAAGGAGAAGCAGTTACGTGCAAGGTATTACATCCAGACCGTGTGGTTATAAGAGCAGTTCTTTCACTCCTCCACAAGTTTTGGTCTGCAATTCCTATTGTATAGAAGAAACAGATCAGGTGAGAGAGAAGAAGCAGAATGCAAAAAATAAAGGAAGAGCTCAAACTCTGTGATATGCTTGATAAAGACAAAAGTGATGGTATTAAAAAAACACCATCATTCACCAAAATGTCATCTTCATACGCTCTCTAGCTCTCTGCTAGTTTGTTGTTTTTTGGTTTAATTTTTTTTTATGGTGACAAAATACAGTGATTCATGTCCACACTGAACACATGACCCTGAAGATATGCATGGTTTCAGCATACATGTGAATTCTCCAGCATGTGAAATCAGGAGGCAGGAATTTAACATAAGTCACTGAAGGTCCATAATGGCTATTTAAAATAAAATATCTCTTGTGGATCGTCTGATCCTGCTGCCACTGCATTCAGTGGGGCTGAATCAGGCAGTTATCATCAGTGCCATGTAACTCCTCCTTTTCAAACCATCCCTCCAGCCATACTTTGTAAAGCTGCAGTCAAATAATTATAATGTGTAAAAGTACGTGCAGGAGGGGATGAAATTCTCTTCCTAAACATAGCTTACAGCACATCCATTTAAGTGCAAATGCTGGGGTTTCTAAACTTGAAGAGAAAAACAGAATCAAAGGGAAATGTTTACCTGCCATGGATATGGAGGTTTCCTTCATAGTCTCTTCAACCTAACTCAAGTACTCCTGGTTAGGGAATTGAAGCTTATTTTTCAGAATACTGTCCATTTGCTATTTTCTAAATAATAATTCTTGGTCACACTAAACCTTAAATTAACCCCCCCAACTCCTACCTGCTTGCAATTTTAGCAAGATGGCATTAACTGCAGAAGGAACAAAAAAAAGCCCTTCAGCTGCCACTTCAGCATGCCCCATATCTTGGATTGTTTTTCCTTTCATCTTTTAAGGTCAGAACAGGCATCCAGCAATAACCAGCCCTTTTTTCCTCTAAGAGACTGTAGAGTCTACTGTCTCTAAAAAGGGAGTTCTGTGAGCAGGATCAAGCTTGTGCTTTTGGTCTTGTAGGTGTGAAGCTCTCATAACTTGGGCTTGCATTTCTGGGCTTTTTTAAGCCTGACAGAAACACTGCTAGGGATGCAGCTGGCAGTGGGCATCTGGAAGGCCTTGCATCCAGTACCTGCAAACAGCAGATATTTGTGTTAATAATCGCACACAGAGCAGAGCTGTGACTCTTCATTCCCTTCTAGATGGAGCTGGCATCCATACTGGAGTATATGTACAGTCCCCAAAGGTTTTTGTGTGGAGTGGTTATTTCTTAAAAGTATAATTACTTTTCTCCTTAGAACTGGGCAGGGAAGCATAATATGTGTGATTACCAGAACATAAAAGGAGCATAGGATTATTTTCCATAAGAATCCTTGGGAACATCTTGGAGGATGGCTCTCTAGGGAGGTGTTCTCTGCAGGACCATTAAACTCTCCTCCCAGCTTCTTCATCATGTGCTGCGACTTATCCCAAAGCTATTCAGTGGTGCATGGGGTTAACCATGAGTCTTCTTTAGCTCTAACTCTCCACCTCGGAGTCCTTCCAGGACACTCATAAGCCATGTGCTATATTTGCCTAGCTGGAGTTGTTATGAGGATGTTGACACAAGGGAAAATATCTGCCTGGAGAAGAGGGTGGACTTGCACCCTTTAAAATTATATATGGCCAAGCATCTGCAAAGGACTCAGTGGGTCAGTGTCACTGAGCAGCCCTGAAGCCAAGGGCTGAGTAAATGAGGATACAAGCAGGGTATATACAACTCATTTCCCCTGTGTACCCATACACCATTAAACATCTGACCCAGCCATGTCAGCATTTCCATATTTCAAATGCTTAATTTAACTCCAGAAGCCTTTCCTGATTGATACCTGTGCGGGGGTTTCTCCCACAGTCAGGTCTAGACTGGGTAGACCTGCAATTATAACCACTCAGACACTGAATAGGACCCTGTACTCACAGCAAGACACAGGGTGCAAAAAGGAGGTCAAGCCACAAAAACTGGTTTTGCCAAAGTAGTCAGTCAACTGTTCATCATGTCACCTGCTGAGGCTGATCAAAGAGCTTTGCAATAAAGGGAATGTGGGTGTTGAGAGGGGATGGTCTCACAACAGCTGAGAGAGAAAGGGAGGAACACCCAAGTGAAGTTTGGCTATCAGAAGGCAGCTTTCTGAAATACACTTAAAGGTTCAAACCTAAATCAAATAACCTCCAAGGAGGGAAGGAAAAAGCGTGCACAACTCCAGTGTTTTTCCAATGTTTCTCCATCCACTTTTGTGCTCCCTGAAGTAAAACCAGATTATTTGGCATCTGTTTGTTCAGTTCCCATGAGGCCCTGGAAACAGCTGTATCAAAAATGCAGAAACCTCTCAAGAATGAAAAGGCATCTCGAGAGAAGAGCAGCCCTTCCCTCATGCCAAAACTAGCCTGGCTTTAGGACTAATCCTGAGGTTACAGTGACACTTGCAAAGTTCCTGCACACTTATTTTTCAATGTGATGGGCCAGGGCATGCTGAGTTGGGAACGTGTAGGAGCAAAGCACTGCTGCAGAACTGGTAGCAGTAAGTGAAGGTTTTGTAGCAATTTTTCCTTCCAAGCATTCAGTATGAAAAGGTATGCAAGAAAGTTCAAGAAGCAGCTGTGCACCCATCTCTTGTGGAGTCCATGCCAGGAACTTGACTCTAGTGGCACTCACAAAACATCATCCTGCACCACTACCTGTGAAGGAATCACCCCCACCAACACTACTGGTTCACTAAACCTGCTAATGCCACCCTCTCACCAGGATGGAATTTGGGGGTGGGAAGGCTGAAATCAAGATTAGAGCATTTTCCTGCTATCTGCACCACAAAGACAATGTGTCATGTGCTTGTGAGACTACAATTTAGGTTTGTTATCATCCCTTTATATCAAAAGGAAGTTATGCACACAAAGGAAACACCAAACCACCATGTCAGGGGGGCTATAAATCACTTACCACTGAATATTAAGAGGGCAACAGAGTGCCCAGTAGGAAAACAAGGGTTTTGAAAATACTGCTTTTCCTCACCATCTCCCCATTGCAATAACCTTTGCTTTTATTTTGGGAGAGGATGAAGGAGAGCAGGAGGTTTGAGGAACACAGTTACGAATGGTATCAGATTTGTCCCACACACATGACTCATGCCTGACTGCATGCACTGGTCAATGCCTTCTCAGCCATCAGCACATTTGTTGCTGTTGCCCAAGCTGATCCCACGGTGTCCAGAAAAGCCATACAGGCAACAGCACAGAGATCACCTCAATGTTGCCACTTTCTATCCCAGTAAAATGCAGGTTTATAAAAACCAAAAACTGGAGAAGTGGGACAGTCAGCTCATCTGGCAGCAAGCTTGCCTGGTCTTACCAGCCTGCAAAAGGACATCCTGGGAAGACTGCAAGGATCTCTCCACATCCTCTTTCCCTGTCAGGACCCAAAAGGATCCCTACAATTCTCCAAACCACATGCTAAAATCCCACTCCAGCTGAAAAAAACCTTTGTATTTCCAAACTGTGACCTCCCAAAAAGTCAGCCCTGAAAGACTTTACTCTGACTGCAAATGTTGCAGATTGTTTCTGCAGCTCTTAAATTCTGAGCAATTAGATTGGGGTAAATAACAGATGTAATCACTGCTTTTAAAATACGATTGCTGCTCAAAAGAATTATTAGGGAGGGGGGAAATTGTCTGGAGGATGGCATGATTCAGGACTGCTGACTTCCACTCCTTGCTCATTCAAAGTCACCAAGTGAGTCAGTGGAAAAATCATTGAATTCAGCACACTCAACAGGGTACCAACATTCATATTTAGGTTCCTAAATCAACAATGTGGAAGATTTCAGCTCAAAGGCTGAAAGGTTTTACAAGTGAGAATAAATGAAGGCAGAGGCTACGTTGCAAGCCTGCACTAAATGCCATCCTAAACTCTGACACTTCAAATTTCAGTAGCTCTCACCCTAAATAAGTGTTAGCTGAAGGTGTAACAGCACTCAGGGAAGTTTATTCCAACCCAAGCAGAAATAAGGTTCTCTGCAACAGCCAAAGTATTACTCTGCAAAACTAAATGTTTCTTTCGAATATAGAACACAGGACAATCACAGCAGGCAAAATCGTTAGTATGCAGGAGCTGCTGCCTTGAAGCTCTGCCACCAAAGGCTAATTAATTCTAGGTACCTTAACGATCACATCACAGGGAAGCGCTATTCTGTGTCTGAGCAGAAGCTCTGTATACAAACAACACAACGCACAAACAGAAATCACACCTCTGAGAGAGCGCCTTTTCATTCAGAAAAGTCAGTCAGCTCAAACATGCTACTTACAAGAACCAGCACAGTAACCTGAATATTAGAAAAATAAAATTCAATACTTCAGTGAAAGTAATAGTAAGAGGGTTGTACAGCGAGTGAGAGAAATCATTAAACGAATAAATCACTCAGCAGCTTTCAAGTTGGCAGGACAGTGAAAGCAGAGATCAAATAAGAGATCTTGCAAATCCACAGGAAATGACTCAAGGAGCTAGATCAAGTAAGACTTCAGCTTCCAAGCCTCAGACACATTTGCTTCTCACCATCGGGGTAAATATGCGCACACACAACATAAGCACATAAAAATACATCCAGATCACACAGACAAGCTCTCAAGTATTAATCAGACAGTGATTAATACCCAGTCCTCCTCAGAGGTATAACCATTATAATGGCCTTTTAATTACATGATTGTACCCTTGGTTTTTCACATGGCTATAACTCTCCCCAATTCTGCTTCCGTAACAACTGCTAAATGCCAAGCTCCCCACTCCAGGCATATCAATGTTCCTGCTAATCACAGAATTTTTTGGTATGAAAGATTTTGAGGATATTAGAGGTCTGTGCAATCTCAGCATCCTTTGGGGAAAAACAAAGACATAGGATTGATGGAAATGTGTCAAACCATTACATATGGTCTTTTATTGTAGAGCAGCTGAAGATGTTCCTGCAATTTCCTTACCCCCAACCGCTCACTCCTGCCCTGACACTTCCTTTTGCTGCCAGCTCAGCTTTGCCTAGATGTTTATCATGCCATTTTGTAAGCTGGATCCTTGAATAACTTTCCAAGAGAAAGAGGTATTGGGGGTACTATGAGTTGGGACCATTTAGTAGCTCCAGCAGTGTCACTCCTCAGCGGGGGATGCATTAGCACAGCCCAGGGGGTGACAAACTGCTTTGCAAAGGAATGGCTGGGAAGGGGGTGGGGGGGATAGGCAGCATTGCCAACTGAAAGAGCACCCACAGTCTGCCAAAGGGAGGGCAGCAGGCTTGCACTCTCACACATTATCTGCTGTTATGGCCAAACCTCTAGCAGTGACAGGAGCATTACTATAATATTGTGCCACAAAGCTGCAGATTCTGGTACCACATCCAACGGACATGCTGCTTCTCCCTGAGGAGAAGACCTCAAAGCTTTCATCAGCTCTTGTCTCCATCTCATTACTAGCAGTCCACAGATTTCTCTCTGAGTTTCCACTTCTGTTCCTGAAAAGAAAATTTACAGCACTTAGAAACTGAAACCCAGCGGAGCAGAAACACAATTCCCACACCAAAATCTGAAGGCCCCTTCAAGATTAAATCCCATAGACTAGACTTGAAATTTAAATCAGTATGTGACTCCCTTAGGAACTGCAGCCATATCAAGATTGAATATCCCAATGCAGTGAGAGCAGACGTGGCACATCTCTCCATCTGCAGTGGGAAAGGGATGCTGCAGTGGAGGGGCCTGCAAAAGCTGGAGTGCAAGGTGATGTGCTTAGGTGGAACAGACACATTTCTTCTCCCAGGGTTGCCCGATCACAGAGGACCTCATGGAGAAAGCAAAACCAAAACTCACAGCTAGTTACTCAACTTCATGGGCCAAACTATCTTTTCAATAGTCTGCTCCTGTTACCCCTCTTCTGTGGACAAAGCGAGTCCTGAGGGCAGATGTCATGATGTAGCTATGAACACAACACAAGTTGGTAGAGTGTTTACAGTTCATTGCAGCAAAAAACATTTGAACTGACCTATGAAAAAAGCTACCCACAATGTTACCAGCATGCACCCCGCACCAATTCTGAATGTGGCTCTAAGGGGCGATTTGAGCTCTCGTAGAGGGCAAGGTGGGATGGGAAGGACACAAGAGTGGTGAGAAAACAGCACCTGAACCTTGGGACATGCTGCTGTGGGGGCAACATTGGCTCCCTGGGCTTCTACTGACCAGCTACCAGACAACTCACTGGGCACACAGCATCATGGTACGGAAACGCTTCCTATGGGTCTCATCAGCCACAACGAGGAGCTGCACTGAGCCAAGTTGCCCTGGGCTGAACCGAACCAGGCTGAGCTGAACCTAGCCAGACAGGGAAAAGTCAGATCGAGGTGAGTCAAGATGTCCAGAGATGGGCAACAAAGTTGACAAAAGGTCTGGAGCACAAGTCTCGTGAGGAGTGGCTGAAGGAGCTGAGGTTGTTCAGCCTGAGAAAAGGAGGCTCAGGGGTGACCTTATCACTCTACAACTATCTGAAAGCAGCATGTGGCCAGGTTTGGGGTTGGCCTCTTCTCCAACTCAACCAGTGACAGGACAAGAGGACACATTCTTACGTTGCACCGAAAGGTTAAGGTTGGACCTTAAGTGAAATTTCTTCACAGGAGCAATTTGACATTGGAATGGGCTGCCCAGGGATGTGGTGGAGTCACTGCCCCTGGAAGCGTTAAAGAAAAGACTGGATGTGGCAGTGCCACGGTCTAACTAACACGGTGTTCGGTCACAGGTTGGACTCGATGATCTCAGAGGTCTTTTCAAACCTAATGGATTCTGTGATTTCTTGAGCGCGGCCTGGCAGGGCTGAGACAGGTATTGCTGAATATGGCTGCGCAGGGCTGAGCGGGGCCGGGTGAGGCTGAACCCGGCGAGCCGGGCCGGGCCGGCCCGGGCCGTATAGCACAAGCCGCAGCCGGGCGGGCTCCGCCGCTCCGGCCCGGCCGAGAGTAGCGCCGGACGGCGGGCGGGGCGCGGGGGCTGCGGCGCGGGGGGCGGCGCCAGCGGGCGGAGGCGAACGCGGCGGGACCGCACCCCGGGCGCTGCGCTGCGCCGCGGGGGCTCGAGGGGCCGGGCTGGGGCGGCGCCACTGCCGGCCTCGTCTCCTCCTTCCCCACCGCCGCCGCTGCGGCTCCCTCCCTTCTCCCTTCCCTCCTCCCGCCCGGGTCCGGCGCTGCCCTGCCCGCTCCCGGCGGCCGCGGCAGCGCCGCCGCTTCCTGCCGGGGCTCCCCGCTCCCTCCCTCCCTCCCTGCCCGCTCCGCCGCCCCCCGCGGCGCCCCGCCATGGCGTGATCGCGGCCATGGGGCTGGCCCGGCGCCGCCGCCTGCCCCCGGGCGCTGCGCCGCTCCCCCGGGCCCGGACCCCGCGCCGCCGCCGCCGCCGCCGCGCCCCGCCGCGCCCCCGCGGCGTGCTGACCGCCGCCTCTCCTCCTCCGCCCCCGGCCGCCGCCGCCCGGCGACGAGCGCGGCCGTAGTCCCCCCCTTCTCCCTCCCCCCCCGCCGCCGCCCGCGCTCCCGCGCCGTCGGGCCCGGCGCGGCCGCCAGCCCCGGCCCGCCGCGGCGCGGCCTCCCTCGCCATGTGAAGCTCGGGAAGATGCGGAGGCGCAGCCCGGCCGCCCGCGGCGAGGGATGAGCCTAGACGGGGAGAAGATGACCGAGGAAGCCTACCCTGACGAGTGAGCGGGGCCGGGGGCGGCGGGGGGGTGCGGGGCACGGAACAGGGGCAGTCTTTGTTGCCCCGGCGAGAAGCGGTGCGGGTCGCTCATCCCCATACCCCGTGCACGGAGGGACGGACGGACCGGCCGCGGGCGGACAGAGGGACGCGGACACGCGCGTTCGTGTGCGCGCCGCCCACCCGCGCATCCGCCATTTCGCGCTCCCCCCGGGCCGCGCTCATTTGCATACGGCCCTTTCATTCATAAAAACCCCCGGGAGGGCGGCGCGGCTCCGCCGGGGTGCGGGGCCCCGGGGCAACGCAGGGAGGGGGCGCATCCCCGCGCCGCCGCCGCTCCCCACCCCAGCCGAGCGGCTCGGGGCGCCCGGCGGGGGCGGTCGGAGGCGGAAGCAGCGGGGAGGGGAAGGGGGAGCCGTGCGCGCCCCCGCCCCGCAGCCCTGGGCCTGGGGGGGTCGGGAAGCGGGGCCGGGGGGGGACACACGACGTCGTGGATCCCCGCCCCGGCCGCCGCCGTTTTGTGAATAGGAGGGCGGCCGCCGCCGCCGTCACATGACGCCGCATTCATAAACCCGGTCACCGGCGGCCTCTCCATTCACCGTCACCCCCCGCCGCCCACCCCCACTCCGCAGCCCTCCCGCCGCCTCTCCGCTATTAAACCTTCCGAGAGGCCGCACCGAGGCTTTCAAAATGCCCGACGGTGCCCTTTTCCCTTTTTTAATGCTTTCTTCCCCAAAATAAAACCTAAAGCTACTGCAGTGGAATGGCAGGAAGGGCTCTTTCACGCCGTGCTGGCCCAAGGGCTGTTCCTGGCTATCTCCTTCGGGGTTTTGACAGTCAAGCGGAATGACTCACTGGCGTGCAGGACTGGGCTGGTGCCAAGCGCCATAGGATGTACCGTGCTTTAAAACGACTCCTTGCAGGGCTTATAAAACAACATCGAAATTGTGCAACTTTTTGGCTCGGTTTTGAGGTCCGAAGAAATCATAATTGGTGGCATGTGCCACGCTTGCACCTTTGTCGTGGTAAACTTATTTTAGGGCAATTTACTGGAGAAATATGAGTGGCAAAGGAAATGGCTTCTGGCCCCAATGTGTGTGTTGGGAGGAATTATTCTGGCAACCTTTAATGAAGAGACTATAAATATGTTTATATGTAGCTTCTAAAATCGTGGTTATTTTGAAGTTGGTTAGATTCTCGCAACAAAAAAAAAACAAAACCAAACAAACAACAACACAAAAAAATAGCAAAAAAGAAGTAGTTACATGCAGATTTCCATGACCTAACAGGCTGGAAAAACGCTGACCAACTCATTTCCAATAAAAACCTTATTCTTCGTTTGTTTTTAACTTTGTAAATTGGACAAGAGGAAGAGAAGTGGGTCCCTGTCTCTGGGTTTGAAAACACAGGGCCAAACCTAACCAAATTCAGTGGACAAAAATCTGGCGCTTGCCAACCTTCATCTTGAGGCAAGATACTGCTCCAAATGTGTTTTTCTGCAGGGCTCAGTGCAGAAGTGAGTGTTGGTGTAAAACACCAAGCACTTGGCTCTGAAGGTTAGCTGGGGTTTATTTTTTCCTTCACTGTAGGCTTCAGTTCAATTTGGAGTGAATTCTTCCATGTGCTACTGCCCTGCCATGCTAACAGAGGTTTCAGCTAGTGGTTTTCATGTGTATGGAAGCTCTTGGGTCATGCCACCTCTCCTGGGGTCACCTGTCAAGCCAACAGCGCTGCTTTGGTCCCTTGGGGAGTGCTGGTGACCACAGTGAGCTGGCACCCAACTCGTTCCGGGGCCACTGAAAGCTTTTTTGTTGGGGTCTGGATGTATTGGCATTCAGGGTCAGCGATGCCTCTTGGTCCTTAGCTCAGTGCACATCCCAAGTGGCATCTCCAAGTGGTTGGGCTTGTCAGTTTAGTGCAGGCCTTGGCTTTGTAGGGCACGGCGAGGTGTTTTAGGTAAGCCATGGTTTCCTCTGTAAGCTCCTTGCTTCCAGCCTTGCATTGATTGATAGCGTTGCCGAAGTCGGTGACTCATGGGTTGTTTTTTCATTTCAGTGGTGGGTGAAGTGATTTGAATTTTTTTTTTTCTCCAATATATATGGTGTTAAAAGAAATAAGGACAGTCTTTCCTGGTAAGTTTTCTCAAGCTGTCAGAACAATGGTAGTATAG
Source organism: Catharus ustulatus (assembly GCF_009819885.2). Taxonomy (NCBI): domain Eukaryota; kingdom Metazoa; phylum Chordata; class Aves; order Passeriformes; family Turdidae; genus Catharus; species Catharus ustulatus. The sequence goes on from NC_046223.1 coordinate 10,918,439, forward strand.
CACGCTATTTGCCCTAGATATCTGGATTTAATTTGCATAGCTATTCTTGTTTCACTGAGTGCACTGTGAGCAAATGTTAACAACCAGATTACAAAAAAAAAAGGACCACTGTCAGGATGCCTTTTAAAATAACCCACTTCAAGTAAATAACAAGGGTTTCCCCCCCTCCTTTTTTTTTTTTTGCCTTTTTTTTAGTAGTTTCTTGAGAGCAGCTCAATTAGACTTTGAGTTTCGAGATAATTTATAAAACCATGAAGGGAAACAAATGGCTTAGGATGCTGGAAACTCATCAGTCCCTTCAGAACTGCACCATTTCAGATCGATACTTGGAGGTCAGTTTGTCATTGCCGAGCGAGCACCTCTTTCAGCATCTCAGCCTTTTTTTCTGCTTCCCCCCCTTGCTCAGCCAGCACTGCCTCGTGCGTTGCAGCGTGGGGGCAGAATGGGGATGCCAGGTAATAAATCCGAACCTAAGCGGTGGGGGGATTTCAGGCAGAAGATGGGCAGCTGTGGGCGACCCTCTGCGAAACCATCCTGGATGGGCTGCCCGTGGCTTTTCTGTCTGTGAGGAGAAGAATGGAGCTGAACCCTTAAAGTGATTCAGTTATGCCCGGAGGCTGCCGCCTGCTCATTCCGATGCATGGTTCCAAGAAAGTCACAGGAAGTAATTAAATGGAAAAGGTCAGAGAACGAGGAAGTGTTGGTCCGCAGCCTTTCGCTGCTTGGGACGGAGCCGCGATGCCCTGGCCAGGTTGTGTCCCAGGAGTGTCCCTGCCGTTGTAACGCACTCCTGGCTTGTTCCAGTGAACTGGGAGCGCTCCTGCCAAGTGTTCACAAGTGGGACTGGTCCCCTGGAGGTTTTCAGCGAACTGGGTTAAGTGACATATGTGTAGGGTTCTGTGGTGGTGTCCGGGACAGCAAAATGTGGCGTGATTGCACTCCTAAGGAAAAGAAATTGTACCGTCCCAAAAATCTCACTTCACCTCTGAGCAGACACCCGTGATGTTTACTCTGAATACTGACCATCAGTATAGCAGTTTGCCCTTTGTGCCGAAAAAAATTTTTCTCTCCCTTCATTTTCACTACATTTTTGCCCCGTTCTAGTGATTTTTCTGTAGGTATCAAAGGCAGCTTATTCAGCTAAATTATTTTGCTGCAAGTTTCAGCCAGGGAGGAAGGCATGGGACACACTGTGTGTTATGACATTATCGCTTGCAAATAGGACAGGAAATGAAGGATTGCCAATATATAGCTGTTTATTTCTTTGCCTGAAAACATGCCTGTTTAAAATATGACATGTAAGTAGCTGCTTTGTTCAGTCTCTGGGAGAAGTTGTTGTTTATAAGGGAATAATAGATCTGTCAGATGAAGAAAAGGGGGAAAGAATGAAGGGATTTGCCCTTTCTACTCTTTCTACTTCTGTTTTGGAAATGGCTTGAAAAGAAGTTGTAGGTGGAAGATGTATGGAGAAGGTGCTCGGTCAGACAGCTGGAAGGGAAACATATGGGAAGAGGGTTGCAGCAAGCAGAAGAGAGCTGGATTTTTAATTTCTCAGCACATTAGACCGTCCTATGGCCCTGTGCAGCCCATAGATAACCCAGATGCAACACTAAAAAGGAGAAACCAAACCAACCTTTGGGCAAGAAAGTGAGTATTTTTGGTGCAGCTCCCATCCTTGAGGAATGCAGTGGGATGGTGTTTGAGTGCAGTGCAGATGCTGCACCAGCAATGGAATCATCTTTGACCTGTTTTTGCAGCCTGTTTTTTATCTCGCTGAGGCACACCCTGGAGCATGGGTTAAAAGGTAGGTTTTATCTACCTGTTTAATTAAATCCTGAGGCTGCAAACAAAAGTACGTTGTGTGGCAAGGCTCGCTCTTAACATGGGCTTGGTTTGCTGTTAGCCGGATTTAAACCACAAAATTGTTTCCTGTCGGCCACCAAATTGCAGGGAGATGATGGTAGTTGTCCTTCTTCTTTGGACCAGGCTGGAAAATAGGAGCTCAGGAATGAGGCACAACTTAACCATTGGTTTAAATCCCTCGTTTTTCTTTCTTACGCACTCTGGCATGCTTGAGGAATGGATACATTAAATTTCCTTCCCTCCAGCAGAATGAACATAGGAACTGCTCTCTACAACAAATTCATTGAAAAATGTGGCTTTTTTATTTTTCATTTTTTTTCCCCTCTTTAACAGCGTAAGGTGATCTTTCTTCACAGCAAGAGCTGTGCAGGGGTGGAGAGGGCACAGAGATCAGTGAAACTAAAAGTACAGCTCTGGAGACTGTGTTTTTGATATATGCCCTGTTTGCTAAGTGGAGCATTTGATTTTTGGGGGACTTAGGCTTCTAAAGCAGTTTAGAATTTAAAAAAAGAAGTAGAAATAGAAAAGGTCAGTTGACTAAAAAAGGCACAGATAGACTGTGGAATTGATTGACAGGAGATAGGAACTGCAGCAGGTCCCCGTTTCTGTAGACTACCAGAAGGAAGCCAGAAGCTGTTGTCACACAAATCCCAGCACTGGAAAGAGGCCTGCTCCAAGCCTGGCAGCAGACAGATCAGGGCAGCATCTCCCAGCATCTTGTTTACGCTGGCCATTTCTTCCACTTTGGCCATGAGTAAACTCAGCTGATGGTTTCTAATGATTTCTTTTTTTCTTTTCTTTTTCTTTTTGTTTCTTTTCTTATCTACTGGTTTTCTGCCAAGATCTTCTGAGTTTTCTTTCCTTCCCATTTCTCTACCCACATCCACCCCCTTTCCTTGTCAAATTTCCTTTAATCATTTTTTTTTTTTCTGGTGCTTGCTCAGTGCTGTAAACCTGACCCCCTCAAGTTGCAGAGAAACGCAGCTGGGCTGTGCTGGCCACTTTCTCTCTGCGTCTGACCCTCACCTTGGGTTTTTGCATCAGCTCTTGGGAGCAAAAGCTGGGTTTGCCCATGTGGTTTCTCAGGATTGGATTTCTTGCAAGGCTAGGAAAACCATCTGCTGGCTCCTACTGCTGGATGAGTGGAGGCCATGAGGCTGCAGGATGGAGTTGGGATGAGGGAGAAGCCCTGCTGATGCAGCAAGAATAGCAAAGCAATGCACTACCACTGCACTTCTACCCACCAGCACAGCAGTTCTGGGAGGTCGGTTACCATCAGTTTTGGTACCCACAAATGCTCCCAACCTCTTTTCTGCTCCAGCTTGATGTCAGATAAGTGTTGTGTGGGTTGGTGGACATATCTCAAAGTCCAGGAGGATGTCTTTGCTCCATCTCATTTTCTGTTTCCATTTTGTTTTCTCTGCACTCTTGCGGGTATTCTTCTGCTTGCCCGTTTTATTTCTATTGCTTCACGTGTCATGCTTGTCTGGAAGCAGGACTTCTGCAACTCATACTGCACCCAAACCCGTATATTTTCTCCTGACATCAGGGAAAGGTGATCCCTATAACATTCAGCTAGTGTAGCCAGTGAACTAAAACACTGTCTACCCAATGCAGTAGAAGTAGATGCTTCACGTTAAAGTAAGGTGTTTTGTCAAAAGCACTATTACAAAGTCTACTTTCAAGGCTGTTTGAGACCTTTCTACCAACAGCCAGCAGGTTCTATTGCATGGTTTAAAGTGATTTTTAACCCAAATTACTGTTTTTGTCTCTAGCCTGCTTGTTCTTATGGTCTTTGAATAACTTTATTCTTTGCCCTTCTCTGCTTGCAAATTGCTCTTCAAGGACTATGTTTTGGGGATTTGTTGTATTCTCCCCCTCCCCACCCCCTTTCTTCTCAACTCCTAGGTGTAATCAGAGGAGAGATCTTGAGTCTATCAGCTGAGTACTGCTGCTGGCCATTCCAGCTAGGAAGGAAACATCTTACTGGCAGGTGTGGGGAGGAGGGTTTATGGGACTTTCTAAAAACATAAGTTGATTTCCCCATCTGTGATGTTTCCAAAAGTGGGACTGCAGAGTTGCCCAAAGTGCTTGGACTTTGACAACAGTGTCTGGCAAGGAGAAAAGCATCCCATGACCTGATGACTGCAGTGGTGAAGCTTCTTCCTTGCTAGCTAGAGCTTTTTGTCCAAGGTACTACAGAAATGAGGAAAAAATGCCAGCCAGAATTAGTGTCTTCAGGGAACTACTCAAAGGATAAATGGGCTTTCAGAAGTAACATTAGAACTTTACCTGTGTACATCTCTCCCTAGGAACAAAAGTGTTTGTCCCTTCTTGAGAGTAACCACTTCCCTCTCTTTTTTAATAGTTGGTCACTGTTCCACCTCTGCTGCTGCTCTTTGCCAGACAGTGCTGATGGCACTGGGAGATGTGTTGTAAAATCTGATAGCATCTTTTGATCCTGTATATGGGAAACACGTCTTCCAGCTTGTAGGGACCTGCACTGCCAAGCAAGGACAGGAGCATGTTCTGGACATGCACTCAAATCCTGAGGAGGTCTGGAAACACTTAGGTTGTTGGCTTTTTTAACTGCATTATACATACATCCTGTTTGGATAGTCCCCAGTACTTCTTTTCTTGCTAGCTAGAAGTGGCTGGTTCCCTCCTGTACATTAAAATACAGAACATTGCTTACCTGTTTGAGTAGTTGAGAGCAAGATTAGTTTCCATTGCAATACTTGAAATGCACTGAAGGCATTCGTACACCAGTCAGAGTTTCAAAACATGGTGGGAAATCACAAAGCTTCTTCCCTAAACACTGAAGCCTGTTGCAGCACCACAGTAGCTATCAGCTCCTTGCTGGTCCTCCCCTCACCTGCAGAAAGACATTTCTTAAATGATGTGGTTTTATAGGAATTAAGTCCATGTTTAGGATTAGTTGGTTCCACTAGCAGCAATTAGTATCTGAGCTAAAGCACACCTGTGTAATTTACCTTTTTTGTTTGAGTCTCTAGACCATTTATGCTTTTTATTTATTTACTAATTCCCATACTGATGGTGGAAGGCATTTTTCTGGAGTACGTACATGAGGTGAAAGAAGTGTCTCCTTTCTATCCAGTTTTCTCCATTTAAATATTGGCAGCATTTCTTTTTCTGCAGCTGTAATGACTCCTAACCCATAGCACCTTGAGCAGGTCCCTATTTTGAGGAGGATGCTGCCCAGGAAGATACCCGTCATGTTGACCCCCTTCACTAAAAGCACAGAGCTGAGCTTACCTCCACTCACTGCATTTCTTCACTGACATGTCCAAACACTCCCACCTGGGCTTCCAAATGCTTGGAAGGCATGCTGGCTGTTTACCTGGTTTTACAAGTGGAAGGGTATGCCTTGGAGCTGAGAGAAGGTTGCTAACTAATGCTTCAAGTTGCAGCACAGAGGGAAGCGTGTGCTTTTCCTCAGGTTGGGACAGAATGAGGTGAGGGGCGGGTGAATAGTTGGGATCATGCCTTGGTAGCGATTGGTGTTCTGGGCAACTCGTCACCGCATGCATCTTGGTAAAAACTTGACGGCTGTGAAGGGGAAAAGTATCCAGGTTCTAATACTGGAGAGCTATTTCTTTTGTTTTCCAGTGATCCAAGGGATGCCATAAAAGAGCTGCTAGAAGGCGTCAGCAGAACTGATGAGTACAGTCAGCTGCTGCTGTGGGGACCTGGCTCTGGGGTTACAATTATTTACAAACTGTCTTGTTCTTAAAAATTATGTAGAGATCTGCAAATATTACCTGGGTTAATTTAAAGCGTGCTTGGAAGTATGTGTTGCTTAGTTTTTGTTCAATTACTTACTTTTTGTTTAATTTATTTGTGTGATTACTGTGACGCTTGGATCTTTGCGCCATCATTCACCATCTCCCTCATTCTTCTCTACTGTGTGGGTGAGAGTTTGAGGGCAGAAGTCCAGTGGTTCAGTGGGGTGATGAATGCCTAATTTTACCTTAGATGCTCCATGCAGTGGGTCTTGATGATGTTGACAAGCTGAGAAATTCACCCTTCTCTGCTGGCAGGTTGGCTGTGAAAGAGCTGCATGTGAGAGCATGTTGATGAAGGTGGAAGCCAGACCTAGACCTGCCTTTTCCAGTTTTCACCACAATTTCAACAATGCAGCCACCTTACATGATCACATTTCCTAAAAAGCAAGATGTCTGATTCCTTAGTGCTGATTTCTTTTTAAAGTTTTATTTTCATTTTTGAAGTTGTATTAAAAGCCCCGCTTGCCTTGTTGGCAATGGAGGACCGGGATACAGACAACTCTCTTACATGTCAGTGTAAATCTCTGTATTTCAGGAGTTTGTAGTGCTCATTGTATTTAAAGTGTGTGTTTATAAATTACAGAAAAGCCACTGATACTTCAATGGTGGGCTTTTTTATTTTAAATACCAGTGAAATTACAGCAAAAATTTTGTCAGTAGAGATTTATAATGCTGCTAACGTAATTCGTCCTTGACTGAAACTTGGCATGGGAGGTGTTAAAGTTGGTTGCAGCCCATCGTTGCTTTACATATTGTTACTGTATGTATGAAGTTTGGTGGCTGTAAAGATAAAAAGGGTTAGGAAATTAGATAAAGTTTTATTAAATAGTAATTCTCATACTTGCATTGCTTGAATGACTTTGCATTTTTAAAAAGGCACTTGGAGTTTAGTTGAACTAGAAGAAAAAGAGTGCAGAGCTTGTTTTGTGTGTTTAAAAGCAAGAATAAAAGGTTGCAGTACAATTAAGCCATTAGAACTGCTTAAGGGAAAAATTTCCTTCTTTCTTTTCTGTGCAAGTATTTGGCATTTTGTTATAGTAATACTTCATGAGTGTATTGAATGGCTGGAAAATTACTAAGCAGTGCTGGAGATGAACTTCTGCTTGTTATTTGAAGGAAGTGAAATACAGAGTTAACCAGATTGGTTAAAATAAATATATAAAATGAAAAAATTAAAGGGGTATTTATGGGAGAGGGGGCAGGCTGATGTGCAGAGGGAGCTGGAGACACGCAGAGAGCATGATCTCACAAATGCAGTCAGGAAGTTCTAGAAATACCCTTTTATAAACACTGCATCCTACAGGAAGAACCTTAAAGTCCAAATAAACCTTTTCCGCTTGTGCCTATGTATACATAAACTCCACTGATTTGGAAGATCTTATCAGGTCAGTGATGCGCCTTTTTACAGTAGTTCCTAAAACAAGTTATATGATAAATCTCAACCTTTTTTGCTGTTAATCTGGTTTGTTTGTGCTTTTATCAGTTACTAAAGTTTTTGTCTCCCTTACCCAGAAGTCCTAAACCCCAGGTCAGTCTGTCTGGATAAGTGACCATTTTTGGTTAGTATCCTTGCAAACAAAAGAGTTGTGCAGGTGGGTGGAGTCAGGAGAAAGGTGAGGGATTTTATCTGTTCAACTTGATGTGTACATGGGGGAGGATGATCTTCCCCCACCTCAAAGTTACGATTATTAGAATGTGGTATGTGTAGAAACGCTTAGCAGACAGCAGATAAAGGGAAGACAAATAGGCTTATTTTGATGCTTTGGATTGAACTCCAAAAGAGTTTGTGCATCCTGGGATTGCTGTGGCCATCTTGCATGATGCTGGGCTGGATGATGTTAAAATATGTGTGCTTGCCTTAGTGTGATGTTTTTACCTGACTTCTCTCCTGTGCTTGCACATTAAAAATCTTGCTTCTCTCCCAGACTTATTACTCTGTCCTAGGAGTAATGGTGGCCAGGGGCCAGGATCTAGCCAGAGCCTGCCAGTTTTTGGGTGTGGAGATAGCAATTGCTGTGCCAGTGACCTGTGCTGATCCTCCCCCAGTGAGCAGTTGAGGAGCCCTTTAAAATCACAGCCTATGAATGATAAAAATTACAGCTTAACAAACCACCAACCATTCATTTGGTTTGGTTCTGCATGTGTGCCTTCAAACAAGAGTCCTGAAATAAATTTCTAATGCATGTGGAAAAGCCCCCTCTTAAATCAAAATCCCCATAATCAGAAAAACTATTGTTCCCTAGAGTTAGTAGCCATATGGACTATTTTAGAAATAGTGGTCCTGAAGATCTATAAATTGAAACACCTCCATCTGATGCAGTTTTATCTTGGTTTGACTATGGAGTACTGAAATTCTGCAGTGATTAGTGCTTCTGTGTTCGTGTACTCTGTGTTTTCTAGTTCAGGAAAGCTCTTGGTGAACTGTAGACTGGATTAATTAGTTGATAAAATTTAGTGTTCTATCCTAAAGTCTTTAAATAATACATCTAGCAGCTTTGTTGCTGGTGGGGTGTTTTGGTGTTGGGTTTTTTTTCCTCCTTCCCTTTAATATATCCGTAAGGAAGCGTGGGCTGCCTTTATCAGAGTATTGGTGGAATAGCTTCCCCAACCTTTCATAAGGTCAAATAAAAAAATAAACAGCCCTTCTTATGGGAAGGAAGGGATGGGGAAAGAAGGGTGTTTGTATACACTTTCCCATTCATGTTTTAAAGAGAAAATATATAAACTTCTGGAGTCAGTGCTTTGTATCTCGTGCCATTACAGGAGTTGAGAGTTGGAAGCCTAATTTGCTTTCTCAGTGCTTGCTTAAACAAAACCAAAGGGGAATAGCAGTGAGCAGGAGAGCACTTTACTGCTTTGGGTTTGCCTCTGTTGGCCAAATGCACTCCACATTCTGCAGTGATTGAAGTAATAAACTCACAGAGTGATTTTGCTAATCCATTCTCTTTGAGTTGTGAATGTAACTAAGGTTTCTATGTTGATTTGGGATTGGGTGATACAGAGGACAAAATACATCCTTTTTTCCAGCACTTAGGTGTTGAGATTTTAAAAGGCATACCTTTTGTGCAAATTTCATATAAAGAAAAAAAGGCAATTCAATATTATTAGATTTTTTCTCTCTTTGGCTTGTTCTGTGCTGCAGGAATGGGAGGAATAATAAGACCATTTGCCAGGTTTTGTGGTTCTGCATGAGTCTGGTACCGTCCTGAACATAGTCAACTGCAGGTAGTGCTTGCTTCTGCATGTTTTAAGAAGGAAAAAAATTGCTATGACTTCTGTGCTTGGGGTACAAATGGTAGAGGTGGGACTGAAAATGAACATCCCTGGTTTGACATTCTTGAGATCATCATTCACCTTTGATCACAAGTACTGAGCCCTGGATATACCTGCTCACGGTGTGGATATTTAAAATAACCTTGTCCTACCTTTGTCCATTATGAAGAAACGCCTGACCTGTAGGAAGCCAGGGTTGGAAAGCCCAACTGATTTGCAAGAGGCGTCTGGATCTGTTGTCTCTGACCAGTTATCTATGGAGCAGTTAGACACAATATATAACCTAAGCTATTGTGAATAATGCTGTAAAGAACTCAGTGATGGGCTCCAGGGACCTAGCTGAGAGCTATTGCTGCTGGTTGCAGAGAACATGCCTGCATTTGGAAGAGGTTGTCTCTTGAAGTGGTGAACATTAACTCTCGTTCAGCTGAGAACCAAGCATGAAAGGCAGATCCTTTACATCCTCTCTTATCTTTATATGAAGGTGACTCTCCAAATCTTAGCATGCATTAAAAAATACTTGGTAGGTTACTTCTGAGTGTGGTTAGCCCTAGATTTATTTTACAGTGGATACTGAAGTAAACATCCCTGTGTGTAATGAGAGCAGTGGGGAAAGGAGGCAAAAACAGAATGGCAGAGAAATTTATCTTGGATCAGAGGAAAAAATAGAGATTTTTTGTACTAATTAATTTCAGCTCATGGTTTTATTAGCTGCCATGATGTGAATTTGGGCCAGTTGGGTCACCGTTTGGTAGAGTGGGCACAAGGAGGTGGTGACTATTTTTCTTAGATCAGTAGAAGTGAATCTTCTTGGTGTCTGCAGGTGGTGTCTTCCAGTGTTGGACAGTGAGAGTCTTCCTTGGCTTATCATTGAGGGGTGCGGTCCTTACCAGATACAGAGCACCTAGCTATTTCCTTACCTGTTAAGCCTTATCATATCTTATGTTCTGGATTTTGCACTCTCTTAAGCTCTTGTATCCTTAGGTGGATGAAGTAAATGTTGAGCCCCTTTCCCCTACTTCCACCTGTGACTTTTGTCAGCAACAAACTTCTGCTGTTCCCTGAACTTCTGAGTAAAACCAACTCCTCAGGGCAGAAAAGGGAAACTCCTTGAGAGCACTCTCCAGCATCGAAATGCCCCATGTAAAAGCACGTTTGTACATTTTGTTACGAAGGAATTCCTGACTGTACCCAACCCTAAGTAAATAGCCAGGGAGAGGCAGCTGAAGCATGACGGATGGTGGTGGTTGCAGAGCAGGGACGTGAGGCATGGAAGTCAGCAGTGCAAGGCAAACAAAGGGAAACTGCTGTGTTTTACAGAAATGGTGTTGGGTTAGGACAAAACTGTCTGGCACCTAAACCTGTCCTCAAAATCTCATGCAGCAAGTACAGAAAACGCAAAAAAACTTGTTGATTTTTTTTTTTTTTTTAAATCCATAGATAAATTTTCCTGTTCTGTCATGCATTTCAAGACACTTGAAAATCATAAGTATTGATTGATGAAAAAAGTAACCCTTTGGGGTGTTTTGCTGATTTGATGTTTTGCTTCAAATTCTGGACAGAGAAAACTTAGAAAGTTAATAGTCTTTTCCTCAAAGATATATTATATAAAGTCCAGGACAGTCCTACCTGCAAATTGCCAGAACTGTCCTTAGAGCTCCCTAGGTTAGTGAGATGTCAGAAAACCAAGGAGGGTTTTCCTTGGATGGCTTCAATGGAATTGTTCTTGGTTGAGTGCCTATTTCAGGTATTTCTTCCTGTATAATTCATGAAGGGGATTTAGAAACTCCCTTGCTACCAAAGGGAAATCTTTGAATCCCAGGAAGAAACATACGACTGGAGAGAGGGCAAAGTGTGGCTTGTTGGAAGGTGCTGCGTGACAGGGAGCATGAATGAGTTTCTTCAGTTAATTAAATAAAGAAAAGTTGGAAGGTTTGTGCTAGTTTACAGCTTGTATATGTTGTTGCTATTTTATATGTAACTTACTCTGAAAACTTAAAAACTTAGGCCTTAAATAGGGGAAAAGAAGGACCTAAAAGGCTAAAATCCAGTCTCTGTATATTAATTTTATTTTGGAAAATTTTAAATACAGAAACTTCTTCTGCAACACTGTGGCTTTGTCATTCATGAACTAATTAAGATATTAAATATACTAACCTCTTCCATGCTTAAAAAAGATACTTGCTTCTGTATGTGATAACTTCCCCTCTGCAGGATAAGCCTTAGTTTTGTTGAGAGTGCATTGTTGGTACCTCCAAGGCTTGTGCAGGCTGTCCCCCCACATTACATAGCTCAGCACTCTTGACTTGTGTCATCCATGGTTGTACCTCTAGTTTTGTGAGCATTTTTTGACACTCAGTGCTCCTCTGCCTTATGGGTCATATTCATATACTAGTCAGTTCATGTCATGGAGCAGGGTTGTGGTGGAGTGGATTTTTAGTTTTTTGTTTGTTTCTTTAGCTAGGCAGTGCGCTGACTCTGTTCTTCCTTTTGGCTAAAATTAAACCTTCTCCCCATCCCACGCTGCTCTCCCACCCTTGGACTTCTATTACACGAGGCATGAGAGACATGCGGAACAGACCATAGGTTGGCATGAAGTTTCAATTAAGTTTTTTTAGCTAGGGATATGATCTAATTAAGCTTGAAGAACATGCTTGCCCCAGGTGAATAGAAAGCTTACCTGAACAAGCATTGTGGCACCGTGCAAAAATTACTCCCTATCAAAGGAAAAGTGTAATTTATCCCTACAAATCTAAATGGGATGTAGCACCTTCAGCAGCCATGGATGCAGGTTAAAGTTGATAAAACCAGCTATTTGAAGACAGTGTGAGCACCCCTCGGCTTACCAAAACCCTCTGTGCCCATTCCACAGCAGCATGTCAGGAAAGCAGGTGGGGAGCCTCTTGGAACTTTCAATGCCACATGCTTGGCAGAGGATGTCCCAGGCACTATCCAGGAGTGGAATTTTTGAAATAACGCCTGTACCATCCTCCATACTGGCAACAGCTGGTCATTATAGGCATGATGGGTATCTGGGTCCATGGCACCAGGGCTTAGCCTTCCCCATCACTACCTTGGTTGGCAGGAGAGTCCAAAGTCAGTGCCATGAAGATTTTTTGAAGGTCTTTGAACTTTATTGTTGTTGTTGTTGTTTTATTTCTCAAGTCATTGACGTGCCAAGTACTGATGGACCTCAAACACTGTTTGATAAATGGATAAGGCAAAAAATGCCCCATGCAACCAGGACTGTCCAAAGTGAAGAAACCATGAGATGTCCCAGAACAAAAGTCCAATGCTTTCAGCATCATCTGGCTTACAACTGTCCTGGACTCTGTGTCCTGTCACCTGAGCTGCCAGAGTACAGAAGTTGGATGAGGCACCCACCATTTTGTTGTGCTTTGTTGTTACTTCATACTATTTTTATATGCTTTGAAGAAAAGGGCTTGAAGAGGCAGTCCGTGACTTCTGAAAGTATCTCTTGGATGTTGGCAGAGGATGGAGTGGAACACTGTTGTGTTTTGCTTGTTGACTCTCTACTGATGATCTGCCTCAATGGCAGGAGTCAAAGTTCAGTACTTTTGTGGAAGCATTGCACAGGGCTTTTTGTTTGCTCATTCCTTCATCTGAAGCAAAGAATAGGTGAAGTCGGGACATCTGGGTGTCATTTCAGAGCTGAGATGACTTTTCTGGGTGACACATCAGGGTGGAAAGCACAGGAAGCCTTGGTAAGCACTCTGTATGGGTGCAGCTCCTTACGACTGCCTCAAGTATTTAATTAGCCAGAAAGCATGAACTTCAGCAGTGTTTCCGATAGTGATTTCCTAGAAACTGATGTTCATGGGCTCAGTCTTTTATTGTTATTATTATTATTATTCGAGTTTCTGCTTGTAACTGATGTGAGTTGTTTAATTACCAATACCAGTACTGAACAGGAGAAGCTACAGAGTGGTGTAGAACATTTGGTCCCATAAAACTCTGGTACACGAGCACTTGTGAGGCAGACAAACCCAGAAGGCAGCAAAGGTAAAAAAAGTGGTCTATTGAATTTGCAGTAGTTCAGCAGAATTTGAATGTAAGCCATCATGTGGAAGGGAAAGGTGAATTGGAAAAAGGCAGATACCCACTGAGCACTGTATTATTACAGGTAGTCACTGTTGTTCTTCATACAAAAGCAGAAGGCGTGTGCCTTGTAGTGTGTCAGACAAATAGCAACTGCTTAATACTTGATCCAGTGCAGAGATACTTATATATTTGCAATAACCATACAAATACCATCTGCATCATTATTGTAGTTGTGGTAGAGGCCAAATCCAAGTGGAAAGCAGGGGCTGATGGTGTTGCACTTGCATTTTCTTGATGTAGGTCATTTTCCCCTGATAGTTAACTAAGATCCACTAATGTGGAAGTTTAATTGTATTTCCTAAACAGTGAATACCCTATTCAAAGGGATGACTTTCAGTGGACAAAAGTAATTCAACTATAAATGGTACTGAAGAGTAATGAGGACGTATTAGGAGCATAAATATTTAAACCTTTTTTTCAGGTTAAGTTAAACTTATTTTCTGCATTGAGGGCTTTCTGTGCTCTGGGAATTCTGCAGACAGATTTGAATTCTGCTCTTAGGCTGGCACTGAGTGCATGTGCATGGCATTGGTTGCAGTTGGAATTACCTAAATTTCTTGCAGGGTTTTGCAAGGAAAAGATGGGAGAAGTTGCTTCAAAAAGATCCTGAGTGAAGACAAATTGACGTGGGGGTCCTTGTCTCCCACTCTCCACACCTCCTTTAATAGCAGAAGACCCCTAGACTGTGCTGTGCCTCAGCCTGACTCACGTAAGGAAGATAAGTTATGTATGATAGGAGTCTGAGGGCTCCTTGTGATGTTGCCATGAACAAACACAAGATGTTCCTGAGAGAAGCAACATTTGGTGTCTCCAAAGTGATGGGGTCTGTTCAGTTTTGGTGACTTGTGATGGTCTGAAAACAGCTATGCTGCCAGGTTGCTGCAGAAGTGGTGGCTGGCCCTAACACATGCCAGCTGCATCCTTGTCATTCACAGCAGTGATGGTTTTATTTTCATTTGAACAAAAACTTAAGGCAGGAAAGTCCAGAACAACTTTTCTCTTTGTGTCAAAGCCCTTCATTTCCAACAAGTACTACCTTAATATTGTTACAGTAAATATACCAAGATGCATATCTGGAGGGAACGCCTAGTCAGTCCTGTGTCTGTGGGGAAAATGCAACATCGAAATAACTTGATTTATTGGTGTCAACCACAGAGTATTGTCCATGCATCAATTCATAATGGCTTTAGATGGGGTGAAAACTGAAAACCGTGGTAAGGAAACAGCAGATCTGTAATGTGCAGAATGGTCTCCCCATTTCACAGCTCTGGGATGAGGAAACTCGTTGCAACTGCTTTTGTATAAAGAATAGTATGACTTGCAGATGGAGGCTTTTGCTGGTATCCTAAACTTCATAAAAACAAATATTCCCTCAAAATAACATAAAAAAATAAACTTCCACTTCTTCCTGTTTTCATACTTTGCTTGTTTCCTCAGTATCATGATTTTGTCTCCAGTGCTGTAGATTGTTAATCTTCAGAGGATCAGGACCTTCATAGAAGTATTTCCTGTACATGTTTATCTGTCTTTTTAACAAATTTGTATCTACTTGTTCTCATCTGAATTTTCCTGCAAATAATAGGAAACTCTCCCCTCAGTAATAAGGCTTTTTACTAGAAGAAGTACCTAGATGAATCACTGTCAAGGGTTAAAGTACCTTTTTAATGACTTTAATGACTTCCTTTAGAACATCTGCAAGTAGCACCAAATTCTAGAGAGCACTGTCTTTGTGTTACTTTTGACAAAGTATTGTTTCGGCTAAATTTCATTTACTTGGTTGTGAGTGCATCTGGAGGATTCCTGTCTGAGTGTCAGCTGAAATTCCAGAAGAGGGATGCTGCTACATTCTAGGCTTTCTCTTGGGACACAAACTTCCACCTAATCCTTTAGCAAGGTGAGCGTTGGCCATTAGTCAACAGGCAAGTGCCTGTTTTCCACATCCAGATATTGCATTGCCTTGTTATAATGAGATGGAATCAATCTTTTCAGCTGTTGTGCTACTAACTTTTGTTACTTTAGCTAATCTCAACACAGTTTGCGAGTATATGCATTAAATGCGTAAATATATTCCTCCTAAAAAGTGTGTGTGTGTTGGATGGAGATTTAACTCTCAAGTTCTCTCTGGACTCATTGCAGCCCAAGCACATCTGGACAGGGTGAAGACAGGAGGAATGTGACTTCTCCCCCCTCAAAATTGATGGTGTGCATCATTCATGCATTTCCAAGGGAGAGCACTGGATTTGGATGAGTAACTGACTTTCCCTCTCAGCTTTCTATTTCGAAAGGAGTTGTCATCATCTGACTCCGTCACTGAATCTGCTGGAGCTGGGCCTGTAAGTCAGAGCTCATTCTGGCTCGGGTTTCTGTGGCAGAATGCACTGGGTTGTGTTGATATCCACAGCATCTTCTCAGCAGTGGCCTGGTGGCTCCCAGGGCTGTCATCATGCTGGAGGCAGCACAGGTTGGGCAGTAACCTCCTCTTGGTACTAAGCATTAATAAAAAGGCATCCCTGGACAAAGGAGCAGCTTGTGGGCCTTTGCCCATCTTGCAGGCTAATGCTGGAAGTATCCCTTTATCACATTCAGAGAGGCATGGAGGAGTTTTCTTTGGATTCAGACATCTTGTCAACTTCTGATTTCCCATTGTGGTGCAAACTGTTTAGCAAAGTCTGTGCTTACCTTGCTGTTTTCTCTGAATATTAATTTCTAGTGGAAAAGAAGGCCTTGCAGGGCAGTCCTGATACGTCACTCTTCTGCTGCTGTCTTGTCTGGGAGCCAAAACATCTCAGTGGAGTGCTGGGCATAGAGTTGTCCTCCCTTTGCACAAATACAGCAGAGACCCATCTTCAGAACAAAACTCTTTCTTGCTATAATTTCTCTTGCCCCAAGATGTTAGTGGACATAGTGGCAGAGACAGCTAAATCCTCAAGTCAGACTTGTTAGCTGAATGAAACTGCCTTAAGGAAAAAACCCCAAGTTTGTGGGTGGAGCATAAAAGGGTACCTTTTGTCCTTGGAAATAAAACTCTAGCTAAATCTGAGTTTAAGGGTGGAGGGGAAGAAAAAATGAAGCCATTTTGGATTGAGATAAACACTTGCGGTTTCATTATCATCTGCTGAACATGCGTAGAGTGGCTGTTACACAGCTTGAGACAGAAAAACCGGTGTGAAGTTGGGAAAAAAAATCAGGGTATATCTTCTTCGTCCCTTGTAGATACTTTAATAATTTATTGGAAATGGCTAGTATGTGGTATAGATGGGGCTTTTCCCAAATATAAAAGGTAGATGCTTTCTTCCCACAGATCTTCTGCAAGGAGATAGTGTTGCTTCTCTTTGGGGTTCATTTTTTGATGCTTTTAAACAGTGCTGTGGCCATTTAAATTAATAGACTTACATAAGCTGTTAGGTTTTTTTGGTCTGATGTTGTGGTATTCCCCAATGAATCAGGAAGATTTGAGATGGGAGCTGCCAGCTAGTAATGAGTCTACCAAAAACCCTGATGGATACGGTACAGGATGAGAAGCTGC
The DNA here is from genome assembly GCF_009819885.2 of Catharus ustulatus. Taxonomy (NCBI): domain Eukaryota; kingdom Metazoa; phylum Chordata; class Aves; order Passeriformes; family Turdidae; genus Catharus; species Catharus ustulatus. Next base: position 10,935,029 of record NC_046223.1, read on the forward strand.
TTCACTGTCTTTGCTGCTAAAAGGAAAGACCATGGAAGTCTTTGATCTCCTTCATATGTATCAGGGGACTCCAGCTGTCCCTATACTGAACTTTATTGGAAGGAATTGGTGTGAGAGCATGAACATGCAGTGTGTTGAACAGCTCAATCCTTACCTGCCAGAATGAGAAAATAGGATGACCCCAAGATGATTCCTCTGATTGATTTCTCTGCTGTGTGCAAGCAAAATCCCTCTTGCCAGGGACACATTCAGTAGGCACTTGGTACCACCATATCTTTCAGCCTTTAAAAGATTCTGCCTGTTAAAGCAGAGCACAGGAAATACAAGCCATTAAATGCATGTGACAGCATTGTGACCAGGCGAAGGACAGTGGTAGGGAGAGAGGCACAGGCACACAACTGCCAGCATCTTGAGGAAACGCTTGTTTGTTTGTCCTTTTTCCAAAGCCCTTCAGCTGTGCAGGGGAAGCGACAGCAGAGATGTAAACAGGAAAGCTGACTGCAGGGAGAACAAAGTAGGGGTTAGGAGATGCACACAGTTGGCCAGAGGAAACCAAAGGTACTGGTGAGAAATATCTACCTGCTATGGGACTTAAATAATAAAATCAGAATCAGAGAACCAAGCCCCTGCCATGGACTGGGGACATGTCCCACAAGACCAGGTTGCTCAAAGCCCCGTTCAACCTGACCTTGAACACTTCAACAATAAGGCATCCACAGCTTCCCCAGGCAACCTGTGCCAGTGCCTCACCACCCTCTGAATAAAGAATTTATTTTTAATATTTAACCTAAACCTGCCTTCTTTCATCTTAAAGCCATTCCCTCTTGTCCTACCACTGCATGCCCTTATGAAAGTAGTTAATGCTGGATGTCCTGATCCAAGGCAGGCCTGGTCATACTTGTAGTACCCCTTACAGGAGGAGAATCCTGCCTTTGGTTTTTTCTGTGCTCTGAAGGAGGCAGAATGTGAGGATCACTGTCACAAATGAGCAGTAAAATAATTCCCACATTACTAAAAATAAAAGTAGGATCATAAGCGTTAACCATCTTACTTCAAGTCTATAAAATAGCAACTTGTTCCCAAGAGCACTAAAACGAAGAGCTGGACAAGGTACATTTTAAGGGCAAGATAATGTTTTACTAACAGTGACAGAGAAGCAGAGTGATCCTGAAAACTTCAGCTGGTTAGTTCAAGTCAGTCCCTGGCAAAACAGGGAAGTGGCTGACAGGAAGCACAGTCAGCATCAGATTGGAGAGTATGAAGCTGGAGCTGGTCAGCACAGTTTTACAGGAATTGTCACTGATTTTAGGAATGTGGGTGGATAAAAGTTATCCTGGTGTCTGCCTCTTGGTCTGCAGGTGGTTTTACCATGGAATATTGAGCTGTAGTGTGGGGCTTTCCAGTATATAGTGCCCGCCTTCAGAGAGCAGTAAAGGTGATGTGAAATCTAGAGGGAAGAAACTGGAGAAGACACAAAATGATATATCTGGTTTAGGATGTGCATAATTGGGCTGTGAGTACTCACACAATAAAATAATTGTATCCTAAAAAAGAGAAAGCAAGGACACAGTGGTTAAAAGACTCATAGTTAAGTACCTCTACTTTGAGCTAAGTATTAAACTGCAAAATAAAAAGGGAGGAGCAAGGCCTTGGTTTTTCAGTAGCTTGTTTTTTAGACCAGTTTCCTATCAAGAAAATGAAAGTTTGCAGTGTACCCTGTGATGACTGAGGCCATGTCACACAAATAAGGCAAAGTACAGGGTTAGATTTCCTGGAGTATATTACATCTGTTTGTCCAGATATCAATTAGGAGCCATGGAGGAAGGGTTTAATTAGAAGAAAAGCACATGAGGCTTTTCCAGTGTGGAGGAACTCAGTGCCTGTCATTTGTGTAACCTCTTTTCTGGTCATGGGTGTTTATTTGGAGTCAAGTAAGACGCTCTTGGTGCTTTCCTTTGATCTGTCTGCAGGAAAACGAAATCCATATGGCCTCCACCCAAATACTGGCTGGAAATACCCATCTAAGCTGGGGTCATTTTTTCTTGTCATACATATGTACAAAGGTCTATTCATCTATGAGAATGACGTTCAAAATAGGGAAAACATGGTAATGATATGTGGGAGGAGCATTTCAGTGCTCCCGGAATGTTCAGCAGCCTAAAGTGTATCATAAAACGTCTGAAGTCCTTCCTAAGAACCTGCTTTTGTGCCCTTTTTCCTATCTTTTGCCATACTTCTGCTCTTCCCTATGACACAGCTTAATGAACCTGGTATTCAATAAAGCTTTGTGGACACCAGGAACAGCATAAGTGCAGTGGCTGTCTCTCAAGAGCTGGACATAAACTACACTGACCATGTCTATGAAGTCTTTTGTTAGGGCTTGTTTGTTTGGAGGGTGTTTGATTGACTGGGGGTTTTTTTTGTTCTCTTTTGAGTTTTGGTTTGGTTTGGTTTTTTAATTTAAACAAAAATGGAGAAAAGTGACTTCCTTTACCTCTTACAAGGCACAGTAAGCTATATTCAGGTAATAATTGCTGTGGTTAATCTTGAATGCTACACTTAATGTAGGTTGCCTGGTGTTCCCAGAGAGTGAGGCTTAACAAGTTTCATATTCCCAAAATGGACCTGGATCTGCAGATACTCAAACACCTCACACTGCACTGGAATTGTGTGCTGAGACATCTTTGTGCCCAGTTCACAACTGCCAGAGCCTGGTCCCAGGTGCTCTGTTAATGCTTTGCTGCAGAAGTTCAGCCCATTGATATGACTGCTGTTAACAAGGTGACTGAATTTCATTCTTCTCACCACAAGCACTCCAGCAGCTGCAGTGAAAATGGGCTCCTCTTGCTCCAGCCACTGTCTCAGCTCTTTGAGCTATCCTTGTAGTTGGCTGGTAGGCAGGAAAAGGCAGATCCACCACCTTGCTGGCTCTCCAGGTGCAGTGTTTACTTTGGGTTTCTAACAGCAGAACCTTGTAGCAGCATGAATTGTGCTGGGAAATGGGGAAAATGTTCATATGTTGGCACAGCCACTCCCCGGTCCGTGCTAGGAATTGCAAGAAAAACTTGGAGGATATTTCACTATAGCGCCGAGCTAGTAGGGTTGGGTGTGCAATATACTGGACTGGGCAGTATTTAAGGGGAAAAATAATAATTATTTTAATAATAATTTTTTTAAGGGCAGCAGCATTGCCAGTCTTGGAGGTGAGGTTTGTTAGCTTAGTCTTAAGGTTAAAGAACATGTGCAAAGGTGAGAACCCAGCCAGTGAGTAATTCAGTTGATGCTGATCCAGTGACTTGATATATGCTTCGCTTTGGAGAAAACCCTTGGTAGCAGGGCTTGAAGCCAGCTGAATGAGTCGGTGGTTCTTGACTGATGCAACTGCTTCTGGATGTAGACAAAAGGCAAGGGCATTATCCATCCTTATGGATTGAGCATGCTGTAACTTTTGTAACAGAGAGCTTTTTTTCTGTCTTGCATTTTCACACACGGTATTTGTCCCCACCTGCTCCTGACCCTGGGCAAAGCAGCAGCTTTGCAGAGATTACCCAGATGGTGGTTCAACCCAGCCCCATGAGCTGAGAGCTGCCCCACAGCAGCTGTGAGACTGTGGTACCTGTACAGTACCGTGTGATGGCTTTTCTATGTAATTTGTCATACTGGAACTGTTTGTTGATGTTGCTTATCTGTAAGAACCTTCTGATGGTCCAAGTTTCTCTCTGTACTGAGCCTTGAGATTTTAGGAGCAAGTGGCAGGATGGTCTGCAGACCAGTAAGAAGGCAAGAAAACAGGAAAGCTGTAGGGAGATGTAACTACTCAAGATGTTGTTTCAAAAACACGATTACAACACAGCTTATTCAAGGATAGTTTTGTCTTGCACAGGGAGGCTAATTTCATCTTCCCCCCATCCCTTGGGGGAAAAGCTTTAGAAACTGGACTTGCAGCAAAAAGTGCCAGGCAGCTTTCTTTTATTTTTCTGGCTGACATTGCGTTGGACTTGTGTGCTGAATTCTTGCTGGAGACAGATGAGGATTGAGCTGATGGGTGCTGCATTAAGCATTTGAAGGTAAAATCAGTGTTGCTGCAGAGCTTGAGGAGGTACAGTAATTTCACGAATACAAGCCGCACCAATTTGACCAAAATTTTGGTGGAAACCCGGAAGTGCGGCTAATATTCCGGGGCAGCTAATCTATTAACAAAATTCTAAAAGCTGCCAACACGGAAGTGAGAGCCCGCGGCAGCCCCAAGCCAAGCTGGAGCCCGGCCGGCCCCGGCAGAGGTGGGAAAGCCTGGCAGAGGCGGGGCCAGCAGTGTGGGGGGCGGGCGGCAGAGCCTGAGCCAGCAGGGCGGGACAGGGAGGGCGGCAGAGCCTGAGCCAGCATGGCGGGGGAGCCCGGGAGAACTGGGGCTAGCAGTGCAGGGGAGCATGGCAGAAGCAGGAAGGCCGGCGGGTGGGGCTGCCTGGCAGCGGGGGAAGCCCAGCAGAATCGGGGCCAGCAGCGTGGGGGAGCCCGGCGGTGCGGGGGCCTGCAGTGCCGGCCAGGGCGAGGAAACGCGGCGGCGGTGCAGACGGGAGGGGGCGGCCGGCGAACCTGGTGGCGGCGGCGGCAGCCCTGCCGGCGGGGCGAGCGAAAGCGGCGCTCGGCGAGCGAAAGCGGCGCTCGCGAAAGCGGCGCTCGGCGAGCGAAAGCGGCGCTCGCGAAAGCGGCGCAGGGCGAGCGAAAGCGGCAGCGGGGCGGGCGGCGAGCCCGGCGGCGGCAACCCTGCCAGCCGGGCGAGCGAACGCGGCAGCGGGGCGGTGCTGACGGGAGAGGGGGGCCAGCGAGCCCGGCGGCGGCGGCAGCACCACCCGGCCAGCCCCGCCGAGCCGTGGCGCTGAGCTGGGCCACCCGGCCCCGTCGGCAACCATGAGCGGGCCAAGCCTTCCTGGCCCCGCCCCGAGCCAGTAAAGCCCGCTATGCCGCGATCCTGTTACTAATTGGCCAATTTGTGAAAGCTGCGCACGGATTCTCGCGACGAACGAAAGTGCGACTAATATTCGGGGTGCGGCTTATCTATTGACAAAGACAGCAACATTGTCGAGGCACCGGGGGTGCGGCTTATAATCCGTGCGGCTTGTATTCGTGAAACTACTGTAAGTGAGGTGGCAGATTCTGGCACATCTGGACAGGATGAGATGTGGACTAGGGATGTGCAATTAAAATATAAAAAAAGTCCCACCTATTGTTTTTAATTACTTGCATAGCATGATACTCTGGCTAATGAGCTAACCGTTGGTTGCAAATGCACTTCTACCAGCACAGACTATCCTTTGGCCATTAAACTAAAGATCTTTTTGTATATTGAAATTCAACTGTCCGCTGATACCACTGTAACGAACTTTGCATGCTTCCTGTTGTCTTCATCATGGCTTTGGACTGTAGCTTGATTCCACTGTCATTACAAAATCCAGCCAAGCTGCAAATAGGTGCCTGCAGCTGCACCTGCACATGTACTTGCTGCATGCTGGAGAGAAGCAGGGAACAAATGTTTGTATGTCGTAGAATCAAAATGGTTTAGATGGGAAGGGACCTTTAAAGGCCGTCTAGTCCAGCTCATTCTCATGTCCCAGCATCCTCCATGCAGCCTGGTGTCTGCTCACTGAAGCTGGGTTCAAACCTCGTTGGTCCTTAGCTCAGCATTTCCATGATCCAAGCATGGAGTTTTCAGGAACACCTGTGATTTTAGGTTGTCTGTGTCCGTAAAGTGGGGATACAGCTTTCCTCAGAAGGATGCTTGCAGGCAGCATCACCTCAGTCACCATTCTCCACTTCGGGGAAAAAGGGATTTTTGTCCCAAATCAGGGTTAAAACCTTTTGGATTTAAGGCAGATAGAAGCAGCTGAGCCTGGAAATACTTAGTTAGCTTTTTTCTCCCCTCCTGCGTAATCATCAGCATAGATTAGTTCAGAAACTGGGCAGGCATTTTTAGAAGCTGCTTCCGGAGTCACATTTTTTATCTTGTTATCAATGCTGAGGCATTTCTGCTTTAATGAAGAGGGTATTAGGGGTCATCGTAGAACTTGTGGAGACATACAGACACCCTGACTGAGCGAGGGGTTCCAGCAGTTATGAAGGTTTCTGAGCAGCAAGGGAGCTTTGGAGATGCAGTTTCCAAAACCAAGCTCGTGTGCAGGGATGTCGCTGTTGGCACTTGAGTTGTGTGAGCTGCCAGCAAGGATGGGGTATAAGAGGATGTATAGCTGATACTTAGAGATACCAACTCGTTGCCCACTGGAGGTAGTAAAACCCCATTATGAACTGTGATGGAGGCAGACACATTGGAAGGCTGAGTGCTTCCTCCAGACCTTCTGAGTTGTTTGGACCCTTGGTCTCAGTGCTGTGTTGGCAGCTTTTGTCAATAAAGTGCTGGTGGACTATCAGAGTAAATGACACCTGGATTCATCCTTGGACCTGTTGGCAGCCCTGGGTTGCATGGGTGACACGCCTGCCGGGCTGGGGCAGCTTCTCTGCAGCACGTTCACCCGCTCAGCTGAACATCCTCGTCATGAGTTTATGGCTGTTATATCGCAATTATTTGTTTCCCAGCCTATAACCGGGGTGGGGAAACAAGGATCTTTGGTCGATGTTCTCTTCCGAGCCAGGAGGATATTGCAAATGAGTAATGGCCCGGCTGGGGCTGTAATGTGCAGAATACCTCTGGGATGAGTCACTCCGCACAATGCAGCACATCCCTCAAGGAGACTGAATCACGCATGGGGGGAAGCCGCCTGCCCAGCAGCAGCCAGCTGGGACGCGGGTAACCAGCGCAGACAGGGAGGCTGCTGGTGGCAATGGTGCTAAAACCAAGCAGTAAAGGTTTAAAATGCAGAGGAAATGGCATCCCCCAGCAGGTAAGCATGCTCTGGCTGCGTATGATTCCATATTTTTTCCTTTTGGGTTTTTTTTCCCCCCTCTGCCTTCCCCCCATCTGCCCCCACAGCCTTTCTGAATGTTGTCTAAATCAGCATATAATTCATCAGTGAATATGTATGAATTCTTCTGTGAAACACAGCCTTTCATTTATGGTTACATATCAATTTTTTATTCTCAGAACTAATGGTTTAACATTCACCCTTTCTTTAAATACCAGTAGGAATAATAGATGCTGCATAGGAAGCTGCTTCCCTTGATGTCCCTCTCCATGGACATTTGATGGAGTAGGGGATTTATCAAAAAAGGTTGAAGGTAAAAACAATGCATGTGCTGGTTTTGATATAGCCAAGAATGTCTTCTTTTTTATGTTCGTTTGTCTGGCAAAAGATGAAAACCCTTAGATTTAGACTGCAGTTATCCTGCTTATTCCCTCACCCCTCCTCTGTTACAGACCCAGCTGGAACTGAGTCACAGAATTATTTTTTTTTCATATTTGCAAAATATTATCTACTCTTCTAGTTATATATGTCGTTGAGGATGTTTTCAAAGGGATAAATCTAGTTGTAATCTCCATTACAAGTGAAGGATCAAAATGAAGGAAAGTGGGGGAAAATTCAGCTTCCTTTGGGTGAGCGATTTTTTTTCTTTTCTTTGTAAACTTCGAGTTTACAGAAATACTCTGTATATGTTTGTCGACAGACATAATAATTTTTTTGAAACGCAATTTCTGTGATTGTCGGTAGTTTTTTTGCTAAGTATTGCTGTTCATTAGCTAACATAGGATAGCAGTAACGGAGTGCTTATGGTCAGTCTATGTTAGGAAAAAACTAGGGTAGAACTTAGTTGTGATTTTTTTTTTTTTAAGTGGGGGAATCAATTTAGAATGCAGGTTTTATTAATCTGCCTTTTTGGCTGGCTAAACTTTTATGTGATTTTTACTTATCTTACACGTGATATAAAACAAATACCATCTGTCATGCAACAACAATTTATTACTCATTACTGTAAATGATAGTGCTAATTAGCTTCCTTGTAATCTGTTAATATTTTGTACTGTTGCACAAAAATAGGAGGACTTGAGGCTGCAACTCATGTCTGTACTGTGTGAGGTGCAGGGCAAATTATTCAAATATATTATGCTGCCCCTTTTAACTTTTTGAGACTACCACCCTGTGCATTTATAACCATTTGTTGCAAAATTGATCCATTCAACAGATTTGAGGGAAAGTCTTTTTTAAGGGATTTCCTTGAATGGTTGCTCATTAGAAGTTTTGTCATTAGTATGTATGTCCCAGTGATGTTGCGGTTGCCTTTTAGGAAAAAAAAATCAAACATTGTTTGGAGTATTTTTGTAACAAGATTTGCTGTGACTTTTGATAGCTCTAACACAGTTTCAACAATGTTACATAAATGCTTCATTACAGACACGAGTCATAAATTAATCTGCCCCAATGCTGTTAAAATGTTGTTTTAATTCAATATTGTTTGTGTAATAAGCTAATTTCTGGGGAGAGACCTTAAATTCCATCCACTTGAGCTGCATCAATGGATCTTTGCTTGCCTATCAGCATGCTTGTAAGCCAGCTTTTTTCCCTAAAAAGCTGCTTCCAGTTCATTTGAGGTTTTGCCCACATGTACAGCACTTTGTGGGGATCACTGGGCAAGTCTGGCATGGTAAAGTATGTTATACTGGCAAAAAAAAAAATATATTTAGTCCATGCAGAACTACTTAATAAGTGTATTTTTGAATATATATATGTAATGTATGTATTTCAGGAATGAATTTTCATGTACTTCCTGGAAGGATCTGAACTAATTGTGGGATTATGAAATCCCATTTGAGCTAGTTAGGATAGAGCTGTTTCTTGTGAACTCAATAAAATCAGCCTTAAATGTTGAACAAACGTTTTGGTGAAAGGGTTCCTTTGTTCCTCACTGCCTCGGCATTTAAGGGAGATGTGGAGGCGGGTGGCTGCGTTGTTGCAGGTGTCTTGGTTTTTTGAGAAGTCCTTTTTCTTTTGGGGAAAAAAAAAGAAAAACAAACCAAACAAAACTGCTATTAGTTTTTCCTGTGAAGGATTTTTGTATGTGCTGCAGTGCTGGAAGCAAACCCAAACTTGCTGAGCACTGTCTGTGGAGACCTGACCCCTCTTCATTTTGCCTTTGGGGCTACTCTAGGCTCTACCAACATCTCTGTAGCGAGGAATGTGCAGACTGAATTGTTTGCATTTACTCTGACTGTGTGGCAACTAAAATTTCCCAGGTGCCCTTTTATTCTGGTGGTATTTGATTTGAAAAACACAGAAATACAGGTTGCATATTGGTTATACAAGCAGTGGGTTACAGGTATAGTGGTTCTTTGTTCCTGGTACGATGCAGAAGTGAGGGCAAGGAAAACTTTTGGGAGGTTTTCCATGGTTTTCCTCAGATTCCATTCTAACATTTGATCTGATCAGAGAGACACAGATGTCTTTTTTTTCTTGGTGATGAACTTAATGAAAAAGTTTCAAACCTGCTGGAAATCTAAGTGGTATGGAAATATCAACTTAATTTGCATACACTCCGAAGTTTTCTTTCAAATTAATGGGTAAATTAGGATTTTAAGAAGAAAATGCTGGTTATAATCTGCAGCTATGTCACCCTTGCTAGTAGGTTTGCAAACTGACCATCGGATCAAGGAAGCGGGACTCTAAAAATAGCAGCTTTTAGTGTCTTCCACCAAAATGTCCCTGCTTTCTGACTGTGGGGTGAACTGCAGAGAGGAACCTCACAATACAACTTACAGCCATCGCCTGCGTGGAATGTGATGGCTTTAACTCCAGCTGTTGGAGCTACTGAGGCAGGGAAAACATCTGGCAATGTGAAATACATCCAGGTCAACCAGAGACAAGTTATGCCCCAGTAATCATAAAGTTACATTTGTTTGGATCCAAATAGTTTAAATTGTGTTTATGTGCCTGGTTCAGCTGAACAACTTGACCTCTGCTGCTGTTGCATTAGCAACCTCCTGCTGTCCTTTCAGCTCTTCCCTGAAACCTGTGATCTGGGAATGTCAATGCACGGATTAAAAGACAGAAGTCCATAATGGCGATACTCATTATATGCAAATACTATTTTTTATGAGACCTGTATCTCTCCTTGCTTTGTAAACTATAGAGTTAGGAAGGAAGGAAAATACCTGAGTGCCTCATGGCAACAATAGCTTGTATTTTGGTCAATTAGTTTGACTAGAGGGAAAAATATTACTGAGTTATGGAAGATGTCTGGGAAGTGTTTCAGATACTAGATGTAGTAACTCAAAAAACAGTAGTAAATATGGTGGGTTGAACTACTTTATTTTTTCCCCCTTCGGATTTTTAGACATCTCGGATGGTATTTGCAGTTGCTGCTTTGGAAGTAAAGTGGAAAAGAAGAGCAGCTGGTGGAAGGGAGTTGTCTACTTAGACCCACCCTCCTTTTACAAAGACAGTGGTGAAATTTATGGCTTAACTAAGGAGTGAATTGTTTGGTTGTTAGTCCTGGGTGCAGGAATGCAGCCATAAGCCCTCCCCAGCCATATAGTGGGCTTATGACTTTGTCCCCCATAAATGTTGCTGTAGGTGATGTGGTTTATGTCTGAGAGCACAGGATGATGGCAGCTCCATGTGTACATGGTGGGGGACAGCACTTCTATCAGCCTCAAATGTCACCTGTCTCTTAGACACACAAATGCTTTGGGAGTTGGACTATAGATATCAAAACCAGGTTCAGTGATGACAGTGAGGTAATATTCAGTCACTTGTGTAGGAAAATTCTGTGTCCTCCAGAAGAGCAATTATACGTGCACACACTCTGTTTTACTTTTATAGATATATATGCATACCCATGAGCTATATTTTTTTAAGAGTTCTCTTTTCCTTCCGGTAAAAACAACACATGCTTTTCGACGCTACCTTTACTCCCCAAGTTCATTCCGTTTCTTTTTTTTTTTTACTCGGGGTGGGGCAGGCAGACAACCTGGAAAATGCTGGCTGGCTGCCATGCAGCTGGGTAATCCCTTCAGATGCTTTCTTCCCAAGCTTTTAAGGCTGTTGAAGACAAATGTGTAGGGTTAAGATAGCACTTAAGAGCATAATTACAAATAGTTTGCATGAAATGCATAGCACATAGACCATAAACGCAACAATTAGAGCAGTCTTAAAAGTTTCAAGGATCCAATAAAACAAGGGGAACTAAGGCTACTGTGGGGTTTTCTCTAATTGTTTCATTTTTAGCTATCAGTTCCTTGTTAATTGTAACAGACCAAAGATTTTCATGTACTTCATTAACCGTTTCTTGTGAAAGAGTCAAATTGCAGTTACCATGATAAAAATGCAGATGTTCTGCTACTCCAGTTCACCAAGGTTTCATCAGTGCCACACACATGGGATTTGCAGCACTTCTTTGCTCCTTAGGATTTGGAACACTTGGAACCAGCCAGAGCCTTGATGCAGTCGCGTAAAATCAAATAGCAAAGAAAATAAACAGCTTTTACACTAAGGAAGCGAGATCCTTATATGGAACTGAAATATTTGAGTACCTCCCAAGTATTTATCAACACTGGCATGAGAGAAAGAAGCATTGCCTATTCTAGGCTTGTAGATGGAAACAGCAGGCAGGATTTAGACATAGAAGACTGGAGGAAGCTGTATGTAGCCTTGAAAATTTGACATGCAGCTTCTTAGTCCTAATCCAGTGATTAAAGCAAGATGTTGAGCCCTCAGAGCCCTTAACCACCTCTTTTCCTTTTATCTTTTTTTTCTTATCTTCCGAGTCCCTTGGCACAGGTTGTCCTTTGGGAAACGTGCCTGTGGGTGGAGCACAGCAGTAGTGAGGACGGGGCTCTGCAGGGAGGCCAGCGTCACTGGTGACTTTTGATCGTGCAGGAAAGTGTGCCAAGGAATTACGGTAGTGGAACCAGAGCTCTGCCTGTCCTGACAAAGGTGAACCCTTCTCCTGGACAAGGCTCTTGTTTAATAGGGGAACAGAGGTCATCTTGCAGGGGTAGGGGGACAGAAACTAGATCTTCTGGCTTAGTATATTTAAGGAGGTTGGTCTTCAGGATGAGAAGAACACAGTTTAAATGGTGTTCTCTCATCATGTAGTGGCAGAGTTTGTAAGGTCTATAAATCATGGAAAGATGTCAGTATGAAGAGGAAAACCATGTGGCTCTGTGCCCCCCACCATTGGGGCACATTGTAATTGTCATTGTAATGGACAGGGATAGTCATGGCACATAAATTTAAATTATAGGTATCCTGTAATACTTAAATGTAATTACAAGCCTAGAGAATTCACTGAGAGGTGATGGAAATGTGTAAATAACTGTCAGGAATCACAAAGTACTGAGTAACTGCTTCTTGCTTAATTTTCCTTTAAGTGAACAATTTATGCAGCCAAGTAACTGAAGGCAACATTACTTTTGGGACAGCCAGAGGCTCCAACTGCTGCCATAAAAGTCAATGGTAAATCCTGCAGAAAGCTATAATGCCAGTGGCAATTTTCAAGCATGGAAGGAGAAGCAGCAGTTTCTGTGGATGACTTTTGTGGGAGGATAGGAGAGAAGGTCGTATTGAGCAGCTCTGACTTCAGAAAAGAACTAAAAATAAGTCCAGAAAGGATCCTTGGGCAATAGTAGAAAGATACAGAAATGTATAGTTGGCTTTCTTTTTACTTCATCTGCTAATTGCTAATCCTTATAGACCATGTGGGAAAGGTACAGAGAAGCAAACAAAAACTGTCTTGGATGGAAGCAGCTCCATTTTTGCACAGTAGGAAATTAGCTGAAGTATTTTGCTTATTTCTGAGTATCAGGAAGTCAGGAGATTAAAGTTGCCACTGTAAAAATCTAGAAATGGGTTTTCATTAAAAAATAAAAAGGTAACTGGATCCATTTATAGGTACATTTGCCCCAGGAAGCTGCTTTAAGGACTCAAGCAAATATATTCTTAAAAACATGGTTTCTCAGTTCTGTGAATACCTTGTGTGTGTCAGCTGTGGCCATGTATCAGATTGGAAAGCTTTTTATCAGCCAGTGCAAAGTACTCAGGGCAGCAGGGGATGAACTTCTAGCATCTGTGCACTGCCGTAATTTTGTAGGTCCAGTGAAAAAGTTGGCATATCCATAGAATGAAGGCTGTGAAGAGAAAATTGCAATATGTGTTTTGTGAGGTCGGTGTAGCTGCAGAAGAGATAAGCTGGTCCCCGAAGATGCTCACTGGTTCCCTTGGTTTGTCCTCAGGCTGCCTTCCGGATGTGTGAGGCTGCTTGCTTAGATGTTAAATCTGGTTGTGTTAGAGAAAGGGAAGCTTGGAATTTAAGTGTTAGCACCTGAACTGCTGCAAAAGTAGTCTGAAAATGAGACAGTTTTACCTGGTGTGGGATGAAGAAAGCTACTACTGCTTGTCATGTTGTACAGGATGCTGGGAAGATACCTGGATACAGGGAGGAATTTCTTTCCATAAAGGATGATACCTGTCATTTTGAAAGGCTACCTCTTGGAGCTCCCTGTTTGTTGATCGTTCTTTTCTCCTGAATTACACCTGGTGGCCTGGAGATGGACAGTCCCTAGGCACTTTGCTTTGCATGTCCCTTTTTTTCAGCTCTGTTAATGTTACCAGGCTTGAGTGCCCCGCAGCAGCTCCTTGGGCGCACCTTTGGGTGCCTCTGCAGCTGACAACCATCAAGGCACAGCACAGTGACCTCCCTGCGAGGGCGTCACAGCCACTGGCGCTGTCCTCAGCATCCCTGTGTTAATCAATGTCCAGCTGCTGATGGGCAACACCAGTGCAGCGTCAGCATGAGGACAGAAAAGCTGATTTGGTGTTTCCCAGCAGTTCTGTGCAGGGGACAACCTGTTTTAGTTTGCAGTCTATTGCATGCACCATACAAGGTGTGTGGCTTTCACTTGCGTTCTGTAGGGGCTTTTCTGCTTCCAGATGACCCTGGTGATGTCCCCAGCAGATGAAGGAGCAACTGCTTTGTGGATAGTCTCTGGAGTGTCCCACTGTGGAGGCTCTTCTGGACATTTGTGCTGGGCATCTGGATTATCCTCAGATTTTAGGTGCTTCCAGAATAGTTTCTTGTGAGGTTAGGATGCTCTGCCTTTCAAAGCCCTGTGAAATGCTGGTAAAACTGTTTTAGAGACATGGTACAATCCTGATGACCTGAGCTGAGCTGATTCCCATCTCCTTTCATCTGAGGTACTAGCTAGAGCCGCATCTGTGGGGTTTTCCCTGTAAAACTGTCCCAGATGTGGAGGAATTTAAGTGCCATCTTCCAAAATCCACTTCACAAATTTGATCACAGAAGCCTTGAAACGCTTTGTTCATGGGTTATTTGAACTTCATGTGTTCATGCAGCACTTTGGAGACCTTATGCCCCAGTGTGGGAGTTGGCCTTGGGGGTGATGCCTGGGTCACCCCACTGACTTGGCAGGAGGCAAAGAGTGTCAGAGACCACGGGTTGTTTGGTCTATGTGTTGACACCTGGAAACCTGGCAGGTTAATTCCTTGAAGTTTGGTGGGTCTCTTTTCTATGGCGGCTGGAGTGTTCTGGGCCATCCATCACAGAGGTGGACTTCCATCCCAGGAGAAACTCTCCGTTGGGGTCAGCGCAGCACTGTCTAAATACCACCCTCAAGAAAAACTGCTGCGATGCGACTGTGATGCTCACAAAAGGTTCTGTTTTTGTTTTGTTGCCATTGCAGTGACAGCTATATTGTGCGAGTCAAAGCTGTGGTTATGACCCGAGATGACTCCAGTGGGGGATGGTTGCCACAAGAAGGAGGCGGTCTCAGTAGAGTTGGCGTCTGCAAGGTCACGTACCCGGAGGGCAATGGAAGAAGTGGATTTCTAATCCATGGTGAAAGGCAGAAAGACAAACTGGTAATAGACCCTAATTCAACTTTTGTCTGTTATTATAATGAGAATTACTCAAATCTATTACTATTGTATTCTTGTGCAAGTTTGTTGGGATTTTTTTTAATATGTAAAAAGCAGGCATGTGTAAATAATACCGGATTGGACAAAACAGACCTAATCCTCATCTAGAATTGCCATCTTTTGCTACCTAGGCTGGCGTGATGCCACCTGGAAGGAACAGGTAAATTTTTGACATCCACGTGCAAAGATCCCCTCTGAATGAGAGGGCCTGTGGCTTTTTCTTTTTTTTCTTAGACCTGGTGCGGGGGTAAGTGACAAGTGAATTGAAGTGTAAAGAGCCCATGAAACCAGTCACATTGCACTGAGTAATGCAGTGCAAGCCTTTTAAAAGGCCCATGAATTATTTATGCTGCGTGCTGTTCAAGGTTTGAACAAGCTGAGTGAGAATATGAAGACAAGTTGTCTCTTATGAATTGACACACTCGGTTTCTCCTGGTAGCTGTTTATCTAAAAAGGAGCTCTCTTCTGTCCCTGCACAAATCAAATTAATAAAGCCTTTTTCTGATTTCCGGGGGCCACTTGAAATGTTATAGTTTGTTATCTTGTTTTTATGTATTTGATTCGTCTGAAATGCACTCCCGTGAAGATACGTGAAGGTATTAAACACAGCACTTCCTCCATATGCTCAAAAAATGCATTATTTGAGTCAGAAATTATCTTGCTTTCAAAAAGACTGGTGTTTTAAAGCTGTTTCAATTATGGATTGTCTTTTGCAATGCTGTTTCGCTTAGGATGCTTTTTTGACGTTATTTGGGAGACATGCTTATGGTTTTGAGGGGTGGAGTAAGACATGGCAAGCCGTTCCTGTTGTCTCTGAACATCACTCTAGAGATGATTTTTGGCACAGCAGAACTTGGGATGAGTGGCTGGGGATGAACAATTTAAAAACAGTAAGGGGCGTGTTGCAGCACTTCCTAAATCTGCTGTTGGTGGATAAAATTTCTGTTGAGCAAAATTATTGAGGGAAAAGGTTCTCCTTCCTCCTGAGCACCCCCTGCTAGCTTAAACTGTGCCACACTGGGTGCAAAACATGCTCCTGGGGTAGGGAACAAGCGCCTACTCAAAGCACAAGAAAAAGATGAATGTGCAATGGTTTTGAGAACAATTACAGTGTCTGGTGTTTATTAGTCATAATTTGGTAGGGATGTTCCCCTATGCGAGGCATGACTTGGCTTGCTTTTTAGGTCCAACCTGAGATGGTGCTGGCTTTGTCCTTGGGTTGGGAAAAGTGACTTTGCTCCTCTTTTGGGGCTCACGCCCTCCCAGGTGGTGCTGGAGTGCTTTGTGAAGAAGGACCTGGTATACACGAAGGCAAACCCCACCTTCCACCACTGGAAAGTTGACAACAGAAAGTTTGGGCTTACTTTTCAAAGCCCTGCTGACGCTCGAGCCTTCGACAGAGGAGTGAGGAAAGCCATCGAGGACCTCATTGAAGGTAGCGTGGGGTGGATACTGCCACCCTTGAAAGAGTGGGCAGGGGGTTTGAGTCAGGGAGCTGGGAAGAGGGGTTTGTCTAAAATAATTTCTTGGGCTTGGAAGTCTCTTGTGCATGTGTCCAAGTGCAACTGGACCCCTTAACCTACAGTGAGCAAGCCCCAGCTTTCAAGAATCGAGTTTTCTTGTCCCTTGGAGGAGATAAGTATTTCAGTCAAGTATTTTTCAGTCCTGTCTGCCCAGACTTCTCCCTGTTATTTACCATCAAGTTTGTTGTTACTGCTTTTTTTGATAGGCTTGGGTTTCACACTAGTGGTGGCAACTCAAACAACCCAGGCTCTTTATTTGCAGTCAAATCTCATTTTACTCAGTCTTTGTTAAATCACAGGATTTCATTCCTACCTGGAGTTCAATAAAACTTTGGTTTGTTTTTGGTTTTATTTTGCAGTAATTAGTTTTGTCTGCATCCTCTTAGTTGAATGGTAGTTCTTAAAGACTTCGTTGTGTTTTGGAGTGTTGTTTTTTTGATTTTGTAAAAAATGCGTTTGAATTGTCTGTGCTTTGAAGTAGTCATAAATTTTTCCTTTTCACATTTCATTGCAATCAGGCAATCACAATTATTTTAATGAAATTTGATTCTTAATGCATTTTTTTCTTGATTTTTTTTTTTAACTGTACTACTTTATGTAGGGACTTAGGCTAGTCCAAAGCCTTTTGCCTTCTCTTCCAGTGTGACCAAGATATTTTTATATACAGATGGTACATAAACCATACTGAGGATGCTTAGATGTATGTGTAGATGTCTATTCTTTTTGCGGACATTAGCTCTGTAAGACCAGCCTAATGTTCTGGATTGCCTGTCCTTGCTTTAACATGAACATGGTAGATACTGGGAGAGAATTAATCCCCCAGGACTCTTACTGGTAAATATCTCATCAGTTAGAGGAAGGATGTTCTCAGTTCATTTGCTTCTTTCTGTGCCATTAACATCAAGAAGTTACAGGTAGACTTTCTTCTTGTTAAAATTGTGAAGCATTTTGAGTCATAAAAGTGATGTCTTATGTAAGTGGCATGGGATTGTGCAACGTTTCAAGGAGATAATAACTCAGCTGTATTGAGTAGTATTTTGGAGATGACAATATTTGGCAACTTCTGTTTTGCTCTTCTTGATCCATTTTATAGTGGAGGTATTTAAAATCAAGTTCTGCTGTATCTCAGATACTTCAAAATCAGGAAATCTATATTTATCCCATTAACGTGTTCCTCATTAACTTCCAAATAAGACTTTCTGAATGAAAAACAATAACTTGCTCATGTACACACAGCATTGGGCAGCAGATTTCATTTATCATTCATTTTTTGTTCACATGCTTGATCAAATTCAGCAGGTAATATTAAGCACAGCAAAGTGTGCATTTAGAACTTCATGAAATCACTGCTTTGTTGTGGATATTTAACCAATAGTTCATCCCCTGTAGCAACAGAAGTTTAGGGCACAGGTACAAGAACACTATGCAGCTCCATAGAGCTTCAGCTTTTTTTAATTTTTAAAGTTAATGTAGCAAACGGCACAAATGTTTCCACATTACTCAGTGTTTTAAGTGGGCTTTCACACTTAGCTCTGCGCATCTTCATGATGATGCAACTGAGAGCAGCCAAGGCTGGTGCCAATAGCATTATATAAAACATGTTATTTTAACAAATTTCCAGAATAAAAGCAGTACAAGCCGTTCTACTGTGTTGGTCAGGGATGTGATGTGGTCATAATTCAGTCTAGCTTCCATCAAAAAAATAGACTTTTGGCCTGAGGCTTCTCCCCCCAACAAATCCTCTTGCTGCACCCACCCTCCTTGGCAGCCTTAGGCTTGATGAAGCCAGCCAGGAAGGGGGTCTGGGATCTTAACTGGATACAGGGAGAGGAGTCACTCCTGTTCAGGTGTAGCATAAATTTTGTGTCAAGCCAAGCAGTGGTGAGTGCCCCCTTCCCCAAGGCTGTTGTGTGATGTGAGTGCTCACCAGGCCCTGGAGCAGCTCTGCAGGAGCACCTGCAGGGCAAAGAAAGTTTTTTTATATACTTCCCTGCTTTTCCTAATTGCCTAATGTACCTAGTGAAAATTGCACTCCAGTATTTTTCTCTTGTCTGTGGTTTTACACATATCAACTCCTTTCAAATACTTTGTTTATGTGGGGCATATTTTCTCTGAGAAGTAGGTGATAACAGAGAAGACCTTTAGAGTATATAACAGCTTCAAAAGTTAAAGGAAAAATACCAATCTAACTCTTCATTGTCAAAGTAAGATTCATTTTATTTTAAATTAAAGGTTATTCCCCCCCAGATTTAGGTAGTAAGTGAACAAAAACTTCTACGTGGTTTCTTGACAGCTGAGAATCAGCCTGGGGCACTGATTAATACATAGCTTTGCCATTCTTCAGAAATTAGTCTTCTGTAATTGGAAATGGTAACTGCTATTTTTATCATTGTTAATTAGCATTGGGAGCTGTACAGTTGCATTTCAAGAAACACTTTTTCAAATTTTACCTCTCCAACCCAGCTACCAGCAGATGGGTTGTTCTTCCTTAACTTGAGCCCCTCTTTCACGCATCTGCAACGTACAAACTTGTGAGAATCTGAATGTTTAACAGCCTCAAAAAAAAAAAAACCAAATTCATGGAAATGTCATGTCTTAAAAAAGCTGTTGGTTTGATTTTTTTCTAGGATCTACAACTTCCTCGTCCACCCTTCACAACGAGGCCGAGGTCGGCGATGATGATGTCTTCACTGTAAGTACTTGTCACCCAAGGGCCTTCTCTTTTATGTTCAGGTTTACATGGTCAGGTTAGAAAGGGTTTTCTTTTTATGCCTCAGGGTTGGCGTTCAGCCACCATGTTTGGACACTGGGTGTGTTTTATTTGATGGAAGTATATCCTCTACAGAATGTGAGGCCTCCTGTTGGAGAGCGTGTCAGAGCAGGTGATGTCAGGGGCTAGAAGTGAAGAAATAATTTCCCTTGAATTTCTTTTGGCTTAGACTGAGGTGGTGCACACACCTGCTAATACTTCCCTCTGTCCTTGAGAAGCTTCCTGCAAACTCAGGTAGTTAGCAACAAGACTGCTACTCAGGTACATACTCAAGGAAATAAGGTTTTGAATCACAGATGTAAACAAGCAAACTTTAAAGGTGTTTCACCTGTACATAGAACTAGAAAGTTCAGAGAGGTGTTCTTCAGGTGGAGGAAGGCACAGTAGTATGGCATCTGTCTAAGCAGCAGCGACTTAAACAGGACAGTGAGCTGTTGGAGGTTGATTTGTGGTGTTGTCTAAAATGTATTAGGGAGTTTGGCTGAAACTGAAGCTGCTAACTTCAAAAGGAAACTTAAAAAGTAAAAAAACTTGTCAGGTGAAAATGTGACTCTGATTAGGGCTATTTCATGGGCTGGGAATGAGTTGTTCACATTGTATACTTTTTTCTTAGTTTACAAATGCCCTCCTTGTCCTATGGGGCCCAGATGGCAGGAGGCAGAAGGCGGGATATCTCAGTGCAGCAACAGCAAACTCAAAATTGTCTTTGGGATACTTGCCTGGATTTTTAGGGTGAAGGAAGAAAAAATCAGTACAAACATCAAGCTGCTTGAAAATGAGTCCCAGGAAGCATCCAAGGCCAAAAGGTGTTTTTTTAGAGTGATGCTTCGCCAGCATGGGACCACATCAGATTCCCTGCTGAGTTTTGACCGGATCTTCCTAACGGCTGGCATGTTGTCCACATCTGTCCTTTTGTCACGCTCAGGGAGACAAACAACAGCAGGCAGGGTTAAAAGGTGACTTCCTGCACTCTGCAGCAAAACTATCATTAGCAGCTGCGTGCCAGCTACCTGCCAGAAGTGATTTATAGGCAGAGACAGCCTGGGGAGGCACCAGGAGAGCCAGAGCCTTTTTACCAGTATATGCTGCTTTGTTCCCAAATTGGCTGGAGGAACTGTGCTCTGCTGGGGGTGGACAGTCACTCTTGAGATGTATGTGGCTCTTCTGTGCTCATCACAAAGCGGATGACTGCCAAAATGTGCCTTGGATCGGTGTTTGCCAGCTCTCACTGGGCTGCACATTGGAATACTCAATGTTTAGGCAGTCATGAGTGGCCTGTAGAAACAGGAGAGTGTTATTTTTGCTAAAATCCTACTGACTGGTGTTTAGGCACCTGGGAGTGCTCCTGAATTTCTCCACAAGATCAATCTTGTGGCTGAGTGTTGATTTTTAAACTGGAAGAATGATTTTTACGAGGAGGAAAAACTTGTTGCCTTTAAGTAGGTGTTGTTTTGCATTGGAAAAGTTGGATGAATCCTGCTCCAGCTGCATCAAAATCAAACTCCGGCGTTGAAAATGAAGAGCCAGAACTGCAGGAGATTTTTCCCACCTACTTGACCCTGGGGAGGTGACAGGTGACTCCCTGCCATGCAGACATGTATGGGTAGGAAGCCTGACCAAGAAGGAGGATCAGGCTACTCAATAACATCAGCAAGGAGGAAAACCTCAGCGGTGTTGGCATCTTGTTGGGACCTGGGGGAACGAGTTGTGTCCTGCCTGGCAGTGCTCTCTGCAGGATTTCATGATCGAGACCACAGGAGGGACCTCACTGGTGATGGAACCTTGAATGGTGCTGTTTGTCGAGATGGCACATCAGAGCGGATGTGTTGTCATACTCCAAAAATAAGGCTTTGGGGACGTCTCCTTCCCCAATATGTCTTTGTTTTTCTGGGATGAAGTCTTTCCTTTTCCTGCAGTCCTTAAGCTCTTCAAAGCTCTCAACTTCCTATTTATCTGGCAGGTTGTGGTGAAGTATGAAGACTGCATAAGCCAGAAATAACATACTGAAGCATAGAGCAGTTTAAAACTGGAAGAAATTGATAGGGCTGTGAAATGTTTTATTTTTACCCTTCTGTTCCATTCTTTCTTTGCATGTATTTTTGGCTTGTGTATCATGGTCCATTTGGTCATCCTTCCACACAAAACTTCTCTACAGCTTTTTGTGAACTCTTATCCAGCCACAGCAGTGGATTTTTTTGGGTTTGGTTGGGTTTTTCTCTGTTTTAAAGAGAAAGTACATTTGTTCTTTTTTATTTCCTAAGGTAGTTATTAAAATCTTCACATTCCTCCCCCTCTCCCACACATGCATGAATAAACTTAGCTGCGTGCAGCAGAATTTTCAAAAGCATCTGCATGATTGAGTCATTTAATCAGTCATTTACCCTCTCTGAAAATCTCAGCCATTGCTGCTGCACTGCTGCCCCAAATATTTGGTCCGAGGTCCTGCACTTCTTGAAGATGTTTCAATCTGTTCAAACACAGCAGCCCAAAACTTCACATTTCTGAGGCTGCTTTGTGACCAGCCACCCCGACTTCATCATGCACAGATGCTTGCACCAACGTAATGCTCCCAGCTTTAGAACAACCCCCGCCCCCCAATTGCATGTATGCCTTGACAGAGGGGCTTCTATAAAGCCCCCAATTCTGTCAGCTCCAGTAATGACTCTGTGGGATGTGCATAGTTTTATGTGTGAGACTGGTGCATCATTCATTCTGCTTATTCCTCAGCCAGTCTGCAGCCCTTCCAGGCAGCCAGCAGGTTACTTCCATGGGGAAGAGAAGGTTTGCCCTAGAGGTAGAGCTCTCGTGCAGGCTATGACCTTGCATACCTTAGTGGACGATCATTTTCTTATATCAGAAGGTGGACGACTTTTTTGGGTTTGGAATTATCTGCAGCTGTGGCTGTGGGAGCATTCACTTGTCAGTAGTCTTGTCTCCTCCCATGACTGTAACTTGCAGAGCTGAGATGATAACTTGAGCAGCAATATCCTGCCTCATCCCTATGGCAAATGCTCCCCATCTATCTTTCTGAAGCATGGGTTATATCTTCAAAAACACGGCTTTGCCAACTAATACTTTTCTTGTGGCTTAGACCTACAGCAAACAACCTGTTCTGAAATTCATACCTGTCGGGCAGGAAACAACAGTATATAGAACTAAACGTCACAACCTCAAGTTGAAAAATGCCTATTTCTAAAATGAAATCTCAATTTCGGAGTTCTAACAATATGTAGTTGTATTTCTTGAGTTTCAGATCCTCTGAAGAGCCCATAAATGTTTTCCATATGTTAGCAAATAAATTTCTTCTGTCTTGTACATAATAAATTGTCCTCTCAAGAGATGCAATCTGAGTAAGACTGGCCATCCGTTCTGTCTCCACTGGGGGAAACTGTTGCAGCAGTAGACTGAGATGTTCTGTTTGTCTTCATCCATCCAGCCTGTATCTTCAGCCTTCTTTAATTAACATTCATTTCAGAAGTAGGGTTTAATACAGACTGAATGTATTCTGTAGTTCCTCAGCCATGGAATTTGCCATATAATTGAGTTCTTGTGTAATTTTTTTTCCCCTAATCTACACTTCTACTTTCAATTACAGATAATAATCCCACATGACCACAAAGCGAAAATTGTGAATTGATTCCAAGGAAAAAAGGTCAATGTCTTCCAGAGTCTGCAGAGTGCCTGAAATGGCCTCTTTTAGCATCCCATCTGAAAAAGCAGAGGTGTTTGTTCTGAAGCCTTATGCCCAGTTCAGCTGAAGCACCACTTGTGTGTTTTTTCAGATAAATCTGCAGCCTTGTGCCTGCTTTTTTGTGCTAGAGAAAAGACACCCACTGGCAGGAGGAGCAGCAGCTCCCCTGTTTGTTCTGGTTTGTGACTCTAAAATTACTGCAGTCTCCTTTTGCTTTAAGGGAAATATAAGCGCAAACACAGCGAAACTCAACCTTACTAGGCTTGATATGAATGTTAAAATCACGGGTATTTTATATAATAATTGGGTTTTTTTAATCCTAGTTTTTGTTCAATACAAGACCTGCAGAGTTTGGCCGATGCAGCAGACATGATCTAGAGGTGCGTGGTTGAACAACAGAGTTGCATTTCAAGGTGCACACACTCAATCCATTGCTTCTTTTGTTGATTCCTGGCTAAAAGCTTATATACCTTGGTTCCCCATTGCAAGATGAGGAAAATACTCTCCTGCTTCACTAAGGTGATATGGACAGATCTTGCTGCCAACTGCTTTTCTTTCTGGCTTCTAACAGAAGTCTTCAGGCTCATGTTTTCACTATCAAGTTGTGTGTTTAAAGCAATTCTCTGCCTCTTTTGCCTTTTTCTTCTCAGAACATGGATTCCTGTGCTTGGGGATGTGAGTTAGGAAGTTTGTTATGTGCCTTGGATGCTGCTGACAGTCATTTCAGAGACAGACAGAATTACGTCTTCTCCACCAGAATGGTGCATATTGGGGCAGATGTTTGCATTACAGTCCCATTTGCATCTCTTCTGCTTTCCTAATTTAAAAAAACCCAGATTTATCCCTGCTGCCTTTCCTTGAAACCTTTTGTCTACTTTCATCTCCCATCTGGACCTCAAGCATGTTACAGCCTCACTATTAAAATTTATAAGATTTACATTAGTTAGATAAACACTAAATCTAATTTTTCTTGCTGGCTTGGTCATTTCACATTCAGATGGTTCTTTTAAAGAAGAACTGTGGCTTTTTTTTTCTTCAAAGTAGACAGTAGAAACCCAGTCCAAATACTTTGGAATATATTCATAAGTTCTGTGGGATGCTGGAGCATCTCTCATCCCATCCTCTATGGAAAATGATGTCACATAGAGTCACTGTGTTGCAAGATGTGTTTCAGTCAGAAGTGCTCAGAGATTGAGGAGCCACAAGTGCTTGCAATTTCCTTTTTCTTAATGCTGTCCTGGAGTAGCAGAAGGGGAAAAATCCATTTTGGAGGCGCAGAGCTCTCTGTGGGAATGATGGGGTTGTCACCTTGAGGAAATCCACCTTGTTTACTCTATGAGGCTGAACAGGCCAACAGGGGGATTGTTACAGTGACAGGATGGCCGTACTTCTGTTCTTCTTCCTGCCCAGCAGCCAGCTGTGCTCTGTGTGAACAGCCAAAGGGTTCATTGCTGCTAGCCACATCCTCTGATGTCTGCGTTTTGGGCTTGCGCTGTAAACCACAGCTATTCTAATTCAGATTTTAAAGAAAAAAAAAAAGTGCTTACCAAGAAGAGAGAAATTCACACACAGAAAAACCAGCAGGCTCAAATCCTTCCCTCAAAAACCTGAAAAGGTCCTGAGTATCCACCAGTTTTAAGGCTAGCTGCTTTTTATCTGTTTAGGGTTTTTTTCCTGCCTTCGGGTTAACTTTGCCCACACAAATTTACATCACTCAATGGAAATGGATGCCAATGCTGAAAGAGATTTTTCAGTAGGGAAGGTCAAGTGGAAAGTTTTTTCTCTGGCTGTCAGGTTTATTTTCTAGTGTTGTATTTCTCCCTTTCTTTCAGCATCTCTTGTTTCTTTCAAATGATGCTGGAAATTAACCCATTTATTTTCTTGCTCTTTCTGCCAATACAAGCATGCTCTACTCCCTGAATATTTAACACTATTGTCACGGAAATAGTGGTATCATCTGGAAAAGCAGCTGCTCTTTTCCTTAAGTCCTTCAGAAATGTAGGGGCAATCACTACGTACTTCAGCCTATAGATTGCCCTTGCTCACTCTTACTCATAACCTGTAATTTGGGCAGAAAGATATATAAAAATTATTGTGGTGTAGAGGTACACAGAACATAAAATCTGTTTATTCTTTTGTCTATAAGAGGTTCATAAAATGTAAGTGAAGAGCTCAGGGGAGGAGATAGGAAGTTTGAAGGTTTGTTTGGTTCCTTTAAAAGAAAGCGGGAGAGTAAGGGTCTTGGGCGATTTGTGTATTGTTTTGTTGTATTTATCATGAGGGGTTTTTTTTCTGTTTTGTCACTCTGATAGGTAAATTATGCTTTTCTTACTGCAGATCAGGAATTGGCATTTTAACACAATTCCTAAATGGAGTGAATTTCAGTTGCTTTGGTTCTGTTTCACTCTAAGTGAATTACAAATAAGAAGAACAAATTATTAAACAGAAAGTATCTGCTTTGCTATCAGATATTCTAAAGAACTCAGTACTGTGTAGTTTTTGTGGAGCTAATTATAGCAGTGACTGGGATGTGTTGAGCTACTTTGCTGAGGGTAAGCAATTTCTCTTGTCACAATTTTTCCTCTCAAGACCATTTTTTGTAGTGTATTTTTTGGCTCTGTACCATTTCCATATACAAACACAGTTGATTGTGCAATGGGATTGAGATATATTCTGCAGGAAACAGAAATATGATATTTTGCTGTGGTGGAAGTTTGCTTATAGCTGCATATTGCCAGAACTTTTGTTGTAATTTGTGCACCAGTTAAGTATTCCATTTTGTTCAGTTTGCTCCAGCAGATCAAAAGAGATTTCCTTCTCTCCTAACTCTCTCCTTGTCTCTTTCTCAACACCCATGTTACCCTTTCCGTGTGCTTGGATGATGATATGCTGTCATTTAAGTAATCTTCAGTTACTGAAGGCCTTGTTTTCTTGCAGAATGAGCCTTTAAGATAAAAAGGGTCACCAGCAGACCTGCTTGTAGGATTCATTGTACAAAGATACCTCTCTATCTGTAGCTTCTCGCTGGTGAATTTGTGATCAGAGTGTATTGTAGCACCATTTCACACTTGCAATCAGCTAGCTGCGTGTTTGTCTTCTGAAAAAATAATTTGACTGTGTAGTAATGTACTTAAACTATATGATGAGTTGAAGTGTGAAGCTGTTTATGAGTGTGTTCCCTTTTAATTCATCTGGGACTGAATGCATTTGTGTATTTAAGACACAAATGTGTCAGAAACAAAATACAACCAAGAGTAAATTGCCCTTTCTTAACATACAGTAAAACAGGGGGAAAGGATCTCTTTTTTTTTTTTTTAACATTTTTTCTTACTTTTGCTTTTGTTCAGCCATGGTTCCCAGGGCATTTCTCTGGAGTTACGTAAGGGGGACCTGATTTGAGTCAAGATGCCTGTGAAAAACAAGTTATTTTCCAGCCAGCTCAGTTCCCCCACCTTGATTTTGCAGCACAGTCATGCCAAGAGTGAAGTTGATGTGGGGGAGCAGGATTTGGGGTTGCAGGAGTTATTTTAGCACCTATATGAAACCACAGCTGAGGGGATGCAACTTGACTGATGCATCTTTAGCCTCAGCTGAGCAGAGACTGGCTCCTCCATCCCCCTTTTCCTAGCACAGCTGACTCTGTGTTGAGCCAACCCAGGGAATTGAACCAAAAACTAGCCCTATAAAAGAAAGCGAATACTTTTCCGGTGGTTTAGCTCCTTGGAGCCAGCTTACTGTAGGGCTGGAAAAGCAGAAGTGCTGGCTCAAGGGAAACTATAGCTGATGGGCTGAGCAGGAGGCAAAAAACCTCTGCCACCCCACCAATATTCATGGTGCCATCTGAAATTCATTGCATACCCCTGATCCCGGATGCATCGCCTTCTGCAAGACCTCTCTTGTGCTGGTGATACAAGTAAGGTGGTTCTTGCCATTGCGTCTGGTTTAGGATTTATGGCATTTTCCTCCTTCATGTTTTCTCCTGTGAAGTTCATCCTTCAGTTGCGACAAGAAGGAGATGCCAGGATAGCTGAGATGGTGTTGATATGGGTGTATTATGGCCAAATGTCTGCTTTTACCCTGAAAATACATGGTTGACATGACTGCAGCTTTCCAATAGATCCCCTCTTTAATATGGGCTATGCAGTCAGCCTTTGAAGTCGTATAGGTCTTTCTTTTGGCTTCAGGGTGCTTGAAAACTTAACAAAGGCAGAAAATGGCCTTTTCCATTACTTGCATATCCAACCTGAGGAAGTGGCTTTCAGCAGATAGTTGGTATTTCAGCTATATTTGTAAGCTGCAGTCTCAATGGCTGCTGTGTTGGAACAAAATGCCTTGTCCCAGAGCACTCACAGGAGGCACCAGGGACAGCTGGATTTGGGGTGTCTTGGCTGGCCCCAGGCACTGCCTTTGCAGGTGACAGGCAGAGCAGATCCAGCACAGGGTGTAAACTCTGTTGGAAGGAGGCAGCCTTGGCCAGGAGTGGAGCGATGATTGACAGCTTCCTGTATTGCAGCAGAAAGGATTAGGGAACGGCTGCCTGGCACAGAACCCAGCAGTGCCGGTGGGACTGCAGGGATGCAGGTCTGGAGCGAGCCAGCAGAGCTTGGCCATGGTCTCTCTGTACGACTGAGAGGGGGGAAAGCATTTGGCTGCTTGTGCTGAGCTGGAGCGTCCATCTGGGCAGTGGTGGGAAGAGAGCTGAGTGGGAACTGTGGGGCAAATGAGTGCGCTGCTCTCCTCTTCATGAAGGAGCCTGTAATTCCCACCTGCTGTGTAAACACTGGCAAATCTGATTTGAATCTGTCCTCTTGTGTAACAGGTAGAAAAGAAAAACCCAAAACAAACAAGAGAGTTGAGGCTGCCTGGAGTGAGTCCTTGAATTTTGGATCCTCTCAAATGATTGGAGCTGGGGGAGGTTATGTTTGTTTGTTTACTTGGGCTTTCTTTATTTGAAGAATTTGGAAAAGAAAAGGAGTAGTTTGGTAAAGCTGAGCAATGAAACATGCTTTTATATGAGGCTTCAAGATTTTTCTTAACATTGACAGATTCCCCCTCCCACCCCTAGAAAGAAAAAAGAAAGCAAGAAGGAACAAAAGAAAATCCATAAAGAAACCCTACAACTTTCTGACTGAAAATATTGTAAGGTGGTGTCCTCTCTGCCCCCTGGTATGTGTTTGGCAGTAAGTAAGGATGAACAACAGAATGCAAGAGTCTGGGGAGCTCAGAGTGGATATCTGCCCAGTACAGAAATGCATTATAAAGAGCTGCATCTACTAAATAGGCCTGTTTCCTTCCCTCACCTGTCTATAGTGTGTTTTGTTAAGGGTCTGCTTGCCCTGTATCTTGCAAATACTCTGTGAAAATTAAATCAGAAATCATTATAGGAAGTATTTCATATGTCTCTGGCCCTTTCTGCAAAAGGAGAAGGAAAGACAGAAGTAAATAAGTACCATTACACTTTTAAGCAGAGCCTGACATATTTGTAGTGCATATGAAGAAGGTATTTTAAAAGTTTGCATCAGCTGTTGGATTCTATTTTGGTGATAAATTCCAGCTAAAATATCATCAATGTTCATAACTGTGTGAATAAATGACCCCTAACTGACTTCCTAAAATACCATATCAGTCTGCTGTGGGAAGTTTGCATTTATCTTAGTTTTTTTCTCCCTCTGTTTATAACCTGTTGTATTATATAGGAGGAGCACTGCTGCATTTAGAGGCTTCAGCATACATAGCCAAGACATTAATGATGGATTAGGTGCATCAAAGACATTAATGATGATTTTGGTGTATCAGTTCTTTTAGCTTGGCTAATTTAATTTTCTTCAGTGTTTTTCTTCCCCCTTAATATTATTTCCTTCCCCCTTCATTGAAAGTTTCTGTATAGAAGAACTGAGATTCATGGTGAGTTTTACGGAGCCACCTGTTCCCAGCTGCACTCAGCTGTCCACTGTTTAACACCCCCTTACGAGCATTCTCCCTGTATTTCCTAGCATCCTTACCCATCTTGCAGAAGGAATGCTTTTTGGCAGTGTTGGATGTGCTAAGTTCCCTGTCAGCACCTGAAAATTAGGAGCTCCCCTTCCAGCCTCCCCCACTTCTGCTCTCTCTACCTCCGTGCCACCACATGGATGGTCAGCTGAGGTCAGGGGTCTGATGCAAAATGATTTTGGGCTGCATTCCTGTGGTTCTGCACCCACGCAGGTAATGGGACTGGTGGGGGGGGCGAGGGAGAAGCAATGGCCATCACCTCCCCTCAGTAGTTCAGGCCCTAGTGGCCATTGTCCTGGCCTTAGCAGAGGACAGCTGTGGTAATGTGTTTAATACTGTTAGAGATGGAGGCTCTGCTAATCTTTGCTACAAGCACAAATGTTGGATGCTGGAGCATCCAACAATGCTGTAGTCCACAGCAGGGGATGTCATTTTCAAGGTATAAACAGATTAACAGAGCCTCTGCAAAAGGGAAAGGCCAGCCTTTGTCCCTAGATGGTTTTAATCAACTGGTTCCCAGGTTTAAGTAAGAAGATTCTGTTGAAGCAATGTAGCTTGTCTCAGCATGGAGAAATCCAGTCAGGCCACAGCATGGAGGAGTTGCAGGAATGAAGAAAAAAGCGTGGGAGTCCTGGTTAGGAGAGGCTCTCCACATGGGTAAGGACACAAGCACCTTGTGGGTAGACAGAGTCACCCTGCTCTTACCTCTGTACTGTGGGATTGCTGTGCTGCCTGGGGGAGCAGCCCCAGAAGCTGAGCTTGTGGTTTGGAGGTTTTTTTCCCCCTTAAAACATTCAGGTTTTCCCTTACAAGTACCTGATGTGAAGACTTTCCATCAAAGCGGTGCTCTAGCCCAGCGGTGCAGTAAGAGGGAGGGCAATCCAGGGAAGGAAATGCTGAATAGACCTGCTCAGAGCCTCTGGTCTAGGTCTGAGTCAGAGCAAAATGGGGTATTGACTTACTTCAGTGCTCTTCTGACTTTTGCAGACAGAGTTTCTCTTTTTATCTCTTCAAATGCTTGCTTTTGCGGACATGCCTGATGCCCTGTATGAGGCAAGTAGTGAAACAGGAAAATCTTCCTGAGGTTTCCCCCTTACCACATCTGAGTGTTTGTCATGTCATTTAATCATGTCTGAGTCTCATATATTCTTTTCACTTCTTGAAGTGAGCTGTTAAGCCGCATCTGTGGCCCACGTAGAGCTGCCCAATGATGCCAGAGTCAGATTTAGCAGGAGTTTAATGGAGATGATCTTGTGCACTGAATTCTTGTAAATGTTCCTCTACTTTGCTGACTTCAGCCAGCACAGCCACCAGGATCTTTCTGACACGAAAACCTATAACCACATCTTAAAATAAGAAAAGGTGGCAGTAAAAAAATAGCTAGTCTTCTGCATTTTATATTGATATTTGTTTCAGAAAACAATGACTAGAAAACAGTCTAAACATTTGAGAAATTCTACTCCTGTTCTGGTATTGGACAAGTCTGAATCCATGCTTATTGTAATGGTTGTGGGCAACCAATTTGTCTTTGAACCAAACTGGAATATGATCTAACATGAAGCTTTTCCTTCAGATGTTCGGCAGAGTAGAACTATGTTCAGCTCCTGCAATCCCCAGTGGATGAGAGTGGCAAAATGTTTCAAAAATGTGTGGAAGCAATTTTCTGCAATACAATTTCTATCTTGTCTTCAGTGATGGGAAACAAACAGAAATTTGACAAAAGCATTTTCTTCCATGGCTTTGTCTTGCCATGACAAATTAAAAGCTTATGCTTAGGAGACAGGAGTCTCAAATCTTACAACATTTTTCACACTAAGTCTTTTTCTTAATACAGTAAATTCACGAATACAAGCCGCACTGAGTATAAGCCGCATCTCTGGGTGTTGGCAAATATTTCGTTTTTTGTCCATAAATAAGCCGCACCCGAGTATAAGCCACTCTGTCATTCGCAGCGAGGACCCGCGTGCAACGAAGTTGCCAAATAGTAACAGAACGGCGGCAGGGCGGGGTTTACTGGCTCGGCTCGGGCTGTGGAGGCTCGGCCCGCTAGGGGCTGCTGACGGGGCCAGGTAGCCCAGCCCAGCGCTGCCGCTCGGCGGGGCCACTGGGAGCCAGCCGCCACTGCCACTGGGCTTGGTCACCACGGCCCGCCGCTGCCCCGTGGTGGCAGGCAGGGACGGAGCCCCCCGCCGCCTCCCCGAGCCACAGCAGTGGCAGCCCGGGTCCCTCCCCTCCACCCTGGGCCACGGCAGTGGCGGCGCGGGTCCCCCGCCACCTCCCAGAGCCGTGGCAGGGGCAGCCCGGGTCCCCCGCTGCCTCCCAGAGCCACGGCAATGGCGGCGTGGGGTCCCCCCGTCTCTCCCCCGGGCTGTGGTAGGGAGCTCTCCCGCCTCTCTCCCCGCCCCCCGTGCTGCCTGCAGGCAGCCAGGCTCCACCCGCGGTGCAACAGAGTAGCGATTTGTAACAATCGCAAAATGCCGACTTTGCAGCTGCTCGGGTCGGCACTCTGGCAGGCACTTCTGAGGTTGTAAATGTCAGAAAATTATTCACATATTAGCCGCTCCTGATTATTAGCTGCATTTCCGGTTTAGGAGCAAAATCTTAGTCAAATTGGTGCGGCTTGTATTCGTGAAATTACTGTACTTGGATAATCTAAGCTCTCTTTGAAATGGGCTGTCTTGACTGGGCACACTTAGAGGTTGATGACAAATGTCAGTTACTCCTTTTCCTAAATTTCTTGAATAGAGAGCAAAAGGTATTTTGAGACAAAATTTAGGATTTGTGCTATTCAGCTATCTGTGAAACTCAGAAGTGTTGTATCTCTTTAGGCTTTAAAAATAAAAGAAAAAGCTGGAGGAGAACGGAAGAGCTTGTTCTGGTCTGGCAAGATTAAGCTGGGGGAGTTCTGGGAGACTGTATTTTATCTTAATTTCTTTGGAAAGGTGAAAGTTTCTCTGCCATGCATCTGAAATAACTCTCAGACTTCCTCTTCGTGAAGTTGCTAAACAGAGGCTCAGTAGATAAGGCCCAGGCCGGCGCAGAGCTCGGTATCACTCACTTGCTGCACTGTTTTGCCGGCTTTATCATTCTTCCTTTCCGTACTGATAGCACAGCTGTGCCTCCCCATATTCCAGTGAAAGGAAAGGGTCAAGTGAAAATGTGCCGGAGATCCCGAGGGATTGCATCTGGGCAGAGTGCACTAAGGGCTCTTTACAAAGGGCTGGTGGGGGGAGCCCATTGCAGAGGTCTCAGCAAGGGGTGGTTGGGCTGTGCTACGGGTAGATGCAGCTCTCTGGCTGTCACTTTTCCAGGCTCATCTTCAACCCAAGCAGAGCTGGGTTTCCTGTCCTGGGAATGGTGGGGAAGCCTTCTCAAAAGACAAGGTGGTGCTGGGTCTTCTTCAACATTTTCAGGCTTCCACAGGTAAACCCAGGAATTGCTGCAAGGAGCTTTGGCTGTTGCGGAAGGATGCTTTCAGTAAAGTTGAGACTATGAGCCCCTCCTAGTTTTGCTTTTCCATGCTGCATGTTGAGAGGCACCCTTAGATCTGGATGTTGCAGTATGTGGGCTTACCTGGCACTGGGAAATGGGAAAAGTGGAGCAGAGCAATGGAGAGCAGGTTGGCTTGTGCTTTGCTAAGGCCAGGCTGGAATGGGGTTTTGATTCCATCAGGACCATGACTTGCAAAGCTAATTGTTCAACATCATGATACATCTGTTCCTCCCTGCTTCATGCAACCATTAACATTCTGGAGAGGAAAAAAATACCTTGTCTTGCTTGACCCACAATTATTTTTGACAGCAAACTTGCAAATCCTTTATCTGGCAGAGAGCACTTAAAAGCAGAAGTTTTAAGTGGCACAACTCGGTAATTTCACTCTGGCAACCAGTTTCTGACAAGCTGCCACAGATTGTATTGCTTCGAAATTCTGAGAGGAATCTTTCTTCTTTTTTGTAGTCAACCTTGCATGTTGCAAGGTCCACACAGAGTGGACCTATTCTGTGAAACCATTAGAGGCAAAGTGATCAGTCCAGTTCAGAAGCAGGAGAAGGCTTCTTTTTCTCATATATTTTTCATAGATGCTCAACTCTACTTATTGCTTAGGTATCTGATTAGCCTTCTTGTGTAACAAATCCATTTCAATGAGAAATAAACTGCAGTAAATTATTAACATAATCTTCTTTACTAATGACTGGGGTTTTTTAATTTAATGAGTCACTTCTGAAAGTCTGAGGGGGAAACAAGGACATGCTTTTCTCTTTTTTAAATTACCACAGTACCATCATTTGCCTGTAGAAGCCTGGTGTTGTTTCTTTAAGCAGCCATACCACACATGCAGTACGTGTGCTTGCTCAGATACATCCAGTTTGCTTGAAACAGGAAATGTGTTGCACAGGTTTTATAAAATAATGCTTATGGTCATGATTAATGAGTTTGTTATCCAAGCAGTGAAACCACAAGAGTTTGTGACTGCTAGAGCAGTCACAAGGTCCTGGTACAAGCAGCACAAATGTCTCATAATTGAGCATTTGAGGGCATGTTGAAACAAGAGTTTGTTATCAGTCTCCCTGTTTCAACAACCTTAGTTTTGGGTTCTTTTCTCTTTTGTGAGTATCGGGCATGTTTTCAATAGTTTCCCCTCAAAGCCAAATGCTGGAGCTGGATTTGTTATAACAGGTTTGAGAAGAAGATGGTGTTTCTCTGAGAGACCAGTAGCTCAGTGGTCCTGAGTGGTTTGGGACCTGATTTTCCATCCGTGAAATAACCTGGATCTGAAGCCATGTCCTTTCTAGATTTATTTCTGTAGGTGAGTTTGTTGTATTTGGAAGACTTACCGCAAACATCCTATGTCTCCCCCCTTCACCGCTCTCCCCAAAATTTTCCCTCCTGTGCTGATGGTAGATAATCCCAGCTAAATCCCAGTAGTTTTGTGGGGGATGGAAGTTGTTCCCTGCTTCCCTCCCTGACAAAGTCTTGCCATCATTTGTTCTTAGTGGCAGTTGGGTGAAGATGAATGCACCTTTTCTTTGAGAATATGCCTGATTTTCATTGGTCACCAAGTCGGGGTTCAGTCTCAGTGGAGGGACATTGAGAGAACGGTACACATTCAGAGGCCTGAGGCATCATCATGCCTCTAATCCTTGGTCACTTACTTTCTTCTGAGGGCTTCCCTCTGGCTTCCTGAACCGCATTTAAGGCGTGCCCACCATCAGAAGTACCTCCTTCTGCCTGAACCTTACTTGAGCCTGTTCCAGTGAATGCCTTGTGATCTTCCTTTCTGAAGTATACTAGAAAAATAATCCCTTCCTGCTAACATTCCTATGGGATTCACAGTTCAGTAGACTTACCGTCTTCTTGGTCCCTTCCGTGATCTCTTTCCCAGGCTGGAGAGACCCAGGCTATTGAGTTAGCTGTTGTTGAGAAGACATCCCATGTTCTCTGTGATCCTGGCCATGGCTCTGTGAGGTTGCCATGTTGGAAATTATTGGGCCAGGGTGGAGGAGGCCCAGCACCACAGGCAGCTTGGACAGCACAGCAGATACCTGCAGAGCCTTGGCAGTTGTCTTTGTTGCTGCTGGCTTTTTTTAACCTGTTGCTGAGCCACCAAGTGGACACTGTCACAGAGCTGCCTATTTTAATCCCAAGACCTCTTTTCTGAACATCAATAACTGGCTCAGAGAGCATCATTCTATGTATCAGGTCAATGTGTTTATGTCGTGTTGCTCTTTAGGTTTAGTTACATTTGGGGTTTTTTTAACATCCACCATGCTAAAAGTATCTCAGCAGTATGAGATTCTTAAGCAAGTTTTCAGGGTCAGCATTCATTTTGACTCTCATGAATAACAAGTTTCATCTGGCAACTGTGTCATCATCTTGTCCATCTCTCTCCTCAATCATTGATGAGTGTGCCCACCAGCACAGGTGAGCAGCCTGTGAGGTTCCTTGATGGCCTTCAGCTTGGGAGGCAGGAATTTTCTACCTCTTTTGTTTTCTTCAATCCTCAGAGCACACATTCATGTGTGTTGAGAGCACCTTTCCTCTATGTCAGTTTGAAACAGTGAGGGACCTTGGTGGAAAGTACCAGTGCTCATCCCAGCTAATGGGGTCAGCAGGATAACTGCAGATGCTGCGTTTGTCACCCAGCTAGTGCCTTTAGTGTCACCAACCAGGAGTCAGCATGAACTTCTTTATGGACAAGTGAGGAGAGACCCAGAACTGGATAGCTTGATTTCCCTTTTCTGGGTGCTTAGAGTAAGTATTTGTGTTGTCAAACTGCCCGTCTAATCTGAGGACATTGAATGTGGATATGCAGCAATTTTTAATCAGGTGAAAGTGGAGAGCAGCACCGTTGCTGGTATGCTGCAAACAGGTTTTGTAGCCGTGTCAGCACATGTGGAGGAGAGGCTCAGTTGCCCCAACGGGTCTAAAGGGAGAAGAAGAATGTTTGGAGGCAAGCAAAGGTAGATACAGATCGAGCAAGATAAAAATCACTTCAAACTCTTTTCCAGTTGCCTATTGCAGAAATGCTGCCTTCCCAGAGAGGCAGCAAATAGCACAGTGCTTGGAGGGCTGGTTATAGCTCCCAGCTGCCTTGCTGAGATTATCAAGGAGTTATATCCAGTTTGGGAGGGATTTTTATTTTCATCTAGGACAGGGAGGTAGTTGCAGGACAGTACATGAAATGACCTCCCACTGGGTAGTTTCCCCAGGCTGCATTGTTTGGACCATGAACACCCATGATGGATTTAGAGTGTGTCCACAAAAGGTGTGTCCCAGCAGGGCTCAGCTGTGGATCCACTGAAGGTGAAGGGTCCTGCTGGCTGCCATGGTACCATTTTAAGGCCCTGCCTCTTTTTTGCTTCATGTCAGTCAAAGTTTAACTTTGAGAGCAGGCTGGGGCTGCCCAGGCCATGAGGTGTGTTGTGTGGCTTTCTGAGAAGCTTAAATCACGGCTCAGCATTTCTGTCTGCACCACATACAACTCTGCAGGAAAGGTACTTGTGTGAATACCAACATGGCTGTTGTAACTAAATCCTGACTCTTCTCAGCATTTTCAAATGGGTTTTAAGCTGAATGTTTTTACAAAACATTTGTAGAAACTACTCTTTTTATTATTTTTTTAATGTGACCCCAAAATGGGTTAGATATTGTAGGGCTGAAGTTAAGTGTAGAAGAATTAACTTTGAAAGGTTTAAACCCCAGATTTGAAATGCCTTTGTCTAATAAGTTATGAAGACTGGGCTGATGAAACTCCTTTCTGATGAAACCCCTTTCTCAAAGAGTGAATATTGGTGCGGTTCCACTTCAGAGGCGTTGTTAACTATGTTAAAGAGTTAATCTGCTTCTATGTGCTTGTTTAAAAAAAAAACAAACTAAAACACATGTAATAAAAATCTGCTCTTAATGGGAGTCAACCGTTCAAAACTCATTCTGCTTGTTGTACCTCTCAGATAACCCAGCCTGGGTTTACATCATACTGCAAACAACTGTGTATTTGCTTTCAACAGAATAAGTTGGGAGTTCGGTGCTTTGAAAGTGTTGTAAGAGTTAAAGGAGCCAACATCTATTTTTGTGTTGTAATGCTTCAAGGTATTCTCACCTTTGGACAGAGTTTTTCAGAGTGTTGTTTTCAGAATAAACAAATATTCACAATGAGGGTTCTTGTATTCTTGAAGCAAGAAATACATCTGGTGTGACTCATTGGAAAATAGTATTCAGAGAGTGCATTCTTGACAAGGAGAGGTTTTTCAGGTAAATCCAGTCTTCTGCTACTACTGCTACGATTCTTCTCTGCTCTCGAGGTTGTGTCTCAGCTGACTGCATTGGCAATCAGGAGCCTTCTCCATGGACTTGTAGCTGCAGCACATCTTTTCAGTTTAGGGGGGGTGGAGTTTTCTTCTATTTCAGGCACCAATGTTTCAGGCATGTGCAGTGCTACAGCTGTTCTGTTTGTTGTGTGTGGAGGCTGTCTTTTTCCTGCTCTTGGTTTGCTGTTGCATTTAACAACTGTCCTTTGATATTCATGGTAATCTGAAAAAGCCCAAAACTTATATGTAGAATTAATGGGCAAAATCCTGAATATTGTATGACAACTGTTTTAACCAAGGAAGGGCTGTGGAAAGATAATGGCTGACATTATTACCTCACTGTGTGTTTCTGTAATAAAAAAAAAATGATTGTTAAGAAGCAGTAGGTATTGGCAACAGCATGTTAATGTGTGATATTTCACCCTTTCCTGATCATTGTTACATAATGATGTAACTAATTAACCTAAAGAAAGTGCACACAGGGAGCCAGAAATGTGTAAAAACACAAATAACATTCACTGCACATTAATTATGAGTGGCAAAAAAAGTGACAAAACAAGAAAAAAATCCTGACTTTTTAAAGGAAAGCTGATTATTCAAGTAGCAGGTGATGAACTGGAATTCACTGAGTGTTTGGAGAATGTGTAAAGGTTAACAAAATCGCCTGGGTAACTGGTGGGGTGCAACCTGGGCACACAGATGCTCTGTCTGAGCCCTCAGGACCTACAGGATTGCATCACTTGGCAGGGTTTGACTTTGCTCTTTAGAGGTAGCTCCTGGTGAGCCCTCATCATCCCGCCATGCCCAGGATAACAAATAACATGCCAAGCGAATACAAGTGGTGTTAGTGAATATGTCACAGGCAGGCTATGGCATATTATTTTTCCATGTGTGCGGTGACAGCTTTTATGGTCTGGCAACAGATCTGCCTCTTTCAAATATTTTATGTGAAATTTCATGAAGCCTCCAGCAGTCGAGTGTTGCCAATATTGCAGGTGTGCGTGAAGTCAGTGAGTGGCAAAACATCTCTTAATGCCCTGTGCGGTAACAACTGAATGTATGACAGCTTTTCCCCCCTTTCCATTTAAAACAGAATGCTACAGATAGCTCCTCCAACTCCTCTCAGAAAAGGGAACAGCCTGTGCGAACCCTGGCTTCTCCTACATCCTGCGAACATCGAAGAATTTGCACTCGTGGACACCTTCATGACCATTACAGCTCTGACCACTACCATCTAGAACAAGTAAGGTTTCTTCCCAGTGTTGCTGCCTCTGTGTCTGCCGGAGTTTGCCATTGTTTGGTTTTCCTCCACATGCCTAAGAGACAGCTCCCTCCTTCTGCTCTCCCCATTTCCTTCTCAATTAGCTTTAAATGGCTTCCTGTTATTAAAAAAAGGGGGAGAGAGAGGGGATAACACTATGGTTTAGCATGTTGTGTTGTACGACATGCGCACAGGCCAGTGTAGGACTCTGACAGTTGTTCTCCCTCCTGAGCCAAAGGCTGCAAGTCTTTTGTGATGCATCACGGTGAAGGGCATATAAAGCATGAAAGATACAGTTGTTAAATACTGGCTTCTCAGAAGGCAAGGAGGCAGTGATTACCAGTAACAAAATGAGCTTATTTGTCTTTTCTCTCTCTTAATCTCCTTCCTACTTCATAGTCAGTAGTACCACGATCCTATCGGCATGTCAACTTTCCAGATGATGATGAGGAGATAGTGCGCATCAATCCTCGGGAAAAGATTTGGATGACTGGATATGAGGATTATCGCCATGCCCCAGCACGAGGAAAGAACTTTGATCCTGATGACATGGACTCCTACGTACGTTTTGCCAAAAGCGAGGCCTCGAAACACGAATACACTTATCCTTACGTAGATAACTCGGACTTTGACCTGGGTGAAGATACCAAGGGTGCTGTGATAAAGACTCAACCTGTCAAATTCAAGCCCAGGCGGAAGGAAGATGGTGAGAGGTCGCGGTGCGTGTACTGCAGGGACATGTTCAATCACGAGGAGAACAAGCGGGGTCAGTGCCAGGATGCTCCAGACCGCGTCAAGACTTGCATCCATCGAGTGAGCTGTATGTGGTGTGCAGACACTATGCTCTATCACTGTATGTCCGACCCAGAAGGAGACTATACAGATCCTTGCTCATGTGACACCAGTGATGAAATGTTTTGCCTCCGGTGGATGGCCCTTATCGCCTTGTCTTTCATTGCTCCATGTATGTGCTGTTACTTGCCGCTTCGGGCTTGTTACCACTGTGGGGTCATGTGCAGGTGCTGTGGTGGAAAACACAAAGCTGCTGGATGACTACAGATGCATTCAAAGTGTTAGATTTTCTCTGTAGTTCAAGGAACACGTTGGTTTTGGAGCACTGAGGTCACTCACTTTAATGCAGCCACTGTGCCCGACAGCATCCGGAAACCACCAGTTTAGATCACTTCACGTTGGGTCGTCTGGGGCTCACACTGCATTGATTTGCTCATCAACTGTTCTAACTAACTAACCTACAACATAGACTTTTGTATTATTAATCTGTAATCAAAACAGACTGTCTTGTACATGTT
The DNA here is from genome assembly GCF_009819885.2 of Catharus ustulatus. NCBI lineage: Eukaryota > Metazoa > Chordata > Aves > Passeriformes > Turdidae > Catharus > Catharus ustulatus. The sequence continues at coordinate 10,974,259 of NC_046223.1, forward strand.
TATATATTTTTTTTTTTTTTCATTTAAAATGAGTTTGAGAGAACTGCTTTAAATGGTGGTGGATTGTAGAACATCTCCAGGTTGTGTCTGTCTTGCCTCCGCTTGTGTGGTACCATCAGCGTGTTAGCAAGCTTTGGCATTTCTAGAAATGGGGCGGTGTAGTGAATGAGATCTCACTTGGAAGATATTTTAACTTACCGTCAAACTATTGTGTGTGTATAGAAGGTGTGCTAGTAACAAACTTGTACCACAACACAGTATTTCTGTCACTGGTTTTCTTTGGGTTTTTTGTTCTGTTTTCCAAAGCTAAAATAGCCATCTAAGCTGCAGTTTCTCTTCCAGGGTCCATCGTCATTTCCTTCAGCAAACATCTTAAATTATTTCTCTGTTCGTAAAGGTCTGTGAACAGAAAGTAAGGCTCAGTTACCATAGTCACATAACCATTGAGAATCTGATTGTCCTCCTTACCTGCAATCATTTCAGACCACTACTTGAAAGGGAAACTTAAAATTTAGGCTTTTCTCTTTTCCCTAAATAACATGAGAAAAATGTGTTTTCAGAGCTCTGCCCAAAAAGAAAGGGAACTTCTTCATTAGCCAGCAACGTAGAGATCTGTGAATAAAACACTAAGGTTCCAGATGAGGAAAATTGTTGATATGCAAAGAATTACTAACAATGCAATGTCAAAAGCACTATTATGGCAAATCTGGGGAAATGCTGCATTAAGTGGTGGATTATATGAAAATCATGTGTGTTTGTTTTCTGTATACATGAGCATGAGAACATTTGCGTCCACTGTAGTAACAACATTTAGCAATCTAAGTAGGTATTTAAAAATCCAAAGCTAGGATGTTAACTACCACTTCCAGTCTGTGACCTGCGGTCCCAATCCGCCAGATATTTTCACGTGTCTCAGCGCATTGCTGTGAGCCTGTGTGTGGGATGGAGCATGTGAGTCTTTGCTGGAGCCAGACTGAGGTGTCTGCCTGGCTTCCCCCCTCCCCAGTTCACCACCCAGGTTTATCAAGTGGATGCATAAGGTGCATACAGCAGGATAATATTCCTTTAAATTTTTTTTTAATTATTTTTTTTAACGTCATGTTGTCTTGTGTACAAGGCTTGTAATTAGCTTGGAAAAAGAGTATTTTTCTAATATATTACAAGGAATAGCCAAATAATTTTTATTAAAAAATTAAAAAAAAAAGATTTAGCGCAGTGAGCTCTAACTAGCATAGTACAATCCGAATACTTTGAGGCAGCTAGGGATTGGCTTGTCAAAGCTGGCACTGCTGTTCCTGCCATAATTTCTTTCTGCAGTAAATTGCCAGTGAGCGCATGTCCTTTCCCTCCCTCTATTGCACATTGACATCAGTCTTAAAAGAGAGGATTTTTTTTTAAGAATTAATTTGCCAAATAAGTGTAAAAGGAACGCTTGCCATTCTTTCTTGGTGGAATGTCCCAACGGTTCCTCTGAGAGTTAATCACAGCTTTTTAGTCAACCATGAATTAAGTATGCAATGTGCTTATTATACACTATAGAGTTGGGTAGGTTTAATTCATAGCAGTTACTGGGGATTCTTTTGGTTGGAGAAAAAAATTGAATGATAGTGGAAAAGGGATGGAGTGTTACACTCTGGGTGATGTGTCTGGGTTTGCTGAATGAAATACAAATATTTTGTGCCTAATAGCAGTTGACAAATCTTTCAATGGTGTCTAATAAACATCAAGCCAGCCTCGTAAAAAAATAATTAATGAAACAACCTTTTCCTTTTATTTCTGTTCTCAAAAGTTGTTTCATGTAAACAAATACCTGTAAGATCTTCTCTCTTTAAAGCACAACACTACAAAAAGATCTTACAGTTTTTTGTCTGGTCTTGAAGTGCCCCTATTTATTTAAGTAAAGTAGACATACTCCATGTCTTTCTGTATGTCTGAAAATAAAAGTTATTAAAAAAAAGACCCTCTTTTTTTTTTTTTAATTCTTTGCCTCCTCCTTCCTCCCTCTTCTCTTGGGTTTTTGTAATACTTGTAGATTTTGCTGCGTACGTTATTTGGTTTGTGATGGCAGTGGTATAAGGGCACAAGGATAGAAATGGGTGGTTTTTTGTAAATATTTCTCCTTAATTTCCACACTGCTGCTGAACAGTGTGTAGCATTCTCCCAGTCAGCTTTGCAATACTGACATCAATCATTTGAGAGAAATTATTCAGATTTTATTTTTGTATCTGTGGTAACAAAAACATTAACCAATTTTTTTTCCTGTTGTGGAAAGGTTTTGGTTTTTTGTTTGGTTTTATTTTTTTCCAAGCTATTGCTCACGTTAACAAATTAAAGTGCCTGAAGCCTCATCATTATGTATCTATATACTAAAAGTTAAAACCCTGTTGTATTGATTTTTATAAGCCTTTTTACCTCTGTGTAAAAAAAAATATATATACAAGTGTATGATGTACATTTTAGTTCTTAACTTCTTTTTTTATTGTTTCTAATATGTATGATCAGTGTAGCTATTGCTTTAAAATGTACCATGTAAATACAAATACATCATATCAAAATGATGCCGTTTATTGTCAAAATTATGTTGTTTCTTCTTGTTGAGGTGGCTGGGGAGTGAGAGGGAAGCAGAATGGGGGCATCTCCAGAGCTCAGGGTTTCTAAGGGGAAAAAAAATGCTTTATTTTACACTTTTGGGTGGCAAAGGCTGCTAAACCTTGCGCACGGGCCATTCTCGTCCAGATGCAGCAAGGGAGGATGAGGACGGGTGGGTTTTTTCAGGTGGTTTTTAGGTGTTTTTCAGCTGTTTGGCGCATTTGGCGGGAGGACGAGGCCTGGTGGCACTGGGCCCCAGCAGGCCCTGGCAGCCATGGCAGCGGCCGAGGCTCCCTCTTGCTCTCCCTGCTCCTCTTGCCTGAGGCCTCACCCCCCACATGGCTTTGGGCTGAGTTAGAGATGCCGTGGGGCCTTTGTTATTTTACTTTGTTTCATCTCGGCGGGACTCCGAGGAGAAGGGAGGAGCAGGGAGAGGCCGCAGATGTGGCTGCCGAGCCAGGGCTGTCCGGGTTGGAGCAGGTTGGCAGCTACTGGCAAGGAGAGATGCTGGAGGTGCCTGGCACTGCCATCCCTACTCAGGCAGGTGTAACATGGAAAGAGAATAACCCAGTTAAATGGATACCAGGCTGCCACCAATGGGGAAAACCAGGGAGAAACGAGTGAGTATATCTAAATTTTTGTAATTATTTCCAATGGCTTTGTCAGACTTAACACCAACCACATCTACAGAGCCAAGGTTTATTTTTCTATAGGTGAGTGATAACCAAGCTATTGCTCCTTTTTTATGTGCTGCTGGTTGTTCTGCTGCTGAACAACAAAGCTGCCACAAGCAGTATGTAAGAGAGGAAGCAAAGAACACACTCTTTAGTCATTTAAATTTGTATACATATTCCTAGAAACATTAGATGCTCATATAACGAAGATTTCTGTGTACATTTACTGCAGAACTAATGGCATGTATATGTTTCATGTTTTTTAAACTTGCATCCCTCATGAGAAATGCTCACTGTGGGTCAGGTGCTGTGTTCAGGACTCACACGCGAAATCATTCCGTTTATGTTGGTGTTTGGATCCATCCGCAGTAAAGCTGCAAAGTATTGCTTACTGAACTAATAAAGTCATGCTCTCTCAACTAATGGAGAAGAACTCCAACCCCATTACCTGACCATTTAGATTTAGCTCATCCCACAAAATGGCTGGCTAAACCGTGTTTCTTGCAGTCTGCACTGTCCTCTTGCTTTCATCCATGAATCAAAGGTGTTGCTTATGCCTGGAGATTTCTAAACTGATCCAGAAAATGTTACATTTGGGCACTGAATCTGTGGAAAATGCAAATGTCATCTAGATAGGAGGCACTATGAACGTCAACCAACTTTCTGCAGCATAATTTACTCCTATTGTCCATTTGGGACAGGTGCTGTCCTCTTAGTAGGATGCAATCACAGAGACTGACATTGGAGAGGACAGATACTGTAAGCTTGCAACCATATGAAACTATGTTGGATATTTTATGGTTTTAAAAATCTAGTTCATTAGTAAATGTAATACAAAATACATTTTAGAATAATGTCCTTACTCAGGCTGAGTTTTAGAGTCTGACAAATGCAGCTTGGCATTTTCTAGCAGGGACTTGACACCAAATGTGCAGCTACCATTGCCTGGGGTGAGAGTGGCTCTCCAGGCATCTCTTTTCCCTACTTAAGTAGCAGCTGTGCTGACCCAGTTCACACCCAGGCTTTTCCGTGGGGAGGCATCCTTGGTTTCAGACACAGTTCCATCTGTGTGAATTGTTCTCGTAGCCTGTGAAACTAAAGAGTCAAAGGGTAAGGAGAGGATTTTCTTGACTGCTCCCTCAGGAAGCGTACAAATGCTTCTAAGAAGCCTCTCCTCATAAAAGCAGCATCAGGCCAGAAGTGGCAGAGTGAGTGGAGGGCAACTAAGGGACCAAAGTAACTAGCATTTCTCAGGAATGCAGGTGCCTGGCATTGCCTTCAGGGGCAGGATGCATGAGGGGAGTTCACCTGGCCTCCTTTAATCACTGTTTAGGAAGTTTTTCTCACTCTGCTTGGAGAGCTTGTAATTTAAATGGGCAAAACAGACCTACCCCTGTTGTGAAAACAAGTCCAAGAGTTTGAATGATTTCCATAAAGCCGTATGGGGGTTTTGTGACACAATCTAGCCTGAAGTATCTTGAGCACAAGTCACCACTTTCTTCATCCAAAGGTCATTTCTCCTGTCGTCCTGGAGATTAATCAGGAAGTTTGGGAGCCCAACTGCATGGAGCACAAACTAAGCTGCCAGCAAGGGGTGTGTAAATCTCCTTTCTCTGCTAATTCCACTTAAAAATGCAAATTTGAAGTAGCTGTCAGGATGCCTGGAAATAAGGTATCGTTGCATGTGTTCTCAGTATTTACCACAGACAGAACTTGTCATCTTGTAATAAAAGAAATGCAGCCTTTCTCTGTGAGAGCAGCAAAGAGATGCTTTCCTTTCTTCAGCACATGATGTTAGGTAAGTTAACATCCTCCTAACACCTTGTCATTTTCCAGGATGTATTTAGGCAATTAAATTCCTTAGAATCTTGATGACATATGTGGAAATAAATAGAAAAATGTTTGGCTTCCACCCAGAGACAAGATATTTGAATGGTGGAAAGTATGTGTGTATTTTTGGGGTCATATACTTAGATCTCCACAAATATTTTTAGTTGCTTTCCTGCAGTAATGCACAACCATCCCATGCCATTAATCTCATTCCCTCCTTCCTCACCTGTAAATTCATTTAAGAAGAATTGACAGACTTTGGTTTGGCTTCTGTTGGATTCCAAGCCTGCTGCCTAACATAATGTGAGACGGGATCTCACGGCTGCGCTCTGGGTGGTTGAAAGGAGAAAGGTTTGTGAGAACTGTAACACATCCCATCTCTCTGCATGAGCCATCACAGCTCTGTGCTCCAAAATGGCAAGGAAAGTACAAAGTGATTTTCAGACTTAATGTAATTCATGTAATCACCTAAAGAGTCACTGATGTTTTGAGTATCATTGCCTCGGGGAGTGAAAATTAATGCATACTTTGGGATGGATAAACCATTGCCGAGTCATACACAGCCTTAAACTTAATTCTTATCTAGATTACTCAATTATTATTATTAATTATATAGAAAATGTCACATGAACTGGCATTCCTTTTTTTGCAGTTTCTGAGCTTATGTCACGATCAGCTACTGAATTGGCCTGTTTTAAGGCAACCGACAGGACTACTGTCAGGCTTGCTGCTTTGACCAAGCACTTTGCTGATTTTCACACTCTTAATTTCCCAGCTTCAATGTTGGGCCAGTGTTACCTTATTAACTGATAGAACTCTTGATGTGACATTTCATTCATAAAAAAAAAAAAAAACAGGGATAGCAAACTTGTCAATACAGTGAGACCCTTGAAGTATAAAGTCTGATATGTTTCCAAATGCACCCTATCTTCAAATCTCAAATTTCCAGTATGCTGATTGCATTTAGCTCCAACCTCATTCAGAAACTAAAAGCTCAGACACTTCTAAAGTTTGAAGCATTATCATCCTGGTGCCCCATTCCAGAACAACTGAACACAAGTGATTTCACTTTAAAAGTGCTTAGCCTTTACAACTTCCTGAGATCAATGATAGAAGCCAGGTTACAAAGTATAACTTTCAACCACATTTTGCCAAAGTGCTGGCCACAACTTACAGCATAGAGTTATTTTAGTGCGGCGGCCAAAAGAAGTAGTACTCTGCTGATTTTATTCAGGAGTCTGAATATTGCAAAATTCAAATCCCAATAAATTTGTTTCAGAAAACTCTGAACAGCTAGAACAAAAAGGAACTAGAAGTTAGGACTGAATGCAGATGTGGGAAATATGGTTCATCCTAGGTGAGAAACATAAGAAGAAATACAATCTTCTTTTTTTAATTTCTTTCCTTTTGAGGGATACCTAAAAGGAAGCTCCCATTGTCACAGTAATGTAAGGGTATGGGGCCTGATGTTCAAGCTGAAATGTCCCCAGCAGTTTCCATGTATTCCTGCCAGGAAAGGCAGATGGTCTGTGCCTCCAAGAGGAGCATTCAGATCAGCACCATGGCTCAGGCTGTCAAATTGGAAGTGTGTATAGGGGTATGGCGATACATATCCTTTTGGAACAGAAATACAGTATTACCAACATGATATATAGCTACCCTTCAAATAACTAAACAAACTGGTAGAACTCCAGCTGTATGGCTGACCCTGGTGGCTTGGCAACAATGAATGGAGTTTTCTGTGCAGTGACCCCAAATCTTGGGGATGGCTGCAGGATTTCTCTGTTCACTTAGTGAATAGATCTCAGTGAACATCCTCATCTAGAGCAAAACCCCCAGAACCTTATTAAGTGGTTGAGCCAGCCGCAGAAATGAGAAGGTTTCCAAATAGCAAGCAAAATACCTATAGGATGAAGCCGAGATACATTCTGCTCAGAGGAGTTTTCTACTTTGCTGTGGTTTGAGGGTCACATGCTGGATGGTCAGTGACACTGTTTCTTGGGGGCCGTTGACTGGGCTCTGGGAAAACCACGGGCATTTTGGCAAGCAGGAAAGCCTGTGCATTCATTCATCTGTCTAAAATGGAGGGGTTGTGGCAAGCCATTTGGCCAGAGCAAGGCAGCCTTTGCAACAGTGCCAGTTCCACAGTTTAAGTGCAGTTTCTGTACAAGGCTGAGACATAGTTGTACTTCCATATGTGGCCAGAAATGCCACAGGCCTAGAGCAGGCTGCAGAGTGAGTGGAGTCCTCACAGTTATCCTTGTCTTTGGAGAGAGATCTTTGCAGAGAGATTTGAGGGGCTGCAATGTGCCGGAGAGGTAACAAAAATACCACCTACATTTAATTTCAAAACTCTAGCAGCCTTCACTAATGCAATGCTATTTGCTGCATTGGTGCTTCTCTAGGCTTTGAATAAATGGACTCCTTCCAGCAAAGGTAGGGGACAACTGGAGACTGGAGACTGTTCTCCAGTTCCCTAAAGTAAAATACTAATTCCACTTAAGTCAGTGGTCAAAGACTCGTACACAAAAATGAAGCCAGGATTTCTCTCCTGGGGTTTGAAGGGTTTGGATGCCAGTGTCTTAAGGTTTGGCACCCAAAGCACCTCCTTGACTGGCAGCTCTCTGAGGTGAACTTCTCATGCTCTTCTTGTTCAATCTGGAGGGGACTGAGGGGAGGCCTCACGCAGTCACAACTTCCTCGGGAGCGGGAGAGGAGGGGCCTGCACTGATCTCCTCTCTGGTGATCAGTGACAGGACCTAAGGGAATGGCCTGAAGCTGTGTCAGGGAAGGTTTAGGTTGGATATTAAGAAAAGTTTCTTCATCCAGAGGGTGGTTTGACATTGGAACAGGCTCCTCAGGAAAGTGATTGCAGCACCAAGACTGATAGTTCAAGAAGCATCTGGACAACACTCTAAGGCACATGGAGTGATTGTTGGGGTGTTCTGTACAGGAGCTGCACATTGATGATCCCTGTGTGTCCCTTCCAACTGAGTATATTCTATCATTCTTCTCCCAGTCCTCCTCAGAGACTGGGTACAGTGACAGTCTACATCCATAAAAGGGGATTTCTTATACTACACTCCCCATTTCTGTCTTCAAAGGACTGTTTGAAATGCGAGCCACTTTCTGCTCCTGCGAAGGAACAAGTGTCCTAGTGACAGCTGAGGGTTTTGTGGGACCCTAGGTTCACTGATTTTAAACTTAGCACCTTAGCTTGTCACCCTTTTTTTCCTGTGCCCTATTACCATGACATTTCATTTACTTGGACTTTCACAAAATATAGGTGGGTGAAGTAAACAGTTTTGACTTAAAAGTGACAAATTGGCAGGGAGGTTCCTTCAACCACCTTTCACTCATTCTTGGCAGCTTGCAGGGTTTCCAACTGGCAGCAATTATTTCTGATATTAGGTTGAAATTGCTATCAAATATTTTTTTAAAAGGCTGAAAGGATGCCTGTGTACTAACATTCATGACCAAAAGGTCCTGCAACAAAGAAGCGCCTCTGAAAGGACTGTTTTCAAACCCACTCACATACATAACATTTTAAGAGCTGTCACCATCAGAGCACTTTTTATGACCAGTTCCTGAAGGAAGTGGTTGTAAAGATGTGGCATGAAGAGCAGCAAATCCAGGTGCTGAGCAGAGAGCTTTTGAACTTAGAGCAAATGCGTGATACTTTTTTCTAACCATAACAACTGCTGTTTGTGACCATCTGAACTTTGAGCTACAAGAAAATGTCTTTGGGGTTCATCAGGCTGATATCCTGTCTCTAACCACAGCCTGTACCAGATACTTCAAAGGGAAAGAATACAAGAAACTCTGTATTGGAATCATCTGCTAGCAGAGGAAATTTCTTCCCAACATCAGACAGTTTGTCATTGATTTATCCCCCCAAACAGCAAAGTTTATGTGCCTCCTTAAAAAAAAAATCAGTTGAATGTAGCAGTGATGTGAGTTTATTCATTAACCCTAACAAATTTTTATTTGAAATGTATTTGATCTCTCTAAAGTAATAACTCTTCTACCATTTTCTCCGGTGGTTTTCCTAGTGCTGAAATGACAGTTTGAGGGTTTTTCTCCGGCCACCTTTTTATACAGCTTGCTCTTGAAATGTGATGATATTCAGGAGCTGTGGCCCTATGGCAGCTATTTTGCAAATTACAGTGTCTCCTCCTCCAAATCTTTCTCCTGGCAAGAAATTTAATCTTCTTCTATGGATCCTGTAACCATAATTTCCTTATTGTTGGGATGATACTGTGTTCTTATTGTTGTACAGTTTCTCTGGATCCTCCTCTATGTCAAAGACCCAAAACAGATTGAGGGTATGAGGCAGGTAGTGAAAACACAGCAGCAATTTATTGGTTTGTTTGTTTGCCAGATTGCTGACATTGAGCTGGATTTATAATATTTGTTTTCTAGAATTCAGATAATTTCCAAAGCAGCTGTGCTTGTATCTGTGAATGTAAACTAGGATGAATGGAGTGTCTGACAGGAAGGTGTAAAGTCTATATTTAGGCTCAATGGGCTTTGCTCTAAGAGGGGTTGAATGTCTTATTTTTTTCATGAGCTTGGTAGGTGTAAAGCACTGGCCCCACTGAGGTCGATGCCAAACTTCCCACTGACTTTAGTACAGTATAATCACCCCAAAAATACAGGGTTAGGACACTAATTATTGGCAGCTATTTTTCTAAGAGCCTGGCTAACGCAGAGAACAGAATGCCTCCATGGGTTTTATTTCTTTGTGCAAAAGTCTATGCATTTTCCCAAAACCTATAATCAAATACAGGAGAATTCTGCAGCCTAAGTTGCCATCATGGTCCATCTAAGGGTCATTTATTCGGTCTTAGTCACAAGCAACACAAAGACCTGCTTTGCTTAATATGAGGCCTGGCCAGTGGAGCAGTTCATCCAAATAGTAGAAACTTGGTGGTTCTGCTGCAGAAACTCACTGGTTGATGTTTGAGTCCTGATATGAGACTTCTGATTTGATTGTTCAGTGAATTTTAATAGCTTCAACATGAAGCACAGATGAGGAGCCTCTCTGGAAACCAGGCCACAGATCACTGAAAATAGTAGGTACAGGGCTCTAAGATGTGGGTCCTAAGGCTCTGAGCCTCATTGAATTTAATTACAGCTTGGAGTAAAAAGACACACACATATTCATCTTTGGCTTGGTTTCTTGCAGATTTGTATTTGCACCATTGATCTTCTGCTTGTCCTGTCCATTGCTCCAGTAATGCTTCTTGAACCACATGTCCAGGGAAAACCAAGCTGAGGTCTTGAAGACATTCATTTCCTACAGGCTTCATAAAAATAGGCAGCTGGGTAAAACAGAGACCTCTTAGTACTCTTGCTGAGCTCATCCCTGATTAGACACTGGGCAAACAGTGTGGGAAAATCCTTGTTAAAAGTGCCTTACCTGTGGATAAACTCAGCTGGCAGTCATGCCCTACTGGACACTGAACAGCCACCCCAACAAGAGCTGCTTTGCTTTCACACCATGCCTCTCACTTAAACAGCCAGTCATGCTCTGACACATCCTTTAGAAACCAAGCCCTGTTTATTTCATCGCTTGTGGAATACTGGTTTTAACATATAACAGTAATATCTAAGAGGGAAGTGACATGTTTTCCCAATCAGAGCAAAGAAATATGTCAAGTAATGCCCTGCATTTTTTCAGTCTGACTCTAGCTGCTAGAGGGTCTGCTTCACAATTTAATTCAGCTGCAAGTGTTGGCTACATCTTTGAAGGACTGTAGGTGGACAATTTTCTGGTGTTGTTGTCAGATTGAAGTCTGCTTTCACCTTTTTTTACCACTTTCTTGTGCATCAATATGATAATTTTTCCAGCTATGAAGCTAAATTACTGTAGTTGGAAAGTCAGTGATTCCAAGAGGTTTCTGTGGGCTTTGAGTTGCATGATGAGAGAGATTCCTGTGCTCCAAAAGGCTTAAAATGTCCAGGTCTTGCTAATAATAACAACAACCCGAAAGGGAATAGTCCAGCTGACTGTATGTAGGCCAGACTTAATCAATTAACACACCAAGATAATAACAGACCAGCCCATGGAGCCTTCTAAATATAAATATGTGTGAAGAAGGCCACTGGCTACAGGATGGCTTCACAAGTGAAATAGCGCAGAACTGCCAATATTTAGATCTGGGATTTCCAGAAGGCCACACAGAGACAGAGAACAATAGCGACTTCTGAAGAAATGTGCATCTTTCCATGCTAGTATCTCTACTGAAACCACGGCTCAGGGGGACACTGAGATCAGAAATTTATTTCCACGACCATCCTTAATGGTTGTTGGTTGCAAACTGATACCTGTTGGAGCTGTTCAGCCAGTGGGGTTGTTCCCACGTACAGAGCTCACAGAAGCTTTGCTCGCCCTAGAAGTTTCAGTCATATGTGCTGCAGTATTGTTGTGAGCTGAAGTTTGCATAACAGCCCTTAAAAATTTGGGCCTCAAAATGTCGAAGGGAGCCCCCTTTCATGTAAAAGATGAAAGCCACATTGTCTTGGCTGAATTCCAGCATCTATCCTTGTATGTTTGAGCAGATGATGGAGGATTTCTGGTGGTGGCTCCTGAATTGAGTGCCCTTTTACAGCCAATAAAGCTGAGTCAATTTCCCCTGATTTTGCCGTGGGCTAATTTAGGTACAAAGGGGTTACAGTAAACTCTTAATTGGTGGCTCCTTGAAAGTGTGTGCAAGCCCCTAGTTCACCCATGTATACAAGGAGGGCAAAAGAGGGGTGCCCTCCTTTTGGACCCTTTTGTCTAATCTGGTTTGATTATAAGACCTTCCAGGCAGAGATTGTTACCACATGGTTGCACATTGTCTGCTGTGCTGGGGACCCCGGTTCCAGTGGTAAATAACAGCCCTCAGCAGTTACTCTCACGTGAATAAAATATGACCAGAGGAGTGATCTGAGTCATCTATCAAATAACCCACAGCTCCACCCACGTACAGCTCCTCCATATGAATCCTGAGGTTAATTAAAAGAATCTAAAGAACAGTAGGGTTAGAGTGATTTTGGTTAAGCTCCGAAGATTGATGTAACCTTGCAAACTCCCCATGCTGTTCCTCCAGGCTTGGGGTTTTGCATCGTTGCTGGCTAGTCCCCAAAAGACGAGGACTAAGTTTCTAGCTGCTCTGTGGAGGCTATGCCAAACTACAGGTTTAAATATTCATTGCATTCTTCACATGCCAAATCATCTAAGTTGGAAAGCAAGGGTCTAAGATTTTGCAAAGCTGCTCTTGCACAAAAAGACCATTAAAAATTCATCATGACAAAGAAAAAACAACAACATTGCCAGTAGTAGGGAACTTTCTGTTGACTTGGCTAATGCTGTGTGGAGCTAACCCACATTAATCCACTTACATGGAAGGGTGAGCCTGATCCAGTAAAAGCAATAAATCCTCTTTAGAGCTGACCAGACTCCAATCGCACTATAGGAGAACCAGGCTGAATGGCAAACAGTTGGCAGGAGGTAACTGGATGGGGCCTGAATTTCCAATGCACCAGGTAATTTAACCCATAGCATCTCCTTTCCCTTATATGTTGTGGGTAGGACCACATCCCAGAGTTATTGGCTCCAGAGGTGGAACGATAGACTGCAGGATGGGGAAATTCCCTGCCAACACAGAATTGGAAAGATTGAAGTAGCTCTCTGTCCTCACAGGGACTGGGTACCTGAGATGCCTGTGTCGGAAGAGTTATTGTCCAGGCAGCTCAAGCAAAAGGAGTAAAGTACAGGCAGCAGAGATGGACAGAGAAACGCCTGACCTGGAGCTGGTGGGGCTCTGTCTTGCCTTGGAGACAGCTTGCAGATGTTAAGAGAGAATGCTGCTGCTGCCGCCTTGCTATGCATGAGGGACTAAGTGGGTTGCTGTTAAACTCCACAGAATTACATCTGAAGCTGGACTGGCTTGGGAGCAAGTGGATCTGTGTGCCTGGGAAGTGGCTGTTACTATCAGAGAGCAATTTTCTCAAGGCTGACCTAAGGCATGGAACTAAACTGGGTGAATATCTCCATTTCCTTATTCCTCTGAGAAACTGGGCCTGAGTTTAAAAGGCTGTTTAACACTTTGAAGCCACCCACAGTTCTGTCTTTGCCTCCCACGCAAGCTCCAAGGAACTGACTCATTCCCACCGTATTTTCAGCTGTACGTAGATCCTGCTCACAGCTCAGGAAGATCCCCGTTCAGCCAAGCAAATCAAGTGCACATTGTGACTTGAGTTAGCTGAGCTCGAAAGGTTTTGCGACACCGACTCACAGCCGACAGTATCTGAAGACATCTGGCCTGCCTTTTAAAGTCGAGTAGGAGCTGTATTCTTGAGTTAGCTGTATAATTTATGCCTTATCTGCTGTTCTCTATTCATAATGCTTCCTTATGTTAAATAGCTGTTTGTGAAAATAAGTGACACAGTCATTTGCTGTTAAATGAAAAGAGGTCTGCTCGCAAGCCGACATTCACCTCTCCTCTCCCCTTCAAAGTGGCAAACCCTTGTTTTTCTCACCATGGGGACACTCCTTTGGGTTTTGCAGAACTTTCAAGGGTTTGAACGATACATACAGCCCTGGATGGTTTGTGACTCGGGAAAATTTTTCTGCAAGGGGAGATGTAGGGTCATCCCTCTCTCTCTTACCAGTCTGGTGAGCTGAAATGTTCTTTCCGGTTTGGACTGAAGACCTGACAACCCTGGATTTCTAGTTCACTAATTCTTTCACTGCTGAGGAGAATAACTTGCTTCTTGCTGACATCATGCTGTCCTCCCGCTATGCTGTATCCACTGTGAGTCTTTAAAGCTTCATGCTATGCCTGAACAATTACACCCACTTTTGGACTGGGAAACAGAGACAAATGAAGGCAGTTAGAAGGAGGACGTGGGAGCCTTGCCTTCTATTTTCCTGTTCTTCACACTGAGCTCATTACTGCCATCTTTCTCCCTGCCTGGTAGCAAATTTCCAGCAAATGTATTGAGGTCATTCCCTGCTACTCTGTAGAAAATAACTCTGGTCTATTTGGGCTCTGGACCACTTCTGCATGCCATTGCACCACAGCACAGTCTTTACAGATAAACATTTGCAGGTTTATAAGCACAGTCCTACTCACTACATCATTACAGAAGAGGGGGAGTAAACATCCTTTGCAGTACAAAGGAATTGTCAACAAACTCAGAGAGAAGGGGAGAAATATCCAAAGGCACCCTCCATTTTTGGCTTGTTGCATTTGGCTTCCTTCATGCTACTCAGTGAACATTTGCCCCCCTCTGCAAAAATTCAGGGCAAAGGCTTGGCTCTTATCTGCACTATTAACTAATGAAGTCAGGAATTTACCTCTGTCACCACCTGGGAATTGAATAATATAAAACCCAGCTCCTCCATCCTACTGGAAACCCAGCTCCTCCATCCTGGCTGGCACTGAGCTGAGTTCCATCAGCTTCTGAGGAGCCTTTTTAGAGTGCAGAGTCCTGACCTGCTCACAGTGGCTAGTATGAGCTGAGACATTAATAAAAAAATAAAGGAGATAAGAAAGAGCCTGGGTTGAAAGCAACAGCTGTTTCCTATGGACTCCTGAATAAACTCCAGCTCCTCTTGCTGATGGGCTGGGCTTTTGTCCTCATGCAAAGAATGTACTGCTCTGGGAATTGCATTCTGATAGGAGAGCAGTGGTGTTTGTGTATCACTAAATATAAAGGGTCTGCTCAAAAACTTTTAAGAAGAAAAAAATGTCTACTTAAAAATGTCTTTTATTTTAGGTAGTTCCCAAGCTTTTAGCTGTGTTATCTCACTTCAGCTGTGGTTCTAGGAGAAGAATTACACCCAGACTTGCACATGTAACTCTTATATGGCAAAGAGCAAAGTCCTTAGCCCAAGATAGCCTTTTGCTGACTCCAGATGTGCTCCTCTGCTTTGGAGGCCCAATGCTACATTAAATAAGCCACTCAGTTTTAACATTTATTTCACCAGGAGCAATCCCTTCTCTGTGTAACTAAGCAAAAGGTTTTGCTTGAGCCTGTTGCTATAATGAATTTCTAAAGCTGGGCTTGTGCGAATGACTCTATCAATTAAGCGTGAGCCTCTGCTCTGCTCTACCCCCAGGAGTTCACATCAAATTTTGGAGCTTTATGTATTTACTCTTGAGTTCCACCAGTGGAGCAGAGAGACGAGCTTGGCCAGGAGAAGTAGATTTTCCTTGTACTTCTGTTGTGCAAGCTCATCCCATTTGCTTGGAAATCAAGTATTTTTCTTTTATAGAGAGGCAGAAGTTTTGGTTATCTCAATAGTACAGCAAGAGGAAATTCTAGTATCAGATCCAGGAAACAGATAAATGCAATATATCTTAATGCAACAATGTCCTTTGCAGTTTATTACTACCAATTTACTATATCTGAAAATCCTTTAGAAAGTCTTTTCACTCGGGTAACATCTTACTTTGGGGAAGACCTGGTCACTTTTATTTATATATGTAAATTCTCCCATACTGTTCCAGATTAACGAGTCCCTATCCTCCCTCTTTGTCTTCCAGATGAAGAAGGATGGCCACCACCAACTGCCATTGACACTGCCACTGCAGAGACCGAATTTCAAGTAGCCCCATTTTTTTTTAATATGTGAATAAGCAGAACCTGGAGTGGGTCCACTAGTGTATCTCCCTCTTCAATACAAGGAGCTTGACTCCAGCTGCAGTGGGAATTGAGGTCAGTTGAGTCTAGTGGGCTCTTCTGTGGTCCTCTTTGTGTCTCTGTGGGGTGGCTGCAGAGTACCTGGGCTACTGGCAAACCAGCCACCTTAGAAGAACAGAGCATACCAGCCCCATCTCCTCAGTGAATAGCAAAATGAAGCTGTGACTCCATCCAGGAGTCCTTTTTTTTACAGGGGAAAGTGTAGGTAAAATCCCTGGAAAAGTGAAATCTGAGGCCGATCAAGCCTTAAAACTTCTATTTGTCTATTTGAAATGAGTGATACCTTGCCCTAGAGCAAACCTAAATATATACAAATACAAACCTGTTTCTGAAGTCAGTGTGTTTGTTTTAAAGTTCAATATAAGTTGGAATTCAAGTTAATCCCTTCAATATTTCCTTTTTAATTTCTCTTTTCTATTTTTCACCAAGTCTTCCCATCTCAACTGCTTTCCTGAGGCTCTTTTTTGTTTATCCTACACAATTTCCTTCCTTCCTTCAAGTCCAGGCTCCCTTGCTCCCCTGGGACTTTGTATGATAGCTAGGCACTAATCATGTACTTCTGCCCCAGAAGCACAGATAGGGGCTTCCTCCCCCTGCTTCCAGTCAAAGGAGGATGTAAGGCATAATGGTAATCTTAAACAACACTGCTATTCATTGTTTGGGAGATCTGGGAAATATCCTTGAATTCAGCTTGCTAAATTAGCTGCTTCTTGAGTAACCCACAGCTGCTGCATATCTGTCCCATTACATTTTGCAAAAGCACAGCACTTCTGATTACGTATGATATTCTCTAAACATATGGACTTTCCACTAGTTTATGTCTCTATGTAGCTCTGTTACCATGAATGTACACACAGAAACATTTTCTTTTGTACTTTAAAAAAATCCCAAACCCAACAATTCTTGAAAATAGATTAAAGACATGCATTTACAATTACTTAGATGGAGCAAAGATTCAGAATACAGCCTTTGTCATGAGCCAATACTTAGATTAAAATGTTGCTTCTGGCAGTAAAAGTATAACTACCAGTGGTTTTAAGGCTTCATCCTGCCTGTTTTGCACACATGAACATCTCCCTTGAAGTTGGCAGGCATCACCCTTTGCTTGCAGATATTACCATCAGTGTAAGGTGGTGCTTAACTGTCTCTATGAAGCAATGACGTGGGATTTGGATTTGGTCTTGTGTGTTTGCTCCTTCACATCGATTTACATAGGAATTTGGTCTGAAAGAAAATGTGTATCTGGTGTTACTGTGTTTACACTCCCTACTCTTTAATAACTTCATGAGCAGGGAACTTGAGCAAATCTTGAAGAGGAAGGTTTCTGTCTCCTCCCTCTTGGCAGTTTTCTAGACTTTGTCCTGCAAAATGGAGCAGCATCCTTGAGGAAAACCCAAACTTCCATCTTTACCGTGTTCCTTGTGACATAGCTGGTTCCAAGAGGGAGTAATTGAAGCATCAAGTACTTTAACTAAAAATCCAGTACTGAACAAATGAAAATTTTCCTTGGACCCCTAGAGCACTGTTCAGTGCCTCTCTGATCCCATTCAGGGCTTATCTCATCAACCTCAGAAGGAGTCTGGCCAGGGGTGAGCATCTCCTGTACTCTGAACGTTGGGAGAAGTGCCACACGTTTGCACATTGTCTGTTGTCACCTCACACAAAACAAGGGGTGACAAACTATGTCCTCTGTAGTGCATCCCTGGGCTATGCTTGATTGGGTGGTCACCAGCAAGGGACAGCAAGTGTGTCTGTCACAGCAGTCTTGACTGTGTTATTATGGTTAGTAAGCCAGTGGTAACCATCTCATTGCCTTCCCTCCCTCTATTCCTGGTCATCTCTTGTCCCTTTTCTGTTTTATTGCTCTTTGCTCTTTTTATAACTGAAGATATCTCCTCAAGTATGTTCACCTAAGTACAGGCACAGCCTGATTCACTTCTGTATCTGAACCTTCCTGCAACACATATTTATATCCAAACCCTGCTTTGCACTTTGGTGCCGCAGGAGGAGAGTATCATCTCTCTCCAACAGGATCTACAGAGCAACTGGAGATGGGAATCTATGCAAGGATGTGGTTTTCCTGCAACCTGAGGGAGCTGCCAGTTCTAGGGGCTCTCAGGTACCACTTCCATCCTGTTGCATTTGAGAGGGTGTGTAATGAATCCCTAGGAGCTGGTCAGCTGTGGGCAAGGAGCTGCCAATCCCTGGCAAATCAGAGGTTGAAGACACAGCTGTGGGTCCTTGAAACCAGCCAGGTGCTTCATCCTCTGTTACAAGGAGATGTCTCCTCCTCATCAAGATGCACAGGCAGGAACTCTGCAAGAGAGGCCCTTCTCACAAAATAGAGGAAGAGGGTTTGGATTTCCTTTCAGTGGCCTCTAAATCATCTGTCCAGAACACAGAGCTGTCTCTTCCTGGAAATATTTAGGCTCATTCCTTCAGAAGTCATCTATGATTGTGTTAGTATTTGTGCATAAATGAATATTAATGGTGAATGTGGTCTGACTACTGGGCCCATTTCCTCCCACAGCTGTTTTTGTGAGAGACCTGATCCAAAAACATCTTGTGCACACATCTTCCAGCCTGGCTCCTCCGCAGGCGAGCTTAATGGAGAATGCTTTACTGGTTGTGGTTTAGGCATGGACGCAGCACATAGCTGCTCAGTGCTGTCAGGGTCTCAACAGATCTGCATTCACCTCACAGCAGACATTTAGGTACCAAGGGAACTTGTGTTTTAACTGGAAAAAAGCTTATGTGCCAAAGGCCTCCTGTTACAGGGGAGATTGCAGCTGAGCAGAAGTTTGGAGTGCCTTAATGCTGGAGTTGGCTGCTCCAGCTGGCAAGGGAAGCCCACCCACAGCTTAGGTGGGACCAGCACCTGAAATCAAGTATTGAAACACCTGCATTACAGCACTTTTATTTTATTTGGATATGATTCTGTGCAGTTCTACATTTATCTTTTTTTGTGGATTTATCCCAAAGATTGTGCTGGGAGTGAGCCTGGGATTCCTGCAGAAAGAGATGGTCCCAGAGATAACAGGTTTTGAGATGAAAAATTCCAAATACCCCATTTTTTAATCATTAAATTACTATATCCTTACAGATGTAGATTGATTTAGGTAGGGAAAGGGATTTGCTGTATGACTCACATGTCTGAACTATTGCTACTCATTTTTTTATGTACAACCCTAACTGCTTGCAAATGATCTGCAAAGGATTTTTGTGCTCGGAAACTCTAGCAAGTGATTTTGGCTTCAAACACTTGAAGAGGCTGTTTGCAGATGATGCACATGCTGACCGCTTCTATTGAGAAGGAGCCTAATTCAGAGTATACAGCAGGCAGCAAAAAGGTTCCCATTGCCCCAGATCAGTCACAAATAACTTGCCTGACTCTTGGTTTTAATCACGTGATCCAATTACAACTTAATCCCATCAATATGAAATAAATTTTCCCACCTTTAGTTATTTTCTTGTGTGGAAAGGTGCTCACAGCCTCATGCCCAGCAATGAGTCTGTGTTTCGTGTTCTTGTTGCAGAAGAGGAAGGAGGACACAGGAAGGCTGGTTGGGGAAACAGCTTAAAAACCTTTCTTTCAGCCCAAAGTGGGAGCAGAGCAGCCCATGGAGATACTGTCACGGATCCAAGCAGGCTGGGGTTAAACGGTTTCTTCAGCTTTTCTTCCTAAATCAATTTGAATATTCTTGGCAAGCTCTGTTACTGTGCATGGTGGGCAGCTGTGATTCAAGCAGGGAATTTTTTTTCCCCATTCTACTGTCCCAGTCTTCCTGTCTTGTGCAGATGTGATCCTTTCCCTCTGTCTGCCTAACAGCTAATTATTTTACCAGATGAGCCAATAGTCTGAAGAAAACAGACCATGCATATTCTTGAAAGCAACAACTGTGTTACAATGTCGGGGGGATGGGTAATTAAAAAAATAAGGAGTCACTTCCTTCTGACCCACTCTACTCCTCAAGAAAACCTCCAGAAATAGCAAGCATTCTGATTTACAAGGGACCAACTTACCTCCCAAGTTAATACCCCCCACATTTAACAGCAGAACCTTGCACTATGCTTTTTGGGAAAGCAGGGGAAAAGCCAGTTGCCAGTTTGAATATGTAAGACATCCAGCTAACAGCTCTGCAATCTATGGCAACTCAATAAACGTACAAACCCCTGTAACTGCAAAAATGTGGACAAGAGCACATCAGTTGCTCCCCAGAAACTTCCTGGGTGTCACTGCACTCACTGAACCTTCATTCCTAATCCAAATTATGCTTTTCTGATTAAAATCATTAGTCCTAGACTCTGAAAAGGGCAGAAATTCTGCTTCTCATGTTTGGTGGCTACACTAGAAGGGGCTTTTCTGGTGGGGTAGATATCCAGACGTTGTAGCTCACTGCAAAGCCAACAGCTCTAAACCAGTGTCTGCCACTGTGTGCCAGGTGTGAGCTATGAGCTACCAGAGATCACCATACCACGCAGGCAGGGGAACTCTACCTTTCCAAATGCCACAGAAGCTCAGCACCTGCTGCAGTAGAAGCTGAAGTGTGTGGTCCTGCTGAGCCATGCCTGCTGTCTGCCTTCCTCTCACTCCAGCACCCCAAGAACAGCAGGTCAGCAGTGTTGACCCTGGAAAGGCTGGCATGTCCCTTGTATTTGGGGGACTGGGGTTTAAGCAGCAAGGGGCTTTACCAGGGCAGCAGTAGCATATGAATGCTGAGAGGCAGGAATGAGGGCTGCAAAGGAAAGCATAAGGCTCAAGATGAGGTAGGGGATGTCTGGTACTTTTTGGAAAGTTAATTTAGGGTCTAAGGTGCTAATCATTGTTCCATTTGGCACGATAAGGGTTTTTACACTGGTCTTCTACTGCTGGAGCAAAAGCTGCAGGGTCTTCAATCACAGGAAAATGCCACCACTTTTTTTGACAAACACCTGCTGTTCCTAGGAGAAAGAAGCAAGCTTCAATATGGGGTAAAACCAAGGCCTGCCCCTTGTACACTACATCCACACCAAGGGACCAAGCAGTTTGGGTATTTTATCTTTAAAATTCCACACAAGCAAACATAAAAGGTGACCCATACTGCTCCAAAGGCCAGCATTGTCTGCCTTCTTGGATAACCTGGGTCAATGAATCCTCCTTCATTTTCAGCTGTAGCTTAAAAGTTACTTTCCACTAAGCGGACTACTATCCTAAAAGTAAGCTTCCTGCCTCAATCCCTGCACCAGGACAGAGAGAACTCTGTCCATCCTGGACTGTCATTCACTTCTCAAGGAACATATGACTTTACTGACAGCAATGGAACAAGAACCAAAAGAATGAATTTTCCTCATTTTTTTTGTTGCCATTTTAAGAGTGAATAACCATTTAATTAGTTTTCACCCTCCGGAGACGTAAGTTCTTGTATAATTAGATAATGCGCCATTATCATTACCGCATTTTGTTCTCACATGGCCCTACGTGGATTCCAGCAGTGACCACATTTCAAAGGCTCGTCTTCCAGGTTGCTATGAGAAGCCCTAATACCTCTCTTACAAGAAGACTTTAGAGGGAACAAATCTACAGTTATTACAGGTGCTAAATTAAATCCCACCTGCTCTTACTGGACTCATCCCACATGATTTGTGCCAATACCCACTCTAAGAGGAAAACCCTAAAATATTCCAGGAAGATTATGTGGTTGGCTGCTTCCCGAAATACTGCCTTTCATGTCCTTAATGCCACCTTGCTTTTCCTGCTTTGGCATGGAAAGCCAAAATCAGGGTTACACAGAGTGGTTTAGTACAGAAAGTTACATGTCAACACAAAGGTTTCAATTTGGAGTAGCCCCCAGAAGCGCTGCTGCACTAAGAAAAGTCCCTGATGGGAGTCAGGACTTACAAGATCTACTTGCATTGAGGCTAACAACTGGCAATTAATTAATTAATTAATTAGTTAAAATACCTGGAGAGATGTAAAATGGGCACAGGGCGAGAACATGCGTGCAAGAGGAGGATCTTGAAACCACTTAAGCTTTAGGGCAAACAAAAACCAGGTGAGAGATGGGTGCAGAGATTAAAAGGTATAGGCAAGATGCCCATATCTGTCATTATTCCTGCAGCAAGAGTTTAATTACTACTGCTAGGCATTGGGAATTGAGTTTTTTTCATAATGAGTTTTTTTAAAAAGGTATGTGAAGGAACATGAATTCTGCTGCTGACGATGGCCCTTAGTACTATCCCAAGTATCTGCTAAGACTCTTAATATGCTTTATTTATGACCCAGAATAGAAACTGTTTTCCTAATCTTCAATGTTAAAGTTGCTTTCAAAAGGAAAAACAAAATTAAAAAAAAAACCCCAAATAAACTAATTGTGAAACAAAGCCTATGCTGCCTCTCCTCCCCAGACTTCTCCTTTTTCCAGCAGAATTCCAACAGAATTCTGAATGAGGCACAATGAAAGCAAGAAGCTCTTCTCCAGCTGTTTGGGCAATAAGCAGGTGTGCACAGAAATCTTGTTCTGTGCAGCTGTTAGTTGGTTCAATGGGCTGCAGCACCAGGTTATGGGAAGGTAAGCAATTTACATGGAGGATATTATTAAAGAGCTATTTAAATGTTGTAATGCAGTGCAGGTAAGAAGCAAAATTAGCAACCTGTTGTGAATGGAAGGGCTTTTTTCTTGAGGCCGCTAATGGCAAAGTTGCAGCGACTTGCAGCAGCAGGACAACATACTAACCCATTAGGAAGGAACAAGGATGACATAGCAGGGCCAAAATACAGCAAAATTTTAGCTGAAATACTTGCTGAAAAAGTTCAAATCAATTTTCTCTAATATCATTCTTAGTTAGAATATAGAAGCAGATATACTTGGATTAAAAACAAACAAACAAAAATCCCAACCCCCCCAAAAAAATCTTCACACTGCTTCCCCAAACACCCCCCCAAACAACACTAGATCTTCCACAGTGTTGGAACAGCTAATGACACTTGTTTGTGGAAAACAGCTGAAGTGCCCACAGGGAGGAATTCACTATTGAAAAAGTTGACTAGCAAATGTCAACTGAACTGTATTTAGCCCTTTCCCCACAACAGCCATGTCAGGCAAAACAAGCAAAAGCGGAGGAGCAGGGACCATGAATTAGTACTGAGTAGAGATACAGGCAGGGTGGCCTTACTTTTTTTTTTCCTATTAAAATCCTGTCTGTCTGCCTGCATCTGTCCCTAAGATGACAAGTGTTTGACCCAACCACTGAGGAAGATGCATCCAGAGCCAAACTGCCCATAGTGGCTCCATCTAAAGAAAAACAAATCCATTCTCCTACCAGGAACAAGATGCCGGGGGAACATTCCTCCAGAACAGCATGTGCAATGAGCTGGGGGAAGAAGCTGGCAGAGCTCATTTCAAATGCCAAATAAATGCATCGTGGGTAGTGAACCAGTCACTAATCCACTCAAGTCCTAAATGCTACAGGTCAACCTCACATGCACTTTTTCTATCAGTTAAAATCAGGGATGTAGGTGAAATAGCACATGAAGTCACAATGACAAGGAGACTTCCTAAACAGGGCATCATTATGTGGCTTCTGAGCTTAGCCGAGGATGCTGAGGTCAATAGAAGTTGAGGGCTCTTCCCATTTTGCAGTATAGAGGGTGAACTAGAAAAAGATTCCTGTCCAAGGATAAGGATTTTTCTTTATAAAGAAAAGGATTGAGGGAGCGGAGTACTGGCTAAATGATGGAATATGACAGCAATCAGTAGACAATGTGTTATTTTATCATGTCAGATTTCCTCAGCAAAAGCAGCTCGTGATGGTTTTGTGATGGAAGTTAAGTTAGAGAAAAACTGACAGAACTGTGATTTCCCAAAGGAAACAAAGCAAACATAATCTACTTTGAAAAAAATCTGATTTTATTTTTGTATTGAAAAGACCTGTCAATTTAAATAGATGTTTATTTCCATTCATGGTTTCAACCAGTGTTGTGTGTTAACATTATTCAGAACTGTATAAAAAGCCATCTGTGTTACATTGGTTAACATCCTAGAACATTGGGGGAGGGGAGGGTTTGAAGCAGCTTAACATTAAAAATAGGATGTTCCCAAAAAACTTACAACTGATGCGGCATCTTCTATTCTAATTTTATAGGAGCTGAAGCATTTTGCAAATACAATTCAAGTTATTTGGTCTTCAAAAAAACTTTAAAACCAGATTGCTTTCATAGCAGTATTGAAGCTGTCAGCTGAGAGAACACACACACAACGCTCCTGTGTGTGCAAACACATACATGGAGACCCACCACTGAGCACAACTGGAACATCCCATTCAGTATTTGGATTACAAATGTGCTCCTCTGAATCCATGATCACAGTTAATTTAAAATGCCAGTTGCTTTTTTTAATATATACATGGTTTCCATGGAAACCCAAGATTCTCCACAATCAACTGACATTTATTACTCATGGTGCTGTGAAGTTCTCTAGTGAAGGGGCTAAATTCCAAAACCTTTACTCAAACATGCACATACCTCACTGAAGCCAGTGGACAGGGCAGAAGATGGTTTAGAAAAGGGGTTGCAGGGTCAAGGTCTAGATTTGAAAAACCACATGACAGATTGTCATTTTTAAAAAGGTTTTCAGTCATTCTTTGGTTTATTTCCATGATTCCCAACACTGTCTGAAAAGCCCAGAGACAGTCACACGAGAAATCATAGCTCTAAAGTAAGCCCATAGCATTTTTAAGTCTTGTGTATTAAATGTTTAGAAGACTATAGGAATTCAGAGTACCCCTTACATTCATGTCCCCAAAAATCTAGTAACTGCTTAAGTGCATGCACTGAGGCACGACCGGCATGCCTGTAAATTCATATTGTTCAAGTCAAGAGTAAATATAGCTGCAAAAAACCCCACCCACCTATAATTAAATGGTCATTACTAGCAATACTATAGCGACTGTCTTGTTATTAAAGAAATGCAGACATAGTTTCAGCCCCTTTGGCTCACTCAGCCAAAGGAAGCTGTCTGCTCAATTTAGAAAGGAAGCACATTTTAAGAGTCCAAGGGAGTTTAGTATTTCCATGTTTCTGGGGTCAATTATTAATGTAAAGATGTAGACAAATGGCAACTCTATGAAAGCATCTCTCATACATTCCAAGGTTTAGAAGCCAAAAGCAGATCTCGACTTCATGCTTAAATGTTATGGTAGGCTTTGAAAACCAGTAAGAAGTAATATAATATTTCTATGGAAAGCAAACTAGAACTAAGTCTAGCTAGCATTTGTATGCAAGCAGTTTTTGCTATGCTTAATGTAAGGCAGATTTTATTGCAACGATAGTTACCAGTACTAGTAGGAAGAAAAAAAACCAAACAGGCAACTATAGTCGGAGAAGGTGGCTGATAATTACTAGTGACAACTTCTATTTTTTAGAACAACTCAGCTTTAATGTACTTTCTGGAAACAGCATTTTCATCATTGGTTTTCACTTCCTTCCCCATCCCATGTTAAGTATCAAAAATCAAGAACTGGATAAAATGAATTGTGGCTATTTACCAACCAACATCTCCTATTCCAATATTATTCTTAACTGGAACAAATATAAGTCATTCTTTATGACCTACTGCCACTGGTTGTTTATAAATATCTGCTTGCTGCAATAAACACTGGTCATTGAAATATTCATTTGCAGTAACTACTTGGCACTAGATTAACATACTTGTAAAGTTTAATGGAAGTGCTTCTGATGTACATACAAGCACTTAAAACATCAGACTTTTAAAACTTAGTTCTGGGGCTTTAAATATTTATACAGTTTTCACAAGCATTTCTGAAAGTATGAAATCTCTTCAATAAGTTTAGAGGCTCCTGTCTCAGCATATCTAAGTTTCTTCAACAATTAAAGAATAGCTAATTTAACATTCTTGATTCCTATGCTGAGACAACATGGTACCAAAATTTAGTTATAAAAAGAGGCATTTTTGGTCAGGCTGACCCCCCCAGCTGTCCCTTAATAAAAAAGAAACACAGCTCAAACCTGTCTCCTCTCTCCAGAAAAAAAGACACCTAAGGCCACAAATGTACAATTGCCAGAACATCAGGTGTTTCTGCATTCGTGGCAACTGTACATTCCCACTTAGAGAAATACAGTCTGAAGGCCCCACCACCACCTTCAAGGATGAACCACTCAGAAGCCAGTTTAGGCAGCAGTGCATGTGAAACCACATTACATCGAAACAGTGTATTAAAGTAATTCCAGCTACTTCAACTAGTTTTTAACAATGTTTAATCAAAATTCCTAATTGCAGGAAAGAAAAAAAAAGAAAAACAAACTTAACGTAGAGAGAGGCATAAAGATGCAAAGATAACCACCACAATGATCCAATAGCAAAAAACTCTTGTTTAAAGGTTTTCTTATGCTAAAAAAGGCACACAACCCCTTGTGAACTAGAGACAAAAGCTAGCAGGACTACAGCAATAAACCCAGAAGAAAAAGCCTACCAGAATTACCCAACTGCCTACTGGGAGGGAACAATGAAGTAGACAGGCTGCTCTTGCTCCGTTTTGTTTGCAAGGAAGTGGTCAAATTTAATAGTCAAATTTAGCCACATTAAGAAACATTTAACAAAAGCTACCCCAAGAAACCAGAACAAAACCTGACGTTTTTGGGTCAAAAGGCCTCAGATAGGCCTTTCCATAGCATGTAGCTGAGTGAGTTCAGAGATTGGCAATGAAAGAAAAAAGCTTTAGACATGTGATGGGAACAAGCTTTGGGATTTATCGAACAGTCACACCAAGCTTCTCCAGCACACGCACTCCCTTTTCTTGGTATTCTTGTCGGGTCATCCAGAAGTTGTCTTTGTCTTTCATGATGTCTGCTAGAACAGCACCCCCCAGAAACACCATGTGCTTCCGACGAGGGGGATCTTCGATTCGGATCTTAAATTTCTGAGATAAAGAAAAGAAAGTGTTACTACGATTGTTGAAACAAAGCCTTGAAAAATAAAATTGGGCTTTTCACCAAAACAATGAAGTGGAAACTGTCTAGTGAGAGAAATGCAACTAAAGAATCGAAATGTTAGCACAGGGCACTCCATGCAAGCTTCCAGCTTGCGCAACCGAAGTAAAATAATGACTTTGCATTGGAAATTGCACACAGCTACTGACAATTGCCCAAAAATTGTACTTTCAGTGTATCAACAAAAAGCCCAGGATTCAGAACAGTGACAGAAAATTAAAGACCCAATTTCTGCATTTCAGGAACACTATTAAAAGTGAAATAATTCCTAATATTTGATGGCCAAAGTTATCAGAAGTCACCAGATCATCAAATCACAAATATTTCAGAATTATACCAATTTACACAATCTAAACCATCCTAACTAATTAATATTCCCTTAACTTCTTTAGTGCTACAGCTCTAACTTTAAGAGCAAAAATGAGTACAAAGCTATGACTGAAATACTGTCTCAGATGTAAAACATGTGGAATTGAGTCATTCCAAGAAGAGCTTCAGAGAACACTGTATTAAGAACCAGGGAGGTTCAATTCAGTTCAGTATTAGAAACAACACACTGTTCCTTCTAGAAGGTGTGTGGCTGTTGCCTGCTTATCACAGTAACCAATGGAAAAAGGAAACTTACTCCACCTGAAACAGTGCTAGAACTCTAGCCTCTCTCACTTTTGAGTATATTTCACTTGAAGTATGAACCAAAACTTTCACAGAAAAAAAAGTAGTATTTTTTTTTTACTCAATGACAACATTAAGGCACAGAATCTCCTCAGCTTTGTTTAACCAACATTGCAGTTTGTGTCCTGGTATTTATCAGCCTATTTTACATTCGAATCAACCGAAGACTTCAGGAATTACCAGCTACTAGCAGGGTCTAGAAGGTAATTTTACTGCAAGTATGTACAAAGCAAAGGCAGGGGTGTGAGGAAGGAGGGGCAGCGATTTTGCAAGCTGCAGGGAGGGCGACCCGCAGGCTCCATCATTTCTGACCACTTGGTTCCCTCTAGCGGGGACCCAGGGGAAGCCTCTGCGCCCCTGGGTGCAGCAGCCACCCGATACTCACCGAGAGTTTTTCCACATCTCCTTTCAGAACTCGTTCCAGGTAGAGCTGTTTCAGTTCCCGTTCCAGCCGTGAAGGCAGCCCCGGGTACATGGTGGACCCTCCAGACAGCACAATGTGCTTGTAGAATTCAGATCTGACCCAAAAAAAAAAAACCAGTCTTTGTAATGTTGTATAGTTTACTCTGTACTACGATAGGTACCTGTACTGACAGGGGAGTAAATACAAATCTAAAAAACTACTACTACTGCACAAAGATAGACTGCACAATTTCAGGAGACTTGCTCATGCTTTCCCAGAAAGAAGAAATAAAAAAATACTGTGCTTTCAAGATTTTCTCTTTGCTCACTCTTACCGAAATAACTTCTAGACAACTTGTTAAGCTTCAAAAGCTCAGCCTGAGCCCCACTTTCAGTATATACACTTCTCCCCAGGAGCACACAGCGTCTAAAGCAAAAGTTTTTACTTTGAAGGCAGTTCTTGCATCACCCCTGCACCCAGATCAAGGATTTTAAATGCTCTGCTCTTACCTGGTATCAATGTCAGCAGCCTGGATGGTGTTGAACAGCAATTCAGCCACACCAACCCCTTCGACATTGATTAAGTGAGGCTGGAAGAGAGCCTCTGGTGCCTCAAACCGTTCTCCACCAACTTTGATAATCCTGCCATCTGGGAGCTAGGGAAGAAACAACACCATTGAAAAGACTACTTTGAGCCACTTGAATGCTAAAAAAAAACCAAGAGGAAATGACCTACATTGCTCCCAAATGTTTTAACACAGGAAATTGTTGATAATTCTCAGCACTGCAAGAAATTGCTCAGCAGTACTGAACGAATATACAAATTCTTTAATCACCGTGCAATTCACTTGGAGACATTAGGGACCAGACACATTGATACTGACCTACCAAATATTTCCTTCCAATACCAACTCCTAGTATTAATTTTAAAAATTATCTTACAGCAAGAATAATGCTTTTCTGCAAATTTTTCCAGCTGTGATCACAAAGTTTTGACTAAGAGCAATTTTACCTTTCCTGACACCAGATATGAGTCTCATGTCTCACTGCTGCATGGATGAAGGAAGCTGAAACAATTTCATACGCTAGAGTAAGTCCACTTTCTCTACAAATTTCTTTACTGTAATATTTAAATTTCAAAGATCTACAATGACAAAAATGAGTACAAAATCTTACAGAAAATCTGAATTTAAAAAAGCCTGTAGAAGACTTTCACAGAACCAATTAATTTGATTCTACAGGCTGAGGTGAGCTACTGCCAAGAAAAACTGTGAAGGAATCAAAGCTAAATGCTACCTAAGTTTAAACCTAGGAAGTTTAGAACAAGGAAAGCTGTCTTGAGACACTCACCGTGTATGATTCAACTAGAACTGTGGTCTCTAGTGCCAGCTTCTGCTCCTGTTCAATGTTGTATCCCACGTAACACAACTTCTCCTTGATCATGCGAACCGTCTCAAAATCAGCAGAATGGTTGAAAGCGTAACCTCGCAGCAAGAGGAGCTGGAGGGAGACAGCAGGTTAGCAGGAAATGAGAGGAACAGTCCAGATCTCTCAGCAGAGGGTATTTAAACACCTATCTCTGTTTACCTCCCTTTTTTAGCTGCAAATTTGGGTATTAAGACAAATATGTCCCAGTATATCCATTATCCCCAGGAAAGCAGCAGGATTACACCAAATGGGAAATTTTCTTCATCATTTCAATTTTCAGCATAAACAGCACAAAGACAAATGAAAAAAAACCCACAATAATTCTTATCTTTAGAACTTCACTTCAGAACATTCCCATATTCCACTTTAACCATAAGATTTGTCAATCTAAGATGTTGCTTATATTTAAAACACCCAAAAAAATTAATTGTCTATCAAACATGCTCTCTTATTTAATAATCAGGGAAGAAACACTACACTATTTCCCACATTGTAAGAAAGTCTTTCTGAAAACAGATGAATAGAACAGAGAGAATACAATTTAGCTTTCACTTTAGGTATTGAGAAAGCCAACTTTCAAGCTTTTCCTTCCCAAATAGGGAAGGAAAAATTCCCTTCCTACAAGATTGCCACTAAGAAAATGTGATGTCTCTGAATAACAATATCATCAATATTATCACGTGATTCAGATGAGGAAAGACAATTAGCATAGACTGAAGTAACATTACATATGAATAATAAAGGGAAAATATATAGTGGTTTCTTGCTATCGAGGGATTTTGACTTGAACCAACATACCACAGATACCAGCCTCAACCTTAAACCCTCTACCCTCCCAGCTTACCTTAATGAGGTACCTAGTGATGTCCCTCCCAGCAATATCTAACCGTCTCGTGAGGTGAGGGAGGGAGAAACCTTCATACACTGGGCAAATGTGAGTCACACCATCTCCAGAGTCCACAACAACACCAGTCAACAAACCTAAAAGAATGGGAGGGAAGCATAACTTTTATTGTACTTCCATAAACAGAGCAGAACAGCAGCGAGTATAAGGTAGGATTTTTCACTGTAAACTGATACACCCTCTCTTCCCTCAGTCATCATTAGATATTAAACAATTTAGGTTTTTATAGTAACAAATGCTTTCAAACTTTTTTTTTAAGCATTACTTTTACCTAGATGTTTAGAACTCTAACACTAATGATTTTATGTGGTGTTCTGGCATCTTAAATTGCACTCTAATTAAAGGGACTATCTACGCTCATTAAATTCTTATAGGGGCACAAATTCCTCCACAGATTCAGCTGTGCAATCTAGTATCAATTTCTGAAATATGAAGAAATCTAGAGATATTCAAGCCACAAGTTTACCTTGTTAAATTCTTAGGACTTGATTTTTACTGGTATTCAAAATGCCAAATACTTTTGTAAGGCAGAGATCAATATTTGGGCTATACAGCACATGCCTAATAACCCCTCACACAAGTGGTATTAGGCTGAATGAGATCCACTTTCGTAGACTAAAAAACTCAACTCTCATGAAAAAAAGCTTAACACAAACAAATAAATTCTAAGGTATAAAAACAGCTATCGTGAACATGTAGAAACAGAAGTTTCTATACTTAAATGGCAAATGGTGAAAGTTGATCAGAAAACAGTTTTATAGTTTCTCGCAAGCTACCTAAAGCAAAAAATCGTATTTTAAGGAGAGACCTTAAGTCTCTCCTTAAGAAGAGTGGTGCACTGAAATGAGGTACCTCTGGAGTAACATAAATAAGTAGGATGTTTTAAAGGACATTTTTTTTTAATTTTCAAAAGCAAATGTTTGATTTATGTGCCCCTCGATTTTTACATTTCAGAAGGTCTTCAGCTTTGGTTTAGATGAAGGTATGTAGAAATACTGCAAACTGCTCTAAGTTGTCTCACATTCTGTTATTCACAAAGTAACTGAGCGCTAAACAGTAAGGTGTATGTACAATTACGGCAGACTAAGACTGTAGATGTCATTTAAATATTTGTAAAGAATCAAACCAAAGAAAACCAAGGGGAAAAATGTAAGAGCACAGATTGCAGCAAGCAAAATTAATATTCAGGTTTGCAAAAGTGGTTTTGGTTCAAGTAGTTATGTTGACTTGTATGGCAGAGCCACCCTTCCAGCACCTCATTGCTTTTTAATCCTGGACAGAGACGCTACAGTGACATGTTAATGGATATGGATATTTATGTCCTGCTATGTGACAGCTACATACATCAAGTCACCAACAAACAGATGCAAGGAGTCATAGTATTAGAACTGATGTCCTTGAGTAACCTCTTAAAATCCTAGATGGATTGAAGTCAATGACAGAACTTCCATTGAATTCAGTCAATCCATAATTTTCTGCTCAGGCTAAGGACCATTTCAATTTAGTTTAGCTACAGCAAAAGATTCAACTTTTTATTTTTTTTCCCCTGAAAAATAGTGCAAAAGTCACATGACCACCTTCTTGAAAATACTCTCTTACTCATGGTAAAAAGTTCTTCCTTTTTCAGAAAATCCAAAGTAAGCCATTAAGACTTGATGCCAAAGGCAAAATGATGACACCCTCAAACAGTAAGAGTTTTGAGGAACCAGGTTTTTGCATTTTTCCATGAAAATAACACCAACAGATGGTACCTATCAATAGTTCCTCAAAACAAAAAGCAAGCTGTCAGTCAGAGCTGAGCTTCCTTAGAGAACAGCATGGAATTAAGGCCAAGATCCAGCTAGTACTGGATGCCATGTTAGTACTTTAGCTCAGCAACACATTTGGAAACTAAAGAAATTTTAGGTTAATTTTGCCTACCTTGAGCATACAGAGTAAGAACAGCCTGGATGGCTACATACACCCCAGAAAACTGGTATGTCTCAAACATAACCTGTAAGATGAAGGCAAAAATCAGTTTCCAAAACAGGCCAAATACCCCAGAGAAATTTCATTGGTGTTTGAAAACTGTATGTCTAGAATTTTGTACTTTACTAATCAAAAACAGTTCCAAGAATTTTCATCACACATTCTGCATGAACATTAGAGTCCTATGTGCTTTGGGACAGTAGCAAGTACATTCAGTTCTGTACCTTACCTGTTCACAGTAGACAAGCCAGATGAAATAGTCCACATCCGTTAAGCAACAAAAGCAAATACAAGAAACCCACACATCAATTTTTGCAGTTTTACACAAATTTTCATTTTTCCAAAGTGCTTAAGGAGTGGGAAGCAATACTTGCTTTAAAAAGAGTTCAGGCATTTTTCATTCTTCATATTAAGCCATACAGACTTCGTACAATTGCACACTATGTCAAATAAAGACCAGACTCCTTCATATCTTAGTCTAGAATAAGCCCAGTATCACAGGTTGTTCTCTGGAACTGGACCACCTTCTTCTCTTCTTTAAAGGGCAACCAATGACAAACTTCTAAATTTAGTGTAAAATCTACTACAGAGAGAAAACTGTAGGTTTCAGAATTCATACTGAAACAGAAAAAGTAACTCCTCGACTTGTACACTAGGTTTCCCTCATAACTGAACTAGTTTCAGTTAAGAAGCAGGCTAAGATTAAAGGATGTAGAGTTTATAGGATCTTGTTTTCTTCCTAAACAGAAGAAAAGGCCAAGTAAACAAATAATGCTGTACAGCAGTTTTCCCCTCAATAAGCTTTACCAGGAAAGATGGATGAACTCTGATTATTCCAACACATACAGAAGTTTTGCTTTTGCTACCCTGCATCTTTCTGAACCCTTCTGCAACTTCTAGGATTAGAAACTGATTGAATCCTAAGTGCTTCCACAGCTCAAGTAAAAGATATCTAAATATTTTTGAAGAAAAAAAGCTGATGCCTGACAATTTTAGAATTCTGAACTATTTAAAGAACCTCCTCCATTAGAACAGTGTGAAAAGGAACAGAAAGGGAACAGTTGAAAGGGCAGCAACTCAAAATAGATCCCCTTTGAGTAGTCATTGTCTAAACCCGACACTACTCCAATGGATATTTTCAAACAACCAGAGTACTTATTAAATGAAAAAATAATATAAGAAAAATCTAAATTATCACCTTCATTCAACAAAATCAATATTCAATTGCACTAGTTACTGCCTTCACATGTACCAAACCCTACAGACCTCTAGAAAATCTTTTTATAACCTTTGGCAGTGTTGTCATTCTTTCGTTCAAGAAAAAATAAATGGTTTCTCCTCTGCATTACTTTCTTTGACATGGAAAATGTGTCGACAGAGGGTATGCATGTTAACAAATCTTAAGATATAAATATTGAGCAATGTGTTTCCCTGAAAAGATTCTTCTTCACATAACAGCAGATTTTTGATTACCTACAAAATGATGTTCTAACTGGGTACAAAAAGGAAGAATTAAAAACCGGGAAAAAAATATAAGGAATCTCAGGTTGGATTAGATGAAGCGCTTGAATGTCTCTACAGCTTCTTGACTGGCTACTTCAGTCTGGCTGCTTCTGAAGGTGTTACACAATAAGAGTGCAGCAGACAAACAGCAAACGCTGTTAAGCTGAGGAGCAACCCGGGTCTTGTACATGCTATGAAAGGAAAAGCACTTTTTAAACATACAATACAAACAATACAGCTGACACGTGAACACTTGCTGCCTTACTATTGCAGGTGAGTCTGACAAAGTGATGAAATCAGGAGAGAAAATTACTGAAAACAGAATGAAGGACAGCACATGTAATTATCTATCATCCTTATATGGATCAGATGACCAAGCTTTTCTTCTAAAATCTACTGCACTGTATCCCAAAATGTAGACATTATGAATATTTACTGCAGGCTTTAGGAAATATCTTCATTCAGTCCTCTGCCTCATACTGGGCTCGCCTCCCTGGAAAGGAGGAGGCCA
The DNA here is from genome assembly GCF_009819885.2 of Catharus ustulatus. Lineage (NCBI taxonomy): Eukaryota > Metazoa > Chordata > Aves > Passeriformes > Turdidae > Catharus > Catharus ustulatus. The sequence goes on from NC_046223.1 coordinate 11,008,422, forward strand.
TGTCAAAAATGGAACGAGTAAAAATACATTGCAGTTAAACTAAATATTGCAAGTTCTCATAACATTGTGTTCCATTAAAAACATTAATAGAAATAATGAGCTTCTGTGCAACTCAAATTTAAATTTAGAAAAATGGATTCTAATTCTCACTAATCTTCTGCATCATGATTAAGCATCTATGGTCTCCAGAGTGGTATTAAAAAGGCAAATGGAGCAATGCAAATATTCTATCAGAATTCAGAGGCCATGCTAGACTCTTGAATTTTTGGTATAAAATTACTTGGCATGAGAATAACTAAAATCCATCCTTTCTTATTTATCAGGAAAACAGCAACAAGAACACTATTGTCAACAACTGAAAAGCAAACAAACAGACAGGAAACAGAGCCATTCCTGTTACGTGGAGGCCATCCAGCATAACCTGCTCTGCCTATCACACCACAGCTGGCTGATGTACAGTACATGATATTACTAGTGTTGCATTAACTGATATTCAGGTCATAGGACACTAATGTCCACAATTGCTAAAAAAAAAAATGCTGAATTTAGATTGCATAGTCTAATTTTTTTTTTCACTTAAGTTTTCCAACTTTGCTAGACTTCATTTGCTCACTGGCCACTGAAAGAAAGGATTAGTGCAAATGTATCCACTGCCAAGTTGCAGAAAGCACTACTGTAGCTGTGAGATCAAAAGGATTTCAAAGGAAAGGTCATGATAAACATAAATTCTTAACAGACTAAGCAATGAATTTGGGGAACTATATATATTCAAACATATTATTTGAAAATACCTATGACACTTAAGAGAAAAAATTTCAATAAAACAGAAAACAAAACATTCTCCTCTCATCAAACACTACTGCTCTTCAAAACTGAGTCTTCATGACATGTACAGGAGGTAAACAATATATATCTGACAACCCACACTGAATACAAAGTTCAGCTGGAACTTAGATCACCCAGGGCAGCACTCAGAGATTGTGGATCCAAGAACCAGGCTTTCCTTCTTAGAAGGTTTTCATTGATAATCCCTAGCACTAATTAAAGATTAGTGCATTGGTTGTCATCACACCTTTGTCTCAACTACCTCCAACAACACTGCTCCATCTGGTAAGCATCATCTAGCTCCAATCTCTTCTGCATTACTGGCTTATACAAGTCCAAGTCATTTGAAGTAATTAACATTCATCCAGCAGCTAGTAATCAACGCATCCTGGGTATGTGAAGACAGACATGTATTTCCAATTCTGTGTTTTAATGCTGCTATTAATGCTTGAGACAAGAAGCCTGCTTACAGCTTGTGAATGAGATCAGCTGGTTTGAATTTAAGCACAGTAGCATTCATGCCTATGGCTGAGAACGGGTTTTGGTAAGAGAACAGAACTGCTTTGCTTCAGGCAGTCACTGCATGTTGCTGGAACAAGGAATTGCTTAGCAATGCTCCAGTGACTGTGTATCAGCTCCTACTAGACACACATACCTCCACAATCTTCTCCCTATTTTTGGTCGGATTCATGGGAGGCTCTGTGAGTAGTATTTTACAATTTTTTGTGTCAATATTAAGTTTTTCTGGTCCAAACGTGTAATCCCAAAGGTGCTTCATATCATCCCAGTTTCGAACTATGCCATTCTCCATCGGATAATTCACTTCCAGCATTGATCGTAATTCACTGGCTTCATCACCAACCATAAGATCCTGTAAAATTTTAATAAAAAAAACATGTCAGTGTTTACAAAGTTTACCAAACACCAAACTCCTCAAGAATCACAGTGAACTGCTTCAGCCTGTGTCCAGATATGTTCTTAAACAATGCCCACATTTTTTAATTATTTGCAAGTACTTAAGAGAGAATTAGAATATATTTCATGTAATGTTTAAATTTGGCTCTTACCCATCCCACAGCTTTTCCAAAATAAACATTATTAATTTGATTTTTTCCAATTAACCTTAAAGAAATCAATAAACCCTGTCAGAGATAGAGATATAAAGACTTTGTAAGTACAGATGTTTCTCCATTGACACCTCCAAAATTATTTTACCAAATACTAATTTCTAAGAGATGCAAAACAGCACATAAGGGTAGTACGTGGGATTGGCAGAATATTTTTCCATGCATGTTGCAAATTTCTGTGCACAATACCAAAAAAGGAATAATGAGTGGTGAATAAGCATACCGAACAGGAGCAAAAGCAAATAAGAGATTATAAATTCCACACCAGACATTAAAAGAAACAATGGTTTACATATTGCCTGTGTCAATAGAGTGTGAAGAGACACATCTGAATATAAAATTTAAGCTCATCTGTTCCTTGCCAAAAGTCCCAAGCCAGAAACCCCAGTAATGCATTCTTGCACAAACACAACCAACTAATGCAATTTGTATAGTCATTTCACACTGATTAAGCAATCTGTTTATTAACATTAGTTATGCAAACATTGCACATTCGAATTAGTATCATCACATCTTCTCCTTTCCCACGTATTTCCCACAGGAAGTATGCACAGTAACATCTTTCTTATCTTTGCTCCTCATTATATCCCATACTTTTCTACAGAAGCCTGCACTGACTCACTTAGGCTGTAAGAACGTATTTCTAGGAACCATTAGTTCTGTGTCCCTAATATCATTAATTGCAAAAAAAAAAAAAAAAAACAAAAAAAAACCAAAAAAACGCTAGCTGCTTCATCCAAACATATGCAGTTGCTGTGGCACAGTGGACATGAGGGTTACTCAACCTACTATTCAATGCCAGGGAAAAAAAGACGCACAAGAAAAAAAATCTGGCATACGGTTTATAATGCCTATTTTAGAAGTAACCTAAGCAGTTGCTGTTGACTATATAAAAAGGAAGTTAATTGAAAATAACTTAAGTAAAACCATTCCTCCTTCACCCCCTCTCCCTGACAAGGTGTTTTATTTGTTTTCCCTTGCACAGCAGATCACGCTTTAACTCTCAACTGTACAGAAGACAAGACTCCAACACTTTCAATCAAAAGCACTCTGGTGAAACCATACTATGAGAACTCCACCATGTACCACATTACTCATGAGAATTTAAGACAACACAAACTCCATCAGTTAGAAGAATCAGAAGCCTTTTTTGTGCACTGCTCTTTGAGGCTCTAAGCTGCCCAACAGGACATAGCCCAGGCAAAGCCACTATTCAAAGGTGCAAAACGAAAGTTGCACAGAACTTTCACGTCCTTTTAAAACAAAGCTAAAGGTCAGAACAATTGTTCTCTCTTGAGAACATCAGAACTAGGACACTAACAAACATGTATACTTGGCAGTTGAGGAGGAGGAAGGACACACAACCAAATTTGCAGAGAGGAATCAGTATTGTGGCATCCAATGTTTCCACCACTTCAGTACTCGGTAATACCTGTCTAACTGAAATCTGACCATTTCTTCAAATTCTTGGTTTGCAATGTTAATATAGCAATTTCTGCTGTTAAAGACGCTGAGTTCATGTTGATCTTTCAATGTTATTCTTGCATCTTGCAAAACTACAGGTTACACTAGCGTTTAAAAGCAATACATAAAATATTCTCGTTAATTAGTTGCCAATAAACCAAAGCAATGAACAATGTCCAAAACAAGTATGTATTCAAATGTAAAATGTAAGACAAGACAAAACAATGAATAGCATTTTAAAAATAACAGCTACTAGGTCTCATGAAGCAAAAATGGTAAACAAAAAGCACAGGGGCACCTCACTTACCATCATTTTGTTATTCTACTTCAACAGGTCAAGAAAGGTGAAGAAAAGGTAGAAGCAAGAAAGTCAGAAAAGGCCTAAATGAAATTCTCAAATTATTTTAAGTATACAGTAGAATTAGGCTGAAAAGAGATGCATGTACAGCAGGAAATGATTTGAGTTAGTTTAGTTAGGGCCAAACTAACATTATAAGGACATCAGATTAAATTGTCTCTTAAAAGGAAGCTATTGTTACATGCCAGCGGGAAGTCATGTTTAGGCTTCCTAGACTGCAAACAAGATCAGTGTATCTACTTATCTCTCATAAATAGGATTCTGTGTATTGTGTAACAGTGGAGTTTTACCCTGGGCTAGGTGCACATCTGAACTAGAAAAAACTGCACAGGACAATTGACCATCACCAACTCTGACAATTGCTACATTTAAATTTTGTTTTAAAAATTCACTTAGTATATCCAAGAATTGAAAACTACTCCTTAATACTGATTTAATACCCCCTCAAACCTGCTGCAGACTAGTAAGTTAGTAAAAGCCAAGAGCAGCATCTGTGCTTCTGGTTTTAGTTGCAATTTTAAGCAAAATAATTCCAGTAATAACTGAATTCCTGAGTAAGAGGAAAAAGCTATATCCTTGCTGCTAGCTGAAATAAGAATCCATAAGGAAAATATGGTCAAAGCAACTTGAAATTGGTAACTCAATGGATAACCACTGTTTTGATCAGCTTCCAGGCTCCTTTCACAGAGTTTCTGGATTTCACAGGAGTGCAGCTTTCCTGAACAGTTTTGAAAAGTTAAACTGATAATCTCCTTTCCAGTTTCCTTTACTGAGTTTTAAACTTATCCCATAAGAACTGACAGCATATGCCTAGAATTAAATTTTGGCATGAAACTCATCTGCTAAAATACATTTTTTAGGAAATCTGCAAGATTCTCACAAAGAAAAACAGCACTCACACTTAACAAGTCTTTCTACTGTATTATCCTACTGGAATACCCAAAGTGTCTGTGGCAGGGATTTCTTCTCATGATACACAGCTTCCTTAAGAAAGGGTGACAAGCTATTATAGGCAGATGATATAAAACTCATAAAAAAAATCTAGACAGTTTGTACTCTTTGAAATACACCCACATGATCCATACTCAAGCAGAAAACCAGCAATGCCTGCGAGATGATCATTTACAGGTTCTTTTGCTGATCTTATAGCAATTACCCACTTCTACCTCCTATCTTTTCAATGCAGCACTGTTATCTGTAAAAATATTAAATTATCAGATATCAGAGGATACCAAAACTGGCAGGATAGCCTGTATTGAATCAGCTGGAAAGAAAACATAACTTCAACAGTGAGATTTCATGCAAGAAAATTTTGGGGGGCGGGGAGTTAAGACTCATAAATTACTGCATAATTTCATAAAACTCTACTAGGACCTCCCTTAAGGAGGCTCCTCACATTAAGTTCAAGAAGACACGCAAAGAAATACCTCTCCCCAAATCTTACTAGAGAAAGGATTATGTTTTCTGTCTCCTTACCAAAAAATCCTCTCTACTGTGAAAGGGAAAGATTTCTATCCTCTCAGCCAACTTGTCTCAGCTGATACAAGGTAAAGCATTACTGAGATAGTAACAAGACAAACCCACAACCATTTTACAGGCAGAAGCAGAAGCATTTTTACAGGCAGAAGCAGAAACCAAACAATTCAAGTTCTCCTTGTCAATTACAGGGTTCTGAAAAATAAGGAACAAGACTGGACTGATTTTTTTTTCCTCTTCCTTAACTGCTGCTCAGAACCAGTAAGGAAAGCAAAATTGAAATCCTGTGTATGTGTGGTCCTACTTAACCTTCACTGGCCTAAGTGGGCACTTCCACAGCTCCACATTGCTCCCTGCTTCTCCTTCTCTCCAAATGGCCTTTGCACAATGGTCTAGTAAAGCAGCCATTACTTTACCTGACCAAGAAATCCCTCTTTTTTAGCTGGATCAGCTCACTAAAGCAGCTCATAACATGCCTGCACAAGCAGCATGACCAGCACAAGGTGAGAATTGTGTGACTAGAAGCAAGAAGGGAGGATGTGACCACAGCAGGGCCAAGACATTTACCGAAGCCTATACAGCAGAAGCAACTAATAACATTTGAAGTGTTACTCTCTAATTACAAAATAAGTGAAAAATTATAGCTCCCTGGACTTCAGAATATGAATTCTCCAACAGTGGTTCTCCCTCCATGTCTTGGAATAATGCCCCAAGACAAAGCAGCCTGAACAGAGCCTCTCCATCTCTAACTGGTGTGGAGCACCTATGTCCATCAACAGCAAAAGGAAAACGAAAACCATAGAAACAATGAAACGCAAACACAACCAAGGTTAAACATCTCATACAAGATCACAGATGATCAACTCTGAGTAGAAAGCAAACCATACAGAAAAACCTGGAAGCTCCAGCAGTTCTTCAGCATTGTCTCAAAATCCCACAGTACAGCCTGGTGACAGTCAGTCACTTCTCTCTGATTTCTGCCTTCTAATCTTGACACCATTTGCATATTGGCATTTGAAGCCCCTTTTTGCCCAGAACCACTCGAGCCCTACCTGCTGCCTCCTCAGGTGTACTATCTGAAGGCCTTCAGTGCCTTAGATTACCCTCTTCTTAACTTTGTAGTTTGTGACAGGCTAAAATCCAATACAGAAATGAATCAAGAGATACTGAAACAGTATAAATTAGAATTAAGGAAAAAACATTTCCAAACATTACAGAAGTCAAAAGCTGCTCTAAATATTTTTATTTATCAGAAAGAAATAACAATTTAAAAATTTACCTTGATTTCAATGTTTCCTACTTTAGCAGTTGATCTTATAATGGGTCTTCCAACCAAAGCTGGAAAAATGTGCTCTGGAAAATTCGAGCCTGCATAGCCACATTTCACAAACTGAAAAGGAAGAATAATTTTATTAGAATATACATTACTTTTGTTTACAAATAGAAACCTGGTTTGGGGTAAAAAACTAAAAGTCCATATTTAAGAGCTTGTGCCCCACTGGAAACCAAACTGATTTACACTTTCAAACCAATTTTGCATGTTTTAGATGATGCATACATTTTTAAAACTGAACAAAATTATTTTCCAGAATGTTTTCTGAATCAAGACTATCAGATTTTTGAGAAACAGTTTAAAATTAATAAGTACATTGCAAGGTGTAAAAGAGTCCAGTATCCCAGTATCTGAATTTGGATTTCTTGCCACTCTATAAAAAAGTCCTCTAGCAACCTGAAATCTGTAATTTTGTAATGGATCACCTTATAATGAGTACCTTATGAAACCTAATTAAATCACCTCTCCAAGTAGAGCACACAGTAGCATAATGAATTACACACCAGAAAAAGCCCCAAAACCTTGTGAATTTAATTTTTACACTCTCATAAAAAGTGCTCAAATGTGAACTAGCAATTCAGATGGATTTCTCAAAGTTTAGTAATTTTGAGGGTTTCCTTTAAGGATAAAGTCTGCAGTAAGCACTTCTAAAACCAGCAGTACAACCAAAACCTCAGATGGTGGCAGTTCACACCAAACAGGATGCTCTGAAAGTTTGTTATCCAAATATATACAAAAGGAAGCTTTATATCACTGGGTTCCAAGATAATATACACACTAAGAAAATAATGACAATTTACTGAACAATAAAAAATATATAGTCACTAGAGGAAGTTCAGTTGTAAAATATGAACTTTAAATGTGCCAGCAGAAGTTACAAGTTTAGTTCATGGGGATCAGCAGGTTATGCTCTTCAGCTATCCTATTTTGATAGTGTATTTTCATGTATTGTACTCTGATGTTCTGCCTGCAGCTCACACAGAGAAGACTCCTCTTTTATTCTGATGCACAGTTTGCATACTGGACTATATTAACATACCAGAACAAAAATATTTTCATCTGCAAAATTACCAAACCATTGAGGTGCAGTAGCAGTAATCCAGCACCATGGGATCCCTCAGGTTGGAGGGAACCTCAGGAGCCGTTTCATCCAACGCTGGGCTCAAACCAGTCACCACTGAATTCTGAGCAGGCTGTTCAGGACTTGGACCAGCTGGGTGCTGGGAGCCTCCAAGAGCAGGCAATTCACAAACTCCTTGGGACCCTTTCCCAAAATGCAATTATCCACTGCAGGTTGTCTTAGAAGCCATCTGCTAGAATTTTCCAAATATTCACTGAGTTTTCTGAAGCAAGATCTGAAGACTGCCACTGGAACAATTATCCCAGCAAAGAGTACAGCTAATTGCAGCTGAGAGGAATTCTGTCATTACACTAACGGTAACATGAAAATTCACTTATGCTGTTGCTTGTATATTTAGTCACCTTACTGCAGTAAAAAAGGGCACCTGCTGTGGAAAGAAATTTAGAGAGCCAGTTACAGAAAGAGCCAAGAGACATTTTAATTAAAGCTAGGGTAAAAGAGGGGAGAAAGGATTTTTATTTTGCTTTTTTGTGACCCTCGTTTCTTTCACTCCTGCAGTGCTTGCCCTCTAAAGGCAGAGCTGTTTGGAATACCAGAAGAATGATACTGTGTACACAACTCATTACACTCATTCCACTTAAAACCTGGAATATTCTGAAAATGCAAGTACAGTAATTTCACGACCATATGGCACACCGGATTATAAGGCGCACCTCCAGGAGTCGGCAAATTTCACAACTTTGTACATTACATAATGCGCACCGGACTATAAGGCGCACTTTTTTTTTGCAGCGAGGAACCACGCCATGCACAACAAAGTAACAAAATAGTAACAGAATCCTATGATCGCAGGGTTTACTGGCTTGGTGTGGGGTCGGGCGGGTTCGATGCCGGTCGGGGCTGCCGCTGGTGCCGGGCACCTGAGCCGCGCCACGATGCCGGGAGCCCATGCCACGCTGTGCTGCCGGAAGCCCATTCTGCCCCACGTTGCCAGGCAACTCTGCCGCGCGGTGGTACCGGGCGCCCGTGCCCCACCGCATTGCCAAGCGCCCGCGCTGCACCGCAGTGCCAGGTGCCCGTGCCCTGCCACGGTGCCGGGAGCCCGAACCGCTCGGCGGCGTCGCAGTGCCGCCGGCTCCCCTGGCTCGTACTTCCAGGTTGGCAAATTTCGCAACTTTGTCCATTATACAAGGCGCACCGGACTATAAGGCGCATTTCCAGGTTCAGATCAAAATTTTAGTCAAAAGGATGCGCCTTATAGTCGTGAAATTACTGTATTTACCAATTCTTTTGGTTATACTATGGCAAACATGCCTAGGAGCTGTACAGATCTTACCTGTGCATTCGAGAATACAGTGCTGCTATGAGAAAGCAAAGTGCAGCCACAAGCACTTCTGGATCACAAACCTGAACACATCAGTAAATCAGAAGTAACAGGATAAGTAATATCTAAATAAAGATGTATTACTTAAAATCCTAGAACACCCCCTCAAGAAGCTCCACTACTCAAACTTTTAAACCCTGCTAAATGCCCAGTATTTATATAGCAACCCTGATGCACGTAACCAAAACTACTGCACAAAAATCAACGCCTCTTGGCCCAGCACCTCTCAGAATAACATACATCTATACTGACCTAAAAACTGCTGACCTACAAAACCACAGAAATTCTTACTATTTGATATGAATAGTAACTTCCAGCCTCTTTTTACATTAAGACCTTGATGCATCTTCCTGGGAAATTAACTACATTGGCAATTAACAAATCCTAGATTTTAAAAACAGATTTTCATTTCTCCAACCAGCCTGAACCACAATCAAAACCAGATTTAATCGATGTGAACTACAACAAGTTTAAGCTTGGACATTCACAGTCTGTTTCCCACCTCTTTCTGTCCAGAACAGAGAACCTTAAAAAATGCATTTTACAAAGTTTGACAGACTCTGCCATAGACAGAAAGGACAGAATTTTAACTTGCCTTCAAAATTGACATTTCCCCTTCCAGTCTACGTAAAAATTTGGTGAAGGTAAGAATAAGAACAAGTAAACTTTCTCTGTCAGCTTCCCCATCAATGAGGGCATCCCCACTAGTATTCTCCCTCACAATATCCTGAATATTCAGCTTGTTAAGTAGGTTTGTTGTGACCTAACATTGCCTATCATGGCTGAAGAAACAGGCTCAGTGAAACTATCAAGAGGTAGAGGCACAGAACTGCATAAAAATAAATTTTGGACTCTTTTATATTTTTTTAAAGGGGACAGGAAACATAAAATACTGTTCCCTCCTGTCCCTTCCAGGAAATCCTTCAAAATCTTCAAGTAAACGTTATGAACTGCAGTAATCTGGAAATACTTCTCTTTTCTAAGGCCCAGCATTAAACGCCCACTGTTCTGTCACCCTCAGTTTGAAACTCACCAAATTTAAGAACAGTGAACTTGTCTCTCTTCCACCTCTTGCCATGCACATCCCTCACAGCAATTACTGAACAATTTCAGTACAATGCTCGTGTTTCCAACAATAACACAAGCACTCCATGAATTTACCCATTTCTGCAAGGACTTCATCATCATTTGTTTTTGCACACATTTGCTGTACATTCAAAATGTTCTAAGAACAGTTATTTAGCCTGCCTGTGTGCAAGACCACGTATGTAAGAATTTTTACCATATATAGTTTCTTCTCCATTTCGCTGTGGTTTATACCGAGTCTTTCACTTCCTACTGAGTCATCAAACACTAAGAACTTGCATGTATAAGTGTTCTTTCAAACGAAAAGAATGAGGAAGCTTGCAAACGGGTCACATGACTGGTTTTAAAATGAATACTAATATTCTTATCAGATCTCCGTGTTTGATCTTTTCCACTGATGCAAGTCTCAAACAAAAACACTAAATACAGTTACAGTAATTTTACAGGCCAATAAGTAACTTTCCATTTGGCCTCTAACAATAAGAACATCCACCTCTAACGCTTTACACCTTTGAGGTGCCATTGTCTGCCTCCCATACAACATGTTGCAAGAACTTCCTTTGAGTCACTCACCTCTTCCTCAAAGATTGGCTGCAGCCTGATACACCAGAAGTCCTACTGCACCCTAACAAGAACAGTAATATCAAGGACAATCCCAATGTTAAAAAATTCATCTCATTTTTCCAAATATATTCTCAATTTTTTATCTATAAGATTTCTGACATCTGGAAAGAGATTTAATTTTAATCATGCCTTAAAGTGTGAGATATTCAAAATACAGTAATTTCACAAATACAAGCCGCACCATTTTGACCAAAATTTTGCTCCCACACCGGAAATGCGGCTTATACTCAGGAGTGGCCAATATGTGAATAATTTTCTGACATTTTCAACCTCGGGAGTGCAAACCGAGTCAGTGCAAACTGCAAAGTCGACCACCTGCCAGTAAAACCCTGCATTTATGCGGTTGTTACAAATTGGTTACTCTGTTGCGCGGCGGGTGGAGCTGCTCCCTAAAGGCAGCACAGGGGGTGGGGAAGGCGGGGCAGCTCTCTCCTGCTGGCCCCGTGGCCCGGGGGGAGGCAGGGGCTCTCTCCGTGCTGCTGGCCCCGCGGCTCGGGGGGCTCCCATCTCCACGTGCTGCCGCCGCAGGAGTGAGGCAGCTCCATCCCCGCCTCCCACCGCTGCCACGGGTGACGGCGGGCTCTGTGCCCCTCCTGCCACCAAGCGGCAGCGCCGGGCTGGGGCGAGCGAGCCCAGAGGCAATGGCGGCCGGCCCTGAGCGGCCCTGCCGAGCGGCAGTGCTGAGCTGGGCCACCCAGCCCTGACGGCAGCCCCGAGCCCTCATGGCCCGAGCCGAGCCAGTAAACCCCGCCCTGCCGCAATTGTGTTACTATTTGGCAACTTTGTTGCACGTGGGTCCTCCCTGCGAATGACAGAGTGGCTTATTCTCAGGTGCAGCTTATTTATGGACAAAGAACGAAATGTTCGCCAACACCCGGCGATGCGGCTTATACTTCAGTGCAGCTTGTATTCGTGAAATTACTGTAACTCGAAATAAGACATTTCTTGTCATATAGGAAAAATATTACTGTCAAAATACTGGTTGACAATAATGAAGTACTTGATATCTCCACATGCAATTGAGATGCAGAAGTTTTACTGAAGGGAATTTTTGTCCAGCTTAGTTATCCCAATCCTTGTTCAATTATCCCAAATCAATTTAAACATTTTGAGTTGACTGACTTAACAATTTCTTCTGACACTATGTTCTCCCACCCAAGGAGCTCTGTGGCTTCCAGACACACATTGTTCTGCCAAAGGCCGAGCACAACCCAAAACCACACAGGCTGAAGTGTCACAGGCCCCTCCTCCTGCACCATAAAGGCACCTTCCACTCCTATGGTTATTTATATCCTGCTGGTGCAACTCACGGAGGGAAAAAATGCATGGATTCAGGATGTCTCTGGGATTAACAGCACATGCAGATACCCTAGGTTGTAAAGAAATCTGTGTGGTACACTCAGCTTGGAAAATCTGATTCGAACAATTGCTTTTACCCCATGTCACACCTGAGGTCAGCCAAGGCACAATACTGCTGTCACCACCAATACACTATAAATTTTACAATTCAGTGATTATTGCCTTATAAAGGACCACACCAATGGATGAAACTCTGATTTTTTTTTTTTTAAATCTGGACCTCACAATAGGAATATTTAAAAAAAAAAAGAGTAAAAAAAATAGAAAAAAAAATCAAACCAAAACCAAACAAACAATAAAGTAGCTTAAATACCCCTTTATAACAGGAAAATGCTATCTTTTCTTCTTTCCTTTTTCTAAATTATAGTGTAAAAAGCACCCACTGACTCTGAACCCTAGCCCTATTAAAGATAACTTTTGCTATATGAGAGTTAACGAAGACATCAAAACTGTCAAATCCCTGAACTGTCAAATATGATGCTCTTCTTCCTAAACCATTCTAACAATTTAAAATGCTAATTGAAAAACCCTCCAATTTAGGATGCTGAATCTCTAATAACATCATCCTTTGTCTCAACTATTCTTTCCTAGGCTTATTAAAAAAACCTCACCTCTTTATTGCAAGTGTCCATATTAAAAAAACCCTTAGTCTTTTTTACCATTCAAGAGATCTTAATATATCACCAGTTAAGGTAACCCTCCACATAAGACTGCTTTACTAGGGAAACAGTAGATTGCTAAAAAAAAAAAAAAAAAATACTAAGGGGAAATATCCACCGATAGCATCTGATCTCCTTCTGCTTTAAAATGGTATCTTTTTCACTTCCTGCCAAGGTGCCTCACAGCCTGACAAAAGGATGGATTTCCAGCAAGTGCCTGTACGCTTACGGAGGCCAGAAAAGGTGGAAAGGATAGGGAGAAAATCTTTCACTGAAAAAATGCCCATTTGGAGGTATGTGGCAGATCAGAGAGGTATTAAGGAAAGGATGATGCTGTATTTTGAACAGCAGCTGCCCAAAAAAAAAAAACCAAAATCAAACAAAAATCCCCCACAAAACCCCAACAACAAAACCCCCAAACACTTCCCTAAACTAATAATCCTACAGACACAGGACACATCCTGATTGCTGAATGCATAATGCGCTCATTCAGAATATTTAAAAATCGGTATTTTCGTCTAAACGCTCGTTTGCTACAGCGACACTCGCTCAGGTCACGTAGAGAAATCAGGATGTTGACGGTAAAATGAGAACGCCGAGGGGATGCGGGCGGGCACAGCACACCCAGCAGCGCGGAGCCCCGGCGGTGCGCCCCGGCTGGGGAACACGGGGACACCCGGCCGAGGGCCACCGGATCCCCCCGCCCATTCATTCCGCGGGCCCGCGCGAGCCGCGGGATGGCGGCCGGGCCCGGTGGCGGCAGCAGGGCCGGGCGGGCGCGGCCCGCGGGCGGTGCCGGCAGGAAGCCGGGCCGGCTCTGGGGGGAGTCGCCCGGCTTCCCCTTCCCCTCCGCCCCGGCAGCAGGGCGGGTCCCGGCGCCGGCCGCAGAGACTCACCCCGGTGCCGTTGTCGCACACCACCACCTTCCTGCCCAGCGTGTCCATCGCTGCGACACCGACACGGCTCCGCACCAGGACCGACACCGACCGCGACACCGGCACCGCCCCGACCTCCGCCGGGCCCCCCGAGCGCGCCGCCCGCCGCGCGCGCACGCCGGAAGCCGTCAGCGCGCGCCATCGCCCCGCCCGCCGCTGGCCCCGCCCCGGTTGCCATGGCGGCGGCGGGGGCAGCGGGACACGGGAGGCAAAGCGGCCCCGAAACCCGGTCCGAGAGGCGCCCCGACTCTCCCCGGGTGCTGCCAGCTTCCCAGGCCGGCTCTTTGTGTTCGTCTCCTACCGATGCCGAGGCGGGACGGGTCACCTGAGGGACCGCTCGGCTTCCCCCCTCACGCATTGCCCTCACCGCGGGGAGCGGTCTGCTCTCTGTCCTCGCACTGAGCGAAATCAGGCAGCTCTTAAAAGCTTCTATTTGCCATGAATGTTGTGTTATTCTATAGCTCGGCATCCCGGAAGAACTTCTACTCCTTCCAGGAGGCCTTGCCCAGGTCTGCCTGGCGAACAGTTTGCGTTTGTGTGATGGGTTCTGAATAAAGGAAAAAATAAGTGTGATCTCCTGGTTCCTTCACGAGGTCAGGAACAAACGCCAGGTTTTCCCCTCCATGCCATGAGCTGTGTCGCTCACTGTGAACTGCAGCCTGTTACAATTGGGTATCACACAGTATGACCACGAGAGGGGTTGTGTACTTAAGAGAATTACATATTGTGTGGAAAATCACGCTGTGAAAGGCCACTGTCCACGGAGACAGAGGAGTCCTGCAAAAATCAACTTTATTCGTATAAAGGGAGAGAGCCCACTGAGCCATATCCCTGTGGGATTTCTCTCGACTTCTTGGGGGACACATGTTGCCCTACTCCAGGTACAGCCTTCCCGAACCATCTACCGCATATCCCCCTTGAACATGTATCCCCCCCCTCATAATGCATTGCAAGACCATTAAAATTAACCATTCGCACACCCTGCGTGGAGAAGTTAAAATTCATAATTCTTTAGGTCTGTGCATTTTTCCCCAAAGTTCAGACGTTCAGGCTGTGCTTTGCTCTGCAACAAACTTGCACGGCTTGATGTTGGTAAAGACCCCCACACCCATTCTTCCAGAACTGGGCAGATCCTTTCAGATCGAGTCTTTTGTAAAGACTTTAAGCCCATTTCTCCTATCACATATGGATAGGAGAATCTATATGTGTATCTTTATGGTTGCAATTTTTTCTACCTTTAATTTTACAGAATAGTGAGAACAATCAGAAATTTTAAAAATACCAGAATAAAGGCCATAATATTTGACTTTTTTAAACTTTAATCACACCCAGATATTGAGAATGAGGAAACAACAGGGTTGTCATACCTAGTAGGACGAAGAGGCTATGGAAACAAACATGGAGCAATCCAGTGGCATGCAGCTGTGATGGAAGGATATCCTGCACAGCTTTACCTGGGTACGGATTGCTTTCTAATATACATATGGTTAATGATCTTATTTTAATCTGCTTTTCAGAGCATGGCACGGTTTACATTGCTGGTTGAAGCCAGATGCATAAAGCAATTGCCTTAAAAGCCTGCTCTTTGTCCAGAAAAATTAATTAATCTGTGTGTTTTAAATCCCTCAGCTTGTTGAACCCAGCATAGAGGGCTCACTAGGGGAACTACGCCCTGTTTCCTACTCTGCTGTTGGACTTGCTGGGTAATTCTGGACATAGCACTTAACCAGCCTGTGCCTTAGTCCCTCAAAGCTGGATATGGTATCATGCCATCTCATACTAATGCTTGTGGATAAAGCATCTGCAATATCTTAGTGAGAAATGTTTCCTTTTAGGTTCAAATTATTTGTCAGACAGCTGTGCCTCCTCATGTACAGTGGTGGCAACATTTACTCTGCTCCAAGGCAAACCATATTTTAATACAGAAGTGATGAAGTAAAAAAGCAGCAAACTTTCTTCACTAACTTTTCTGAAGTTAGATAGTCACTAGATCATTAAATAGGTCAAATATAACATGTAACTCCTTTTTAATAATGTTTTGTGACTTTTATCAGATTGGCCTTTTCCTGTCAGGAATTTAGGCTATCAGTTAAAGAAAATGCTGTATGACAAAGAGTTAGTTTGATAATTGCCATCAGAATTTACAGTGTAATCCAACTCTCTCCAGATACAGTGATACTGAAGTCTGGCAAATATAAATTATTAACTTGCTATTTATAGCCCAGCATAAAGATTTCATATCAAAAGGGTACAGGTTCTGTACCTGAGGTAGCAGAACTTACATCCTGCATGGTATAGTCAATAAATTCACCACTGTTGTTACTACCAACTGTTGTTGTTGTTAGCTGCTGGATAGCCATAAAGTATTTTTTGTATTTCATTAAATGTCATGGACAGTGCAGGAGAGGAAGTATAGTGTGATTTGAACAGACATCTCTCTTAGAACTTATTTTACCAATTTAGCTGAACTGAGATATTACTTCTTGTTTTAAAGATTAAAAAAAAAAAAAGCAGTGTCTGTAGAAAGAAAAACTATCCACAGTTTCCTAACAGGAGAAGGTGGTGTGACTTGCTGTGACTTTTTTGAGTGAGTAAGACATCGTGATAGAAGATAATAAAAGTATGGTGACTAAGCAGAACGCTGAAGCTTATCAGAGGAGGTACTACCTCTCTCTTATTCTGAGTTTGATAGACTTTTATGGACTTGCCAATTAAGTGCTCTGTGCTTATCCTAATGTGTAGGCATATAAACAGAGGCAGGAAATATTCAGAATTAAAAGGGGAAATGAGTTATTGCAACAGCTGTCCTATAGCTCTGCTCAGTATAGAAGAGAAAGGAGGATCTAGTGATATCTTGCTTGCAGCAAAGCAAACACTGTGTTTCTTAATCCCACCTCCACTCCCCACAGAGCCCTCACTCCCAGAGTAGGTGTATGGAATTTGGACCTGTAAAACTCTGGCTCACTGGAGAAACTGATGCCAGTTCATTCCTATGCTGATGAGGCTTGTTCCCATGTTGTATTGACAGGGCAGGAGAAAGACATTCCACCTGAAAACTAGCATTAATCTTTTCAATAATCTGCTTAGTTTCTTATTGAGGCATTTTACCTTTGTCTTGGATTTATTTCATTACTTTGCCAGAAACAGAAGACTAGAAATATTCACAGAAAGTATCCCCTGACTAAACACTGATTGTTTTCTGGATTTATCAAACTGTGGCTGTAGTAAGTTAAACCCAGTCTGGATACTAATGAATAGATCATGGTTTAAAGGGCAGCCCTCAACAGGCACACCTTCAACGTGGTGTGACTACCTCATTAGCATCAAGGAACTGTGACCTTCACCCGATCCTGAATATCTCACTTTCCTGCTTATCAAAGCCACCCACACTCAGGTGCCAGAGACAGTGTGGCCATGGGAGTCAAAGCAGCAGAATTTTTCTGCTAAGAAAAGACAACTTGGTTGTCAAACTGCACCAGAGTGAGAGTGCCGAGCAGGCCTGGATTTCTGTGAAGGACAAAAGGGTTTGGATTCTCCTCCCCATAAGCACCACCCATTCTGAGTCATCTGAGCTGAAGTACTGGCATAATTGCGAAAACATCTTCACACAGATGGTATGATCCAGTGTAGGCTACATGAGGATTCTTGAGTGAGATATTTGGCTATAATTAAAATACTATGAGGAGAGGTTTTTCTTGTTGGATATTTTTCACAAACATTTCTTCACAGGGTGGACAAAATGTTTTTCTTTTTTAGTGCCACAGGGGTACAGAGTATGAACTTTATTTTTGTTGGCACATTTCCAGATAAACATAACACATTGTACAGGTTTAAAACTTTGTGTTTTAAATTCAACAAAAATTCCATTTCATGTAGTGTCTCTAGCATATGTCCCATCTGCCATTCAAATCTCTTAAAACTCAAACAATGTTATCTTATAGAGTTCAGACACTGCAAATCATCATGAATTTTGACCACTGTAGATGTGATGATGCTTTGTCACAAAAGCCCAGAGCCATGCAGGGCATACACTTGTGATGATTTCACTAAAATTTAGGGGCCACAAATAGTTTTATGATAAAGAAAATCTGCCTTCATAGCTTTGCTTTTTATTTTAAACAATTTAATTTCTGAGACCTTAGGATGAAGCAGTGAAATGTGCAGATGAGATGTGTTGGACACTGGACTCATGGGAAACCCCTGGATGCTCTCTCTGGACCCTGTTCTCCACTGCCCTAAATATTTTGTAGCTGTTTAGGCATGTGCAGCGGATGCAAGGTATTAATACCTCTGAATTCTTCACTTACGTCAATGATAACATTTTGAGGCCAATTTCCAGAGATATAAATGGCACCAAATGGAATTTCAGAGTTTCAGAAACCTGATTTCCAGAGATTTCAGGTTATTTTTATACCAACTGAAGTGAATGAAACCATTTTCTGAAAATTGGGTTCCAGATATTAAAGTCTGGCAGGCAAAGCTGGGTTATCCAAAATTAGATGCCAATTCTGAAAGATAATTGTAAGTGATGATCTCATAGGGGAAGTCTGAGACAGAGTTAAGACTAGAATCTAAATCATCTGATGCCTAAGTCCTGTGCATTAACATTGATTTTTTTTTTTTAGTACTGTGAGCTTGAATACTGACTTGTTAAGAGAATAAAAACAGTTTTCAAAACTCATCCACAGCACATGCAAAACAGTGTTTTGATGTAATTTGCTGAATTCTGGTAGCTGAAGTAAATTTGCATCTCAAATTTCCAAAGAAAGTGGTTTCAAATAAATTCATTCTTTAGTATAGTGAAGTTAAGCCCCCTGCAGGTAAATACTACTTTTAATTAATTGATTAGTGGATTTTTTCCCCCCATTCTTTATCTGTTTTCTGCACTTCTAAAATCAGTTCTTACCAAATACTTTTTTTCATGAGAGTATCTGTGGTTGCTGTAAAAAACTGTACATATTAGAAAGCAGTATGGTTTTCCATTTTTCCTATGAAGGCAGGCTGAGTGAGCTGGGGTTGTTCAGCCTGGAGAAGAGAAGGTTCTGGGGAGACTTTATTTTGGCTTTTCAGTACTAGAAGGGGGCTTTATAACAAAAGTGGCAAGAGCTGCCGTGACAGGACGAGGGTAAATGGTTTTAAATGGAGA
Source organism: Catharus ustulatus (assembly GCF_009819885.2). Taxonomy (NCBI): domain Eukaryota; kingdom Metazoa; phylum Chordata; class Aves; order Passeriformes; family Turdidae; genus Catharus; species Catharus ustulatus. Next base: position 11,027,279 of record NC_046223.1, read on the forward strand.
GGGCAAGTTTAGACTGGACATAAGAAAGACATTTTTTATTACAAAGGTGATTAGACACTGGCACAGGCTGCCCAGAGAAGCTGTGGATGCCTCATCTCTGTGAGTGCTAAGAGTTTGACTAAATGAGAGAGACATTTCGGAATGCAGTGCAATGTGTTTCATTAAGGAGCTTTTTCAGAAGGCATACAAATTATCAATATCTGTTATTGCTGGGAGTTTGAATTGCACCTTTCACTTTTTCTCAAAAGACTTGGTATTTTAAAAACTTTTTTTTAGCCATGTCAAAAACTTACTAAGATTGAGAATGAAAATGGGGAAGTAGCTCAAATATGTGGATGCACCACTAGCTTAAAATCAAGGAAAACCTCTTTTCTTGTCACACTCAATATCACAAACTTTCAACTAGCAACTTTGTAGAGATTATTTTCCCTGAAGTTCAAATTGAATAAGACAAACAAGAAGGAAAGAAAATATAGCTTGTGGGGGATGGGGGAGGGTGGGGGTGGGTTTGTTTTGTTTAGTTTTTTTGTATTTTGCAGGTGAACATTGCATGTATTTAAAACGTTTGCATGAGAATTTTTCTGCTTCTTGATTTGGTATTGATACTGATGGCTCAGGCTAGATAGTAAGAGCAGAAGGTGCATTCACTCGGATTCCAGCAGCCAGGCTCATGAAGAGAAACTCTCAAATGTGAATACAAGATTGTGAGGTTGTCACCTGATTGATTAGAAGCAAATAACTGTCAGACAGCTGAGTGTGCAAAGCATAAGACTGCCCTATGATTTCTCAACTTTGGCAGTTTTGATGCCACTTGTACTTTAAATTAGTATTAATACTTGAGGGGAAAATGCAGCCTTCCTCTCTTTAATCAACAGTTTATAAATGCAGTAGCACATTTCAGATTCAGTAATGTATTTTTATCTGGCAGTTGATTAATGTACATAATAAGATGGATAGGCCTTGTGCTGAGATGCAGAACAGTGACACACAGCATAGTGCTGCTTCAGAAGGAAACAGTCTTTTTATTATTATTATTTTAATTAGGTGTCATAGCTTTGGATATCTATGAAAATCAATAGCTGTTTTAAGATGGATACAACATATTTCACGGTTCTCTAGTTCGTGTAACTTACGTAAATATTTGTTTCTGGTTATTTTTGAGGAAACATCCTTTCTACGCAGAATTAGCTTTAGAATCAAAGCTGGTGTTGGGAGGAACACCCTGATAAGTTTACAAAGCAGCCTGTGAGGGAGTGGAGATTTGAGACAGGAGGTGGCAGCCTTGAGTAGCAACGCACGGCTGTCTCTGCTTAAAATCAGATCCAAATGGAGCCAGCTGGGCACAAATAACTCAGCATCTCAGCCCTCTTTCTTACACATCACAACGACAAGCAGCCTGGATAGCGAAGATGGCAACAACTAGCGTTGTCCTTTTTGCCTGGTAATTAAAAATGTAGTTAATTAATACTTTTAATGCAAAACTGTATGAGTTTTCCTAGATTTTTTAAAAATATTTGGATCAGTAGTTGTAGCAGGAAAGACTGCAACATACTGCAAAGGCAGAATTTAATCTGTGTCATTCTCATCTGGGTCTGTTTCTTCTAACTAGGAAAATCATGTTGCAGACAAGAATAACTGATAAAATATGGGGCTGATTTATTCAAATAAAAGTTGTGCCTTATTCTTGGTCTCCTTTTTGGTATCCTGGAACACTGGGCTCATCCCTTAACTGAGGGGTACAAGCAGGTTATGAGGTACTCCTATTTCCCTCATGAACTGAGACACAGTAATGGCAAGATAACATGCTTTTATTAGCAATATCACTAAAATTTTCTAATGTATAAATCAGCAGAAAACCCTGCAACTACACAGTCTCAGCAGAGAGAGGAACTTGATGACATCATTGTTTTTCCCCTGTGAAAATGCTTAGTTGGAAAAAGACAAAAAAAAGATTAAATTAATCAGAGTAACTCGATGCAACCTCCCACTTCTAATCTTTTTGAAGAATGTGAACAGTACCATTCACTGGTAAAAAATGTAACCAAGAGAGTTCTGCAGCATTATTCATTTCTACTGGATATTCATACTAGGAATTATACTTGTAAATTTTATTATTGTAAATTTTGTGTATGTATTGATTGATTTTTTTCCCTACAGCTCCACATTTAAAAAATATGTATTTTGGGCCAAATTTCAAGTTACAATTTTTTCTTTCAGATGCATGTGAAAAGTCTTCACTTGTAAGTTTGATAAGCAACAAATCCTTCAAATAGAACAGGTTGCAATTCTGCTCTGCCTGGAAAGTACACACGCATGTAAGTCCATAACAGAACTAATTTTCTGAGCTTGTTTTTTGTCACAGTCTGTAGGAAAAAATTAGCATTTTCCTCTTTCTCCCCTGTGGCTTGCAGTTAACCTGTGCATGCACAGATCTGCCTGCTGCATGCAGACACCATAGTTTGCCTGGATGGATCTGAATGAGCGACCACATTTTCTGTGACAGTCTGGTTCTGTTAGGCACAGTAGACATTGTCAGGGAGCCTTCTGTTTAATCTTTTTATTAAGCAAATATTTCCTTAAGTTTGCATAAGCAGTCACCCAGCCATGGCATAACACAATCCTTTAATACCGTCAGGGTGTGGTGATTACATTTCCTTAGAGACTTCTCCACCATCTAACTACCAAAAGTAATTTATTCCCAGTTAACACCATCACTTACTTGTTTTATTTCTTCACTTCCTTTGTCTGTCACAGGCAGGCAGATCAGGGAGTTAATAGTTGTCTTTTTAGTACAAAAAGTAGTTGGGGGATGATTTTTTGAGCCAGATTCCCTAAATAAATAAGGCTTGTATTATCATTCTCTGCCTATTCCAACACTAAACATGCCACACTAAAAACATGGAACCCCACTGGCCATTTCACTTCATGTGAAAGAGAAACAGGAGATTCATTCTTCCAGCTTCCCAGCAATTTTATGGAAGTGGATGGCTGAGGGAAGGAAAGAGAGCCTACTGCTACCTTCTAGTATTAAGGTACTTGTTAAAGTAGGAGATACATGTCAAGTTTTGAATATCAAAATACAAAAAAATATTGATATTTATTTGGAGTTAAGATGAGTACCTCCCTTTTTGTGTGAGTTTTTTTTTAAAGGCCACTGAAACTGAAAGAATGTGCTTGATACAGATGATCAGTACTGATCACTACTTTATGTTGCAGGCTGAGTCATAACAGTTGTTCTGTGCAATAATTTAATTTTCACTCCTTCATAGCATTTATGGGATTGGAAAATGTACCAAAAAGCATTTTGTTCTATGAGGAAGTGCAATAAACTTTGGCCTTATCATGTCTGTATTGCTGGAGAAATATGGTTTTCTTTTTTGAGTAGGTAGTTTTGGCATCTTAAGGGCTCTCTTTCTGATTGTTGCTTTCTTGGAACAACAGTAGCTGCAGCCTTGGCTGGATTGGGACATGGAGAGATGTTTTGTTCTAGATTCAGCTGTGCAGAGGAAAGAGGTTTTCCATCCGCAGCCACATGGATGCTTCTACCTGCTACAAACTGGCCTATCATGGATAAGTTTGTATGGGTTCTCCCTAATTCATACTAAGCACAAATAGGTGTATCAATTTAAGCAGTTTAAAATCTTGGTCTCAGGTATGGCAGCTTGCTCTGCCTCACCTGAATTAGCAGCACTGCCATGGACTTCTATTAGTACCCTGAAAAGCGCTCAGGAACTTCTGAGCTGGTTAATCTCATCCACTGGCACTGCTAGATGTAGAAGAAACCACCTCTGCATAGCCTGAAGCCCTTTTGGTAATTCACAAGCAATATGGCATCATGGGCAGGACTTCTGCCTGCACAAAAGGTGAGTGAATACCCTTTGGGGATTTGAATATCTGAGCTCAACAAACAGAAAGAAAAACATTGACTCATATGCTTTTACAAACCAGTTCCAGAGCAGAGCCACATTATAAATTGGCCCACATGTGAAAATGGCTTCTTATACCAAGAAAAACTGTAGATAAGTGGAAAAGGTACTTGAAGAACTATTTAGTGGTTTGGAGCACTAAGGAGATCTATTCTTAGAGTATAGTTTGGACTGTGAATGGCATGAACAGATTTTTAGGGAACCTTAGCCATGTGTGGGGTAGAAAAGTCTAAGAGAAATGAGAAGAAGTCCATGAGCAATGGAATAATTGAAGCCTGTTTTCCAATGGGTTTGTGGAAGTTCTCCCTGTGGCCTGTATGGTCTTTGTCTTAGATGGATTGTCTGATGCCTAGTAAGAATGAGGCTTTTACTACACTTTTGCATTGCTGGAGACACCATCTGGATCTCCTCTTTTTCCCAGCTGGCTGCCTATTTTCACTAAACTTGGGATGATTTTGTGTCTTGCAACCTGTGATTCATTTTCAAATTTAGTTGAAAATCAGCACTGGATTCAAAAGTTACTCTAAGAGGAAGTGAAGACAGCAGAATAGGCACTCACACGCAAAATATGATGACAAAGGCCTTTTTTTCCTTAGGGAATCAGAACAGTTGGAGAAGGCACTTCCTTCATGTTTGGTGATTTCCAGCACTGGCAAGGTCACCTCAATGGGACATAGAAAGGGCAAATGGAAGCAGCTTTCTAAACTTAAACCTGCTTTCATCTTAAAGCCCTGTTTTATAGAGAACTGAGGGACAGGTTTACAATATTATACTCTTGTGGGTCTTGTTGGCATTTATTTGGAACCTGGTTATTCATTAGTTGAAAATGTGCTAGAATTCCAGGAGTTGGTCTATATCTATACGTAGATTGCATTTCTTCAACTGTTTCTTAAGTCGGTATTACTGATACAATTAATTTTGCTTGTCACTCCAAAATTATATATATTTGTCTAGTGGGGATGAATGAGAAAACAAAATCCAGTAGCAGGTGCACAAAGCAATCTACCTGAACATGTAGGTCAAGTTTAATAGGCATATTTTATGTACCAGAACAATTTTCTGTAGTTGTTATCAACATCTATATCTTTGATTTCCATCTAGGTAGGTAAGAACTCCATTGTTTTGCTAGTGCTTTGGTGGACTTGAAAAATAATCCTCCTTTGACTATTTGAGAACATGTAGCTGAAATGTCTGGTAGTGACAAGTTATACTTCTGTCCCAGGGAAAAAACACAAAAGCTTAAAATGGAAAATGAAAGAGGAACCCATCAGAAGAACTGTTCTGTGCGCATGTCCTCTCTGTCTCTGAAAATTTCATTTAGCTCCAGGCATGGGCTTGAATAACCTACCTCATGATTATTAGCACCAGATAAAAATTTTTTCTATACAGAGAATATGTACCTTTTTATTTTACACAGGGAATGTATACCTTGTATCAGTCTTGGTAAGAAAGAAAGGTGGGTTTCATGTAGATTATGTCATAGCCTGTAAGAAAAGATATGTCTTGACTGCAGAAAACAAAAGGGCTTTATCTAGGTGCTTAGCCAAGTGCAAACATTTTTCTATCAAATAGAAAATATCTGTTGACATAACTAGGATGGAAGAATCTGTATAGATAGGTGATAAAAAACCTTCTTTGCCTCACTGAAATTCTCAGTAAAAATGTGCCCTTCAGTAGGGCTTGTAACAGAAGAATATTTCAATTAAACTAACTGTAACTTATGGTTCTAGAAAGTAGTAGAGCTTCTACAAGTACTATATGTACAGTACACCCCAGGACGTGTTGTCTAACAGCACAGCTCCTATCCAGGAATAAATACTTCTTAAATCTAAATAAGTTACAGTAATTTCACGAATACAAGCCGCAGCAATTAGACAAAAATTTTGGTGGAAACCCGGAAGTGCGGCTAATATTTGGGTGTGGCTAATTTATGAACAAAAATGTGATATCTGCCCTTACCTAGTATCATACCAGTCCAGTCCTGAGCCGAAACAGTTTGAAATCCATGGTTTCCCGTTGTTCCGACAATGAACCAATCAGCTTATTGCCTGCCTGTGGATGGCGGCGTTACTGAGGGGCGGGGGTTGTTATCGGGGTGAGTTACCTCGGCGAGTTACCTTGGCAGTTCGATAAAAGTGTGTGATATTTCTCTGTACTTTTTAAAGTGTTTTCAGTCTTGTGCGGCTGCGGGGCTGGCTGGGCTCGCAGGGAGAGGGCTGGGGGAGCCGCTCAGCCCGCAGGGAGAGGGCTAGAGCGGCCGCTCAGCCCACGGGGCTGCGAGGGCCAGAGCGGCGGCTCGGCCCGCGGGGCTGCGAGGGCCAGAGCGGCCGCTCGGCCCGCGGGGCTGCGAGGGCTACAGCAGCCACTCCTGTGCCAGCACGGAGATGTGGCTCCGCTTGGAGCTCAGCTGCCTGCCCGCGCGGCTGAGCGGCTGTTTAAAGGCAACGCGGATCCATTGGGAATGCTCGCAAAATGACCGCACTATTGTTCCTGTCTTTTTTGGCTTGTAAATAAAGGGTGTGTCTTTTTTCACTTGGAAACAATGTTTCCGAGGTCAGCAGTAAGCCAGTAAGCCCCGGCGATCCCACAATTGTGTTACTAAATGACGACTTTGTGAAAGTTCGCAGCGAACTAAAGTGCGGCTAATATTCTGGGTGCGGCTTATCTATTGACAAAGACATCAATGTTGTCAACACACCGGATATGCGGCTTATACTCCATGCAGCTTGTATTCGTGAATGTACTGTAATTTCTATCCCTCGTTTTTATTTCTTGTATTACTCTGTGATGCAGCAGACTTCTGTATTAAATTCCTGCCTGCTTGGTCTTACTTTTCCAATTTTAATAGTCAATCAGTTTGCAGGGCATGAGCTCTTCTTCCAACAGCCCCAGTTTATAATATTGAACAATACCGAGGCAGTGAGATCAGTATTCCCCTCTGTAAGGAATTTGGGGTGATGTCAAACCTGCCAAATGACTTTCACAACTGGTACAGGTGGTGTGGCTGTGGTGTTTGAGTGACTCCTGCCTGAGCAGTCCTGGCCTTGTAAACCAGTACAGGTATCTTGACTGCTCAGACCTGTGCTTGCATAACCTTAGCCAACATCTGAATCAGCTCCAGGGCCAAGAAAGGCAATAATGGTGGGTTTTCCAGGCTCTTTAGGCCGTTTTCCTGCACACAGTGTTTGCCAGCAGGTTAGAACTGAGCCTTGTGTATCATCTATGAGTATGTATGGGAAATAAGAGCTATCTTCCAGTACAAGGCCTCCTTTAGATTTCATGAAGCTTAAGTGCCTTCTTTCTGTTAATACCAACAGGTTATCTACTACTACTGCCTGAATCTAAATTATTAATTTGAGGGGATCTTTGTACTAATTGGAGTATGCAAATAAACTGGTTCTTCTGATTGTGTGAAGAGAAGGGGTTTGTTTGTGCAACGCTGGGAGCAGACATGTGTATGTGTTCCTGGCTGCAGGAGGAACAAGTTGTTATGGAACTTGGAGACTGGGAGACTGCTTATGAGAAGTATTACTACATGTTCATCCTATCCTGGATAGCCATTCTTTGAAACTCCCACTGTATACTGGAAGTATCTGTATCATTAAAATAAGTTTTAACCACAAGCGCTGTGTGGAGTGTGACTCTGGTGCCTGACAGCAGAGACCATACCCAAAGCAGCTGTGGTCTTCCTCTTAACATGCTCAGTGTAAGTCACAGCACCTCAGGTCACATTTTCCAATGCTATTTTCATCGTTCCTTGGGTAGTATTTTGAATATTATCAGCTTAAAAATTAACTGTTGCCCAAGAATATTTCACTGGTATCTAAGGAAATCTGAAGGCTACCGGGCAGTCTTTCATTTAATTTTATTTTTCTTTCCTCCTTGCCCCATTTTTTCCCTCTTGAAGCTGACACAGCCTCGAATATAGAGATTTTTAGTCTCTGATCTCATGCCCTGAATTATGACCTCCTCACTCCAGACCAATTTCTGGTAGTCATTTAGCAGTACCTCTTTCTAAATGGAGATATGAAAGTTAATTGTGGAGACAGTGAAGTTAGAAAGCATGTAGTTTAACTTCTAGAACCCAGGCTAAAACTTTAGTGACAAAGCATGGAAACTCTGGGTTTTTCCTAATGAAAATGAACAGACTGAATTATTGAGACAATAAAGATGGAGTCTCACAATCTTTTCAGAAGCTTTGCTTTTCTTATTACACAGGTTCACTTTTCTTATTGAAGAGAATAGAAGTAATTGAAAAAGTAAAATGAACCACCCTCTAAAGGCCAGCCAGCTTCTTTCACCAAATGGTCAGTAGGCAATAAAGAGAAAGAGGCAATTCAGAAGATAATTCCTTCTCTCCATCTTTGATACCCATTTCAGGAGAAAGGAACTCATCCCTCAGAAGAAGAAAGGGATGCAGTCTTGTATGTGCAGCTATCATTGCTTAGCTTTCAAATTAACACTAACAACCTTATCCAACCTGTTTTTGTGACTGGAACCTAATGAAAACGCAGTCAACATTTGCAAATGCAAAGCTCTGCAACTCTACTATATTTCACCCTGCTCCACAGAGCAGCAGAGGAGATTTTTAATGTTCCCATTAAGAACAGAGTGCTGATTTGGCTCTGTGCTTCTTGGAAACTGTCTTTGCTCTGCTATTTCCTGTTATTTTCTCAAGTTTTGTATTTCAGAAGAGAATGGGGACCAACTCAAAATCTCTTTATGTTTGTGACAGTGCGAGGTGATTCCTTGGACAGATGTAGATGGATGCTATTTGCAGGTGAAAAGCAAATGAAGAGCAAAAGCACAGCAGAAAGTTTTCTCCTTTTAGTTGTGAGGCTTTGATGCCCGGCTGCCAGCATGCCACAGTGAGCAGCCGCCCACAGTGCTGACCTTGCTTGACACGTTCAGCAGACGCTGCTAAATCTTGTTTCTTCAGACTTTCAGCATTTTTCATGACTGTTCCTCCTTTCGTGCCGAGACATGAACCGTGAGTCGGGTCGTGCTCGCTCTGGAAGCTCCTGTGACACCTCACCTATGTAGGTGGCCTTATTTCAAACCTTTTTTAGATGCAAAGTTGAATCAAATGCTTCAAGAATCTATGGATGAAGTGGCAGGAACTGAATGATTGTCCATAAAACCATTTGCACTTTTTGTTTTGTGCCCTTGACAGATCAATGGTTGGGAAATTTGTTCACGTCATCGGCACCTGCTAGCCTTGCTATGCAGGAATAGTCATTTCCTTTCCAAACATGACTGGCTTCTGATAGCACTGGGAAATTGACAGCTCTTACACAAAAACAGGACTCCAGTTTCCTCTTTTCAATTTTCACTGAGGAAAGGAGTTGTTACTGTTATGGTCTCATTGCTCTGTCCAAGTTCTCTTCCCCACATAACTGCTTTTTCACTCCTTCATAACCAGTCTGTAAATAGTACACAGCCTCATATCTACTGTGTATGAGATTGTCGTGAGATCATTTCTTCCCCAATACCACAGGCTTCATTCTAAACAGAGCTGCACAACCTAGAGTGAAAATATGTCCTTCTTTTGTCTCTTTGTTTTTTTCTTCCTCTTTTCTGTGGAAGAATAAGAGAGTGAAGAATAGAGTGTCTATCTGGTGCTGGTGGTAGGGCTTAAGAAACAACATCATGGAACTGAAGTGTACTTTTCGTCCTCTTTCTTTGTCATATCAAAACATTGATGTCAAGTGTCACTCACATTGCTTTCAGTTTTCTCAAATGTCAGAAAGCTGTTGCGATGACTTCTTTGTAAGGGGTGTTTAAATCAGCAGATATGGAATCAGTGGTGCTGGATAGGACATGGGCAATTGCCTCATCTCCAGCCTCAAGTATCACCTTTGAAGAGAGCTGCAAAGGAGTTTTGTTGCTGACAATGAGATGGTGAATTTTGTTGCCACTCTAAACAGCATAAAGCAGCTGCATTGGCTTTACAAGGAATCCAATGGTTTGCTCTCCCTTAAAGTCAGGGTAAATTTTTTGTGCATCCAATGCCTCCTGTCAGCTACTGGAGATAGAGACAGAACCGTGGTTTTGTCTGTGCTTTCATGTAGCATTATTAATGAAACAGGTAATCCTATTTGTCTAAAAATCAGGGCAAAGATCTCTTGTGTTCTGTCCATCTGTTCCAGACACCAACAGCATGCTCATCACCATGGTATTGGAACAGCCTGGTACACAAATAGCAATCAGCAGTTATTAACATAATATTGTTACTTGGTCCATAAAGCTAATATTGGCATAGATACAAGACATCACTCACTGTGAGACAGTTTCTTGGCTGATGTACTTTGTTCTGCCAGAATATGATAATGTTCTGTATAAAAGTCAGTAAAAAGGATGCTTTTTTTGTTGTTGTTTCATGCAATCAGCAAAAATTACCAGTATAATATAAACATATCAAAATTTTGTCTTTACATCCAGTAATTTACAATCCATTGTTATCTAGTTGTAGAGCAGCATTCTTTAGAAAACAAAAGGACTTTTCTTTTTATATGTAGTAGATAAATCAAACCACTGAAAGTTCCCCTTTCCTTTCTTTCTTCCCCAGCTGCTGATATAGACTGACACAGGAGTGGCTTTTTGCATGCAGAACACCATCTGTCTCAAGCTGGACCTAGATGAGTTCAGGTCTTTTCAGCAGGTGATCCGTAGTGCAAAAGGAGTGGCATGTGATTGCAGCCCACCAGGAATCTCCAGGTCTCCCAAAACATCCTGAACACCCACAAAATATGGATATTCCTTATTTGTCCTTACTCCCTTTCATACATTTCATTTATACATGTTCAAAAGCCCAACTTCAAATGCCTCCTTTTTGTTTGGGCACTTTTCCCTTGGACATAATGTAGGGATTTTTTTCAGAATTGAACAGACACACCTTTAAAATCCCTGGTATTTAAATTTCTCGTTGAAAGGAGTATATTCCTCTGAAGTGGCACATTTGTGGCAATCCAGTTAAATTTATAGCCCATCTATTGTTTTTCTTCCCTTCTGTTTAGGTTTGAAAAGACAGGTATTTGCTAAGGAAGGCAGGAGCCTCTCTTGAAATGGAAAATGTAAACTCCCTCCTTCTGAATTATTATAATTTTTAAATAAAGGGACTCTTAGGCAAAGATACGGCAATAGGAATACAGTTCTTTACTAGGAAAATTAAAATAAAAATACAGCAATACAAAAAACCAAAGTACTGACAGAGTCAGAGTACAATCTGACACCCTCTCAGTCAGGGTGTTGGTAGCGGTCCCATTAAATGGTGGCTGCATCCTCCTGGAGTGACAGATGTGGGTCTGTTGAAACAGTGGTCCTGTTGAAGGGTGCAGTTTTCTTCTGAAGGTCTAGTGGTGGTGTAGATGGGCCTAGGGGTTTTTGGGGGAATTTAGTGGAAAAAGGCTGCGTTGGTGCTCCAAATCTCAATTTTTATCTAGGCAGGAAATCCTTGGCTCCTCCCTCTGGGTGGAGCATCTCCCAATGGGATGATGTAATTTTATCAGTCATGCAGTGGGACTTAATGGCTTATTAAAAGAAGATATCTTTCTGGAGAGAGGATGGGTTGTGGAAGAAACAAAGAAAACTGCCCTACCTGCTTTTAATAGCTGGCTTATTAACAGAGGATATTCTTTCCAGAGTTATGAGGGATGGGTTATGGAAGAGATGAAAAACACTTCTCTACTCGGTTTTAATAGATGGTGATAGAATACATACTTCTGGTTGCATCTTGCATGGTACCCCAAGACACATCCTTAATCAGAATATATTCCTGGGAGACCTATTTTGTAAACTTTTCTACAAAGGCTTCTGTATCACAGCAAGATGGAGCCTTTTCCTCCTGCAGCTTCACAGTTGTAGTGTTGCAACCATGAAACAAAAGTGAAACCAAGGCATTACGGTTCCTGGGTTTTATACACAACAACTTCTGCTCACTCTAGAAGGCAAACTGCTGCCAAATTAACATTTCTGTAAGCATTACAGTGCCCATACAAGTGCTGCTCTAATGAGAGGGAACATCTTTATATGAGCTGGTTGTGATGATGTCAGTAGGGATGAGCAGATTGTGTCCTCTTTCAGGGAACATGAAACTTAAATTGGTCATTATGTTGGTTCAGTCTCCATTTTTATATCAATTGCTTCCTTTTTTTAAAAGTAAACTACAATAACTAACTACTATTAATAATTAACTGTTAACTATGATGACAAAGTAATTAAGAAATGTACATAAATGGATTCTTAAGGATACTGTTGCCAAATGGAACCATCCATTTGTTTGGAAAGGCCAACAGGATCTTGTTATAAAAAAGAGGATAATTTTCTCCACGTTAGCTCTGTCTTGAACACTTTTTGTGTTTAAAATTAATAAAATGAATAAAAACTAGCTTTTGGCTCAGCTAAGGGAAGGAGTCTAAAGTACTGAGAGATTCTGATACCTGTCTAGATGCAATGAAGGGCAGAGGGCAGCATTTTTATCCTGTCATTCCCTGTTATCACTCTTAGTTATTAAGCAAGTGGTAGGTATTAACATCAACTTTGACTCAAATATTTAATAGACATGACAAAGTGCATGTGCCCCATGTTATTTCTTTCAGGGCCTGTCTCTGACTGGATGCATGCCAGATTGTCCTTTGGGATAGAGCCCAGTGAGAAAGAGAAACGGGTTTGAACTTGGCAAAATGGCAATAAGCATAAAGGTACATTTGGAAGTTTCTTGGAATGTTCTCTCCTATCTTACTATCCTAGGCCAGTATCTCAGTTCTCTGCAGCCAAATGCTTCGGAGCAATGTTATAGAGAAGAATGAATAATTTCTGACTCAGTTTAGTGGGTTTATCAGGACTGAAAAAACTACAGCTGGACTAAATGCAGTGTCCACAGCTTGTATCATTAGCTCTTTTTGTCATTCTACAGTGACTGCCCACCAAAAGAAAATGAAGATGCATTGCTTTAGCTTTTATAAGAAAGATTTGTGGCAGGTTGTGTTTTACCCCTGAATACAAAATGTTTCCAGGGGCTGTTAGATCTCTCTGCTCCTGTGCCTGCACTGAACATTGCAACAGTACATGTTGCCACTGCAGTTTCCCTTTGTCCTCTTAATTTGAGATAGGCTGCATCCTCCCCAGTAATCTTTGAGATTTATGACTTATAGCATAAAATGTAACCACTAAAATAGGGCAGATGTTTTTTCTGCACAATTCTGAATGACTGGTCAAAGCAGGATTTGGGGGAGAATGTGTCATAGTTTTATAGAACTGGGTGCCTTTCAAAATAGCTGCTCAGAGTGGGGTGCTCATTCAATTCGCCACGTGTTACACTGGGCACACTCTAGAAAAGATCAGACATCGCTTTGAATTAACAAGGAGGGCTGGGATCGCTGATATTGTTAATTATGTGTTGGTGGAAAGCACAGTAGCCCATTGTGCTTTCTGAACTAGAGTATTAGAACAAAAAAAAGCAGCGAAAAGTCATCACTGCAGAAGCTGTCACCCTTGTTCCCTTGTGTGCTGTCTCCTCTATAGGGAGGTCTCATGGATACCAGAGAGGAAAGCAAATGTAGTTGCTTTGATTATTTCTTTTTTCTTCAAATCCCATCACACACAATAATCCTGTGTCTTTCTGCCCTACAAGATGTTTTGATGCTCTTGATTGAGGTATGATGTTGATCTTTGAAAAGCTTTTTTTCTTAAGGTAAAAGGAACAAATAATTTCAGTACCTTATCTCAAATAATATTATTTGTAATTATTTTTCACAATAGCAAATGGAATATAAATAGGTAATGGTGAATTTATAGCTCCTGAAATTATATCTGTTCTCTCTCCTTTTGCTTGCTTTCAGGAAGAAACTGGAGAGCTGCTTCATCAGTGCCAATCCATACTGTGGTTGGTCTCATGAAAAGGATCATATTGATGAATTAGTGCATCTACCCTCCCAGCCATGGAAGAATACCTCATACAAAAAAATCCATAGGTGACTGATAGGTGTGGTAAGCAGCCTGTGAAACTTGGGAGAAACATTCTGGTACACCTGGAAATCAACCTAGATCTAAATTACCTGCCATTGTGGATATTTTAGACTTAATTCATGCTTTTCCACCACAATTCAGAACACTTCCTTTATCTGAACAGCTTTGCTTTCTTGTTTGTTTGTTTTTTATGTTTGTCAGTCATTACACAGTGCTATTTAGAATCAATTTAGCACCCCTCCATGTGTTAAGTGGTTGTGGTGAGTGATGATTGCAGGATTAGCCTGCTAGTAATTAAATGTTGCTGCCTCTTAGCTTGAAAATGAAACATCTCTGTGGAATTTAAGAGTTTTTTACATTATTTAGGTTGGCTGTTTCTAAATAGTATAGGTAGGTTTACCAAGTTAGTGCAGGCACAGTGCAATCACAAAAAAAAATTAAAAAAAAACAAAAAGAAGAATGGGGAGGAGTATAGAGAGAGGAAGAAGAGAAAAATAAATTGAGAGAAGGAAAACAAATTCAACTGATCATTAAAACTTTGAATTGCATGGAAAATTTTCCACACTGTGCTGAATCTTGGGTATAATTTCCTAATTTTGGCTTTGTACAATCTAGATAAAGTTTCCTATCTGGACTCATTTTTACTCACAGATGGGTCTTCAAAATTTGCAAGTGTTGTGTTTGTTGAAACCTAGAGGGGTACCTGTCTCAGTAAAGCAGAGGCTGGGTTCCTTACTGTTTGTGGACTTCATGGATGCTTGATTTTCATACTGGCTTTACCACTATTAAGAGTTTGACCTCTTGAATTCACTGATTAATGTTTTAAGCAGAATGAAGGCCTTTATAATTTTTTCAAAATCTGCTAGGAAAAATCACATCATTTCACCATTCAAAGACAGTTCTTTGCTTCTTCAAAAACGTATTAGACTGATCTGTCCTGGGCTCCTCATAGGAATGTAGCAGTGTAACCTCATATGATACAAATTATGAGCTTCTGTTTGAAATAATAGGGATGATGTCTAATCCTAATTTCTTCTGATGAACAGACATCAGAAGGATTTTAAATAAAGGTTGTCAGTGAGAGGCCTGCAAGCTACCCTCACTTAGCTCTGTCTGGCCTGTGTTAGGGTGAAGATGAAGGCATTTGAATGTCTTAATCAAAGCAGAGCAAGAGCTTTTTACCTTGAGTTCTTGTTACATTTAAGGATTCATGCTGAATAACAACAATAAAAGATTAATCCCATCTGTTTTTCTGTTGACTGTTAGTTTAATTTCATGTATGACAACTCAAAGTTTAGTCTGCCAGCCAATGAAGGTATGCAGTTATCAACATTACTGATAGGATAAACCAATTATGTAAGCTTATTTTCAAATCTCCCCAAATCCCATAATACTTAACAAAGTAAAACCCCTAAGCTAAAATGTACCTGTTTACAGAAAGGTACAACATCAAACAGAGGTTTCGTTCAGAACTTTGGGTAGACTAAGTGGCCTTGTTGGCTGCATTTTTTTTCTCTGTTGCCATTTTTAGGCATAAAGAAAGTATGGACAAGAAAAACACAGTTGTAAGAAATAATTGAGAGAGTTTTCAGAAAGACTCCTTTGCTTGCAAGGCTGCAGACACCCAAGCCCTGAACAGTATGTTCTGTGTCTTGAGTGTCTAGCTAGTGCTGCATCTTTGAACTGTAACAGTATTTCCCAAACCCTGTGTCTAACCATTGCCTTGGCAAGACTCCAGATTAATCCTGTGGGGAGAGGAAAGTGCCTGTGGAGATTAGCAAAAGTTGCTTGTCCTTTCCTCCTGAAGATATGCATTTGTTCCTGGCTAGTGTAGGAGGTGGCTCCTCCTTTCTGCATTTGTAGCCACCATGGACACAGATAATTCCAGAAGGTCTAATAATGCAATTGCAGGCCCAAACGTCATCACAGAGGTCAGAGACTCTCTCTCCTGACACTAAACAGTACATGCATGTGCAAGCAGTGTCCCAAGCCTGCTCATAAATGCCCCAAACCAAGTTAGATGGAGACTCCAAGGGATGAATGGGGTGAGAGACACAGAGCTCACTTTAAAATCCAGCTCTACATCACCAAAAGAAAAAACTATGTTTTTCTACACAGAACTCCAGATTCTGTAAAATTTAACAGGAAAAAATACTACTGTGCTGATGTTCCTTCATGCAAAGCACCCAGAAGAAGACTGCTTTAAAGAAGAAATCTGGATTTGGCGGCAGGATAAACCATTCAGTTAGAAATCCTTCCTATTGCACCTGCATGGTCTGATCCAGCATCCAGGCTAAGGTACTTTCTGGAGGTGCTTAGTGTTCCCTTTTTTCTCTGCCAAGGGCTGAGAAAGATTAAAAAAACACAGACAGATTCAAAGTTTAGATCATGGAAAGTGTGAAATAATATTGCCAATGTCAGGCCATGAGATAAAGGAGGCATTCTGTTGTTGAATCACACATTGCAGGCCCTTGTAAGTGTGCAATACAGAAAGTATTGAAGATGCTGTGCAAGACAGGTGTGGATGAGCAAACAGAGGAGGATTGTGAGCAAAGAAAAATTGAGAAGAAAGTTTTTGAAAGAGGAAGAGGTCAGAAGAGATCCTGGTGGCAAAAAAGATGATAGGGAAGAAAAGTGGTATGACAGTAGAATGAAGGCTGAAAGAAAGCACAGCCATGGATTTAATTTGCTGCTTTTCATTAGAAATGTATCCTCTTGCCAGTTCTGGATGCCATACACATATGTAAGAACATATGATCTTTTCATCTTACCAGGGTGAAACTGCCTTCCAGAACTCTGGTGTCAAAGACACCTACAAGACCCAAAAAACAACCTTCAGTATTAAATCAATGTCAGTGTGCAATAACATCCGGTGCCAGGCAGGGAGATGCCAGCTCATCTGGGTGAGTATGTGCCAGAGCATTTGGATGGTAGTTGGCTGATGAATCGAACTCTTAAGCAAACAGATACTTAGACAAAGAGCAGAGGGCCAAATTCCAGGGAGCACTGCCCTGCTATCTCCCCTGTGTTGCAAAATCTGTGAGTCAGAGGGAGAAGACAGCCCTGAGCAGTACCTGCAGGGAGTACTCTGACCCCCACTGCAGCAAACCTTGTGTTTCTGGGCCCTTTTCAAGTGTGCTTCCAGGCAGGACTCTGCCCCGATGTCTGTGAGGAGGTGAACCAAGGTCTGCAGCAGGAACAAAGGGTTCATTTGCTGAAAGGAGGTGAGTGCTTTGAGCAGGAGATCAGGAGACAGCACCCTCAAGGCTCAACCACCTGTTGCAGAGTTGTGGTCCAGAGTCTGAGCTGCCATTACAAAAACAAACAGGCCAGGTCCTCAGCTGGCACAGAGCCGCAGAAACTCAGCACATTAGCTCGAGCTGCATCTTCTTTATTGCTTGGAGCACTGCAGGTTATGATTGAAAAAATGGCCAGGATGGAACAGATGAAGTAAAGCGTACTGAATTTACCAGCAGTCTTAAGTAAAAGCCTAAGTTGCTTAATTTATCCTTGGAATCATTTTAGCAGTGAGCTTTTTTTACATTTCTTGTGGGTGCTGTCGTAAATGGCCTGTGGGAACAGTGGAATTGTCATATCTGGACGTTTTCAAGAATATCACTATTGAGATTCAAATAGATGCAGCTGAAGCAGAGGAACTGAGTAGATAATCTCTTGGAGTCTCTTCCAACCTTCTTTTTTGCATGATTTTAGCAAATCTGTTCAGTTGCTGTCCTAAGGTGGCAATATTACCCTGCTTCCAGAGACTCATGTTCCAGACCCAAACCCCTCTACTTCCTCCATGGCTACTCAAACAATACAAAATGTAGTTTTGTCGGTTTTGCAAAATATTGTGAAATCAAGATCTGAACCATGGCAACAGTGTGAAGTAAAAAAGAAAGATATCAAAGTTAATAGGTAACCTGCTTATTACAGCGTTTCATGTCCTACTCAACAAAATTTTCTACTTCAAATTTAGCTGACAGTTGCCCTAAAAACACAAGTGTGCTCACAGCAATACTGAAGCAAACTAGGCTTGAAGAAAGGAACCACAACAAGGTGCTAGATCTCCTTCTAGGATTTTCCCAAAAGAGATGTAGCTCACCAGGGTTGGACATCTGCTCACCAAGCATCCTGCTATCACTTCACATCCAGGTGCTCTTGACACTCCCTCCTGCCGGCACCTCTTGTCTCCTGCCTGTGATTGGGACCAACCAGAAACCTTGGGCTCCATTCCTCTCACTGTAGGAGGTGAAAGCACAGGCCACATGTCCAGCCAAAATGAGAGGTAGAGCTGGACATCAGCCAGTTCCTGGTGATTCACAGACCAGTAAATTCTCTTTATCAATGTGTGATAGTGGACCAGCTCTTTTAAAAAGTTACGGAATACCATTGTCCTCTCTGTGATTATTTTTCGGACATCTTACTATATCTGAGTATGGGTACATTTGTACTTTCCCTCACAAGGGTACCATAGGTCCATCAGCAACTTACTTTTCCCTTGCCTTTTACTTCTCAATTCCTAAGAATTAATAGGAAGAATTTGTTGACACCATTTTAGGTATGCTGCTAAAATGGTATGCATCTGAAATGGCCTGGTTATATTGTCTAAAAACACTGATAGCTGACAAGTCCCGCAGAGGAATTATGCAGATGGGAGGATTGTGAGCGAGGCAAGAGAGGCACGCTGCTATTGATAAGCTAAAATCAGTGTTTGTTCTCCAGCACTCCCAGGATCCAAACAGCCAGTTGCAATGTTGTGTGTTCCTGGTGCCTGACCTTCTCCCGAGGCTGCTGTGCATCTATCAGCCTGCGAGCTTCCCACTCCATGCACCAGACACTGAGAAGGGGGAGGGGAAGGGAAGGGCAGGGAAAGGCAGGAGGGCAAATAAATACCTGTATTGCTTTTTTTCCCCTGATTTTATACACAGTCCAGGGAGAAGGACCTTGCAAGGGGCAAATGATTTCTGAGCACCGCTGTGCTAACATGACAGCTTTATAGGGAGACAGTTCTGGGTCAGGAGCCCAATTCCTCCTACCTTTGGTTCAAGAACTGTTACACAAGGGAATGAAAGACATTTCCAGGGTAAAGTGTGGTAGAGTGCCAGATAACACACCTGAAACCTTCTTTTGCCCTATGACTGTGTGGTGTGGTTATAAAGCTTAATGGATCATTTCCTAAAAAAATAAGGGCAGAAAAGAAAGGCAGATTGGATCCCGTGCAGGTTGCTGCTCTCTGCAAGGGGGCCCATCCCAGTCCCACTGACAGCCCCACGGCAGGGGGGGAATGGGGGCTCTGTACTGCAATGCAAAACCTGCATTCATACACCTGCAACATTTCTCCTCCAGCATCTGTGATGTTTTTCCTCCTTCCTTTCCCCTCTTACACCTGACTGCAGCCACTGAAGCTTGCTTTTACTCTCCCTCCCATCCTCTGTCCACTTGTCCCCTCATTCCTCAGAGCTCCTCTGGCAAAGGTCTTTTGTGGCCTGGGAAGGAGAGAGGTGGGAGCAGGGGAGGGCCGATCACCTGAGTGGAACCAGGAACCAGCAGAGCTCAATCTCAAAAACATGTGTAACATGAGTTAGTGGGTCAGGATGCTGCCCCAGGACTGAGGAAGTTGGTTACAGGTGGAGCTAGTCTGCGCTCATGGCTTTTCCTTGGCTCTGGTAGAGCACTACAGCTCAAGCCGAAGGAAATTCTGCAGCTGATTTTACTAACAGGATACAAGAAACCTCTCTTTTCACAGGCAGAATTCAGCCCTGAAGGTATATGAATAATGTCTCCCTAACTGGCAAGCAAGGCCCCTCTGACCACCTAGTGGTTCCTGGTGTTACAGACTAACCATGAATAACCCCTGAAGGCAGGAGGAGGGACAGGACAGAATGTGATAGAGGGTTATAAATCACTGATGTGATCCCAGATAGAAACCAGGCAGGGGTCCTGAGCTTGCTCATCCAGTCAGATGGGTACACACGTGCAGACACTCGGCTGCAGATGTGACACAAGGCACCAGGTGACACCACAGCAGCAGGTGACCTCAGCCCGCCACACGGGAAGCAGAAAGTACCCCTGCACCTCCTGCAGAGATGAAGGACACACACTTCTTCCCTCTGCCCTCACACTGCAGCCACGGGCTGCTGCAGCTGCCACACTGCCTGGACAGTCACACAGATTAAATACGCTTTTAGACATGGAAGCTGTTATTTCGCTGAAATGAAGCAGCTTCCCACACTCTTATTAACCTGTGCCCTACTTCAGAAGTAAATCTAATTTGCAATTTCATAGTTAGCTGGTGTAGTGTTGGTTTGTCCCTATGTCTTCTCTGATTTGGCTGAGTACATTTATGTAGAACTCTGTGTGGCAGAGTCATATTTATTGTGGCTTGTGAGCATTATTCCTCACAGCAGAGTAAGGAAGTGGGGTGGTTGGAGCTTTTTGTTTCACTGGGGTAAAGTTAAAACACAAATGTTATAAATGTGTCTGCAAAACCGATTTTTGTATTCAGCAGAGAATGAATTGCTGTCTGCTAAACAAAGTTTGTCATCTGGGCTATTCCTGCACATGTGGCCACCTTCCATGGAGTGCCATGGAAGAGAACTACTGTACCAGAGAAGACAGCATATTTCAAAGGATTCATGGGATTTCTGATGGCAAACATCAAACAAAATGGGCATTGTTTCACGGATGCACAAAGTAATAGAGAAAGGCAAGTGGAAACTTCAGCAATGACCCCCACAGAAACAACAGAACGTACAGTAAGTTATGTGGTAGATTCAACTGCAGATTGTGTTACCTAACCAGCAGTGTGAGAGAGCAGAGGAAACCCAAACCCTGCGCAACCAGTGCTCAATGCTTCCTATTGCAGCCAGCACACTTTATCGACTTTTTGTAAGGAACTGAATGTAACTAAAACCCCGAAGATGCGAGTGGCTTTTTTTCATCTTATTTTGGGGAGGAAAAGGGACAAGAGCACAATTTCAGTTCCTCTGGGGCTTCAACTCTATTCTGATGCTGTCCAAGTGAAAGACACCCATTCCTGTCAGTTATTCCAGTTGTCCCTAAGTACGGAGCACATTTAACATCTAGATGTCTGCAGTAACACCTCCCAACTTGTAGCACAAGCCCTGCACACACATCCCTGCACTGGACGTTTCAGTGATCTCACAGCCCATTTGCAGATTGTTCCTCCTGTCCTTTGAGCTGGTTGAAAGATAAACTTTGGTCAGTGTATTATACTATGCCCTTTGTAATGAAATAGCATCGGGTAATATGTATTTAGTGGTGGGATTTAAATTCCCGAGCTGATTACAAGGAGCTGTTAAGACTCGTAAGGTTTAGCAGTGCCTTGTGTTCGAGACTCAAATGATGTGTTGTGTTGCAGCACTTGTGCTCTCTCTGATGCTGTTTAAAAGCTTTGCTAGGAATAAACCTGAGATCAACAACTGAAATGTCAGCAGTACAATTCGATATTCGGTGAGACTGTTAAAAGTGGTTGACTAGAAAACCAGTCTCCCGAGCTGTGAAATCTTCTAGCTTTAACAGGTTGCTTGCTCGCAGATCCCAGGTGTGTGGCAGTCTCTCCGTTCCTGCTTCCCAGCAGTCACTAGAGCATAGAAATATTTACGGCGCCTAAAGAATGTAGTGAAATGTGATTAATGCTTGTAAAGAGGTTTTGATAAAAGATGCAAAAAGGGACAGAGGCACGTGACGAGCACGCGCCTTAAGAGTTTCTCAAGATGCCCTGTGCTGCTCCAGATGCGCTTCCCGCGTCCATGCAAAGCCTCCAGCGCTGCCCGCCGCCGAGGGGCGGGAGGGGAGCGGCCGGACGGGCGCCAGAGCGGGGCCCGGGGCTCCCTTTGCTCGCCGCCTCCCTGCAGCCGCAGCCGGCCCGCATTCCCAGCGAGCCTTGTCCCGTACCATGGCCCCACCGGGGCTGCCTCCCCCGGCCCCTCCGCAGCCCCGGGCACAGGCCCTGCTGAGGCACTGACAGCCCGACCGGCCACGGTGCCGGACCCCGCCGGGCCCCGGGCGGGGCTGGGGCTCGCCTTATCGCCTGCAGGGCGCGGAGCAATCGGGAGAAATACTCCTGCCCGGGGCGCACCGGGATGAACCGAGGGGTGCTGGCAGAGACGGAGGAAGGGACGGAACGCGGGATGGCGGGAGAGACTGAAGGAGCTCGGGAGCTCGGGATGGAGCCCGGCCACGGCCCCGCCCCTCTCCGCCTCGCCCGCCGAGGCGCCGCCCCCGCCCCGCCCGCGCGCTGACTCGCCCGAGCTGCCACGTCTGCCCGCTGACGTCACCCCAGGCCGGCGCCTCCCAGCCAATCAGCGGCGTCGGCCGCCGCTCCGAGTCGACGGGGCCGAGGGAAGAAAGGCCAGCTACTACGCATGCGCTACCGCTGTCGCCGCGGCCGCCGGGAGAGCGAGTCCACAGGACGGGGCGCGGCCGGGAGGAGGCGGCGACGTGGACTCAGTTTCCCGTCGCGCCCCTCGGCCGCCCCCCGGCCATGTAAGCGCTGCTCGGCGAGCGGCCGCCCCGTTTCCTGGTCGGGCTCCGGCGGCCATTTTGGGCTGAGGCGCAGCGCGGAGGCCGCGGAGCGGTCGCGGGCGGACGGGCCGAGCCGAGCGCCGGGCGATCGCGGCTCCCTCGGACCAGCGTACCGCGGAGCGCCTGCCTCGGCGGCGGGAGGTGCCGCCGCACCGCCCCCTCACAGCGCGCTCGCCGTCCCTCGGGCCGCGGGCCCCACGGACATGTCCAGCATGAACCCCGAATAGTGAGTGCGGGACGGGGCGGCCTCGAGGCTGCGCTGGAGGCGCAGCGGTGCGCGGGGGGAATGCGGAGGGCCCGAGGCCCCCCCACCCCCGCGGAGCCGCGCCCGGGCCCGAGCGGCGGCGGGGGAGGAGGAGAGGTGGGGGGGGCGGGAGGCAGCGCGGCCGCCCGGGGGTGGGTCCCGGCGGGGCGGTGGGGGGGGTTAATGGTGTCCCTGGTGGGAGCCGGCATCCCGCGCCCCGGCAGCGTCGTGGGGCGCAGCCGCGGCGATTTTCCCGAACCTCGGGACTGCACATCGGGGCCTCGACTCCAACAAGTGATCGAGGGGACACCGGCGCCCTGTGAAAGCCGATCCCCCCGGCCGGTGGCGGCTCCGTAGCCAGGGGTCCACCCTTCGCTTTTAGCTGCAAGTCATGTGTGTGTCACATGGCTCTTGCAAAACACTTCTTGCCTATGTGGATTTTGCAACGCTGTGACTTGATAATAGAATGGTCTTGGTGCTGTTTCCAGCTGAAATAGCACTTGCTTAGGAAGCCTGGTGACGACACAAGGGCTTTTTGGGAGGGTCGTTGTGTGAGCATGGCCTTTTTCTTTAGTTGGCCTGCTCCGGAATCGGGCTATCTGAGCTCTCTGCTCAATGGTTGTCTGTATTCTGGAAATTCGGGGAGCTGTGTCCTGCCCACCAGGCTGTTGGGAACAATAAACTTTATTTTGTTAATGACTTTCTTGTGCGAGTTGGAGGAGGGACTTAGACTTAGTTTAGAAAGCAGTTCAAAAAAATCAGCTGCTCGTTTCCAACCGTCCAGCCTTGTAGGGTGTGTTTAGGATCCTTTCACAGATGCTGGCTTTGCTGACGTTCCACTTTGGGGTGGTGAAGCCACTGTCCCATCTGATGCCACTAGAGTGGCTCTGGTAGTAAAACGCACATGTGGTGTGACATTGCTGCTGTGGATATCCGTTGACATTGCTCTTGGAAGACGCCCACAATTTTGTCCTCTCAGCTGAGGCTCCTGACTCGTGTGGTCATGACTCCTGTGCTTTCCACTTATTTCAGTGGAGTTGGTTGCAAGCACTCTGAAGTCCATTAAAATCACCTGAGGAGCAAACAAGTAGTCATCGGCTAGTGAGGGAGCTGGTGACACCCAGGAGGTACAGCCAGGAACTCGAGTTACATCTTGGCAAGATTACATCACAAACTTGCTCATGTAGCTTTGGAAAACACCAAAACAGGTGTAGGCAGTGGATGAAAAACCAACTTCTGGTGCCCCATGGTCCTAAGGGGTCTCAAGAGTTAAACTCAAATATACCTTGGAGATTGTTGAGTTTTGTAGTGGGAGAACTGCCTGCAGAGTGTTAGGCCACTAAGAAAAATGAGTTGGAGGGGGCTTTTTTCCATGGATTTTTTTTTCCTTTCTTATAGTCTGTCAGCCCTCTAGACTGATGTAGAAGGTAGTTCCCTGCAACGAGGTACTGAGTGCTGAGGACAGTGTTTTCAGAGAGACTCGTTCTCAGTGGAGAGTGCTTGGTCCTGGGGAGCACAGCTGTGTTCTTGAAAGTGAAACAAAGAGGAAAAGCTGTAGTTTTGAGATTAGCTCGCAGTGTTAAATTGCCACTTCCTCAGAGGGCGGCATCTGGATGAGGGGAGGAGATGGGAAGGGTGTGGTGAGATGGACAGAAAATACCTGTCACTGTGCTGTGTGTACTTGGGTCCCTGTTAAAACAGGAACAAGATTTAAGGGTTGCTCCTTCTAGTTCACTGTAAGAGATACATTGGAAGTGCTTTGCCTATAATGTAACACATTCTCACTTCCCTATCACAGCTTCAGATTAGGCTGCAGCCCCAAATCCTCTCTCCTGGGCACACCAGAACTCCATCAGAAGTCAGTGGGATAGCTAGTTAAAATCTCTAACTAAAAACCTACTTCCTTCAGCTTTCCTGATAAAGCTATGGGGTTAGGTCCTGCTCATGCAAAGACCTGAAGGGGAGTTTTGCTTCTGAGAGCTTCCTTGAAGCTTGAGGGCTGTGGGACAGCCAAGTGGACTGTTAGGTTTTAGATTGAGTGAAGGAGCTGAAAAGGGGTAGATGAGATATTAAAATTAGCATTTGGAAGCTACATTCTGAAAACACCTGCCGACCCGGCACTGGGATATGTTCTCTCTGTTCCTCCCTCCCTACCGGTGTTTGAGTGAGCAAAATGTCAATATTGACTCTGTTGTGACTAGATCATGTCAGGTTCAGCATTTCCTGCCCTTCTGCAACTTGCATGTAGCATAAACACGCTGGTGGGGTGCATGGTCTGTAACAGCCAAGTGGTATCAGGAGTTAATCTTGATCAGATCGGTGTTCTGCCTGGATCTTGTTCCAGGTACCTTCCAGCACAGATGAGGAAACTCAGTGGGTTTTGGAGCAAATCTTGGGGGATTCTTTTTTGCATTCATCAGAAGTGTTTGGAAATACCAGTGAGGTGGGTTTCAGTTTTGGGTGATGGTGGTAGTAGATGACAATTGAGTGACAACTCCTGGGTTGCTGGAATCATCTGAAAGTGTTTGTGTTCTAACCTTTCTAAACAGCAATCTGCCGTGCAAAGTGGCATAGTGTTGTCTGGATTCTGTTTACTTAGACAAACAGTGTGTAATCAGAGTGACAATCATGCTCCTCTTCAAAATTTCTGGGGTGGTAGAACAAAGAGTGGGGATTGAGGCTGCCATAAGTACCTGTTTACAGTAAACCTGCAGCTGACATCAGTGATTAAAGCCAATTCCAGCAGTTCCTTGTTGCAGACAGATGAGTACTTTGGCATAAAACCTTCCTGGCATTTAAAAAATCCCCACATGCCTCCTTATATAAATTAGATAAACAGCGGTATCTCAGAGGCCCACAGGTCCCTCGTTCCACAGCTTTGACCAGGTCTGTCCTCAAGTTGATTTCCTGGTTTTCTGCTGAACTTGCTGACATGGGACATGTGTGTATCAAGAGAATGCTGCACTGCTCAGAACATCAATCCAGCTGTTTTGGAGGTGCCTTTTTTTTTTTTTTTTTTTCTTTTTTTTTAAGCAAGAGACAGTTACATTTAACATCTTTGTCCTTTATCTCTCTGGCAAGAGGAAGTTAAGGGGAGGATTTGAAAGCCTTGCTCTTACTCACCGTACCCACTTACCTTGCTGCACATGCTCTTCCAGTGTGCTCTTTTAAATGACCCAAGTATGACTGCCTTATGTAAATGGTGAGAAACAATTGAATGATTAACCTGAATTCCCACTGTCTCCCAAGGAGCGTGGAGAAGGCTGTGCTGCATGACTTGGCCAGCTTCATGAAGGCTCCCTAAACTGGAAGAGCTGATGAGTTTTAAGTCTCCTAGTATAAAGAGCAAAATTCAGTGTCTTCAGAAATGTTTGTGTTCCTCTTCAGGAATAAATGCCGAATAACCTATGTGGCTTGTTGGATGCATTGTTACAACTGAATTCTTTCACCCCAATATTCTATTCAGTCTAGAAATCGGTTTCTGCAGATTTCTGTAGTTTTTTTAAGTTTTATTTGATTTAAACTGTTGCTGTGCCCAAGAGCTGTCT
The DNA here is from genome assembly GCF_009819885.2 of Catharus ustulatus. NCBI lineage: Eukaryota > Metazoa > Chordata > Aves > Passeriformes > Turdidae > Catharus > Catharus ustulatus. The sequence continues at coordinate 11,053,510 of NC_046223.1, forward strand.
GAAGCATCACACTCTAACAAACTCCACATTTAGTTCTTATGGCCCTAAATAGGCACCTGCTATATTTTAAAAGGTCTTGGTAGCTCTATCTTTTAAAGCTTTAAGCTGTACTTGGAAAGGAAGGCACTGTAATATTGAAATATGCAATGTTCTAAAAAATTATTACCCTAAGTTCCTAAAGTCTTATATTATTCCCAAACTGATGAAAGTCTTAACCAAAATTGGGTTTTTGTGACACAGCACCCATTTCTAAGGTCAGAGACAGAGCTAACTCAGTAGAGGCTGTTTCAAGCTGTGTTGGTGCTGGCACTGGTTTTGGTGGGGCTGAGGCAGGTGGTTTAAGACCACTGTATGTCTCTGTGGTTGTGGGAATACTGAAGCCCAAAGTGAGGGGACTGCTGAATAGCAAAGATACCAAGCCCAGTATTTAAGACTTCAGAGTTCTTGTTGTGTTAGCTTAGCATTTGTTCTGTGTACACACTGTTACTCTTCTTGTTTGCTGCTGAAGAGTAAGAGATTTAATGGGTAGGTTTGGTTGGGAGCTGCTCTTAACATGAGGAGTAACAGAGGAAGACAAGTTTCCATGTTTGGGGCCTGGGAGCCTGAATTACTCTTGAAAGCAAGTGGAGGTTTTTAAGTGGATCTCAGACCCACAGCTGAAGCCTTACCTCTTCCAGGAAGGAGTTACTTTTTTCCCATTAATTTTAGTGGAGACAATACAGTACTAATATTCGTGTGTTAATATTCTCAAAGGCATTATAACATGCTGCAAGATGTAAGTAATAATCTGACTACAGGATTGCTGAAAATTCTGTGTTTGTAGGGAACTGAGCACCCCAGACTTCCTGCTGGAGTTGGAAGGAGCTGAGTGAAAGCTGAGTTTCTGCTGCTCATGGGGGTGGAGTTTTCTGGTCTGTAATAGTGCTTCAGCCAACTCGAACCTACTGAGATGTGTGGGTTGTGGGGTATTGTAACTTATGTCCCTTGAACAGTTTGGATTAATTGTAATTCTCCTAAAGCCATCTTGCCTTGTGGTAGTACATGACAGGTGGAGTCGTGAATTCTATGACTGCCAACCTCCAGGTATCCTCTGAGGTTTTTTCTAATGTCTTTAGTGCTTTTAGCTGTACACTGTTAGGAAAGATTGCATTTTTAAGGATTGGGTTATTATGTGTTTAGCACTTCTGACTCCTCTCTAGGCTTGGCAGAAGTGCTGCAGAGACTGGAGGTTTCTGCCAGGTGTGTTCTGCAGCCTGGCCCAGACAGGTGAGAGGAACTTGGACACTCGAGCAGAGGAGTGGTGAGAAGCCGTGGTTGGCCATCTACTTGGCTGCTATCAGCTGGGGATGGATGCTGTTTCCTGGCTGGATTCCTGCCAGCCAGAGGCAGTGGCGACTCTAGGAAATAATAGGTGGGGACAGTGAACTCCAGGCACTTCACATATCCTTAATCTTTACTCACCTTGCTTAAGTGGGCATAAAAATATGGCTATTGAACTGTTGTGGTTAATTGAGAGCAGGACTTAGTTCTGGGCCATTACAGGGCCAAAGAGTTGTCAACTGAAAATGAGTTAGTGTAGTACTTGATAAGCAAAATAACTTGTGTAAGTGGTGGGTTGTTGTTTTTCTGTTACTTGTTCTCTAGCATGAAATTTCCCCGTTAGTCTTAGGACTAACACAAAAACTCATATTTTGCTAACAGTGAAATCTTCACCACTCTGTGAAGTGTAAAAAGGCTGGTCGGTAACATTGTGCTTATTCTTTAATGTTGGGAGGAGTCAACCTTAAGTACAAGATTTGTCAGTTCTTCCAGTGTATCTTGAGAATTACCAATACCACACATGACATCCTCCAGAGATGTATTCTCATCTGGGAATGACTTGAGCTTTGCTTTAATTCCTTGAAGGCAGGTGTGGTATTGGTCACAGTCTGTGGTGGAAGTTGGGTATTCAGTTATGCCGCTGCATTCTGCTGAAACTTAAATATGAGTAACTTGAACTGAGGAAGGAAATGGCTGCATTTGGCAGCTCCCTGCTGTTGGTGATGTGGGGCAGTGGAATCAAACTTCTGAGAAGCAAAGATAATGGCTCTGGAGGGCAGCAGGCTGTTACCACCACCTGTGTGTTATTTGAGTTACTCAGCCAAACAAGGGGGCTTGCACTCAGTTGCAGAGCATGATTTTCATCTCAGCTAGACCACAAAGGGCTGAGGTAGAACAGTGCTACTCCTGCTCATAGTCCCACTATTGTCCTCAGAGTAACTTCCCAGGAAGGCACAGTTCCACACAACAATGTTGTGTTCAGAGCAGCTACCTCACACTTCCCTTACCAAGTAAATTGTGAATAGAGGAGCTTGGAGTTGTAGATGATTTCCCTAGCAGTGAATTAATTTACCCTTCTCAAAAGTCATAATATACTGGCTGTAAGGAGCTTCATTCTTGACGGTGTTTTTCATTAAGTGACCTATTTTTTTTTTCCTTCTGCAGTGACTATTTATTCAAGCTACTTCTGATTGGAGACTCCGGTGTTGGGAAATCTTGCCTTCTACTTAGGTTTGCAGTAAGTGATCATGCTTGGCAACTATGTAAAAGAGGTACTTAGCAAGAACTTCCCTTCAGGTAGCAGGGCTGATGTCTGACAGGCCTGGTAGTACCAAAGAATAAGTATAGAATTGCAATCTCCTCCTGTCTTCTGAAATTGTGTCTATCTGATGTAATTATATGACTGAATTTGAAAGAAATAATATCAATAATATGTCCAGCTAAGATTAATTCTAATTTTCCTGTTACTTGAGAGCAAGATACCTTAATTTAACTTCCATCATTAAAGTAGTGATAGAATGCTGAGGATGGAAGGAATTCTGGGGGTGTGCCCTTAGGCATGAGGAGTACAGACCTTGATCAGTTACTGCTTGATAAGAACATTTCAGCCACATGAAGTTTGATGTCTGCAGTAAAAAGACCTACCAGTTGTTTAGTCACAGATGTAAATAATACTCGAGGAATAATAAGGCTACCTGCTTTTTTTAGTAAATGTTAAAATTGCTGGTGAGTTGTTCTGGCTCTAGTTTTCCTGTTAACAAGAAAATGTAAAATGGGTTTGATAGCTCTTAGTAGAAAAAGCTGAAGTCCCGTGAACTTCTTATCTCTGTCTATGCCAAAGTGCAGCTTTACGTGTCCATGGGAGGAGAGGAAGGGAAACAGGATATATGGGGTGTGAACTTAGAAACTTGAGTGTGACACTACTGCAAGATGATGGCTTTGTTTTCACAGCCTAAGCAATTCCTCTGGGCACCTCTGGAACAAGCCTGTTGTACCTGATACTATATTAATATGAAATGGTGATTTGGGTGTACAAACAGCCTCAGTTAAAGCCATTATGGCTACTGTTGGTACCAGGACAAACTGTAGGAAGATGTCACCTGCTCTGCTCACAGTATGGAGGCAGTGGGTTGGAAGTGATGCCACAGCTGGAGCAGCACTCCTAGAGCAGTCTAGCCTGTTTCTCTTGTAGATACTTTTGACTTTATGTGAATAATCCAACTCCTCTTTTTTGATAGCCAGATTAAGTTTGTCCTCTTATTTCTGGTGTTTCTTCAGTTGGGTAACCTTTTCCTTTTGAAATGTGTTTTTCCAACTAAGCTGTTTTGCCCTGACATAAGGAATTACCACAGCATACCACACCTGTGTTTTCTTGCAGCTGTAGGTTAAACTTCTTCAGGCTTTTCAAACATACCCTTTGAGTATTGAAATGCTGAGGAAATAAATGTCATGTCATTCTGAAAGGCTTAATACTTTATTCTTACTTGAATGTATTACCTAAGATGTCTTCCATTCACAGCCCAGAGGAATCCCTTGCTTTTGTGATACCTACTGGTTGCATAAAGCCTTTTGTGGTACATTGTACATGAAATTCTATCCTTTGGGTACTTTAGGAATAGAAACTTCCTTCATGCTGACAGTCACTAGAAGGTAGCAAAGACTGACCCAGCAGTTTCTGTGTGCTTTAAGGCCTGTTGGAGACTGCAGTCGAGTCCCTGCAAGCTGCTGGAGTAGTGTTTTTCCTCCTGTATCAACATAGGCTGCAGAGCAGAGGCCTCAGCACAAGTACTTGAGCTGTAACTCTAACCTGCCTTAGCAACCAGCTGCAGCAGCAGAGTATCTGACACTAATGTGTGATTGAGACCCAGCCTCTGACTTGTTCTGGGTAGCTGCTGTGTAACACAGATGAAAAACCATCAAAGGAAGATAAAAATGTGATGTGTTTCAATAACCTTAGTGGTTATTCTAAGTACCTCTTCAGTCTGCCAACATGAGGAAAGACTTTTTTACACTGCAGCTCACAAGGACTTGACGCTACAGGATTTCCAGAAAATGGGTTTTTTTTGACTGGTTTTTAAAATACAAGTCTGGCTGGTGCTTTTAAAAGCTGCAGAATTTTTGAAAAGTAAATACTTGGAGGAAATGCTTGGCCACCTCCTGGACTTTGCCATGAGAGATAAGGCTGGTTTTACAAGGAAAATAAGTACCTTTGTCTGACTGGTGCATAATGAAGTAGGTGACTGCAGAAGAAGTGCGGCTGGCTTGACTTACATTCACTCTCTCTCCTAGGATGACACGTACACAGAAAGTTACATCAGCACGATTGGTGTGGACTTCAAAATCAGAACTATAGAACTAGATGGGAAAACAATCAAGCTTCAGATAGTAAGTAGTATTTCTCAACTCCTGTGTGCTCCAGTCTATTGGAGCACAGAGTTATATCCATAGCTATTGGTGGTCATTTTTATACTTTAAAATATATTCAAATTCAAGGGCTGTTTTCCCTGTTAGAAGAGGTGAGGTTCTTGCAAGACTTCCCATGACTTGTCCTTAAAGAAGGGTGTTTATTATCATGGCTGTTTGCCTGGAAGAGGCAATCCTGTGCTGGAGTGTTCTCGTATCAAAACTGGTGTAGTTCTGCAGTATTTAGCCAGGATTTGTTTAAGTGCAGGAATACCACACAGTTGTCCAAGATACCTGAATTCCACAGCAGCTGTTACTATCAGGCTGCACTGTCTTAAGTGCTGGAAGCTGCTTTTGTTGATGTGAATGGAAAAACTGACACAAAGGCTTGTAACTGGCCTGGTTGCCTTAGCGCTGGGGTGGTGTTTTCTGGTTATGCTTTTGGCCTTTCACTTGGAATAAACAGGGGAAGAGACTTGGCAATTCTTTAATCTTGAAGCACTCTAAAAGGGTGACTGGTGTGATGAAATCTAATATCTGTGCAAGGTCAGACAATCCTTGTCAGCCACCACTTCCAGCTCAAGCAGACTCTCAGGACTTAAAGGCAATGACTCAGGGATTCAGTGTTGTGGAGCAGAGTCCAACTTACAGCCAGAAGCTTGAGCCTCCAGACTCTAATGTAACTGTCCTGAGTACAGAGCAGTCCACTAGGAATGCTGTCACTACTCAAATGTCTGTGAGTCTGTTTTTAATACACAGCTAGCCTGTTCTTGACACAGCTCCAGGAAGAGAAATGTTTGGGTGAGTCCTGTTCCCATCCTGGGTGGGAGAAGAGGTCAAGCACGTTATGTCCTTTCTTAACTCTCCCAGTAGGAGAAAGGAACCAAGTTTGTTACCCTTAAATACCTTTGCTGAAGCCTGTGTGCCAAGAAAGTTGAAGGGAGTGGTTATGTTAGAGACCTGCAACTCTCTGACCTTATTCCTAGCAGGTTTTCAAGTCCTGGGTTGTGTTTGCTCTTCTGACCACTGAACCATGGCTTCTTCATGGGTCAGAACTGCTTAATGTTTTCCCCAGAGAGATCTCTTGACTACGCTTGGCTGAAACCAAAGAAATGAGAACAGTTGAAAAGTACCTACAAAGTGTAATTCTCAGTTAAAATGCATGATCTCCTCAAATCCTGTTTGATGCATACATCGTCAGAGCCACTGCTGTAGCTGTGGAGTGGATGTGGTTGTCATTGGATGGCTGCTCTGCTGAGCTGTGTTTCTGGAAGCTGATGTAGAGCACTGGCTCAGCCACACTGCAGGAGCTGACCCTGTCACTTGTCTTGCAGTGGGACACGGCGGGACAGGAGCGGTTTCGGACTATCACTTCCAGTTACTATAGAGGAGCTCATGGCATCATAGTTGTGTATGATGTTACAGATCAGGTATGTGCTAAACCTGTGCTTATAGAGTTTCTCCAGGCTGATGAGTAAACCATGAATTTAACAGCTGGGCACATCTTAAGGAGACAGTGACACAGTTCTACAGACTGTGTTAAGGCTTACCAAGCTAAATGTTTGTGTTTGCCTCTGGTTTGGCAGAAATAAAACACAGAAATAAAAAGCAGTGGGATTTGTAGCTCCTAAGCAATTATGTCTTAGGCTTATCCTAAAACTTGGTGGGCAGGTAACTGATTTTTCTGTGTGAATACATCTCACCATGCCTTTGGTAGCAGGAAGTCTGAGTTACTGATGGAAGTTGTTGAAAGATTTCTGAATGTACTTGAACTGCGATCTACAGTAAAGACTGGCATTTGGAACAGAAAACTGTCAGCATGTGTGCAGGATACAACTGAGCCAGTGTTTTCTCTGAAAGGATCTCTGAAGAACTGGTGCAGTTGTTTGAAGGGCACTTGGGAAGTATAAGGTTTCCTGAATTAACAGAAAAACAACACTTTTGTGTTCAGTCACTAACTGGAGTATCTGTCCAGCATTTCTGGAGTCAGAGGTTGTTCCAGCATATCTACAACAAGGTGGCTTGCACCTAATACCTGATGCTTTGTAAATATGTGGGATGCATCTGGTTTCAGCTGTGTGCCATGTCTCTTATCTCTACTACAGGAGGAAGAAGAGTCCCAGATGGTGGATACTGAATATTCACTATATGGAGCAGGGAAAAATAATAGGGGGAAGAGTACAGGAAGGGCTGTGTAGGGCTGGGAACAGGAGCTGTATGGCCTCTGTGGTGACCAGCCTGTCCAGAGGCCATCAGGGAGCTGGGCAGCATTAGAGTACTGTCCCATGGTTGTGAATCACATGGATAAGTGCAGTGCTTCATACTCTTTCCTGGTCATGACCAAAGGGATAGTACTGAACTCTTTATCGAGGGCCTTGCTTACAATTCTCTTCTCTCATAGGAGTCTTTCAATAATGTCAAGCAGTGGCTGCAGGAGATAGACCGTTATGCCAGTGAAAATGTCAACAAGTTGTTGGTGGGGAACAAGTGTGATCTGACCACAAAGAAAGTAGTAGATTATACAACAGCAAAGGTATGTTGGGGGGTGCTGTGTTTGCTTGGCTGAGCCCCTGCTCTGGTTTGTCATGCACAGAGGTTCCAGTGCAAGGATGTGTCCTCGTACCACAAATGAGGGCAGTTCAATGACCCCCTGCCCTGCAGGTCATCCTCAGACTGGAGATGGGGTGTGTGGTGGGATCCAGGAACTTGCGGGTTATCCCAGTAGTCCTCCAGAAAACAAGGAACCTGTGTATGAGCTCACTGTCCACTGTTTCTTGATTTGCAGGAATTTGCAGATTCTCTTGGAATTCCGTTTTTGGAAACCAGTGCAAAGAATGCCACAAATGTAGAACAGTCTTTCATGACCATGGCTGCCGAGATTAAAAAACGAATGGGTCCGGGAGCGACAGCTGGTGGTGCAGAGAAATCCAATGTTAAAATTCAGAGCACTCCAGTCAAGCAGTCTAGCGGAGGTTGCTGCTAAAACTTGCCTCCCCACTTTTGTCTCACAACAATGAATTTGCAATCTGAACCCAAGTGAAAAAAAAATATTGCCTGAATTGTACTGTATGTAGCTGCACTACAACAGATTCTTACCGTCTCCACAAAGGTCAGAGATTGTAAATGGTCAATACTGACTTTTTTTATTCCCTTGACTCAAGACAGCTAACTTCATTTTCAGAACTGTTTTAAACCTTTGTGTGCTGGTTTATAAACGTGTAATCCTTGTTGCTTTTCCTGATACCAGACTGTTTCCTGTGGTTGGTTAGGATGTATTTTTGTTTTGATGTTTCTATTGGCATGTTTAGATGTCAGGTTTAGTCTTCTGAAGATGAAGTTTAGCCATTTTGTATCAAACAGCACAACAGTGTCTGTCACTTTCCATGCATAAAATTTAGTAAGATATATGTAAGATCTGATTTGCTAGTTCCTTCTTGTAGAATTATAAATGGAGAGATCACACTATCTGATTAATAGTTTCTTCATACTCTGCATATAATTTGTGGCTGCAGAATATTGTAATTTGTTGCACAATATGTAACAAAACTGAAGAAATGTTTAATAAATATTGTACTTATTGGAAGTAATATCAAACTGTATGGTGATAAATATTGTCTTAATTTGTATGGCTAAGGGGGAAATCAGGCTTGCATTGTGCACAAAACGACATATCTGTGTGTGCAGCCATGGCTTTCAGACCTTCCCTGCAACTTGCCCACTGACTGTGGCCCCAAAGCCTGAGCTGTAATGGTGCTTAAGGCATGAGTGCTGTACCAGAAACACCCAGCCAAGGTTCATGAGGCATAATGCACTCTGAATGTACAACAGTTCCCTAACTTAGTCTTGGAACTTAATTTATTTCTCAAGGACTCTACGTAGGGAATTCCTGTCAGCTTTGCATAGCAGGGGAGAGAACGGTATTTCCCTAACATGAACGATTTCAGTGAAACCTTGAGGAGGTATAACTTTCAACCAGTATATTATGTTTTTTCTATATACTGTTAACTCCATCCTCTTTTAATCAGTATCTTCTGACTTAGTGCAGCAGCTTAGCTTCTATTCCCTTCTGCAGCAAGGCACCAGGAGGGTGACATGGGGATAGCAAGGCCCCCACCAAACTGTTGCTCAAAGTAGGCGCTTTCTCAAACAATTTGGAACTAACCAGCAGCCAAGAGGTTTTGGATGGTGTGTGATTCTTTGTACAGAGCTAATCAAATCATTAGTGCCTGATGTCTAGCTAAAAGCCACAGGAAAGCTAGCCTATAACACTTCCTATACATGTAAAATTGTTCAGCTTTATCTAAACTCAAATGTTCAGCCTATTCTGTAAATAGTCTCATGTTTGAAAGACCATGTAACATTCCCCTAGTAGTAAATACACCCTGTGCTAGTAAAGTAAAAATATAGCCTAGATATGTTGTGAGGTATAAACTAAAACTGGTGCAAATATCCTCTGATTTTTTTTTGGGGGGGGGTGACTTTGGCTAACAGCTTTCTTCAACATAGTTGCATAAATCAACAGGCAATTGTAATACATAAAGTATTGTCATGGTTAAGTTGAACTCTTCCACTTGAGACCTTCACAATAAAGTGATGTGCTTTCTAGTAGAGATGTGCTTGTTGGTATAATTCATTATAAATGTGATCTGCTGCTCCTCAGGAGCAGGAGAGCAGTCAGTGCTGCTGAGATCAGGAACTGAAGCAGAAGGAGGTGTATTGAGGGTAAAACATTTTCCCTGCAGAGAGTGCACAAATGAACTTCACTGTCAAGATGCCTGCTACATACTATCCAAACCAATGTTAATATATACAGTAATAAAAGCATTGCAAAACCAGTTGGGCTACACCAGGTCTTTGGTGGTTCTTTGTTTCCCCCTCAGTCACAGATGGGTCACTGGGCTGGTGCTGTTCCATGCTGAAGCCTGGGGTTGTCAGGCTGAGCTGTGTGACAAGGGTAGAGCAGGCCTAAAACTCCTGGGAAGATGCACTCTTGTTTCTTGCCTGTGAGCTGAAATATTGAGTTGTTGTGACACAAAGCACCAAAAATTTGCCCTTCAAGCCGAGGATGTAGAAGATGGGAGAATATCAAACCCCCTCCCCCACAAACCCCAATGAATTACTTGCTGTAACTGCTTCAGTTTAACTTTGCTTTCACCTTGTACTTGTGCAGAACAGAAACGTCTTTGTGTTCTGTTCGCAGGAATGGAAGGAAACGATGTATTCTGCACAAGAACACCATGATCACCATTCAGGTTAAAGGTTAATTAAAGCCAAGTACCAACATTCTGTAACTTTTTTTGGCCACTTACCTTACACTGCTTCAGAGCTGCCCTTTTTCTGTTGGAGAAAGGATTTGGAAACCCTTGATGAATGTTCTGAGCAGTGATTTAACTGCAGTAGCTGGAAGGGGGAAGGTACAACTCTTCACCCCAGGAAACCAGCACAGTACTAACACAGCTCCTGCCAGCAGCAGGTAGCGGCAGGTTATACAACCTGGCTCGTCCCTGCCTGAACTTGCTTGTTTATTATTTTATTTGGATTCAGTATTAGGTTTTTTTGTGTTTATGAATAACAAAATTTGAAGTTAAATAGGCTCTGCTTCAGCAGGGAGTGGTAATTATAAACAGGCCTTCAGTTTGCTCCCAAGAACCAGAAGGAATTGCTATTTCTTGGCTTCTCACACCTATTTTTGACGAGCATAAACAAACCATGAGAACAGGGCTATTAAAATCACACGGCTTTACTCAGCAAGCTCACGGCACACTATGGATTGCTGAATTAAAAACCTCTCTTCCTGACATTTTGCTAATACAGAACAGCTCACTTCAATAAAAAAAGGGAAGCTGCGTTAAAAAAACAAACGAGAAAAGGCCAGCTGTACATTCCTTACACAACTCTGGACATCCCAGCACACCTGCTGTACAGGGAACCTTTCTCAAGCCATGGCACAAACCCACACTGAAATCAGCCCTGTGGGCAACTGGACACAGATTTTGGCATCTCTGGAGAGGTGATGGAGATGGTTTGGTGCTTGCTGTGATTCTTCTCAGTCTCCTGATGGGCTAATGCAGTCTAGGTCTGACAGAGGCAGCACCTGAAATAAAAAGAGGTGTTTGGTGCTGTGCTTTGTCTGCAGTCTGGCAAAGAAACCCCCCTGCTCTACTCCCCCCAGGTAGGGCTGGGTAGAGGCAGCAATTCAGAAACCACAACAAACCAAACACTACTTAAGACACTTTCCTCTTCTAAGAGGCTGGAACCCCTGAAACACTTGCCTCCAGTTTTCTTTGAAGGGAGATGGTCAAGAAATAAGCAAACAAGTTTTCTAGCCCCTTTATTATACCTGAAATCACTTGCTTCTTTTTCCCACCATTATACAGCAACCAGAATGTTTCTGAGAAAATACAAAACCAAAAAATACCCCTTCCTCATCTCCCTTGTGCTGTGCAAGAGATCTGGGGAGAGCAGGTGTCTGTGCTGGACTGCTGCTGTCCCCCAGCCCTGAGTGACAGGGACCTGCCTGCCAGGTCCCTGCAGAGCTGCCATCGCTCCCCTTGTGCTCTTGGGTTTCATCAGCTGGTTCACCCACACTGCTCTTTCCCTGACATGGTTAAACACGACAGGGCATCTATTTTGAGTCTCCCTGCTGCCTTCCCAGGCTTTCCAAACAGAATCAAAGAAATAACAATGGAGCCCAATGTTTGGTGTTTGCTAATTCGAGTGTTTCTCTTCCTGTGCATCCTCCCCTCTTTGCCCACTGCAGCAAGGCTGGTTTGCCCCTGCTTACCAAGGGAGCAGCCGTGTGCTGCACCCCCCTTGTCCTGTCCCGCGTCCTCGCCCCGCACAGGGCCCACAGCAGCCAGGATGGACTTGTACAGCTGCTCTGCGTGGCTTTCGAGCTCTTCCGACTGCTTGGCAATCAGACACAGCGTGTCTTTCAGAGCTGGAAAGCAAAAATTTCTGAATGGAGGTGACAGGAATGTGATAATTCAGTGTCAGAGCTGAGAGTTCTGCTTGTCCAGGCAGACTCTGGAAGGTAATCAAGTATTAAAAATCAATAATGTGCTGTTCATCCCATCACCATTGTGATGCAACATTTGCAGGGGATGGGGACCAACCCAGGAGGCTCCAGGCTCATCATGAAGATGTAGAAATAGGAAGTCTTAAAGAAAACCTTTGGAACTGTGCAAGAAAGCCCATCCATAATGCAGCACTCAGCCTTTAAAGTCCCTTTAGTGACTGCAGTTACAGCCCACCCTTTAGAAACATGGTGCTGGCCAGGCTGGGCCAGGGATTTTGGGGGCCAGATACCTTAGCCAGCACCACCTGTGTCCATGAGTGGCCCCACACAAGTGTTCCTTCTCACCTGGTGAATTTGATGCCATGCAGTCCAGGAGAGCTTCCCCCCTCTGCAACACGCTCTCAGTCAAGCTCCGGTGGTCGGCCACATCCTTCCTGAACTCCTGGCAAGGCAAGGAGATGAGCAGCTTTTTTTAGAAGGGTTTTTGAAACACACACCTCTGGCAGGTTCCCAGGGAGCAGCTTCCTTCAAGCAGGTTCCTGGTGCTCCCACCAATCTGGCTTTGCAAACCCAGCACACCCTGGACCATTCCTGTGATGCCTGCCTTCCCAAGCACAGGAGAGGGGAGGAAGCAGGGCAAGGGTGACACCCACCAGGTAACGGTGCAGCGATGTCGACACGCTCTCAGCATCCGGCGAGGGTGGCACCCAGCTGCTGGTGACATCCACTACAGTGTACAGCCAACGTATCAGCTCTTCCAGCTGGCAGCAAAACATCTGCTCAACAAAGCATAAAAATCTATTTTTATGCATCTGTTTCTGCAAGAGACAGCACAGGGACACAGAAAGGTAAGGCAGTGGAGTTTCAGAAAGCACCTGTTCCCTGTTCCTCTCCAATCCTGGCACAAAAACATCCCTAAGCTTGGGAAAACAAGGATCAATGGGAAAAAGGCAAAAATTAACTTAAACTCCTGAACAGCTCCAGCACTCACTGTGTGGCAAGAATTGAGGGTCACCATGAAATGTCTGCATGGAGAGGTGCTAGAGGCTGGTAGCATCCAGGCTGAAGGAAGAGGTTGGTCTCCACCACCTCCCAGCCCAAGAGATATCCTCATCCTCCTCCTCCCCCTCACCAGAGTGATACAGTTAATTTGCAGTTGCTTTTCCCCAAGGGATTGTCTCGTTCAATTAAGTGCTTTCATTTATTTTTAAAGCGTCTCAGTAAGGGATTATTTTTGTAAGATGCTGCATGAAACCCAGGGGCCTCTGCTGGCACTAAAACCACCTCAAGACCTGCTCCTGCTCCTCAGGAGTTTTCCATGAAGCAGTGCTTTTCCCTGGCACTGCAATTTGGCATGACAAATGCAGAGAAGATCCTTTTAAATCAGCAGGGTTATTTCCATACCAGAGGAGGGGATGAGTTTGCAGCTATGTGCATGATAACACTCCTATGCAAACAGCCTAGCATCGTTTCCAAATTCATCCCAGCACTGGGGTGGGAAGAAGATGGAGAGGAGGGTGACAGCACAGTGCTGGGACAAATTTAATAATCCACAAAATAATCATGAAACCCTTCAGAGTTGCTGCAGCTCCTGCCTGGTGCAGCAGCACTGCAGTTCGGGTGGGGAGGGGGACCCAGCTGAGTGCCACATCTCCACCCAGACTGGCCTGTGACACCGAGGCCCAGGGGAAAGCAAGACGGGCTCTTGCTCCATCAGAAGGAATTATCTGCTCTGGTGAGCCCCCCTGCATAAATTACCACCAGCTGCCAGGCAGGACACATCATGCAGAACAGAAAGCTTTAATTAATTGTGCTGTAAAGACAGGCACATTTTATGCAAGATCTTCCCAGATTAAATATTATGTCTGGTCTCAGCCTACCTTAACACACTGGATAAGGGACTCGCTCTGCTGGCTCTTCTTTGGATGCCCCTTGACCCGTGGTTCATTTAGGCACATCCCATCCAATGTGTCCCTGAGACCAGGTGGTAGATGAAGCCCCTGGGGAGGATCCCTATGGATCCAGCTGTACAATTCCGTGTTTTCTCTGCTGGGCTTTCGGGAGCTGCGGTGTTGCCACAGTCCAGCACAATCCTCAATATTCCCTCTGTCATCCCTGCCTCTCACTTCTCCAAAATAAGCCATCCTGGATGAAAGGGGCTGCTTGCTGGCGCTGTGATATGGAAGGCTATGGTGATCATGCCCGGGCAACCTTATAGTTATGGAAAGATTGGACAAAAACTGAGCCAACCTTTCCAGCTCCTGCAGTCTTGGAGGCAGGGAAAGAAATTCTTCGTCACCCTCCCACTCCTTCCTCAGGGGGAGCACTCCTGTGGTGGGTAAAAACCTACTGGTGCTTTTCACCTGCCCTGTGTAGTTTGGGCAGGGGCTTCCTCTGTTATCCCAGCTTCTCCCATCAGCAGCAGGGCGTCCAGGTGAGCTTGGCCCAGATGATTCCACCCTTACATCCTTAGCAAAACCTCTGGAAGGATGAGAGGAAGCACACCTTGTAAATGATGCTTTGGCAATAGGCAAAGACTCATAGTAAGAGCCAACTCCTGAGCAGCCTCTTTTTCCAGGCTTTGGGGTGGAGAATCTTTCTGCAGAGGCCACAAACTCCCAAAGTCCATTTTCTCTACTTCCCTGAGCCTGCCCAGCTCGGCCATAGATGCTGGTGGACCTGGACATGCCCTCAGGAGAAGCAGAAAAGCTGTCCAGACCTATTCCTGAATCATAGAGGAAAGGCTCTGGCATCCTTCCCAGCCTGTACCTCGGCTTCAGCGGGTAAGCATAGTCCAGCAAGTCCTCGTACTCTTTGTTGGGGTTCCAGTGGGGTGAGCTGCGGTCCGGAGATGGAGGCAGCGAATCCGGAATGGCACAGGCCCAGTAATCGGCTTGGTAGGAGGAGATCTCCCGGACGCGCCTGACGGTGCTGCGGTAATCGAGCAGAGGGCCCGGGGGTTCCCGCCTCTGCAGGGCGCTGCCTTCCGCTCCCGCTCGGCAGCGCAGGTCCTGGGCAGCCGTGGTGGCCGCAGGAGAAGGGACATCCGTGCTGGCAGGCAAGCTTCCGGACGGCTCCTCGGAGGGGCCGTTTCCTTCTGAAGACAGAGCGGAGAGGCTCAGCACAGAGCGGCTCCGCAGGGCGCTCTCGGGGCTGGGCGGGGTTGGGGGTCTCAGGAGCTCTGGAGTGGAAGGACACGGGGATTGAGCTCCCAGACTCTGCCTCCGACAGCCAACATGGGCATCGAGGCGGCTGTCAGCAAGGATGTTCTCCCCGGCAGAGCTGCGCTGGCTGGGAGGGCTGGACACTGGGTCCCAACAGCCCAGTGCCTTCACCTGCTCAAGGGTGGGATCGAAAAGGAAAGGGAGAGAGAGATGAGCATGAAATGAAGCACAGCATTCAGACAAAAGGCTCCTTTCTGCCGAGATATGGAGATAAAAGCCCAACCCTGGACCTGCCGTGAGCTGAGGCTGCAACTCTGTTCCATCTGTGGGACGGCCTGCAGCTGCTCAGAGCAGGGCTTGTTTTTAAGGAAAGGCATCTCAAGGGCTTGGGAAGCTGCACGAGCTATTTGGCAGCAAGAGGCTTATTTAAAGAGCACTGTCCTGAGCAAGTTCCCAGCTCTGCACTGGCAACATGGAAATAGAAGCAACAGCTTAGGTGTTGGAGCCCAAGCCCTTCCCCACCACACACCTTAGCCTGGGCACACTCCGGCTGGGAGAAATGGAAAGCCCTTGCTGGGACAGCCCTGACAAACAAGCCCCCACCTCTCCTGGGACCTCCCCGTGGTGCAGCAACACCTGCAGGTACAAACCCTCTCACCTGCTGTTCTTCTGAAGAGAGGATCCAGTGGCCAACTCGACAAGACACAGGGCCACCATCAGCAGCTCTATCCACTAACACCCCTTTCCCTGCTCTTGCTCTGGGAAATCTGGGTGCAGATGCTGAAGACACTTCCGTGTGGCAGCTTGAGCCTCCCTGGTTAACACCAGTGGCCATGTGACTGTGTCTGCTCACTGCTACACTCTCTGTCCCTTGCAGGCTGGGCTTGGCTTCCTCTGTCCCTAAAAGCCGGTGCAGGCTCCCTGACAGCTCCAGGAAGTCCGTCTCCATGTCAGTGCTCTCCCACGTCCCATCGCCCTCGGCCTTCCTGCTCAATGACTCTTCAGAAGGTGATTTTCCCACATCCACGGCCATCAGGACAGAGCTACTTCCACAGGACGATGCTGAGCCTCGGGCTCTCTGGAATACACAGCACAAAGCAATGGCATCTCAGCACACCCCCACATCTGGTTTTGCCCAATAACAGAGAGCTTAAGCATGATCTGAGTGAGACCCCAAAATTCATAAAGGAGCAACTTGGTACACCAGGTGGGACAGTGGAAAGAGCAAACCCTCACATCGCAGCAGCATTTTCTACTTTTGAGGATGTGACACACACGGAAAATCTCATTCCAGCTCTGGCCCTGCCAAGAACAAACCTGGGCTTTATACCAGGCACTGGAGTCCTGCACTGATGGCCAGTGTCACCAACAACTTTGTGCACCATGAGGTCACTGAGCCCAAATGAGACATCACTAACCAGGACATGAAGCACTTCCTGGTGTGGCTGAGCCCTGAAGGGTGTTGGGGTGGAAAGCTGAGCATTTTTCTAAGATACAAACCCAAAGCCTTGAAGTAGAAGCCATCCAGAAGCAAGAAACAGCAATAAAAATTAGAGGGGGAGGTAGGAGGATGTAAAACTCAAACCTAGCGCTCAGCTCTGCAGCTTCTACCTCAATTCATGAATTAACTTTTAATGGAAATACTTGCACTGACTGGGCTTGAGTGAGGAACTGCAGCAGGACAAGCTGTGAGACAAATGAAGGAGACCCAACACAGCCTCCTCCAGCAACTCCAGCCCAAACCAAGGTGTTGGCAGCAGGGAAATGTCAGCGGAGTGGTTTTGCTGGTACACGCCCAGCTGGTGCCAGCAAAGAGACCAACCAAGGGAGCATCAACAGCAAACTCAACTAAAAGGAAATTCAAATTAAAATAAAAAGAGGTGAGAAAGAATTCCCAAACAATACTTGGAAGTGGGAAACAAGGTGATACTCACTCCCTCTGCTAGCTTTCTCACTCCCTCTGCTAGCTTTTTTGTCACAGTCTCATTTTATGATCCACCCCTCCCTCCGACAAGCGAGGTTTTCCCACGGGCACGGGAACAAAGAGCGGCGGGAGGACGCGCCGGGTCTCCAGGGGAACCCAAATCCCCAGCGCAGGCACAACCTGCGGCAGCCCCCGCAGCCGCCTGTGCCCTCCCCAGAGCCGGCAGCTGATCCCGCACGGCAGCGGCTGCCGAGGGGACGAGCACAGCCCGGGCTCCGCCAGCCCGCAGCTCACAGCTGGACCCCCCCAATCCACTCCTTAAATTGTTACCAAAGCCAACCCTACGCACATCAAAGTTTCTGAAATGGATTGCACTGCTCTCTTCCACCCTCAGAAAGGTTGCATTTCCACACAAAGAGTTGCTGTAAAAAATGCGATCAATAAACCTGCCCTTGTTACGTGACTTAAAAATATATATTTACAAAAAAAAGAAAATATATATAAAAGAAAGAAAAGAAATTAAGGCATCAAAGCAGCCTCTAAAGTTTAAAAGTGAATGTGCTGTAATCAGAAGTCGCCCTCAGGACAACTTTATTTTTAAGATGCCAGGTTAAATTCAAAGGGATTTGAACATCATTACCTCCACCAGATTTGGTGGTTTCAGTCAGGTGTCAGCCCACTAAAAACAACTGTAAAAATCATGGAAGTTCGACCTTAAATCTGAAAACTAGGTGTTAAGCAACATAAAATAAAACTTATAGGTCACGACCCATCTGTTATTTTCCTAACTGTGTGGAGAAGGGCAAATATTCTGAACTTAAGATAATTTGTTATCTTATGGAGGCAGCATGCCCCCATTGGTCTTTTAAAAAAGAGCAAGTGCTGGTTCACAGGTTCATTAAATCTCCAGAAGCTAATTGGATGCTAAAGAGAAACCAGGAAACCTGCCAATACACAGGAGTGAGAGTAAATCTGCTTACTGAAGGATTTGTAAGGGTATTTAAAGGGACACCAGAGATCTCACTGCATTTTCCAAAGTCTCTAATTCAGGCAGCTGATTTCAATTAACTTCAGAGGGAACTGGATATCCAAACCACACCTGGACACAAACGAGACGGGGATGTCACACACATCCCACACACAGAACAATCGGCAAAAAGTCACATTTAACAACGAAGTGAGAACACTACTGCCGCTAAGAGCAACTCCCAGCTACACGAGCGTCTAGAAAGCAAGCTGTCTCACCATTTTCCAACAAGCCCAAAAAAATTCAGAGGTCAGGTTGCCAGTGGCAGCGACGCATCCAGATTAACCCTGGCGACGGGAAGAAGCAATCCCAAATCCACGGGCAGGACTGAAGAGGGATGTACGACCACAGCTTTCGGCACGGTGGAAACTTTCCACTGGCCTCAAAAGCACGGGAAAACAGCCCAAACTCCCAGCTACACCCAAGCCCTCCATTGTCTCACAGAAACGATACCCATGGCCGTGTTTTTAGATAACAGGGCAGGACAACGGGGCTGCTTCATTCGTTTCAAAGGGACGGTCCGCAGGGATCTCTCCTGAAAAGCGATCCCCGAGGCTTTTCAGGCCGTCAGAAGAGAGCTGCCGGCCAGGGCGCTGCACAGAGGGGGGCGAACAAGGAGGGCTCTATCCAGGGAGCGGCTCCCACCGCCCCTCGACCGATGGAATGCCGCGAGAGCAGCGGATGCTGATGGAATTTCCGTATCCCGCCAACTTCGCTTTGGCGGGGGAGCATTTCCGAGGTTGCTTTGGGAAAAACCCACACCGCTTTCGCCCCTCAGGCCTGCGGGATCTGAGGGCTGCTATTTTCTGCTTCTCTCCTTGCCCGCTTTCTGTCCGCCTATCCACCCCTACAAAAAAAGGCAATTAACCAAAAAGACGAGAAATAAAGGCAAACAGGCCGAGGAGGCGCCGGGATTCCAAAGGGAACGCGGCCCAGGATCCCCGGGATCCCCCCCGGGACCCCCCTCACGCCGCGCCCCGGTCTTCACTCACCGAGCGCCGGCCCCGCCCCCTCCGTGTCGGCAGCCAATGGCAGCGCCCAATGCGTCAGCACGCGCGCCCCCGCCGCCCGGCAGCCAATGGGAGCGGAGCTCGAGGGCGGCCCCGCCCCGCGGCCGGCGCTGACCCCAGCGCGGGAAGGGCGGGGGCGACACGCGCTGGCCTCGCCCCCTGGTCTGCCCCGGCCCCTCACGGCCCGGCCCGGATCCCGCTGGGAGCTGAGGAGCGTCCCGGGACGCCCTTGAGGAGCTTGTGCCAACAACTGGGTGTTTCCTTGTACCCCTATATTGACCTTCCCGGGCCTGAGCTGTGCCCTGCCAGCGTTACCGCGCTGCAAACCGACTGAAACTGGCCCTGCGCAAGCCGCGGCTGCCCGCGCCGTGGCCAAGGGATCCCGGTATCCTCCAGGCACAGCTGCAGGATGCGGTACCGGTGCAAGACCTCCCCTAGGGATGCCGGCCATGCTCTGCCCTCGGGGCAGCTTTCTGGAAAGATGTGGGGTTTGTACCTGGCCACACCCTTCCTCGGTGGCTGAAGATATCCTGACAAGCGCCCATATCACGCAGAAATACAAACCTTTCTCCTTGCTGCTGTCCATTGGCTGAGTGTGGCTTTTGTCCATGTCACCTACTCCTGGAGATTATTTCTTAACTAATGCTGAGATTTTCTAGGGATCAAGGATCTGATAAAGTACTTTATGGACAATATTGTTCCCAGCTTTAGGCCAAGAGGGACCAAAGAGACATCCTGGGTTTGCTCACCAGTTTGGCAGCAGGGTGAGGGGAACAGCACAGGTATCCCAAGCCCCTGGCTAATGCTTTGGTTCTGACCACGCTCCTTGGTCCTGCTCTAGCTCTGCCATCCCAGTGTTATGGTTCAGATTCCCAGTGGCTATGAACTGGGTTTTATTCTGCTGCACCCAGTGGAACCAGCCCCATTTACATCCTGGATGAACTTTTGCTTTTTCTCCCTAGAGAAACACAGTGGGAATATCTTTTCCAGGGTTGCTTCAAAAAGCAGAGCTGTCACGCTGCAGCAGAACATGGCAGGTGCTCTCACAAGAATTCAGTGCCAGGAAAAGCTCAGGATCATCTCTGCTCCTGAGATCCTGTGTAATATTTCTGTATTTCAGGTTTCTTTGATGAATGTCACAGCAAGTCACCCAGCAGGCTGCACATCCCTCTGCCCCGGATGCACACTTTCTAGAGTTTGGCTTTTTCTTGGAATTCACACAGGCAAAGCCCTTGTGAAATAAAATCCCTTTAAAATGTTGTTTATTGCTCGTTCTCCAGGGAGCCGCCTGCCTGCCAGTGCTGATTTCAGGCCTCTGAGTGGAAAGGCGGAAGCACAGATAGGTCATGATTCATCCCCAGGCTGGGCTGTTTTTAGCTGGTTTAAATTACTTGGGAGCTGCCAGGCATTGTTCTGGGAGCTGAACAGCACCCGGCTGGGGCCTTGGCCCCGGCAGGAAAGGTCTGTGTCCTATTCCACCCCTGATCAAACAAGTGCCAGGATGTCTGCAGGAACAGCCAAAGCACCGAGAAACCTTCCTTCCCCTTGGGCTTGGGCTGAGTGGATGTCAATAAACAAGGGGGGAATCAGCTGGTGATCTAAAGGAGATGTTATATAGGAAATTCAGGGGGACAATACGGTTTTTTTTCTGCTGGCATCTGGCCATATTTGTTAGGAACTTTGCTGAAAATAAATTGGTTTATTTGATCTATAATACAGGGTCAACCCAGACAAACTCCCACCCAAAATCACTCAAGGCTGGCAAAGAATAACAAGGATATTTTCTTGCTAATTCGAGACCTCAGGGTTCTTTCAAACTTGAGTTTTTCCAGCAAAGACAATGGATTTCTCTGCACCTGTGGATGCAACAATTCAGCAGTAATCTCCATATCTATGACATGAACTAGAGCTTCCTTATGATGATCAGATTTGAAAGCAGTGTAATTTTGATACATGAGAAGCTACCTTTTTGGTGAGAATATGCAGATTCTTCATGAACACCAGCTGTACGGATCTGGAGTTTTAATATGCCCCTAACTGCAGTGACCTGCAGTTATCCAGTATCTTTGGCACCTCAGTTTGTTACTTCTTTCTACCCTGAAGGGTTTCACGCTACAAGCCAGACAGTCATCTCTCTGGGGTGAAATCTGAAGCCTGGAGGTGCACCATATGTTCTTGCATAGCATCTGCACTATCTTCAGCATCAAATTTCAGTCTTGCAATGCAAATGTTTGGGATGGATGAGACGTCAGCAAATGCAGGGCTTGGACCTAACCTATCTGTTCTCTGATTGGTAAACAATATTAATTAGTCTTTGTACAAACTGCTCAGAACTCTGTTTGATCTGCCTAACCCTTCTCTGAGAGGTGTTTGCAGGTGTTTGTCCTTCTCTTCCAAGGCTAACAGACTTTTTCTTTTCCCCAGAGGTCAGGATTTCCACATCTTGGACCGTTCTCTTTGTTCTCATCTTGGTTCTTATTCTTTGAGCCACATTTCTTTGAAGGTCAACACTGATCCAAAGCTCCAGCATGGGCTTGGCTGTACCTTGGCAGAACTGGTGTGGTAGTCCAGGCTGTGATCCTGCTTACACACCCTGGAACAGGATCTACCTTATTTACAGCACAGGACTCCTGTTTCTGACTGCCTGTAACTTCCTGATCCTGCTCCTTCACCTACAGTTTCCCTCCAGTATATGTGCAGGTAATTACTGTTATCTAGAACAATTCTTTCCAGCCTCTGTTTCCCAGACTTTCTCTCAATTTTTCTGGTGTTGCTGTGAATTTCAGCCCTGGACTTTTCCATTTTCTCAGACCTTCTTCTCCAGGAAAGGCTGCAGATTTTCTCAGTTCTGACATTTGAAGTCACTAATCAGCTACTTATGGTCCTGGAATTATGGTAAGCTCCCAAGGAATCCAGTCATTCAGCTGGACAGCTGCTCTGGTAATGCCTACATAAGCAGGTTCAAGCTCAGCCATGTTGTTTTAGCTTCTTTATAAAGCCATGAGAAGACTTGCCTGATGCCCTTTGCTTCCCATTGCTCCTCTTGATCATCACTGCACTACCACTGAATATTTCCTAAAAAATCTAGCTGTTTCTTTTTCTTCCTGACTTTGGAGAACCATGTGAACATACAACTTAAGCACACCCATGGCAGGTGACAAATGAAATATGTAAGGCAGGATTAAGGAAGAACAGAGGGAAAACTGGAGTGACAAGTATTTTAGTGTCAGCATATAAGTGCGGAGTTGGGTGTGTTGTCCAGTGCTGGCAGCTGGGAAATTTGAGTCCTTTTACTGCTTGTTTGCGCAGCTGGACCAAGTGGCAGGATTTAGCTCCGGGAAAAGGTCAAACAGGAACTGCACTTCTCTTCTCTGGCCACACGATGTGCCCATCATACCATGAACACAGCCCGACCGGCCCGCCAGCAACAGCAGATGTAGCCACAAAGGCAAGGGTTCCAGGGGTTTGTATTCCCTCACAGCACCTCCTTACCTC
Source organism: Catharus ustulatus (assembly GCF_009819885.2). NCBI lineage: Eukaryota > Metazoa > Chordata > Aves > Passeriformes > Turdidae > Catharus > Catharus ustulatus. Next base: position 11,075,870 of record NC_046223.1, read on the forward strand.
TAGCCAGGCCCCCTAAAACACTCACACAGCTGCAGATCAGGGCCAGGTGCCGTGGAGCAGAAGGCGGTGAATGGGATGGAGCTGGTGTGGTCCAGATACTTTGCGTTTGAGGAAGGTGACAAGTTGCTGTGAAAGAAAAGGAGCCAAGTGGTCAAGAGGCAGTGGCAACTTTTCATCAATGTGAATTATAATGGTCAGTGAATAATTGTAATTTAGTTTACTTACTAAATGTAATACTTCTGCTTTTGGTGGGGAAATGTGAGCAACTTCTTTTTCATTCATTTTGTGATGTCTTGACTCTCTGTCATTTTTATGTTCTCCTGGGCAGAACCAAGAGGCTCTTCAAAACCAGAGCTGGCATCTGCAGGAACCAGTCATCAGAGATTTGTAAAAGAAATACTGGGATTAGTACAAATCAAAAATCTGTTTATGTAAGTGCCAGAAGAAATAGCAGAGCTGGGGGCCTAAGGATGGCTTGAATTGATAACAAATGACACCAGAAAAAAAATTGGGACTGATAATTTGAGCCATTGCTAAGACCACAGGACACACAACTCACTTGAGGGAAAGCCTCCTCTCTGACAGCAGGAGAATAGGCATCTCCCATTCCCCTCCCTTGCAGCCAGACAGGAAGAGAGACTGCAGCAAAGGATCATCACAAAACAACTATTGATTGTTAAAGATTATTTAACAACTGCCCCAAAACTGGAAGCTTTAGTGAAGAATTCAAAGGCATCATCCCTTTTGGAGTATAGTAATTTCACGAATACAAGCCGCACCGTTTTGACCAAAATTTTGCTCCCACACCGGAAATGCGGCTAATACTCAGGAGCGGCCAATATGTGAATAATTTTCTGACATTTTCAACCCCGGGAGTGCAAACCAAGTCAGTGCAAACTGCAAAGTCGAGCTCCTGCCAGTAAAACCCTGCATTTATGTGGTTGTTACAAATTGGTTACTGTGTTGCGTGGCGGGTGGAGCTGCTCTGTGCAGGCAGCACAGGGGGTGGGGAAGACGGGGCAGCTCTCTCCTGCTGGCCCCGCGGCCTGGGGGGAAGGTGGGGGGCTCCGTGCTGCTGGCCCCACGGCCCAGGGGGAGGCAGGGGGCTCCGTGCTGCTGGCCCCATGGCTCGGGGGGCTCCCGTCCCAGCGTGCCGCCGCCACAGGAGCGGGGTGGCTCCATCCCCGCCTCCCACCACTGCTGCGGGTGCCAGGGGGCTTTGTGCCCCCCCTGCCACCGAGTGGCAACGCCGAGCTGTCGGCAGCCCCAAGCCCGCATGGCTGAGTCGAGACAGTAAACCCCGCCCTGCTGCGATTCTGTTACTATTTGGCAACTTTGTTGCATGCAGGTCCTCCCTGTGAACGACAGAGCGGCTTATACTCAGGTGCAGCTTATTTATGGACAAAGAACGAAATGTTTGCCAACACCCGGCGATGCGGCTTATACTCAGTGCGGCTTGTATTCGTAAAATTACTGTACGTTGCACATAAGTGACTGGGGCTGGACCAAACTTGTTCCTTGAGAGTGAATGAAATCTGTAAGAGTACCGGTGCAGGTGGCTACAATGAGCTTAAAATGTAAATAAATACCAAATTCCCCTTCTGTAAGATGTCCTACAATGGTTCAAAGATACTTCAATGCTCATAATGGGGACATAGCAGAGATCTGACTTTCAACAAACCTACAGTAATTTCACGATTACAAGCCACACTGACTATAAGCCACATTGCCGCGTGTTGGCAAACATTTCGTTTTTTGTCCATACACAAGCCACACCCAATTATAAGCCGCTCTGTCATTTGCAGGGAGGACCCGCGTGCAACAAAGTTGCCAAATAGTAACAGAATCGCGGGATGGCGGGGTTTACTGGGCTCGGCTCGGGCCATGAGGGCTCAGGGCTGCCAACGGGGCCAGGTGGCCCAGCTCGGCGCTGCCGCTCAGCGGGGCCGCTCAGGGCCGGCCACCGCTGCCGCTGGGCTTGCTCGCCCCGGCCCAGCGCTGCGCCGCAGTGGCAGGGGGACACAGAGCTCCCCCACTCCTGCGGTGGTGGTGGGAGGTGAGGATGGAGCTCCCCCGCTCCCGCGGCGGCAGCAAGTGGGGACGAGAGCCCCCTGCCTTCCCCCTGGGGCCGCGAGGCCAGCAGGAGGGAGCTCCCCCGCCTCCCCCCCTGTGCTGCCTGCATGGAGCAGCTCCACCTGCCGCGCAACACAGTAACCAATTTGTAACAATCGCGTAAATGCCGGGTTTTACTGGCAGGTGCTTGACTTGGCAGTTTGCACTGACTCGGTTTGCACTTCTGGGGTTGGAAATGTCAGAAAATTATTCACATATTAGCTGCTCCTGAGTGTAAGCCGCATTTCCGGTGTGGGAGCAAAATTCTGGTCAAAATGGTGCGGCTTGTAATCGTGAAATTACTGTATACATTTTAGAGGTGACCAGTTAGTGCACCTGTACCACACATGTGTGAATCAAACCATTCATTTCAGGGCAGAACAAATGATATTGTCTTCTTGTTAACTCACAAAACACTTCCCTATAATTCTATCTACCTTAATCAAACTGGGGATTTAAAAAAAGGACTAATCTGCTCATTGGGCATAATTGCATTTCCTCTGCAAATATTAAGTTAGAACAATAGCAGTGGCTTTTGTAATAAATTTACTTTTAAATGCTTTTCATGTGAATGAGAGAAATGTGTGTTGCCTGCTTAGAGCTTAGAAGAAGTGAGGAGTATTTTCCCAAAAATGCTCTTTTTTCCTCTTAAAAAAAAAACAAAGGAAAAAAAACCCAAATAAAACAAAAAGACCCAACAAACAAACAAAATCACCCCCAAAACGCTTAGTTTTGTAAACTAAGAAGTTATAAAGCAGGTGGCCAGATTTGTAGGTGGTGGTAGAAAACCAGAATAAAATGATTAAACTTTAATTAGAACTTATCCAACTTTTATCTCTTTGTCTATATATTATAGGAAACTATCTCTTTATCCATAGTAATGCCTAACAAGTGCTAATAATGTCTGGCTGGAGGCAGCTGGGACTCAGTCAAAGACTTAGCTCAGCTCTCATTAAAGACAAGCAATCATTTCACCTTTTCCATGAGTCTCACAAAGCTTCATGGGTTTCAAATGGCAAATCACTATGGCTCTGACAATCACCCCAGAAGACTTCAGAAAACCTGTATGCAAAGCTGACATGGGAATGGCTCCAGACTCTGGTCCCAAGGACGGCTCCCTGCTCTAGCATTCCTCTAGGTACCTCCTCAGGATTCAGCTAGGAAGCGAGAAGCCAAAGACACAACCATGAAGTCAGATGGGCTTTTTGGAAACCACCACACTGATGCTTTTGTAAGATTCACATTCCAGGGCAGAACACCAGTTACAATTTTTAAGTCGTAAATGGTGAGGTCCTTCAAATTATGCTTCTTTCTTTTGATGATTGCAATTCTTGCGAATTTTTCCCCCTTGTTTATTGTTCTGGGAGTTTCTGCTTGAAACTAACCGACCTACACTTACATAGTAGATGTTTTTCACTGGATTTGTGATGTGTGTGCATCTCAGGACAGACTCCACCCTTTGGACATATATAGAAAAGCTGTATCAAACCCACTTAGATGGCAAACCCAGGCCCTCAATTCTGAGACCAGCACACTGCTTGGATGGGCTGTGTGGCAAATCTAAAATTACCCTGAATTTCCCAGCCCGGCTGCCTATTGAAAAGCATTTCCTAATGATTATTCCCACTCCCCAGTCCTTCTCCAAGGAACAAAGTCAGTTGTCTTGGCAGAAGGGCAGCAGGTGCATCTGTCAGCCCTTCTACCCCACCACTGCATAACTGCTAATCCAGGCTCTCCCAAAGACCCTTTAGAGCGTAGTACCTGTGCAGAGGACTTGGAGAAATGGCAGGGGAGAAAGGGTTAAATGCCAACAATCAGTGACACCAGCATGCCAACAAAGGGCAGGGTCTGGGAAAGTGGAACTATTGGGGTTGCAGTTGTTTTCTTCAAAAGAGCCAAGCAGTTATTTATTGCTATAAAGTTATTTATTGTAAAGGCACATCAGCTTTGAAAAGCAAAGAGTCACAAGCGTTAAAGTCCATGCTGAAAGTGTTTGGTAAAGAGTCTTAAATAGAAGTGAAGTCCCAATTAGAAGCAGAACCTGCTCTTGTCGAGGCCCTGGGAGGGCCAATGTTGCTGCTGCAGCTCCTGTTTTCTTTGGGTGATGATGATGGCAGTGAGGAGAGAAGAAAAGTGAGAGAGCAAGAGTGCATGTCTTTCCTCAATGCATAGATTTTTACACACAAATTACCCACTAACCTAAAAACATGAATCTGAACTATTTCTTCTTATTAGAATTTTAGTTTCTTAGCATGCCAGCTTATGAATAAACTACACGTATGATCGATTTTAAAATTCTATTTTAAAAATGTAAGTAATATTTTTATTATAGTTTTATTATGTCTAAAACTATATTCCTGGAGCCTATAGGCTTTATCCAGCCTATTCCTGGATACTTGTTTTCAACACTAGTATGTAGGACTATGGTTTTTAACTTTCACTAGAACTTGCACTTTTACTATCTAAGTATCTAAGACTTTTACTTTACAAAGCATTTTAAACACATTCTTACTTACTTACTTGTTTGCTTATTCTAAAACTTAAACTTACACCTTTACTTTATGTAAGATTGCATTAATATAGTTCAATCTATCCAAAAGCTCTACTTTAATTCCTGCAGTCCGATTTCTCTCTGAAAAATTCAGAGAGACCTTTGATTTACAGACTCCAGCATGGAACCAAACATCAAACTGCACAATTCTCATCCAGGGGCATTTCCAAAGGAGTCGTTGCTCAGGTGACACAGCCTGATCCAGCAGGATGTCCCACTGCCCATGTAAGGCTGATCCAACTAAAAGGCCAGGTCTTCTCCAAACAAAGACAGAAACATGACTGCTTTTTGGGGTGGTTTTTATTTTATATTGAGAAGCTACACAAAGAGAGAACAAATATACATTTCCATAAGAGAAGGGGAAAAAAGAGTATCCCATTGTGTCACCCTCCTAATACAACAAACCATCCCAACATGAGCCACAGGACTGGTTGCTCCCTAGGTAGGCAGGGAGTTCTTACTCCAAAGGCTACAGCACATAAGGAACATCTGTAACATCTGCCCCAGGGTCACACACCCCCAGACACAGCCATATGGTCTTTTTTTTGCATATGTGCACATACATCTGTTCTTGGGAGACAATGGAAAGGCTGATACGGAGTCACATGGGTGAAACCCACAGCTTTAAAGGAGGAGCAGCTAAAATGAGCTCAATGATCAACACACCCACATGGCACAAACACTTCCTCAATGGAGTGGTTACTCTAAGCACAAGGTTTTAACCTGAAGGCAGATACATTTGTATCAGTGGTACTGGATTGTACTGGAGTGGATGGCAGTGAATTTGAGTTCGTCTTTCTTTATATTAAAGAAATTAATCAAATGGTTTAGCATATAAAAATACAATATTCTAATAATTCCTCCTAATTAGAGCAATTTGTGTTCAGGTAGAAATAAAAGCACACACACGCACACAGACGCACCTCAGGATTGCTGGCAGAGAGCTCACAGGATAAAGAAAAGAAAACCATTTTCCTTGTCTACACCAGGACATTACATTCTCCCTCCTGTCTCCAGGAATAATGGAGTCTTTCAGCTTTGGTGCATATTTGAAAGCCAAACAGCAACGTGGAATTTGTCCTGAAGGGAACCAGGACAAGGCACCTTTAAGGATAGTAAGGCAGAAGGGGACTCCTTATGTGCAGGGGTGGTCCTGCTATCCCTGAATCTGTGGGATCAATCAAAATCTAATCAGTCTTCACCCTCACAAAGTGTAAGTGAGTCAGCCTCAGTTGCTGTAACCAAGAAGCAGTTCAGGAGCAGAGGTCTGCTCAGCCATTTGAAGGGCTACACCTGGTCTCCATCCCTTATAGCACAACTTACATGAGTACAGCCAGAATAGTAACTGAGGAAGTTGAAATAAGATTGTGTTCTTAAAAGAATGGAATTCTCATGGATGGCAAACACATCACCTCCATCGTGGCCTTCTGGAAGGCAAGTCAACAGAGCATCTGTTGTGGAGCAGAGCAGGGAGGCAGCGACAGCTGGGCCACCTTGGTCACAATTATTTGACTAATTAAGTGTAAAATGTCATTAAGGTATGGCCTTAATGAAGCAGTATTTGTTCAGTCCAGACGCTCTCCAAAGCTCTCCAAGCAGGTCTTTGTCCCCTCCTAACAGGATAGGAAACAGACCACGTCCTCACATGGGGCCAGAATATCTGTAAGTTTGATCTATGTACCATAGGAGCCTGATCCTGCTGGGATCTGGGCAGACTCCAAGGAGCACAACAGAGTCTGCAGGAAGGATACAGAGCAGGCAAACTGAACAAAACATGAGGAAGTTTCCTTCTGCATCAACATCAACCACTAGGAAAACACTTTTTTATTAGAGGCACCACATCATAAGAATACTCTGAGCATGTAAAATGCCTTCAGTTATAGCCAGGAAGTTTTAAAAACATTGCTTTACTGCTGCTTTTTTCATCATAAGTCTTAAAAGGCCCAGACCATTCCTCTATGCTGCTATGCAGGTATCTCCATCAGAAATCCAGAAACCACAGAAAGCTCAGGAAATTACATCAGTGCACATCAGTGAAGGCCCTCGCCTGTTCTTTACAGACACCAGCATTCCTTCTGGTTCTTAAAAAAGCTGCAATCCAAACCAGTTAATATCTAGAGTATTTTTTGTGGTTAAGCACAACTCTTTCTGTGGGAATGTAATCTCAGGGATTCAGACATGTGTAAACAATTCCTTGAGAGAAGAGTTCCCTCAGTAATTTCCTTCTGCAACACATAACTGCAATTAAGTTGCATGCACATGCCATATGTAGTTTAGTTTCAATTACTAAATACATGCTTGGCAAGGAAGAGCATTACTTTCTCAGTGTTGTTTTACCAGAAGGAGCAAGTGAAAGCTATCCTAAGGAACATCTAATACCAAATTTCTTGGTCTCTGTGGCTTAAAACCACACCCTTAACTCTGCATTACAACAGAGTTGGCTCAAAATCCATTTCCTCATGCTAGTTCCTGTTGGTGGCCCTGCTTGCCTTGCAAGCAATATCCACGGCCTTGGGAGACAAGTATAAATGTTTCTTGAGCAGGATTTTACATAAAAGCTGTTGACCTGCTGAAATGTCCACAGTTCTCACCTCCTGAGAGGTGAGATCTGAGGTTAAATCCAAATGAGATTTCATAACTGCTAAGGATGATGCATCTGCTGACACTGAGATATAATTCGATAAGTAACCACACTGTGAACTCTTGAAAGAGATTTTTTTCCTCTTCTATTAAAACTCTGTACAGAATCAAATATATGTATAAACACTCAGATGTGGCTTTTTTTAAGGAGGTGATAGTTGTTAGCTAACAATGAACCTAGCTTTGGGACTCAGAGTCTGCTCCTAGCCGGCTTGGCAATTCTTCATATGATTCAAGAGAGTTCTTTCATCTTTTTCTGTATTCATTCACTTGTGTAGCTGTGAACTGATGCCTGCTGGTCACAAATGTCTGTAAAGACCCCATGCAGTGAATGAATTCTGTGTTGCCATTAACTTCCCAAGATAGCGCTCAAATGTGAAGACGTGTGGGAGCCAAATAAAGCTCTTTATCATTTATTGCCAGAGTTAAAATATTTAGGGGCAACAGTCTCAATGTGTTGCCCAAAGTCTGGAAAAAGTTTTAGATCATTTGTCAAACCCTTTTTACTCCTGCCAGAAACTGAAACAGCAAGTGAGCACGGCTTTCATCAATATGTTCCCATAGATAACAAGTTGGTCTTTGTCCTCTGAGAATAATGGTCTCCATGCATTTATCTGAGGAGCATTTGTCCTAGCTATCCTGCAAGGAGGAATGTGGGTCAATCCCTGATCCAGAACTGTACTGCTGCTCTCTGGTCATGGCCAGCAGCAGCTTATTAGAGTTCCACACTGGGCCTCTGCATGCTGCCTTGTTGCATTTCAGAAATGTCAGCACTCCTGCCTCTCCCTGCAAATCTCACCCAAGCAGCAGGCAGGGATTTGCATTGTCTCTGCTACATGCCAGATAAAAGCCTGCAGCCTTTTTGATCCTATCCCTATCAAAATGCCAAGGAAAAGATGCTTCTTTATCCTCTTGCTAACCCTGTCTTCTGTGATGGTGTCCCTGCAGCCTTCCAGCTCTTCCTCTTCACTTTTGTCACCCATACTGACAACAAGTTAACTTGTTCTTTGAGTTGAAAAGATCTTTCTCCCACTGAAACTAGTCAGGAACTAAGCTGTCAAGACTCCCAATTTAGATGTTGAATCCATGGTGATATCTGTTAATTTACCTGAGCCTAAGCTTTCATGGCATGTCAGGTGGAGATTGAAGGAGGCAGATAGAACAGGCCACTGTGTTATCCTTGACTAAATCACACCACTTTGCTGAACTGCAGCTCACACTCACACCAGCTTCCCTGCTCCCCTAGAATTAGCCCAGCAAATGCATCCACCTGATTTCCTTTCCATCAGTGATTCCTCCTCTAGCACAATGCAACTCTACATACTCTCATTATTTGATTCCTTTCAGATTTTTTAAAAGTTCATTATTCTTCAAGATTTACTGCTCTGTGTTTTAAGAGTGCTTTCCAAACATTGCACCTCACTGTCTTTCACACTATGGCTTGTGAGAGACACGTAAATAACTGTAAACCTAATTTGCAGAAAAGAAAGCACAGGTATAGGACTTACGCAACCTGCCTAATTCTGTGCTGTTCATCTGTCACCAGATCAGTCATGACAGGCAGCTCTGTGATTATGAACTGCCAAGGCTCTGTTAAAATCAGTAAAGATGTGACAATTTTTCTTTGGTGAAAGTTTATCTTTTGGTCTTCTGACTTGGTACCTGAGGCCCACTGCTCACTGCCTGTGGGAAAGTCAGGATTAAAAATTATAATTTCCAACAGGATGATGCTTTACAGTGGCTGTAGAAATGCACTGTGTTAGCACAGGACCAGAGTGAAGATTTAGCCCAGAGTGTTGACCAAAGCTGCAAATCTCTGCAGAAGAGGTGGTGGATTTGTCCCTTTTGAGGACACAACCTACAACATACGGCTGGGTGGTCAGTCACAGAGATGACAGGGACTTTGACTTGACTGAAAGAGGAACTGCCTAAACACCTCAGATTTCATTGTTCTTGCTGCAAAATAAGGAGGAACCACAGGAGAATAAGATGGTGACACTGGGTCATGTCCGTATCTGGCACCAACCATAGCAAATGCCCAGGCAAAAGTATGGGAATAGAGCAAGCACCAGGAAATGTCCCTGCCCCTCATACCCTCCCCTCAGTCTCTCACCATCTCCATCCAGGGCCACTGCCTCCTCAGGGCTGCCAAAAAAGACAAAGCAGAGATTGTTTCACCAACTGATGTGGTACTTTGGCCAGTTCCACATCTCTGTTACACCTGAACAAGATCCAAAGGATCGCATCCTGGCAGGGGAAGCCCTGGGATTGGCTCTAGTCCTTTCTCAACACAAAAGCCATCCCAACTGCAAGAGACACCCCCAGAAGGCTTTACAGGCCTTTGCAATTACTGAGTCTTGAAGTGTAATTACCAACATCTAGACTCAGCGAAAGCTCAGTTCTAAGGAATACAAGATCTTTACTGAAAATATCCTAGAAGCAGTCAAGTCCCGGCACCTTTCATTGCTCACTACAGTTTTTCAGGCATCTACAGCCACATCTCACAGCTCAGAACAAGCACCTTTCTCAAAATGAGAGACAGATACTGCTCTGTGCTCTAAGAGCAACTCTAAATTACCAAGGCTTACAAACCTCTGCTGAGGTCAGGACAGGAGCAAACTGGAGCCCTCAAAACTGTCCACTCTCCCATTTATTCCTGAGCCACTGAAACATAAAAAGAACATAGAGTATTCCAGGAAACAGGATGAGATCGCACCGTGATAAATAAAGCATGGAGTGAAAAGTCAGTCCTAGAGAAGAAATAAAAGATGGTGCAAAATGGTCAAAGAAACTTCATTGAAAAAAAGGCTTGCAGACTCTTCAATATTGCATACAATCATAGAATCCACTGAGTTGGAAAGGACCCATGAGTCAACTCCTGGCCTTGCACCCCAAGAAACACACACTATGTAATTTCCGTATCTTTCTCTCAAAAAGCAATTTCTGTACCAGAGGGCAGGACATGAGCTGAGAGAACTTGTACCTTCCAGAAAAAAAACAAACCATATAACAACAAAAAAACCCCCCTAAAATCAAATATAATGTAGTGTTTTCTACATGGAATTTATTTCCTCTTTTTAAAAAATGCAACTGACTAAAGGTTTCCAATTTACAGTCAGGAGAACAGAAATATATGTCCACTCAAGAGACACTGGAGTTAAGTACCACACTGGCACCAGATTTGTGGAGTGCCTGGGTGAGAGAGAGCACTGGCTGCACATGCAAGGCTCCTGAGCACCTTCTCAGTTCACAGCCTCCCGGAACAGGAAGCTCCAAGTGTAACACATCACACTGCAGGTCAAGAACAGCATCTCAAATACACATCCCTCAACTGCCCTTTTATTCTTCTCCCAGTGCCCTTACCTGAAGACCCTTGCCACTTAGAGCAAATGGCAAGTCTTCTATCTTATCAGGCTTACCACCAGGACACACATCATTACAGTGACAGTTGTTGGAATGTATCACTTTTTCTTTTTTTTTTTTTACAGTCTCAGAGGGTCCAATACTAGATCTTTCACATTCCTACCTTAAGAAAACAGTCCAGGTAGAGTTCTAGAATTCATCACAGCTATCATGAGGAATGGGAACATCACAGAAAAACAAATGTAAATTCTAACACAAATGATAAAATGACCTAGAAGATGTTCTGACAAGCAGTAGTTACCCAGCACTCCTGCTTCCATAGATCCCTCTTGTTCTGCACAAACAACAAAAGAACTGGCACATTTTTAAGTCTAAAGTAGGTCTTCTGTAAGACTACAGATTTCTGGCAGGTTAAGAGCTGAATATTCATGGTTCATATAAATCCTACAATAACTGTTTCCAAGAGGAGAAATGTCAGATTTCCTTGATTAAATTCCTGCTATGAGAATGATTTGATCTTAAATCCAACTGCTCTAACAAGCTTTACATGGGACTAGACATTCACATCAATGCAAAACATAGCAATTCACAACTGGGGACTGGGAAAGGCATTCAGTGAGGAGTCTGAGCTTCTGCATTGCTTTTGGAAAATACTAATACTGGGGTATTTGCTTTAATTTTCCATTTCCTGGGATGCCCTGTCAGGAACAATGTGCCACAGCCTATGGCACATTGCTACAAGGATGAGGCACACTCCAGCTGCAGCACCATAGGGAAGAAGGATCATAGGGCAATGACAAGCTGCTGCCTCGCAAGGAAGCCCAGCCTTTGGGTTTGCACAGGGCAGTACTTTTACCTGTGGGCAACAACAGATTCAGGGTGAAAAAAAAAATTAAAATTGAGATGTGTTCATCTCTGAAATGGTGCTGTGATGCTTCATGAGTTGTCATTTTAGTGCTGCCCTCATGTTCTGATCTTAGCTGCATGTGTCTCAGTGAAGGAGAGCATCGCAACCAAAAAATGAGTTGGAAAGGATCTTAAAGATCATCCAGTCCCAACCTCCCTGGCATGTGCAGGGACACCTCCCACTAGACCAGGTTACCTAAAGCCTTATCCAGCCTGGCTGTGAGCATTATCAGGGTTGGGGCATCCACAACCTCCCTGGGCAACCTGTTCCAGTATCTCACCAAACTTCATCTCTTTCAGTTCTATCCATTGGTCCTTGTCCCACCACTACAGTTCCTGACAAAGCCCCTCTCTGGCTTCCCTGTAGGTCCCCTTCAGATAATGGAAAGCTGCAATAAAACCTTCTCTGTACTGAAGAGCCCCAACTTTGTCACCCTGTGTTTGCAGGGTGCTCCCATCCTCTTTGCGATCCTCCTCTGGACCTGCTCCAACAGCTCCATGTCCTTCTTATGCTGGGAACACCAGAACTGTACACAGTATTCCAGAGGGTCTCACAAAAGCACAGGAGCTAAACGTCTGACGAGGGATAAAATGCAACTACAAAACCCAGCCCACAGGGGACAGTCAGGATTTTCAGGTTCCTTGAGGCACCCATATACTATTTTAAAATCAAGTATTGAAGGTTCTGTCACATTCAGGTATTTCAAAGAGAGATTTAAAAATGTGCTTTTGGTTTCCTGAGTTGAAAGGAGTTGGGATGATTCTAACAGGGAAGAAATGCAAAGTTGATCTGGGCAAAAGACATCCCTACAGAATTGTGTTTGTCTCCTTCTATTTTGAAGATGAGCCAAGGAATGACCAAATTTTGAGGACACAGTTACAAATAAACTGGTTAAAAAGAAACTCCACCTGCAATTTCCCAGTGGGCTGACTAATCCTTTCCTACTTGGACTGTCTGCATGGCTCCAGTGCACATGACTAACCAGCCAGTCATGATGCACTCACTGCGTTCTCCCTCAGGGGTGGCCACATCTCACTCTGAGCATTTTTCTGCAAAATTCATTGTGTCCCTTCACCAGCAGGGATGCTTTGCAAAGGAAGGCAGCTGCTGCTATGGAATTGGAGATGCTTCTTCCTAGTGCTGCTAATCTTTCCAAGACAGATTACTCTGAAGTAAGAGGAGAAAAAGAAAGGGAGACTTTAGCATTATTTTGCATCAAAGCTAAGTGTGAATACATATTGCTGAATTAACAGTGCCGAGATGGACCACATGCAATCTCTTGTTGAAGTAGCCCAGGGAAAATATCACAAGTCCAGCCGAATCTTGGCATATGTAGTCATAATTTTTTTTAACTATTAGCATCGAAAGAGCTAAGATAAATCAACAGGATCTTTGTAATGAGTTTGCCAGACTTCATTCAGGTTTGGGATGCAAATTCAGGAGTAGGAATCCAGAAGCATTTGGCTGAGCTTCAAGCAAAGGTTACCATCTACCATTAAAACATTACCCTGGCCCAGCACCACCCAGAATTACTAAAGGTAGACGGCTGCCAGAAGAACATTTATCACAAGACCAAACTCCTAGCAGTAACAGGTAGCCATCTCCCACACAGAGATCACTGGGGTTATAAACTCACCTCTTCCCATTTCAAGCCAAGACTCAGACTTGCCTGTCATCAGTTTCCACATGATGTGTGTTCAGAATTTTTTCTCCCCTATTCAATTTTGCTGGAAGAAAGTATGAGTAAAGTTGTTTGGATGGATCCATTAAATAAACATGAGCAGGATGTGGTGCGCTAGCAGAGGATCGTGTGTGTTTTCATGAAGGGAACTGACTTCTGGATTTATGGATGTTGTCACAGGCAAGCCTCTTTCAGACATACTAATGCTGGAACAGACTCTACATTTTTTTCAGTCCCAAAGGGATTACTTTAACAAAATTTGTTCTTCCTCTGGATTTTTTCCTTAACAGCTTGGTTAGAAGAAAGGAGGAAACCAATCCTTGATCTGAATGAAGATCTCCTCTGTTTGGTCCCACAGTTTGGGAATTACTCACTAAAAGGCAGGAAAACTACTATAAGCTGCAATGCAGTAGGAGAATTAAGTAAGTCCCTATAAGCTATTAATTTAGGCATGAAACAAAAAGAATTAAAAATAGAAACCAGCTAGTTTTAACAACATATTCAGTATTTTTAATGGATTGGAGAACATGAGAGGAAGTGGAGTGGGAGAAAAATGTTGCTTCATATCACGGCTGTAATGGTGGGTAAATGTTTCCAGGCTAGAAAACAAATTTAAGCAACATTTTCACCCACTCTGGAGTTTCTAGACTGTTTCTCCATTCAAACAGCAGCAACAATTTTTCCCTACAATAAGCACATACTGGGGTTTGTCTACCTCCCTATCTTCAACTCATCTGAGCCTTCACTAAAGGAAGTCTTGTTACACCAGGAGCCTCAATGGCAGTTCTCAAGTACATGTACACAAGTGTGCATGCACAACATGTACACATGTACACACATAAACTATCAAAATACTATTATAAAGCAAGTGTTCCTTCCCAACACCCCTTCTCTGCCCACCCCACCTCCCTCCCCTTCCCCAGGCCAGCATATTTCAAAACAGACTGGAACTGAGCACTTCCAAGAGCCATCCAGCCCCTGGGTTGCACTGCAAACGTCTGGGTGCGCTGACAAGTCCCTGGGCCACCTCTAGGACTGGTCTCGATGAGCAGCCTCGAGTTCACAATACTGATTCCTTGGATTCAGGGTCTGCTGTGCTGCTTGTGTTGGAGACTGGGTTTTTGTGGGTTACCAAAGGTGACGTTTCCGCTTCAGACTTGTTGTTAGCAACTGCTTCTACAGTGACTTCCTTTAGCTCCTGCTCTCTTTTTTTCTTGTCTTTTTCATTCAGGTAATTAAGGATGCCCGCTCCCAGGGCATCCCCTTCCACATTCACAACTGTGGTGGTTCGGTCCCTGGTGAAGGAAACAAAAACCAAAGCAGCAGCCTTTCAGTTTTAAGAGAGTTACAACACATTAAGAGAAGCTGATTCATCCCTGCTGAACCACTAATATCAGTGGAGCTAGACAAGAGAGATGTAGTTATCACAGGTGTTTTCCACAGAAGTATCATTACTATTTCAGAACTAAAAATGTGTGCCAGAGCAGGTTTAAGGTTAGTCAAACTGATACTGTCAGCAGCTTCTGGTCTCTCTGTGGGTTGCAGCAATAGTACTACTCTCTCAGGCATCCAACTCTTCACAGGTCACCTCCTTCCTCTTCCCTTTCCCCAGGCCAGCATTTTTCAAATGCATGTTCAGAGCAGAAACTTACTTTGGGCTTATCCAGAAAGTCACTCAGAGCACCCAGCTCTCTTTTTTAACTACTGTGACTGGTATCTTAATAGAAGGACCTACTAAAGGGATCCTTCCAAACGTGGACAGAACAACTTGTGGTGTCTGCATTTGTTGCCTATAGCACCTGCCCTAATTTTTGGTCCTACAACACAAAACCAGTGTGCCAGGGTGTAATGGAAAAGATTTATGGGTCACAGACAACATTTTCATGTGGCTTTTGAGACCCGCTACCCATTCTGCAGCCTAACTTTAACAGAGGCTCAACTTGTAGTTGTAGTCCTCTCTGGTAACTAAACAGCTGGCATTAAAGCAAGATATGGGGCTCCTTCCTCCCTCCTTCCCCATTTTGTTACCACAAGGCTGAACTCCTTGACTAGAACACTGTTGATCACAGAGGGCTGCTACCTATTTTAAAAGGAAGGTTACCAGCACAACACAGGCTGAGAGCAGCCCAGAGTGAAAGAAAGGGCAAATTTTTCACTCTTTCCTTCAATCGTTTGCAAGTAAAGGTGTGGAATGGCCAGCCACTACTGCACTTCCTTAGGAAGACAGGATAAAAAAGGCTAGCCACTGCTTTGCCTGTCTCTTCTGTCCTTTGGAGGTGGCTGACCCCCAAGAGGTTGCAGTAAGAAAGAGTGTGATGACCCTGAGGAAGCTGTAAGAATATGATTATGCTCTACAGACACATGCTGTGTGGGAAGGGAAGATAATACAGCTGCCACCTTTTCCAGCCTCTGAAATTCAAGGGTGTCCTCAGGCATCCTAGTTTCCACATCTGCTGTGGGAATGCCAGATCTATACAGAGAGCTTGGTGTTTCCAAAAAGCAATGCTGAGGCATTTTGTGCAGCCTAAACCACGAACTGCCCAATAACCTACCAATGAAAACAAATTACCTCAGTGGGATTCAGATCACTTGACCCATACTGACTGCTTACTTCTTTTCCAGAAGATGGAAAGGAAAGGTGGTAATACTGTCTACTAAACTTGTTAACACCCAGCAGTGTGTTCCAGCCATGACACTGCCCACAGTGGTGTCAAGTGTCACAAACTCCGTGTTCCTGCCCTGCCAATGGACAGCATCTCTGTGTGACTTTGATCAGTCTTGAAACTATAAAAAAACGTTCCAGCAATAGCTGACATGTGGGAAACTGCTTCCTACATGTGACCAAGGAAGTTTTCCACAAACTTGTTCAGACTCAATTTCCTTTGTCCTCCCCTGCCCTGTCCAATTAATTTTCAGCAGTATCAACACCTTCTAAATGGACTTTTAACTACAGTTCTGATTGGGATTGAAGCCAAGAAGAAACACGTTTCTAAAAAGGCTGAATAAAAAAGCTGAAGAAGGATTTTAGCATACTGACTGCTTTAACTGGGAAGGCACCACCTTTTCCATTCCCCATCACAAGTTACCTGTCCTGCAGGCAGACATCTTATAGAGTCATCTTTTCTATTGGGTTTTATTTTCTACTGGGTTTTATTCTGTACTCTGACCACATTTCCAGCTAAACATGCTACAAGGATGTTGTAATGAGGTGGATGTCACACGTTTCTCCCATGTAACAGGTGACAGGATGAGAGAAAATGGCCTCAAATTGCACCAGGGGAGGTTTAGATTAGATATTACAAAAGTCTTTTCCATGGAAAGAGTTATAAATAATTTGAACAGACTGCCTAGGCAAGTGGAGTCCCCATGACATTGCTTAATGGTGAGCATAGTGATGGTGCTACACTGATGGCTGGCCTTGAAAATCTGAACAGTTTTTTCCAGCCTTAGTCATTCTGTAATTCCATGTTTCTATGCCTTGCAAGCAGGTATGTGAGGCCTGCAGTACTCACACAATCCAGTCCACGGCCAGTATGAGGGACAGGTCATTGGTGGGCAGCCCGATGGCCTCCAGGATGATGGCGATGGTGAGGACGCCTCCAGCAGGGACCCCAGCTGCTCCCACGCTGGATGCCGTGGCCGTCACACTGCAATTCAATGTCCAAGCCTGGTTAGAGAGGCTCCCAGCTGCCCTCTGCTGCACTCTTGTCACATGCTTCCCTGCTGTGGGAATTGTAAATAAACGCTCCAGCATGGGACACACGGAGCATTTGCTTCCCAGGCAAACCCCTTCCTGCCTGCTGATGCAAAGGAACGGGTACAGAGGACAGGGGCTCAGCAGGGATCTGCAGCAGTTATCGTGGCAATGGCTACGGGTTTGACACTGGGACTGCCTTTTCAGGATAAGAAACAACCAACATAACTGTATCCTGCTGCCTTACCTACATTCCTAGCTCCAGTATGCTGAGTGACTTGCACCTCCCACACATATAAAGGCAAACTCTGCCGTGCAGAGCACAGCACGTTCTCTGTGTCTCCATTTGCATCCCAACACAGACCCTAAATCAGGAGCTGGAAACCTGCAGCACAGGTGCTCAACATATCTTTTTGTGTACAGATGTCTGCAACTGAGCTCTCCTTGGGCTATCACTGCATCATCCTCAGACCTGTCTTCACCCCTGATTCAATGAGAGTACCTGAAAAGCTAATTTGGCTACCCACCAAATAAAAAAACAGTGCCCCAGCCCTGCATTAAATAGATGAACAACATATTGGGAAACGCAATCAAGGAGGCATCTGGTGGATGCAGCTGTGGCTGCTGGGCCCAGTGAGGAGCCAGAACCGCTTGTAGTATCCTCATTTAAGAGATTTTGAGGAGAGAAATGAAGATAATGACACTTCATGGGACATCATAGGATATTCCAGGCAGAGAGTGGAGAGAGCTTTAGAGAAGGAGATAGGACTGAAATGGTGGAAAGGACAACAGAGCAAAGCAGTTAGGAGGGGAACAGCAGGAGATCTGATGAGTAAAGCCACTGGTGTGGTGGTAGGAAGGACAGAGGTAAGCAGGAACAGAGTCCTTAGTATGAAATAGATGCATAAGGAACCAAGGAGCTGGCAGGAGAATTTTCTAAGACATCCAGAGCGGGGAATCAGGGGCTGCTTTCTGAGCAGTGCAGAATGCCTCAATTACCCAGCCTAACGGTGACTGGAGGATAGAGGAATGACATACTTAAGGAAGGAGAGAAATTTCATGTGTTCAATTTAAACAGCTCAAAGACAGTTTCAGAATTCAATTACCCCTCCCATTTTCCACCTTTTAATAAATCTTGTAAAGGTTTAAAGACTCCATCTTTAATCATCCTATAATTATGTTACATAGCAGTTTGCAAGCTTTAGGTCAGATGTGGAATGCTAACTGTTAGTTACTACCAGAGAGACCACAGCTTGAATGTGTCTGGCGGCCAGAAGGATGTGGTTGCAAGCAACTTACAGAATTGTGAAGATCTGCCCAGGGTTGAGGTCGACATTGTTCAGCTGAGCAATGAACACAGCTGCCATGCACTGGAAAATAGCTGCTCCATCCATGTTTACAGTGGCCCCAATGGGAAGGATAAACCTGCTTATCCCCTTGTCGACTTTGTTGTTCTCCTCAATACACTTGATCATGGACGGGAGTGTGGCTGAGCTGGAAACAGAACAGGGAGAAATGAAACACAGACCACCAGGGTGCTCTGAATGCCCCATCACTATGTCATGGCTTTCATGTTTCTAACATGCTGCAGACAGGACTGTCAAGACAACAGTGCCATTTTATAGTCCTCCTCTGTCATGAGGACAATGAGAGACCTCCCCCTTGTTGAGTTTTGAGCAGAGGTATTTAATAATCTGCTTTCATCCAGAAAGCTGATAAGGACTTTAATCTCCCAGAAGCAAGATCTCATGACTTAACACAGTATGCAGCATTACACGGCTGTAGAATGAACAAGTTCTCAGACTACAAACATACAGTAACAGATGCAAACATAGCAGGGGAGGTTGGAACTAGATGATCTTTAAAGTTCCTTCTAACCCAAACCATTGTATTGATTTATGACAATATAAACACAACAGATGCAATAGCAATCTCTGTTAATGCTGGACTAGTACCTTCTCAAATGAACAGAAAAATAATTAAAATTAAAATATCACTCTTGGATTTACTTCTTGCTTTACAAATTACATGGTTTTATACATAAACGCCCTCCCACTATGCAGGAGGAGAGAGTTTATAAATAGCACTTCAGCTCCATTGACAGATATGCAACTGCTTTTGGGGATGACCTGAAATGATTTTATATAAATGTTATTTGATCAAGTGTTTATACTTGAGAAAAGTGTAACTGACACGCTCAATCATTTGGTTATGACAAATAAAAGCTGATCAGGCCAGATCTTTGAAATAAATGACATTAAATGCCTTTACACTGGCAACCAAGTCTGCTTTGCTCCTACAAAATTAGTCTAAATTTGCGCCAGATCCTTCTGAACTTAAAAAGTAAACTTCTGAGGACAAAGTCACTCACTACTGACCCTGACTTCACTTAAAATTGAAAGGACAGCTGGCAGGATCATTTAAAGACAATTTTTTCCCCCCCCGCAAGATATTTCCAACTCGGCATCATGTTACAGCCCCAATATTTTGAGGAATTCTTTTCAACAGCTGATAATCAGCATGTGCTGTGTGGCAAGCTGACAACAGCAGTGAGACTTCTCTATGCTCAGAAGACCCCTTCTGCAGGCTCAGGAACAATATTCACAACTAAACCTAAAACTGGATACAGCCAGTATCAAACTGCATACAGCTAGGTGACAAACAACCAGGCAATAGTCCCAGAAGTGGCACAGAAACCTACCTGGAGCAAGTGGCAAAGGCAGTAGCAAATGGTGTGATAAGTCCTAAGAGAAAACGATACGGATTTTGCCGTGTGGTTGCAAAATAAATAAGCGGCAGAATGATTCCTCCGTGGATGATGTGGCCCAGGATAGAGGCAAAGATGTATTTTCCCAGACTGGTGACCAGAAGCACAATATCTTCCATTTCGACAATCTTGCTCCCAACAAGGAACATAATGCCAATAGGTACATACCTGTGTAAATGCAATATTGGCTGTCATTAAGTATGAACAAAAAGCCTTGGAAAACATGACATTTTCTGTCCTGGAGATGACATTCTGCTAAAGAACCTGCTGCTCCTACTGAAGGGTGGTTCCTTATTCACCACACATTCAGGTTAGGCAAATTGTTTGCTGGATGGTAAGCAGTCAAATTTTAAAAGGTCTGTTAACTTAGACTCTGAGAGATGGAGCTAGGAGAGTGACAAAGGGAAGGTGAGTGGGAAGCAGAAATGCTGTCAGGACCTATCAGGGCAAGACACCACTGGGGAGGGGTAGGGAGCAGCATCACATCACTGGAGAGAGGGGTCAAAGAACTCCCAGGAGAGTCAGGTCATTAAAATTAAGACACACTGGGTGCCAACTCCATGGAGGTTAAGAAAAAGCTGCATACATACCAGAGGGCTCAGCTAAAGGCTGTTGAAGCATAAGCCAAAGACAGCAATTAACTCTGCTACTTGCCTAAAAAGGACTAAGTTAAATGATCAGGCTTCCAGAGCTTCCCCCAAGAGAATAGCCAGGAACACACACACATTCATGCTTCCTATCTAGAAACATGCCACGTCAGCATTTTTTTAACTTTTCTTTGCCAAGAACACGTGGAGCTGCTCTAGGGAAAGGGCCACCTGCAGGCCACAGCCATACCTCTGGTCCCAGTAGCCCTGAAGAGACTGAATTGCCCTTGCACCAACCGCACAGCAGCTCTAAACAAACTGTGTGCACCACTGCAGGCCCAGGGCCAGCTCATTCCTAAGCTCTACTGAAATGTTTGTGTCTGAGTACCTCTGCTGATGCTGTGCACACTTCATCCCTTTCTTCTAAGATTAGGAAATACTAAAAGATCATCCAGCTCCCCAAAATCTTACCCCAGGAAAACGTGTGACTACACAACATTTGCCTGTACATCTCAGGAATAAAAAATCCAATGCCCATGTTCAGAGAAGCTGATTTGTGGAGTCAGGACAAACTTCAGAAGGTTTGGTTAAGCATCCAAAGGTCTGAAAAGGTGGGCAAGCCTTAAGGCTGCTCAGATCACTCACTTCTTCCTGGCCTGCCTCTCCCTCAGCGGTTCTGCAGCTCCTCTGTTTCATGTAGCAAGCATCTCCCTATGTCCCAGATCCATGTGAGCATCCTCTCATGTGAGTCCTCCCTTTGCCAAATCTCTAGGAGGGCCTGTGGAACATTCTCCACTTAGCCTCTGCAACTCTGCCTTTGAACTGTGTTTCTGAGGACCCTGATTAGCCAGATCCAGCTGAGTCCTGGTCTTCCCCAAGTTCTGCAAACACGAACACTGAATTCCTCCCCTTGAAGAGGAAGGCTGGAGAAGAAAGAACTGAAAGTTGAGACCCAAGTGCTGCTAAACACAAGAGCAGCTCTTGAACGGGACCAGATACGAGCTCAAGCTGCCTTTGCTCCTGGTAGTATGATTTCACCATTCCAAAGTATCCCTTGGGAAGCACATGCAGCTTGACAGATTTTGAATAAATACAGGAGTACACAAGAGCCTTAAGGAAGGAAAGAGAACAAGTAAGGGCTTCACTGTTAAGGGTCAGCAGTGGTCCCCATAATCCACAAAATAAAGGATTACATACCAACTGATTGGCTTGAAGTGCTAGCACTGTAGTAAGTTGAATACATGAACTGCCTCTTATCAGTATTTGGTGTCCAAGGAATTACACTCAAGAGCGAAAAGCTTAAGCTGCTTGGAGACTGAATTTTTTAATCCCTTATGATAGCAACTAACACAGAGATCTGCCAGTGTAAAATCAGGTGTTTTGTTAAAATTCTTCTAACTTCTTAGGGAGAAGAAAACAGTAGGAATGAAAATTCAGAATGAAGGAAGAAAAAAAATACCTCTGCTAAGGTATATTTACAGCTTTTCCTACAGCTTTGGAAAGGGAGTGAGAAATGTCCCACTGTTAATTTGTTTACTAGCTATCTTCCAAGGACAGCCATTATACTGCTCTGAGGCCCAGGTTCACTTTCTACTAAATAGTCAAGGAGTCCTGGAGAGGATTTATAGGCAACCCTGTGAAGCCTATACCAAGCCTGATACCTTAAGTTATGAGTGACTGTCTCATAATAGAGGACAAGCAAGGAGAAAAGACCCCATCGTGTGACATCACAACATTCACTTTTGCTGTGATGAGGGATCTCACAGGAAAGCTGGACAGAGAGATGAAATGTGAGTTTGCTAATCTGAGCAAAACAGTGCAGTGCAGATGTATCTGCAGCCACACACTTACCACATAATCCAGGTAACCAGGACCATTGTTGCCTCATTGAATGAGTTAAAGAAGCGAATCAGATCTTCCCCCTCCGGGCCAAGCTTTTTCAGTGCCACTCCTAAAACCAGAGCAAACATAACCAGTCCCAGGATGTTCATCCCTTTGACCTCACTACCAACAGGGATCTGCAGAGACACAAAAAGAAGGCTTGTTACATGTGAGAATAGGACAAAACCTAACAAAAGGGTCACCTCATTTTGTTGCTGTCTGATTGATTTGAAATCAACAAGCAGAACCTATTTTGGAAAGGAAAAGCCTATTTTGTTGAAGGGAATGAAAGAGATCTGAATGCAGTTCAGGTACAAACCTCCCTACTTATGAACTCACATGGATTCACTGGAAAAGGAAAGGGCCTGCTACTACCTCCCCATGTGCCCTCCAGTTTACTCAGGACTTTAATGCAATGATGATACCAAGGTGAAAACTGCGAGAAAACAACCAATCTTATGCAGCAGAAAGAGAGGAGAAAGGCAGGGAAAAGCAGCAAACTGTGGCAACTTATTCCTTCTTCTGTCCATGTTAGTTGTGGGAGATAGAGAACAGAAGAGAGATACCTGTTCCCCTTTTCAGAAATCTGTCACTGCCTGGGAAAAAAGTAAGAGGACATAAACCAGGATCTACCTATTGACAAAAACTAGTCTACCCACAGGTCTGCTCTGTTAGTCCTTCATGGTTTGCTTCTCAAAGAGAGCCAGAGCTCTCTTTGGCAAGCATCATATGAACTGAATGAGTGCTCTTGTGGCTGCATAAAAATATAATTGTTTTGACAAACTGGATTTTTTTTCTCTCCAGTTTGGCAGTACAAACATGTCAAATTCTTGTTTTACTTGGAAGAACCTCTATAACAGATGAAGTTTGTGTACAAGTTTTGGCCTTTTGGCTAGTTTAAGTGGACACTAGCTCAACACTAGGAAAGGAAAATACATTCCAAGTTAAAAGTTTGAAATTAATATTGACTAAAGAACTCAGGATACTGATCTCCTAAATCTGATAAAACTAGCCTGTTTAAGATTTATGTTTTTGCTGGAAGTACACTGCTAAACTGGATTGTCTCTCAATGACAGGTAGAAACAAAGTCCTACAGTGAAGGGGATAAAAATGTAAATTAGCAGGAAGGTTAAATTGCTGTTAAGAGAAGCGTTTATAAACAGTGAAGGTGCTGGCTTTTTTTATTCACAAAGAAAAAATAATCAGATAAGGAATCTGCAATTTTTATGGTAGTTGCTTGTTCAGGGCTAAGTTGCCACTATTTATTTGACTCCTAATTGAAAGTACTGAGAACATGAACAGATATTAAGCATGAAGCACAGTATATTTCCAGAGATGTCTGAAAAAACTTGCTTCCACACACACTAGCACTCTTCTGTCTGGAAAGTTTTGGCTATATTCTGGTTTTTGTGACTGAAAGCTCTAAACTCTTCTGTGGTTAGAAAAGTTAAGACAAAACAAATTACACCCTCCTATTAATTAAACAAACCATCTGTGTACATGGGATGTTATTTTATAATATATATCATTTTATACTGGGTTCATTTGATACAATGGTAATATGAAAAGTTCATCTGGAACAGAATTTTACCATAACGGGCCCAAACCATTCAAAGAAGTCCTAAAACCAGTGAGTATTTCTTTTGTTTTGGTTCCCATTCTGAAAAAAAATTGTGTAAAACTTTACTACGGAACAAAAATTCAGTGTTTCAATGCTCTAAGAGCCCAGTATTCTGACTTGGATGTTGCTGGGAGAAAGACTCTGTACTCTCCAGAATGACAGTACAGGGTCTTCTTTCACCCTTGAAGAGGTCCACCTGGCTCCCAGCACTGTGGTAACTGCTGCTGTTGTTCTCTAAGTGCTCACATTCTCCAGCACTTCAAACCCAGATTTTGTGATCTGGGGACCCCCTAATCTCTTGGTGACCAGAGATGACTGTGTCCCATTGCCAAGAGCTTGTAAACTGTCTCCCTCTATTCACTGCTATCCTGTCCCCACTTTCAGGTCTTGCTCTCCCCTAGTCTCTCTCTCATTGATTTCTTTACAATGCACATTCACCATCACCTCCCAACACTGCAGATGTAGGCAGAAGATGCACCACTTGTCTAGAGCAGTAACTTATTGCAAGAAACGCCTCCCTGCAAATCCAGAGGACAACCTGCAGCATTCAGGGAATTCCACCTCATTGCGATACAATATGGAATGAGTCCATCAGAAAATTTTCAGCGGAAGATCCTCACAGTCCCAGCCTCCAAAACTGGCAGATGCTGAACAGCCTTTTTGTATTCTCACAGAAGAGTGCATCACCCCAAAGGGGCAGCCAAACCAAGCAGCATTGTGGACACCAAACAAAAACAGCTTTAATGAGAACTTTGTTCCGAGACAAACTATGGGACACGTTATTGTTTGCCTGATTATGCATTCTCTTAGGAAGATTCATGGAGCTCTTCTGGTCCTTGAATCTCTCTGAAGATCCATTGTTTTTCAGCTCTTGAAACAAAACGCTTATCAAGGAAACAACTGCTGACATTGAACAGTCCCAATAGTAATAGTAAGTGGTTGAAAAGAAAAGGTAGCCATGTGGTGTGAGAAAGAAGAGCAACCACTGGTTTGTGTATTTTTACTCCTGTCCAAAGAGGAACTGAGCCCCCTCAGGCTCCCCGTACTGCAGATGGTAAAGTGAGATAGTCTATGCCCCAGGAAGTCTTGCTGCCAAAGAGACAGAGAGGATGTAGCCATAAAAGCTGGGTAAACATGAGGTGAGCATGTGAAACAACAAAAAAGGACAGGGCCGAGCAAACAACTACGTGTCCCACTACTTCTTTCATCAGACAGAGAAGACAGGGCCTATTAACCAGTAGGGGGAAAATATAATCAATGGAAAATTTTTTTCTACATTATTCGTATGGGAAGTTGAAGGAAAATATTTCTCCTCTTCACTCAAATATTCTGCTGATGAAAGAAAAAAGTAGATAGGAGCATGATATTATTCCCCTGCAATCAAACTTCTGTCACTAGGATATCCAAAAATTATACTCTTGTTTCCAAACTTAACTCTCATCTATCCATAAATACTATGGTCAGACCAGTACTGAAATTGAGCTAACAAAACTGAGATGATGCTTTCTTTTTATTTGGTCTGTTCTTCCCTAGAGACAGTAGGGCGTCTTCGGGAATTAAAGAAGTTCAGTCTGGTTTTGCTCCAAGAACTTAAAAAAGATTTTGGAAAAGTAATAGCAAAAATAACCTTTACATCATCACAACTGTTGGCAAAAAAAGACACCAGTGGCATATTCAAAGTATTTTTTCTGAGGCTACATCAAGCAGCAGACTGATAAGCAGGAAAAAGAGAGGAAAAATGAAAATAATAACGTTGCATTTTAAAGAGCCAAAAGATGCATTTTTATCTCTTACGGAAAAGTGATGGTATTGAACAAGAATTAAAAAAATACTTGTCAGCCAGCCTTAATCCATGCTTTGTTGCTACAGAGCCCGTATCAAACCTGACAGTGAAGATAAATAGAGGATTTACACTTACCCTTGCTTAAATGTCAAGTAACTGCAACAAACACACAAATCTAAGCGCACGTTGCTACAGCCTTTCATACTGAATGTGTTTCAGCAGCATGAAGCTGCAGGGGCATGCCCTGCCCGAGGACACAAGGCACAGAGAGGGAAAGTGCTCTTTTGGGATTCTGCAGTCACTGACTGCATCCCCATCACATGGGGTGACTGCAGATCTGGGCTAATGTGATCCAACAGGCACGGGCAGGGGGAGCTGCCTCCTTCCCCAGGAACTGCTCAGCCTGTGATGCCAGGCAAGGCATAGCTTTGCCCCTGCTCAGCTCATGTGTCATCCCAGTCACCTGCCACCTTGTCTCCAGGGCTGGTGAAAGTTCAGCGCAGAGCTGGAAGAAGAGCTCACACTGTTCCGCATCACCTGCTCACGCACCACGCATGGGGAGGAGAAGGTAATGAAGCCAATGCTTCCTGTGCTCAGGGATAAGCTCCAGAGTCCCTCTGGGCTAGCATAAACTGCTTTTTCCTTCATGGTTTTACAAACTGCTGGGCAAACCCCAGCTGAGCCCTTCCATGACAAATGCAAACATTACAAGTCTCTTGCCCTAGGGGAATTCAAATCATATTAAAAACATAGTAACCCAACATCTTATACTGCGCTCAGACAGCTAGAACGAGCCAGAGGAAGAGAAAAATCACCTTGAAAGTAATTTCTCAGACCAGTCTCCTGAAAGTCCCATGGCAGCACATGAGACACTTTATTTGGAGCAAGGTGACACCCTGCAGGCTGGGACTCTGGGTCTGTTTCACAGCATGTTGCTTGTAAGACAACAGTAATTATTGCTGGGTCCGCAACATGTTGGCTCTGGCCAATAATAAACATGTTTGATAGCCCTGTCTGCAAGAGAAGTGACACTCAGTGGGATACAGAGCCTCTCTGGAAGTCCTACCATCTACACATGGAAGATACTACTCTTACTTTGTCTACACCTACACATCAATTCCCTTTCTGACACCATTGCAACAGTAGCCTATTTGTAATGTTCTGTCATTTTTACTCCTTCGGACCACTTGTTACTGCTTCAAACAAAACTTCAGCAATGAGAAAAAGTTCTCAACTCAACAGATCTCTTTTTATTATAAAGAGCCTTGGATAGAGAAGAAAAAAACCTCATCCTCTCCAAACTCCTAACAAAGAGTAAGGTTTAAGGGATATAGTGAGCCAGCCTGATTGCTATTTACTTCCAAGTCTACAGAAAGTTATTTGGAAACATTAGGTAGACTGCCTAAAATTTAGAATAAGTGAGACCAGGTCTAACAAAGCATGGCTCTTGATCACAGCTTTCTGTTCTCATTCAGCTTGTGTGTGTCTCAGTTCCAGGCAAATAAAAGTACTTGCTTCTTTCTCAAGACTACTGGAAAGGATTAAAGACTGTGAAGTAGCCAAGTATTACTGACAACAATTTGCTTAAAAACCTAAGAAGTGACTTTACCTTTTCCAATGTGGCATTTCCAGAGGTGTTCCTGAGCAGCATCTTATAGTCTGTCACATACTGCAGGTAAGAAAAAAACCACAACCAAACAAAAATGGTGAGCCAGGCATTAAAACTGTCAGCAAAATATCTAAAATCTAGGGCAATAGTTTACTTTGATAAACAAACTAGACACATCACAAAAGGAGGGCACTTCCTTGGGCTTGTTTTCTCTAAATATAAAAGGAGGGAAGGAAAAGCTTCTGTCATTGTCAATTCCCTGTGTCAACAGCAGCACAGAGGAAAAGAGGACGGCAGGACTGCTTTATTGCATTCTGAGTACTCACAACCCTGACATTAGAGGCATCACAACATATCCTTTTCATAGTGTTATTTTTGTAATACTTCTGCTTTTACTCATGAAATATTGACTTGTACTGTATATTATACATACTATGCATACTCATGCAAAATGGAACTTGATTTTAAGAGTTTGCCCTTGGTTTTGATAGAAAAGCAAACCCACAGAACACCATGAAGGCAAAAGCCATTATTCTGTTCCTGTATCAAAGAATCACTCTGCCCCATGACAATATTCTCAACACTCTCTATCCTGACATATAAAGTTAGCATTGAGAACTAAATCAAAATCTTTTTGGAGCCCTACAGCTGCTACCCATCAGTTTAAACCACATTATGTTCTCGTGCCAGTTATCATCCCACCACACAGTCTCTGTTGGAAGAGAAACCAGGCTGAGTAACTAATCGAGCAAGGAATACAATGGAAACTACAGAATAAAACCATCAGGCAACAGGTAATGGGAGCCTAAAGGTCTTCAGCCTTGTGTGTTCTGAGCCCAGCTCTAAAACTAAACAGCCAAAGGATTCTCAGCTAGCTCCTGCAAAATGGTAAGCAGCCTGGCACAAAGTAGGATTGCCACTGCTGCCCAAAATGATGCCCAAAGTTTAAAGAATACTTTTGATGAAGGAAGAAAAGATGGGCTTTGAAAATGCTTTTGTTGTATGTCTGACTATATCATGTGTTTTTAAATACCCTACCTTCTATAAGTAAATTAACTTCTGGTATTTTCTACACCATCTTTCTAGTCCTCTTCCAATAAAAGAGCCTATGCACTGTAGCTCATGTCCGAAGTCCACTCAGATCTTACCGTTTCAAAAGCTGCAGCAACAAGATTTGCAGGAAACAGGTTTCTGTAAAAGACAAACAAGACAATGAAATATGTCACAGAGAACTTCTTAAATGAATGCATCAATTTATTTTACTCTCAGAAACTGAATTCCTTTTTCAAAGGTGAGCACATTGGCACTGGTGAGGTATGTAGCACAGATGATACTCAGGCAGCATGGAGTTTGCTATGTGTCCAGAGCCATCTTGCTTGGCTCACATGAAAGGGATGACAAATGCTTGCTGCCACACCTCACCTTTTGGGCAGGGTCACCAGAGGCAATCACAACAATGCTGGTTACATACCCATAGCCCAGTGGCTACTGGTTCTGCCTCACCATGTGCAGCACCAGCTTATGGCCTCCAGTGTCACGCAGGTTTTTAACACTGCTCATGTGATTACACTTCGTTCACAGCATCAGTATGAAGGACAATCCAATCAGCAAAAGCCACTTATGAGAATGGCTTAACCCTTCAACACAAGCAAGGCCAGCATCCCTGATCACCCAGGCAGAGTATCACAGGCCAGACTTCTCTGCAAGGGCTTAGACAACACAGATGGAAAGCACAGGCAAATCCTATGGAATATTTTAATCCAGTAGTGCCTTCACACAGGAATGCCAATCTAGCATCAGGTTAGTGCAGAGAGGACAGCGTGCAAAGTTATGTACACTCTTTCTGACCATCCAGGATGTATCTGCATACAGGATTACAGACAGGAAATTAAAATCGTGAACTGGACCAAGCAGAGTATTCCTTCAAGCTTCTTGTGGTATCTTATAGTTGGTTTTAATGCTATAATTCCTTTCTCTCCTTATGGGCAAAGAGTACGTGTTCCCCTAGCCAAATGACAGCTCTTGGTTTTGTGTCAGAAAGGAAAACAGGAATAAAAGTTTATCTCTGGGGTTATGGCAGGACCCCAATTGGCAAGGGCGGGAACGTGATGGGTATGAGCTGAAGATATTGCCAGTAGAAGGCATCACAGAGGCACAAGAACTCTTGAGGTAAGGAAACAGAAGACCTTACCCAGAACCGTTTCATTGTGGTAAAAAAAACACCTAGACAGCTGCTCCCCATCCTTTGCTCTTTGCACTGCCCAGAGGAAGCTGCAGTTCCCTCCAGGCTGTGCCCTGCTAACTTCTTCCCTATTTTTGCCATTGTTACCCAGGCAAACATTAAACCAGGTTGTGGTCATTCCACGAAAAGGCACAGAATGTGCAAATCCAAATCAGAGCAAGAAAAGGAGCAGCAGAGTCAAATCTTTGAAAACAAGAGGGAGTTTAAAATACAGCCCAGTTAAGGACTTTGGCCTTTTTGGTTGCATAGCCCTGTTCTCCTGCCACACAGGGAATTTTCCCACAGCCTTGACAGCAACTGTAAAGGACATTGAACTTCATCAAACACCTGTCTGCTGTGAAATATCTCAGCCTTTCTCTCTCTCTCTCCAATGCACTACAAGTGTATTAGGAGGATTGCTGCAAGAATAATTTGTCTTCTGGAGTCTACATTCCACCAAGCACGAAAGAAACAGCAACTTTTTCTCCTCAAAAGCTGACAATACAGCTGTCTGTCTGAAAGCAGGAGAGTGAGCTCTCACTCAGCAAAGATGCTAAAAAATTGGTCAAATAAGATTAATAGAATAGCTAACATGCACCAGTTCTTGCACAGCTGGAACTCTCTGGTAGACAAAAGCCCTGAGCAAAGTAAAAGCAAACTTGCTTTTATCAGGAGTAAAATATCACATATACAAATGGGCTTATGCTGTTGGGAAAAGAAGGATATTTCTTTTCAGCTTTTCATAGCAGGATGATTATTTTTTTTTTTTTAAAAGAACTGACTGGACTTTGAAGAAGCAAAGAGATGAAAAAAGACTGAAAGCAAACCAGAATTCTTTTTTTTTTTTCTTTAAATCAGCTTTTCCATCCTGATGAAAACAAAACCAAAGGAAGCAATCCTAAAGCCTAAACAACATGGTTCTCCAATGTTTAAATATGGCCAGGAAACCAAACCCTCCATAATTTGCACAGCATGTCAGGAATGGGCCTCAGTAACTAAACATTAACTTATCTCCAAGCATATACTTTAAGCACATAGTTAAATGATGCCAGCAACCCTGTTACAGCAAGGCAAGGGGCAGGTTCTTGACTTCAAGCGTGAATAGTGCTAAAAAAGAATCTAGAGTAGAAACTTTGCTTTATTCCTCCAGCACCAGTCACAGAACTTGACAATTCACCAAGTAAAAAATTTGGATCTTAAGCAGCTCAGGAGGAGTTCTGTTCAATCCAACTTTTAAGTACACCTGACTGCAAAATACCAAGACCATATAAAATGTTTTGCTCCTCTGTTTCAACTCCCAAAGCTTAAGAACAAAATATGTCAGCCAATATAAAAAGCAATCTACAAATAAATGGCCTACCTTAGAGGCATGAGGTCTGCACAGACTATACTCATTGCTCACCTAAAGTCAGTCAGCACGTGAATTAAATCTTTCTTTAATTACAGGTAGGTTACATCACAAGGTCTTACCTTTGGACAGATTTGTGCAAGAACACCGCTGCAGTGCATAAAAAAAGGGGCAAGACGCTGTGTGTTTTGGGGAAAGATAATAGTTGGCTGGTGACCTGCCTGGGCCCATCATGGACTTGTGCCTGCAAGGTTTGCTACTCATACCTGGTGAGGTGAAGCTCACCCACCACAGAAACAGGAAAGCTGATGAGCTGGGTAATTGGGCATGTAAATGAAATCTGGGTGTCTGCCAGTTGGTTTTTCTGTGAGGACCAAAGGTTTAGAAGATTTTTGTGCTGTGAAAGCCTGCAGCAAATGTGAACATAGAGTTTAGGGAAATCAGCATGGTAGTATGGCAGGATTGTTGACTGTTTCTGATGGCTGGATTATTTCTGACAGCCCCATCCCCATGCCCTGTGCCTGAGAATACTGTTGCCTTTCTGAGCTGATGTGGATTATCTCAAGAACACGGCGCTGGCCAAACCCTGGGTCGGGATGATAAGGAGCCCAGCATAGCACTGTGGGATCAGACAGCCTTGGCCCCAAATGCAGGGAGACAAAACTTGCTGCATGTGACATGAATGATACAGGCCAATAACACACCACAGCAGGGGGACAGATGTACTGCCTGTACCCCAGGTGCTCCACTACTACCTTGCTACACACACACACACAGACCCCAACTCCTCTGTGCCATAAAAGTGAAGTGGCACAGGGAGACTTCACTCCCCTCACCAAGCATCAGGCAGGAAAGCCTCTCTCTGCCTGCTGCAAGTTGCGCAGACAGCTCCAAAAAAAGCCTTATCAGAAATCCATCAGACAGCTGCCAAGGGGGACAGCTGTGTCCTGGGGCTGAAGCAACAGCTGGGCTGAGCCAGGAAACCTCCATGTAACTGCACAACACACAGAGTGAGAAAGCACCCCTCTCAGATCCTCTTAAAACAGGAACAAGAAAGTAGCAGCACTGAGGGTGGGTATTAGAATGTGTATTTCCTGCTTGAATACTGTGCTCATCACACCATCTTCCCATGCACAGCTGGATAAATGCACCTTTCTTCAGCTGAAAAGCAGCTCCTGCCAGTCAAAAACAGACCATTACTCCCCAGGAAGATCCCACTGTATTTCTGCTGTAATAGAAATCTTAGTTTAGCTGCAACATCCACTCTTAAGAATCCCAGACAACTAAGGGAACCTGGAGCTGGCAAAGGGAGAAAACGGGGGCTGTAACTCTCCTCTTTCTCCATTTTAATATTATGGTCAAACTGCTCTCTTCTTTACAGGCCAGTATCTTTCCACCAGTGGGATGAGGATTACACAGGAACTCCTCCATAGTATGTGCAAGGGATTATTATTAACAACTGTTTCTAAATGATTCGTTTGCTAGAGCTCTGCAAACAACTTTGCTCTGGCAGCAAAAGCGTGAAGGGAAATCCAGGCAAATGGAATGAAACCCTAAAATACTATGCATTCCTCTCACATTGCTTCTTACAAAAAGGTTCCACTTCTGAGGCCAAAAACCTTGCTGTTGAAAAACATACTTTTTTGAGGAAGTCTACAAAAAATATTCTTGTTGGTTATCTCCAGTTTTCAGATTATTTTCCAATGGCACAAGTCCACTTGCAGCAACTTTATTTCCACCTGTGGGAAAATGTCAGAGCCCAGCTCAAATTCCACCAGTATCTTCATTTTTTTCTTCTGTCCCAAGATTTTAATTCAATATCACACAGCAATTTTCCTCATCTGCTTTTTGATATGTGGATGCACAACACACGCCCTCTACATATTCATATTTGTGAGTTTGTGCATTTGTTTTAACACAGAGAAACTTTAAAATATGTTTACTTATAGCAGATATTTGATACTTTTTTGCCTTAATAGCCCAGTCTGTATTTTTGATGCTTAGAAAATAAAACACGTAACTGGGGGGAGTCAGTAGTAAACAACAAATATAATGAACAAATGAAAGGAGCAGAAGTGTTCAGAGGATTAATTTAAAAAAAAAACAACCTGCCAGAGAGTGCAGGCACATGAATGAAAACACTGAGTTCTTCCTCAGTCAGCAATCCCTGTACTTTGAGAGATTCCACACTCAGAAAGTGACATAAACAAAGCAGGACAGTTACCTTCAATTTAAGAACTAGCCATCAGCTTCAAACCCAGAGGTCAGCCTGTCTCTTGGTGTAACTGCAGCCATCGCCTGGACATTTTTAATTCTATTTATGAATTCAAAGGTGGTATCTTCCCCTTCCTCTTCTAACAGTCACATTTTACTGTCATTCCACACTGGGATTGCAGAGACAGCCTTCATGGTTGCTGGGTTTTGGTGACTCACTGGAAAGACCAAGTCCATAAGGAACAAGTGCTACTGAAGCAACTGGTGCCCAGGAGAGGGTGACTGCCTGACTCGTACACTCTGGCCACCTGCTCTGCAGCCCAGACAGAAAACACGACTGATGTTTTTCCCCGTGCTCATGTCTGCCTTCCCTACAGCTCTGAAGACACGCAGAGCAAAGGCATGAGCTTGCTGTGGGTGCTCCCTTTGGCAGCTCAGCTGGTAACATCTGGCAAAGACACAGAGAGGGCATTGAGAAGCAGTGAAATTTAAACAGACTTGTCTAGCAAACTGGGAAACCCTGACCTTACTGCTTGGGGCAGATGTGTGGACCTCCGTGCACTCTTCCTATTACAAAAAAAGGGATTACCTCCTTCCCTTCCCAGACTGTTACAGCTAGGGTTGGATTAAAAACAGAATTCCCTTCCCAAAGCAAATTCCATAGTTGCAAAACATGTTTTCATCCCAAAATTGGGCAAAAAGAGCCTGTTTCAGATCCATTTTTCCACACCAAAAAAAAAAGTAAAATACTCTGTTGAAATGTTCCTTTTTTGATGAGTGAGATTTTCTACTTAAGTCCTTTGTATAAAATGACAGCAAAACATTGACCTCACTGAAGTGAAATGCCACAATCACCCACTGACAGAAATTTTGACAGGATCAATAGGTTCCTGTGAAACTGTTCACTTTTGTTGAATCAACAAATATAAATCAGAGCTAGAACAAAACTCTGACCTTATTGAAACATTCAGTCGTGACAATTGCCCACCAAGAGCACTAACAAATCAATAGATTCTTGCAAAACACTTCATCCTGCTGTTCCAACTGCTTTCCAACAAGCTGCAGGTGGGCTGTGTGAGCAGGTGGTTGAAGTCCCATGCTTGGGACTCCCCCTCCCTGGTTACATGCAGGGCACAAGCAGACTCTGTACAGTGTCACCTTCTCAGGTGCAGGCTGAGCCCCAGAGCCCACCACATCCCAGCCAGCCCCTTCCTCCAGCTGCCAACCACTTCACAATGAAGCCCACAAGCTCTCTTACTGTTGCTTTGTCTTCTCCACCAAATAAATTAAGTATGGGAAAAAACAAATTCTAAAATTTCCCTTCACTTCCCTCATCTTCTGCTGACAGATTTAAGGAATTCTAAGATCCTTCCTTGAGTCCAGGGAACATCCCACTTTCTGGGTGCTTTATTTAAAGCCATCAGCCTTGTGGACTCTAGCTGGATCCTCTTCCATGATCACTGCCTTGGGCCCTGCTCCTCTCTTCAGGAAGCTCCAAGCAGCTGCCCACACGACAGACCTGGGCCTGGATGAGCCATCAGCATCCCTGCTGCAGGACACAGAAACAAGCTCTGCTGTCCCTACCCCATGTCCTGGGGCAGAGGACAGTGTGCCTTAGCCCTGACTAGACATGCTCAAGGCTTGCTTGCCTCCAGCACTAGCCAGAAGGGAAACCAGGAGAGTGCTCTAGCACCTCCAGCCAGACAAATCAGACCTGCATTTTGTCAATGGACAAAATAAAACAGAGACAGCCTTTGGGTTCACCAGTGAGTCATCATTCATTTGATACCAAAGCACAAGATAAATCTTTTTTCCAGAGGCTGTTTCTCCATGCCTAGATACATAGTTGTGGGGAAGCTTTAGACTTTAAAAAGAAAAACCAAGAACTAAGCTGACCTCCAGACATCACTGCAACAATGAAAAGCAAGATCTTTGATCATTACTGAATACACTTCCCAAAGGCAGAAGTGATCTGGAGAACCAAACACTGACACACAGCTGTGATATCCTCTTCGCTGTTTCTTCCTTGGGTCATGTTTTACATTGGTTTGCAGTACTGTAGAGGGACTCAGTTTACCCATTTGCAACTCAATTTTACCTTTCCTCTGAAACCAAGCAGCAGTGAAGCCTTGAAGGACACACTCAGTCTTGTGCCACAACTGAAAACAGAAGTTTTCCTGCATCTAATATAAAGTTTCATGGCCAAACAAGATAAAAGGAGAAGCAAAGAGCAGGATGCTGCAAGACCCACCCACACAAAAAGCAGTAATTTCAACCCTTCAGGTTTTGTTATCTCAAGATGAGGTTACTCTACTAAGTTCCATCACAGCAAGGATCAAGTTCAGTGCTCAAACCAAAACACCTACATTTTCAAGAACAGTTTAAAAAATAACATTACATGGCAGAGAGAGATCTTATTTCCTGAAAATAATATACTCTCTCCCTCAGTCTTTCAGGCATTTGTGCTAAGACTGAAAGTTTTAGTGATGGCTGTGTCCAAACACAACTTTTCTGCACTGGATTTCACTGTCACTGCTGTAACAACTTGACTACCCAACAGTGTGGCTTCAACAGCCCTGCCCTGGGAGTCCAAGAAAAAGTTGTATTCACAGCCCCTCATACATGCACTGAGGGAAGATCCTGTCCCCTCATCTCCTAGAAGGGAATTCCTCTGCAACCCCCATGCTCTACCCAAGTCTCATCATTATGAGCCCTACTTTCGAATTAGGGACTCGATCCCATTGCCATCATAACCCCTTTGAAGATGAACTCTGCATTTACAGACCAGACCAAAAAACAGCTGTCTGCTTTGAACTTCAGATACTACCCACAGCCTGAAGCTCACTGGAACATCCCTGGCCTGCTCCTCAACTCCATCCTACTCTATGCTACCAGGTGACACAGGGATGTAACACCAGGTACAGCAGCCATGCCAGGGGCATGCCACCACTACAGGCATCTTCCCAACTCTCCCAGGTGTGCCTACTCCTTTTTTTGGCAATTTTCCTTCACCTCCTTCCCCTCCATTCAGCAACATATCACCACCATAGCCAGACTATCTACTCCCATTATCCTGCTATTCCTTCTTAACATGCTGTCAGGAATTCCTGGTCCTTAAGAAAGGTCCTTAATTGCTGGTTCTTAAGAGAGGGAGGTGAGCTGAGGACACTGACTACATGGCTGCCAATGGAACAAACCAGACTTGCTTTCTATCCAAAGGGAACATACTTGTCTCAGGGGGAGAAAAGGACATTAACCTGAATTTGTAAATTCTGGGTTTGGGGTTGTTTTTTTTTTTTTTTTTTTTAAAGAGTCTTTATCTTTGTTGCTGCATTCACTTGTCCAGACAGAGCAAAAACATATCTCAGCTGAAAAACTGGACTCATAAAATCAAAGCAAACAATCAAAATTAAAAACAAAACAAAAAACCCTAAAAAACAAACCACTCAGCTTTGTAATTACCAGGATATCCACTAAGCTCGACTTTCCAGCCACCTCGCTGTGACACAGGTCACATCCCTGTTTCTTGTGTTTGTACCTGGGTGCAAGGAAAGCACAAGGAAATACAGTTGGAAGCCCAATAGTCAAAGCACCATCTGGATGCCTACCTCATTTGTCTATATGCTCCTATTGTTTTTAAAAGCCAGACAGATCTCAACAAGACACGGGCTTTGAGAAAAAAAAAAAAAGTGAAGTTTGCAACTCTGCAAGGAGGAGTAAAGATACACTAAAAAATTATCATCTAATTAGAAGTGGAAGCCTTGTTTCCAGATAGATTTGAGGAATACAAGTCTTGCCTTCACAAGATACAGACGTAGGAGGGGAAGCTCATGAACCTACAGAGCATCCTCATACTGCACGATGTTTAGGGTATGTCCTCCATGGAATTACAGGGCTGCGTTTCCATGTCCACATTTATGGGAGGGCACTCTAAGAGGCAGGTAGGCATTTGGGTGAGGAGACCGGGTAAAGTGTTGGAGAACTGAAGAAAAAGGTGTGTGTGAGGGATGAGAAGAGCTGCCCAGCCCTGCCCTGCCTGCAGGAGACAGGCAACAACAGGTAGCAGGGCGGGGGAAGGTGCCAGGCAAAGCCTGCCCTGTAGCCAGCACCCAGCCGCTCTCCCTCCAGGCAGAACCACAAACGGGCCTAGGCACCCAGAACTCTGAGCAAGCCTCGACTCATCCTTGCTGCCACCCAGGCAAAATTAAAAACAAAACGGGGAGATGCCAAGCACCATGAAGCCCCACACACCTGACCGGGCTGCGGGCACTTGGGCAGAGAGCTGTGCTTCTTGGACAAGCCAGGATTAGGATGAGGAGGATGGTAAGATGAAGGAGATAAAGAAGGAGGTTGAGGAGAAAGAGAAAAATGAGGGGAAGGTGCAAGTAGAAGATGAAAGAGGTTGAGGAGGAGGGCTCCTTGGCCTCGGCTGCAGCGTGCAACACTGCCGGGTCTGTCATCATCCTCCAGCAGCGAGGGGGGGAAGGAGGGGAGGCGGGGAAGGAGGGGAGCGGGGCGGCCTCACCTGACGAGATCGAGGAAGGAGTCCACGGTCTCCTTGCTCGTCGTGGGCAGCGCGTCCGACAGTCCCAGCTGGGTGTTGAGCGCGGAGGCGCCCGCGCCAGGGCGAACGATGAAGCCGAGGGCGACGGCGAGGCCGGAGGCGAGCAGCGTGGTGCCCAGGAAATAGGCGAGCGCGATGCCACCCAGGCGGCCGAGCGAGCGGGTGTCCAGGCTGGCGGCGCCCGACACCAGGCTGCAGACCACGAGCGGCAGGATCACCATGCGCAGCATCCGCAGCAGCAGCTCCCCGGGGAAGGCCAGGTAGGCGACCTGCGCCGGGCCCAGCGCCGCGCCGCGCACGGCGGCCCCCAGCGCCACGCCGGCCACCACCCCCGACACCGTCAGCAGCACCAGCGCGTTGCGCCGCAGGAACCCGCGGCAGCCCCGCAGCCGGGCCCCGCCGCCCCGCTGCTCCTCCGCCGCCGGGCCCTCGGCGTGGCCGTTCCGGCCATGGCCCGCCTTGTTCTCACCCGCTGCTGATGCCGCCGCCGCCGCCGCCGCCTCCTCCATGCTGCGCCGAACAGCAGCTCCGCATGTGCCGCTACCGTGCAGCGCTCTAGGAACGAGCGGAGTGGCGGCCCCGCCCCGCCCAGCCCGGGAGCGGTGCCGGCCCCGCCCAGGGGAGGGAGCGCGGTACCCGCGGCCCGCCCCGGCCTGGGTTGGCTTCGCGCCGCCGCCCTCAGGGCCCGCACTGCCCCCCTCAGCCGTGGTGGTGTGAGGGGTCTTCGTGGCCTGAAGGTCTCTTCAGTGTCCCCGAGATCGTGCGTGTCTCTGCACGGTTTATACACGTCCCCATCGGTGTCACAGAGCTAACAAGTCCACCTTCATGTGGTGGCTAACAAGCTAACATGCCACAGCGTCCACCTGTCTGTCCCTGTGGCTCTCGCTTGTTCCTCCGTTGTCGCCTTTCAGTATCCCCATTGTTCATACACACCGCCGTAGTGTCCCCATAGGTCACACGCATCCCCTCAATCACGTCCCCTCAGTGTCCCAGGGCTCACATGTGTCCCCTCATTGTCCCCCCTCAGTATCATCATGGTTCATACATGCCCCTGCAGTGTCCCCGTAGGTCACACATGTCCCCTCGGTGTCCCTACAGCACATGTCCTGCTCCATGTTCTCATGGTTCAATCACATCCCCTTAATGTGCCCGTGGCTCACACATCCCCCTCAGTGTCCCCATGGTTTGCATGCATGCTCACCAGTGCACCCACAGCTCACATGTCCATTCAGAGACCCTCTCAATGTCTTTGCAACTCACACATTGTCCCCATCAGTGGGGTTCACATGTGCCGTCAGTGTCCCCCTCTTCTTTCCAGGATGTCTCATGGAGGCAGGAGCCATCCTTTGCACCAGTTCAGGTTGTGTCTGTGTCCCCTGTCCTCACTGTCAAAGCCATTCAGCAGGTCCATGAGTTCATCAGGGCCAGGGTGGTATGGACACAGAGACTCTGAGCACCCTTCTCTGAGGAAACCCACGTCTCACACACACAGATGATGTCTGTGACAATACATGGGGCTGATAAAGGACACTTGGGGCTTTCAAACCCACAAGAGCCTCATGGGTACACTACTGTCATGTTTGCTCACAAGAGCACTTCCAGGAGCTCCAGCTGGTGTTTGGACTCAGTCAGGGCTCAATTTCAGTTCATTCCCTTGACATCAGCAAAGCACAGCCTAGCAGAAAATATGCTGTGAAAACAACCAGCCACACATCTGCTTTTCAAGTCGACTGAGCTAATTAAAGAGACTGACAGGGTGTGATGGGACAATAATCCCAATTTATTAAGACTTTTCTGTTTTCCAATCTCATGGATAGACCTGAAGATCACTATACCATGGGTGGAGCTCCTGGGAATTGTCTGTGTGTAAATAGTTAAAAACACTACTGACAAGCAGTTGTGTCCACCACCACCCACTTCAGAGCTTGATGAAAATTATCTCTTGCACTGAAATTAGACTCACAATACCAGCACATTCTTATTGATTTTGTATTTTTCCCTAATAACTTTCCCTTTGAGTAACACTTGGTTTGTGGACGTTTGTGAATCAATGTCCCATCAAATCAGGAGAGATAGGAAACAGAGACTAAATAGGAAAACAAGTGTCTGCAAATACTTTTACAGACATTCAATTCTACAAACCTCAAAAAGAACAAAAAATTATGTAGATATTTTAAAATTGGATTTGGGTTTTTTTCTGCCAAAAGGTTTGTGGATAATAAACAAGTTGCTGTCCAACGTAATTGTTTCTTTCTCCATCAGAAGCATTTCTAAAATGGTTTTTAGTTAATATTTTCAGAGCATTCCTTGTGAAAATGTCATGCTTAATTTTTTCCTTGCATTTTTCCCTGCCATTCTTTCCTGATCTCACCCTTTTTTCTTTCCATTTTCCCATGAAATGGGGAAGTGAAAAGTAGAAAATAAACTACAACAGAAAATTACAAAATAAATATAAAATATGGAAATTTTGTTTCAGTTGAACTTTCTCAACTTGTTTCAGTTGAGAAAAGATTCTAAAACCAAACAACAAGCATAAATGCTGTTCCCTTGTACAAACTGAAGGCAAGGGGAGAAATTCAGGAAAGTGTGAACAAGAATAATGTATTAAATCAGAAAACTCATTGATAGCGGCACATGTATGCAAGAGCCAACATAGAACCTTTCCCACCGTATGACAGTAGACTCCTCTCTGGGAGTATTCCCCCATGTCCTTGTGGGACTGACCTGAGCTGACCTCACTGCTCAGAGCAGTGTCATGAGAATAGCCAGGTGACCTGCAGGAACACACACCTCCAGAACTATAGATCACAGTGGAAGTTCTTTAACCCATGCTGAGGCTGCTTGGTGATAGCCAACCCTTCAAAACAAACACTTCGACATAGGGATGCTGGTGTCAAGCTTCCTGGTCAATGACACCATGAGAATTCCCCCTAATTTCCCCTTTCCTTTTTTTCCCCCCCTTCTTGATTTTTTGATTCAAATACTGATCCAAACAGTTATCCTTTCTTTCTTGACATATCTCCAGGTGACAATGCTTTTGCCAACAAGAGGACTTTAGAGCACGTGAACCTCCCACCATACAAATGGACATCATCCCAAAGATGTTCTAGCCAAAGCTGTTTTTCCACCCTGTGAGAGTTCATGGATGGCTGCAGTGATTAACCCTGAAGCCCACTGGCTTATTCAGTAGTAATCATTGACTGATCCATTGTGTCATGTTTTCATTTCAGCGCTTGTAGATCTTGGGAGCTTTCCAGTGAGTGAGTCTACATGTTTCCAATGTCTACTCCGCTGGTGCTTCTAAATTAGGGGTTTTGACTTTCGCTATTGGAACTTGAAGATTCTTTTTTTGGCTTAAGTGGCTTTCACCTGCATAGGGCTAGGGTGCTTCCTCCAGAAATCAGCAGAGGGATCATAAACAGGCAACAAAACAACCAGAAAAAAAATAAAGTTATTTTTAAATAAAATTTTTTAAAATACTTTTGCTTTCAGTGAAAAAACAGCCAATATAGTTTTCACCACTGGCTCAGAAAGGAAGATGTCATGCTGCTTTCTAGTCAGATTCAACTTAATACCAGTTTTTGATGGTAGGTGATTGAAATTCCGGCCTCAGTGGAAGGAATGAAAAGATCTTAATGGCTGTAAGGGAACCAGGTCCTTCCCTTCTGTGTTTCACCTGCACATCAGTGCAGATGGATGCTTATAATAAGATCTATGTAATCTAGCTGTTGCCTCCTAGAAATGTAGGATTTTAATGTCCCTTAAAAACAGAGGTGATTATTTTCCACACCTGCAGAAGGTCAACACAAAGACTGAAAGAAATCAGATTTTAATTCCTTTACTATAAGAGGAGAGGTAGGCCTTCAAAGAGCTGCGTGCAGCTCCCTGAGTCTCACATCTGATACATATAAGTCTCAGCTCTTGGCACAGGTTAGAGTAGCCCTCAGACCACATTTCCTGCAAATCTGCATAGCAGCAGGAGTGCAGACATCAGTCATTGTGCCAACTTCACTTCCCACCATCTTCCTGCTGCTATTTCCCTCTTCCTAAGACCGTCAAGGTCGTCTGCAGCTTTTTCCTTGGGTCTGGCTGCTGTTTTCTCTCTATTCTTGGGAGACCCAATAGAAACATCAGCAGGCATCAAGATAAGTCATCCACCAGACATCTCCTGCAACTGCTTTGATTTGAAGTAGTTTGAAGACTGATGCCTCAAAGGCATAGTGGGAGGAGGGAACAAGATGAAAGGGAAGAGGGCAGGAAGGGGCTGCATTTCATAGTCATGTTTTTCAAGAGAAGCTTGAAGAAAGGTGCTCCCAAATATCCCAACAGAGATGTGCTGGGCAGCCTGCAGTGTCCTGAGGGGCTGTGTTACAGTGCGGCCTTTTTCTGAGGAGGATTCATGAAGAGCACATGGGAGAGATCTTATTTTCTGCTGAGCAAAATTAAGTTCTCAGAAGAGCCACAGCACGTGAGCTGAGGCAGGAAGACTTAGAGCACTTTCTTGGTATGCAGACTTTAGTTTGGCAAGAAGATTTTGTTGGGCCTGGGATGCCAAGCAATTTGAACAGACTCCAGCCCTGTTGCAGAAATCCTTTCTGCCTGCATCTGGGAGGAACATGATATGTGTTCCTCAGCTCTTCCCAGTGCCCCTGGCCTGCTCATTGCAAGCTGGATGCAGGACCAGCCACCCATGCATAGTTACCTGGATTTAGCAGAATGAGCCAGATTTCAAGACATCTGAAACCACAGAAAGAAACCTCTGGCCTCCTGTGATTACACAGCCAAAGAATATTGCTCTGGCCCTACTTCATTTAGGTTCTTGGCCACCAACTGAAATAATACAACCCCAAACACAATCCTACCACAGTGTCACGTGTTGATTCAGCATTTCTCCAACCGGGGTAAGTGCTCACACCTGATAAAAAACATTCTGAGTAGGGAAAAAAAAGTAATCTGTAAATGCTTCTTCTAATAGCTGAAGCAGGCAAGGAATTTTGCCAATACCACTAGCTTGCCCAAACTCCAACAAAATATAAACTCTGCAGACAGGCATGGTTGACTTAGGGTAAATATTTAACTTTATCCTTCAAAGGCACATGCAGTTTTACCAGAAAGAAGATGAAAAATATAGAATGATACCCACACGCACATACCTTATTTACTCTAAGGATCCTTTGATGGCTCTGGAAACAAATTTATACTGAGACAGGGGTAATTTTTAAACTGTGTGTGGTGTTCCCTTTTTCAAAACCATCATAATATAAAAACATGAAGAAAAACCAATCACCCCCCAAGAACAGCAGAATTTTCTCTGTTATAAGCCCTCCCTGAA
Organism: Catharus ustulatus; assembly: GCF_009819885.2. NCBI lineage: Eukaryota > Metazoa > Chordata > Aves > Passeriformes > Turdidae > Catharus > Catharus ustulatus. The sequence continues at coordinate 11,118,745 of NC_046223.1, forward strand.
GTTTTTCTTTGAGTCTAAAGCAAGGAAAAGTAGGGAAAAGTAGGAAAAAAGGGCAAGAACAAGCACAGACATTCAAGATCTTGGATATGTGACAACCTGTCCTAGCAGGGGACATTGCCTGTAGCTGGTGGGGGAAATTCAGGGTCAGGCTTTTCAAAACAAGCCGGGCTGATCTAAAAACAAGCTGTGTGATCTCCCGTTGCAGTGAAGCTTTGCTACCAAAGAAGCAAGGGAAGCGACCGGAGCGTCTCAGCCATGGGAAGCATGCTTGAATGAAGAGCTTGAAAATGCTCCAAGTGCCTGCTGATTTCTCCCATGGTAGTGGGTCGATAAAGTGCCCTGCCACTGGCAGGAGGCAGGTAAGTTGGACATCTGGGGCATTCAAGGATCCACACACAAGCAGAGCGTGCATTGATTTACATCAGTTGTACGGAATACGCTATAAAAAGCTACACTGGGGTGGGGGAAGTGTGAGCAATTTCTGAACGTTGATTGTGATTCAGTGGCTAGAAGCAACAAGGGGAATCTCTATCCCTACATATTTTATCCCTGATTAGGGTATGACAATGAATACTGTATCCCTGATTATGGGTGACAGTAAACTGGGATGACAGCGAACAGGAATGACAAAGCTTCTGCCAAGGAACATAGGGGACCAGGCAGCTGCCCTTTGCCCACTGTAAGGCTGTGTCCCCATGCCCTCAGCTCACTGCAGGATGTGACAGTGGCCACACCAAGAAGCTGTGGGAGCCAACATGGGGACCAAACACATCTCTGAGAAGTAACTGGAAAAGAACATAAGGGAAAGCAAAGCAGGAATGTGATATTTTTGGAGAACGCTTTCCAAGTATCCAACAGTCTGCAACTCAGATATTTCTGGGTGGTCCTTTGATTTAAAAGCCTTCCGTTAATTTTTCACCTGGAAATTTGTCTGCTGTGTTTTTTAACCAAGTGCAATTCCCTCCTTCATGAGGAAGGGCATTCTGGCTCAGGAGATGTTATTAGGCTCATGAATCTAATAAGGCTGTAGGTCTCTGAGGCTGTCAGTCCTTGAATTTCTGCTCAGAGGTAATCTCAAGCAGCTCCTCAGCAGAGGTTTCTTTTCAGCCAACCTGCCTACTTTTGTGAAACTCACACAAAAACACTTCCTGTGATATTTCCACCCTTCAGCAAAATATTCAGTGGAATTGCATGTTGGAATTAATTGCTGTTAATGAGGGATGGGTGGATGGAGTCAAGTAGAGACACATCTCCCAGTGCATATGCCAATTTACCCAGCTAAAAATTATATGTTTACTGTTGTCCCAACTCTCCATGTGATTCACTAAGTAGTTCTCCAGATATGGGAGAAAGGGCTGATGCAGATTTTCCTCTTTAATCCTGAAAAGAGCCATAAAAATATGTGAAAATACAGGGCAGTCACATATGTCTAAGGAAAATAGTAAATGCATACTCAAAAGAAAGGAGAAACACAGAAACATGTGTGATGAGCCTGCAGGTTAGTATGAAAATAACCCCCAAAGTCTTCAAAGCCACAGCAGGGTGTTGCATTGCTACTCTCTCCCTTTCCTCCCAATGTTTGCGTCATGGAAAATGAGCTTTTTGCTGCTAAAGCCTACAGTTTCAGACACATTTTATACTGGATCTAGGAAAGTACATAGGTTCATAATGCTTTTCTGGGGTTTGTAGTTCTCAGTGATCTTAAAGCCTTTGAGAATCTGAGCTTACTTTATCTACTGTACAATTTTCAAAGCTGCCTAGGCTACTGTAGGTATGTAAGATATCTGCTGGGAGCTCCAAAGGCCCTTTTACTCGCCTGAACGAAGCAATTTTATCTCCCTAATGAAGTAGCATCATTATCAAAAACAAGCGAAACAAAACAAACACCAACATACCTGTGTAGAGTACACACCACTGTGGCTGTGTAACAGTCCTGTTACTGCAGGTTTTGGAGTAATAGCCCAGCTGGGAATTAAGATGAGAAAAACAAGGCAAGAGGAGTGTGAACTTTCCACCTGCCTGAGGTCAGAGCTAGGACCTCCTGCACCAGGGAGTGCAATTCACCACTGGCACAGTGCAGCCACATGGCAGGGAGTCAGCCCCAGGGTGAAGTCCCTGATCCTGCATTGGCGCTGCTGATCTGTGGGACACATGTGCTTCTTGGGGGTGGATGAAGAGGTCCTAACTCAGCCTTGTTGCCCCACCTTGCAAAGGAGCTTTGCAAAAAGTGAAGAGAGGCAAAGCCACCCTCCACCCCTTGCTCACACGCCACCTTTTTTCAGAGGTGACAGCATGGCTCTATTGGCAGCAGAGGATAGATACGCTGAGCAGAGCCACCACATCTTTCTGGTGGATAAGGAGAAGCAGCAGAGCAGGCTGCTGGAGGAGACTGAAAGTTTTTTCTGAGTGCTACAGGAAAAGAAACCATTATGAGAGTGTGCTAAAAGCCTATTCATTGCTAAGGAAAGGGCTGCTGAAGAATGTGGGATGCATGCCGAAAACTGCCAGCTAGAGCAACAGAGTGATTATTAAAGCCCTTTGCAAAGACCCCATCTCCTTCCTTTGGCAGCTCTGGACATGGAGTTGCTACAGCCCTACCCATTGAAATCCCATAAATAGCTGTCTGCATGGAGGCAGAAGCTGGGTTACAGCTGAGGGGTTTTTCGTGTGAGAACTGTAGGTAGCAAACGTGGCTGTTCTCAGCCGTGCTCCTCAGCAGGGAGCAGCGCTGACCCTTTCCAGGCTGGCTGCTTGTGCAGGGGCTGAGCACACAGGAAGCTGGGGCTAGCAAGCCTTCCAGTAGGAATATCTTGCCCCGGAATTAGCAACTACCTGTTCTGGCAAACCTGAGAACTGTCTCCTGCTTTCTGTGTCCCAGTTTCTGCCTTCCTTTCCTGCCTGCTTTTACATTTCTTCCTATTATCCCGCCTTAGCTTTTTATCTCATGGTATTGTTTGGGATGAGTGCCTGTGAGACAAACCCTAGCCAATGGGAACCCATCCAAGGAGCAAAGCCCCGAAGCAATGACTCCTACAGGACCGGCTGTCCCCTTTGCTCTCTAAGGTGCAACTGATCCCATAAGATTGCTGTGCCCAACTATTTTGTTTTAGGACT